>NC_068285.1:21129522-21805356 GCF_025860055.1 Xyrauchen texanus | reverse complement strand
TATTGGATATCATGATGGATAGAGAAGTTTTGCAATTGTACCAATATTCTCATGCACAGAATCTTTTTTTTTTTTTAAATTCACAATTTTTTTGGAGGGGGGAACTTAGATTGACCACTATCCAAAGCAACTCAGAGATGACGAATAGTATCATAGCATTAGGTCTAAAAAGTACACTCTTAGCCCTTTTACACAAAATGGATGGTTCTCATGCAGAGCCTGTGCTCCACTGTTCACGGCCGGGGCAATCTGGAACCTTTTGGAAACTGGCCACGCTTTTTCCTCTGAAAGAACTGAACAATGACGTAATGGCCTATATAGTTTCACGTGGCTACCTCATCTGCCTACAAACATACGTGGCGCATCACAGCATTTGTATACAGCTTTTAATCTTGTTTTTGATGAGATATTTAAAAAGGTGCAGTATGTAAAATTCAGAAACACTTATCAATGACACCCGTGGCCGTTAAGTGAACTAAAGCCAGTTGCATGAAAATCAGTCTACAGGCTTTACTAAGCAACCTAGGAAGTCCTGATTTTATAAAAGTTGCGATACAAGCCGTACCACATTGGCAAAAACAATTTATTACATGAAAATTGTTACATATTGAACCTTTAAACAAAGAGTAATGCAATCAAACAATTACATCGCTCAAGATTTTCAGAGGTGACATCTATGCTAAAGACAACAGGTAATGTAATTACAATATTTTGTATGAACTATGGCTTAACTTGCTAAGTTCTGTAAACTGTAACAGTGGAATCATTAACAACATTGGTGCAGCGATGGTTGTGGATTTTTGCCATAACATATAATTTTAGGGATGTCCCGATCAGCTTTTTTGGCCCCCGATACTTCAATATCTGCAGATACAGTGTCCCGATCCGATACTTGTATTTGCCTAGATAAGAGCTGCAGAGTCTTTTCTGTTTTTTTGTTTTGTTTGTTTACAAAAATATTTACGTAAACAAAGTAACTAAAAGATGTCTTCAGCTTAATGCATATAACTTAGTGCAGCTAGCATTTTTATAAAACTCACATATAAAATGAACTTCTACTTAGAATGGTGTAATAGCTTATTTTAACTTTAATATAAAAGGTAAAAAAATTATTCACAAATCCACGGAGTTCTGTATGGATGAATAGAAATATTACATATGGTGTAAACAGCTCGACTTGAAGTCATAAAAAAAAATTATATAAAAACTCATTCAAAATTTCGCAATTCCACTTAAGTGGCGTAAACATTTACCCTTGAACAGGCCCAAGTTCAACAATAATGAAACTGTTATTAATAATTCTGTTGTCAATATCAAGTGTCACAAATGCCATTGTGACATACTGACAACCAGTAAAAACATCACACGCAAAGATACATTCAAAAATAAGAAACAATATATTCATAACAAGCTCTAAAACTCAAATCACTAATTATTAAGCAAATGCATGAAGATGCTGTGTCGTTATTGAAGTTATATTTATTAGTAGTATTGTGACCAACATTTATCTGATTTAAATAAGGATGAGTGACTGATGATGAGATATTGAGAGCACGTCTTTGAGTGGCACAGAGAGCACTCATGTTAAAGAGAGTAATGCTAAAAGTGCTCATGATTGCTCAAAACAGTCTATATCTTTCAACACAACGTCTGATTATCACAACGCATGTCATATATTTGCATGTTTATTTGTCGTTTAAAAATGTTAGCAGCCTCACTATCCTCTTCCTGTTCACTGTGCAACGAGTCCAAATAACTACCGTAACAACTCTGATATCCATCTCAATTACATCATGTCTGAAAGTTTAAATTTGTGAATGCTTTGAATTGCCAACAACTCACCCTACATAGGCCATTCTGTCATGCTTCAAAGGCTGAGAAAGCACTCATTTATTAGAGCAGTGTATGTGTGATTGCCTGCATGCTGCAAAAAAAGATTGGCCCTAAATATAGGCACAATCAGCCAATCACGGATATAAGACTAATTGCAGCCGATTTTGATCGGCGGGCAATCGATCGGGACATCTCTATATAATATTATGTTTTAGTCTTGGGAATCCCACCGCTTTAATTGACAGATAGCCACGATCTACCGAACTTAGCGAGTAGCTGGTCAAAAATCACCTTTCAGAACAGATCACACAAAATAAGATGAAACCAGTGTATGGAAAGCTAACAACGTTGGCTAATTTAATTTCTTACTGAGATCAGCTGCAGAGTACAGCAGCATTTTGTTTACCTCGAGTGTGATTGACTGAATTCAACGCCCCGGTTAGATTGCAGGCTGGTTGGTGTCCTCGTCAAAAAAAATGTGATGCTTTTGTTTAGATCCTTGCACTCTCTTAGGTGTTTTTTCAATTTGTTTGAACTCAACTGTCCAATTGCACCCGACATGCATCATTTCGTGCTTCATCTTCTCATACACTATTTTTTACCCTGTTTATCTCAGATCTCCGTAAAGATCATATCGCAAGTAGAGTGCTCTTTTTATTTTTTATTGTTATAGGGCAAAGTACTCTTTGCTGCAGACGGTTGCAACTGTTTGGGAAAACTTGAGATGAAACTTTATACCGCCCTTCGCCCCATGACGTAATCGGTTCCTGCATGGAGACCAGCACGTTTTTGGGGCCAGTGTCGAACCAGGTTTTCAGCCCCGGAACGGCCTTTTCTGTGGTGGAAACGCACAGAACAGTTCGAGAATTCACACCAGCCCAGGAATCCACCCCCGAACCATGTTGTGGAAAAGGGCTATAATTGACTTCTTTCACCAAAACTCGCACTCAGAACAAGTAAAGAATATAGTTCTGCTAAGCACCAGTGTCTAAAGCAGATAAAGGAGAAACAAGTAGCTTTAAAAAAAAATATGCAATATTAGAATATGGCAACATTATCGTAACATGACCATCTAACAATGTATCATCATATGGTCAGGTTCCTGTTGATTCCCATCCCATAACAACCTTAAAAGCCATCTTCTAAATTTGAACTGTTAGAAACATTAACCGGTTAACTGAATTATTTTGGTAATGTACTATGCAAACTCTGCTTATGTAAATCACAATTAAAGCATCACACAAGTTTCTAAAGGTTAGTGCAAGTAAAGGATCAACATTGGTACGTCTATAGAGATTCTCGGTAAGAGCCCAAAAAATTCTCTTTATTTCAAGACAATAAGGGCAGGGACACTAACCTCGGCCAGTGGAGGCAGCAGCAGGTACAAACGTAGGTGTAGGGTTGGCTTGCTGGCCAAATACAGGGGCAGAACTGGGCTTGGCTCTGAAGGTAGTGGCTGGGGAGGCTGTGGTTGGAAATGAAGGTGCTGCTAACCCAAACGCAGGAGCGCTGCTCTGAGACATTCCCTGTCCAAAGATGGGGGTTTGCCCAGTGCCAAAACCAGATGAGGGTGTGGTAGAACTGAAGACAAATGGGGAAGGGTTGGCAGAGGAAGCAGGAGCTGAAAGAGACAAAAAGTACCATAAAACAGAAGTCATTGTGATTCATTCATTCATTCATTCATATATATATAAAAAATGTGAACATTCTTTTTTTATGACATCCGTTTGTTAACTCAAAGCTCAGAAGCTTTTAAGACAGAATGGGATATTTGGTGGTAAACTAACCGGCAGAGGCTGGCGTGGAGGACGCAGCAGCACCAAAGGTGAAAGCAGGGGCAGCAGAGTTTGAGCCTGTGCCGAATTGGAAAGGTTGTGTTGGGGTAGGTGCAGCAGAAGGTGCTAGCTGGCTGTCCTGCTGCAGTCCAAACACAAAAGACTTTGCTGGGGCAGGTTCAGAGGAGGAATTTTGACCAAATATAAAGGTACTCGTTGGAGCAGAGGTGGGGACCAGGGAAGAAGTAGTGGGGGTGCCAAAAAGGCTGGGGGTGGAGCTGGAGGAAGCAGGGGTGCTTGAAGAGTTGGCCATGAAGCCAAAAGTTGGTTTTGGAGCAGACGTGTCTGGAAAGTACATAAGAGTCAAACTTAGCAACTAAAAGTGAATGGTGAATAACATAAACATACTTCCTAACATCTTAATGTGTGTTACATAAGACTGTTATATGGTTTTGAAACAACATTTGGGTGATAAAATCACAACTCCTGGGTACACTAGCCCTTTAAGAAAAAGAACTAAACACCTGGTCTTGCTTACCTGCCACACTCGGTCCAAAACCAAATGATGGCTTTGGGGGTTCTGTTGATTCAGCAGGTTTACCAAATGCAAATGTAGACTTGGGAAGATCTTTTGGAGGGTCCAGCTTGCTGAAAGAGAAGCCCAAGGATGCCGTTGATTTCTCAGCGTCCTTGGCAGAACTGAATAAGAACGCAACCGAGGGCATGGAGGCATCTTTTTTTTCTTCTGGTTTTCCAAAGGTGAAGGGAGACGTCCCCCGTGTTGGCTCTTTAGCTGCTGGTTCCCCAAACTTTGGGGCAGATGGAGAAGATTCAGTTACTTTGCCAAAATCAGGGATGGTGTTTACTGCTGCTGTTGTTGTTGTGGTGGTGGTGGTTGAAACAGTTTCTGAGGGAGCAGGAGCATCATCCTTCTTTGCCTTGGACTCAGGCACTGAGAAACTAAATGATGAATTGGAACTTATTTTCTCATTAGGTTTAGCTCCAAATAAACATCCGGAGTTTTCAGAGCCAATAGTGATTCCACCACTGCCACCAAATTTAAATCCTGCACTAGAATTCTGAGACTCAGCCACCTTCTCTTCATTTGTAGATGCAGGAGTTGTGGTCAAAGAACTACCAAAATTAAAGCCCCCTGTTGAACTTGTGCTTGCTGCTGTGGTTTCTGAGGAGGTACTAACAAGTTTGATGCCACCAGAAGAGGTATCGGAGGAAGAGCCTCCAAATTTGAAGGATCCCGAATTTGAGGTGGAGTCACCAGAGGACCCCAATCCAAATTTAAATCCTCCTGCATTGGAAGAAGAATCTGAAAAAGTGCCCCCAAATTTTAGTCCAGCAGAGGTTGAGTCCATAGAGTCGGTACCAAACTTGAAACCACACGAGCTTGAGTCTGTACAGTTGGACTGAATGCCAAAAGAACTAATACCTGAAACACAGCAGGAATACAGGTCATCAACATGTTATAAGGTACAATTGCAATAGTTCTCTAAAGCTGAACCTTGCACAAAAAGCCTGAAATGATTTCTGGAAATATAAATGCAATGCACTTTACCTTTGGATTCTACTTTAGCTCCTGGTTTTGCTGACTGGCAGGCCACACACTTCTGGTCCTCTGCCTTATTCTGAACACAGCACACCTCACATTCCCAGCTCCCTTCAGGTTTCTTGAACTTGTCTCCGAATCCTAACAAAGGTGCAGCAGTGCTTGCAGGTGCAGAGGCAGGAGTCGGGGCCGGTGTGGCTACAGCTCCTGTAATACCACAAACACTAGCCATTTCAGAATCAACAATTATTAGCATTAGTAACTTTGTGTCCTATATCAGATAATCAGGCCAGATAATACTAGGACTCTACCCCTCTCCCTTTCTACTCTGAACTCAGATTATCCGCATGGTCAAAATTACTAAACAGTTTGTTGTTTTCAGCTGTATATTCTAACATTTTATTGTCAAATTTCCCAAGCATGTACATTCCAGATAGGAAATTCAGTGTGAAACAAGCAAAAGAGTATAGATGAAAAAAAAAAATTAAAAACAAAAGACATAACATTAACAATAATAATAATTAGGGCTTGAAAATGAATGCGTTAATTTCTGCAATTCATATTTTTTGCTTGGAAATGTATGCAGTATCCATTTTTCAAGCAATAGAAGGATGTTTGACACATTGTGTTTTTCCTCCGAATCCCCCCAAAAAACACCAACACTGGAAACTTACCTGGTTTAGGGGTCTGACAGGCAACACAGTTAACATCCTGCGCCTTGTTTTGAACACAGCACACATCACAATCCCAAGCCCCCTCTGGTTTATTAAATTTGTCCCCAAACCCTAACAGTCCAGTTGCTGTAGAAGTGGTGCTCACAGTGGTTATAGAGTAGGCTGAAGGGGCAGCAGAGAGCTTGGATGAGGTCTCAGAGGGAGCCGGTAGAGTCAGGCTTGATTTCACTCCAGTCCCAGGTTTGGCTGTGTCACAAGCTACGCATTTAACCACTTCTGGTTTGTTGCTAACCAGACATGTGTCACATTCCCAGCTACCAGCTGGAGGGGCAAAGACAGAACTGATGCTTGCAGAGGTCTTAGCAGGTTTACTGTCCAATTTAGAGTCTGTAATAGTTTGTGGTGCGAGACAAGCCACACATTTATTGTCTGAGAACTTGTTCTGCAAAAGGCAAGTGCCGCAGCTCCATGATCCTGCAGGAGGTCTAAATTTATCACCAAAACTATAAAGAGGAGCAGAGGTTGTACTCCGCGTCAATGATGCAGTCTGTAAGGGTTTGTTAGCTGAGCTCTGAGTAGGGGACGAAAATCCTACAGAATAGAAAAAGCAAACACATGCAAAAGAAACATGTTTTCATGGCAAATCCTTTCAAACCTTACATTTTCAATGCATTAAAGGGACAGTTTACCGAAAAATGAAAATTGACTTCAGTTACTCACACTCATGTCATTTCAAACCCATATGACTTTCTTCTGTGGAACACAAATGAGATGTCAGGCAGAATGTTTGTATGGAGGGGGAAAAAAATTGCAATGAAAGTGAATGGTGACCGAGGCTAACATTCTGCCTAACATCTCTTTTTGTGTTCCACTAAAGTGAGCTAAAATGTTTGGAACTCCATCAGAGGAATACATGACAATTTTCATTTTTGGGTGAACCATTCCGTTAACAAACAAGATTTAAATGAAAAGAAGAGTAAGTCTTACCAGGTCCCTTCAGTAGATCCAGCACACTGCCCTGTTTTAAGACTTTTGCAGGTTTGAAGGTTTCTTCCAACTCCTTTTCACTGGCAGCTGATCTTACTGCAAAACATGGAGGAAAGAAATGAGGCGGATTCTATAAACTGACATCAAATTAGAACTCATCTGCTTGGCAAAACAAGCCATACCTAGCTCTACTGTTTGGGTGAGATTTCCGTTGGAGAAAGAGAGTCCTGTTTTCATGGTGGGAGCACTGAAGGTGAATCCAGACTGTATAAGGGAAAAAATTATAATTCTATTGATGCTTGTTTTGTGTTAAATGTGTAAGGCACAAAATGAACTGAGGAGACTTACTGATGGAGAAAAAGATGGAGGACTGGTAGCTGTTGCCTTGACAAAAGGTGATGAAAATGTGAAGGGGACAGATGGGGGTGAGGATGGGACAGATGCTGGTTCCTGATTAACAAAAACTTTTTTTTAGAAATACTTTCCTATACATTTTATGCAAAATTTTGTTCAACATATTTGCTCCATAAGGACCTCAGTCCGTTTGCTGAGAAGACACTTGAAACAGTCAATACCTACCTTGTTTACAGCAGGACCATTAGAGACCGCTGTAAGTGGTGTTGTGCTGGAGGTCAGGGAGGAAGTGGGAGGAGGAGGGGAGAAACTAAAGGAGGGCAATGTGAAATTACTGGGGAGTGAGGCTGGTGGCAAGTCTGGTTCTTCAGCAACCTGAAAGAAGAACAGCCTATGTGTGAACAGCAGCACCAGACTATTGTGACGGACCACACCAGATTCAAATTTTCAAAGTTCTGTCCAAAGTGTTTGATGCACAGTCTCTGACCTCATCATCAAGTCTTTTGGTAGAAGGTCTTGCAGTCCTTTCTCTCTTCATCTTGCCCCCTCCTGAACTAGAGCTGCTGGCCGCTGGGGTGCTGGACAAGGGATAGGACAAAATGCTTGTGCTGGGGACACAGGAGTTTAGGAGATGATGGCACAATTTACAAAGATTATGGAGGCAAGAAAATAAACAATGTGTGATTATCTTCTCTTTTAGGCTATCAGAAATAACTCAAAACAACCATGAAAAAATTCTTACCTGGGAGGGATCTTATCTGAAATTGGAGGGGATTGTCTTGCAGGCTGCAAAAGAGAAAAGTCCTTTAGCTCACTGTTGCGGTGAAGAGCGTAAATTACTGATGTGTTTGCTATAATTCACTTTATTTTTTGCACTTTAAAAGTATTGCGTGAATAGAATTAATTTAAATTCTGTTTTGAAGGTGTTGTGTATTTTTTATAAACCAATTTAAACGCATACTAAAAGTACTCCATTTATTTAATTAAAAGGGGAGCATCAAAAATGATCTGCTTTCTGCTCTTTGAAGTAGGTGTTTTAAATGTATACAGTGTACAATGTGTTAAATATTGTACTCACATTCTCTCTGTTGGCTTTTTCGCAGACTCTGTTAACTCCACCTGGGGTGAGTGATGGTCTGAAGGACATCGAACGGTTACCAGACACTGCAGTAGCTGCTGGGACCACCAGCTTCTGCACAGGAGGGACTGATGACTCCAGCTGCAAGTAAATGGAGCAACATCTCAATTAATAAAACAAATACTTTCCCCCAAACTTCTTGTAGAATTTGCAATAACCCTTATTTTGAATTTTGGCAGCTTTTGTTTAGACCTCACACATTCCCTGTGCTCCTCTTGCCATCCAACGGGTTTTTGGAAAGTTATTGTTGAGTTTTACTGTATTAGTTTGCATTTGACCTAGTGCCATACAGGTATAGTGCCATAAATATTTGGTTTAAAATATTGGGTTTTTCCTAGAACTACATATCTATATGCATATCTAAAACAACCTCTGAATCCTACCAGTGTTACAATGTTAACTCGTGGATTTTGTAAATACAAGCATCTATTTACTCTGATGTGTAAGAGCGCAAACTTGAACATGCTCACAGCTCAGGATATTTTGGAATAGGTACATCTGTCACAAATGGTTATATAGACTTTAGGCTGCTGGTGCTTGATGAATGAGGATATTGTTTGGGATAAGAGGCCAGCTGCCACAGTTGTTAACAATCAGCACAAGCAAAAATTAATGTTGCCAATTTTACAAGACATAGATTTAAAAGCATCAACAACCACAAGGAACTACTCTAGATACGCTATGCATCTGTGATCTCTCTTTTTAAAATAAAGAACAGGCCCTTCTACTCCTTTTAACGGGCACTCAGTGGCATTAATCTTTATTGGCTGTGGTAGTGTTCAGATTTTAAGACACACTTTTTTTTAAAGATACACTTACCTTTTTCCTCTTCAACTGGAAATGTGAAATGTCAAGGTCTGTTTGATTCAGTGACTGAAAGATAAAACAATGAACTTTCAAAAACTGTAGTGACTTGAAAAGAACTCAATTGAAGACAACTTGACATTGTTGCAATGTAAAACTGATATTGCACTTACTGTTGACAAAGGTGAAGAAACTGTAGAAGGAATTCTTTTTGCATCCTGAAAAGTTAACAATAACATGTTAATAAAGTATATTATTTTTGCCAAAATCTAATGCCAATTTTCATTCAGTTAGCATTGATTTGACAGGAACAGAAAAGTTTTTTTTTCCAACTGCCATTTTATTCAATTTTCCAACCAACAGGCTGAGTATTACAATTTGGAATCTAGATAAGTGACCACAGTCTGTGTACTCACAGCAAGAGGACTGGACATGCGTTCCAGCGACTGAAGGATGCGTCTAGCTGTAGCACTGGTTACTCCGCAAGGTTGAGTTCCAGCTGGCTTTGCCTTTATCTGTCTCCTAACAGGAGGCTGAGGAACCAAAGACCAGAATGCTGCATCAGTCAAAAGAGGGACTGAAACCAACAAGCATTTCGCCCGATAATGTAACAAACAATATATTTTGCAAAGTAATGCATATTTATTCACATTTCAGAGTTTAACACTGACATGATTGTGCAGACCTGGTAAGGGGTAGCAGGACGTGTACGAGCTGTTCTGATCGCAGCAGCTCCTCCATATGTGGTCTTCCCTGGGTAGAAGGGCGAATTCCCCAACTGACTGGAGTTCAGAACTGAACTATTTAACACTGACTACAAGAGAGCACAGGTATAAAACAATCTTTATTTCTGTTCTCCATTAGTGTAGAGGTGACATTGCAAAATCTGTATATTCCTTACCTTAAAGGAACACCTTCATCATCAAATTAAGTATAGAATACTTTGGTGTATCGATATGTGCCGATTACACTGTGCTCAAATTTTGGAATAATTTGCATGTACAAGTGATGAATGAAAATAATCCATCACCTCTGCCCTGGCATGAGCTAACAAGAGAAAATACAATGCATTAAGTATTCAGACCCCTTCATTTTTTCCCCCTTGTTTTTTTCTTGCAGCCTCATGCCAAAAAGCTTTAATAATTTTTTCCACTTCAAATCTACACTCAAGCAAAAAAAATGGATTTTTGATAACTTTGCATACTGTATTTATTAAAAAGAAAAAAAAATTACTATCACGCAGACATAAGTATTTAGACACTTAACGCAGTACTCAGTTGAAGTACCTTTGGAAGCAATGATCGACTCAAGTCGGTATAATGTGACAAGCTTTGCACATCTGGATTTGGGGATTTTCCAACATTTTTCTCTGCAGATCCTCTCAAGCTCTGTCAGGTTAGGTGGGGACCACTTGTGGACAGCCACTTTCAGGTCTCTCCAGAGATGTTTGATTGGGTTCAAGTCTGGGCTCTGGCTGGTCCACTCAAGGACATTCACAGAGTTGTCCCTAAGCCACTCTTGCGTTGCCTTGGCAGTGTAATTAATGAGTCATTGTCCTGTTGGAAGGTGAATCTTTGGCCCAGTTTGAGGTCCCGAGCGCTCTGGACCAGGCATTCATTAAGGATATTGCTGTATTTTGCTGCGTTCAGCTTTCCTTCAAACCTGACCAGTCCTCAAGTCCCTACCGCTGAAAAACACCCCCACAGCATGATGCTACCATGCTTCCCCGTTGGGATAGTATTGAACAGGTGATGAGCGGTGCCTGGTTTTCTCCAGACATGACACTTGGAATTGAGGACAAACAGTTCAATGTTCGTTTCAACAGACCAGAGAATTTTGTTTCTCACAGTCTGAGAGTCCTTGATGTTTTTGTTTGCTAATTCCAAGCAGGCTTTCATGTGACTTGCACTGAGGAGAGGCTTCCATCTGGCCACCCTGCCATAAAGCCCAGATTGGTGGAGTGTTGCAGTGATGGCTGAAACTTCAAGTTTCTCTTATTTCCACACATGATCTCTGGAGCTCAAACGGAGTGGCTCGGTCACCTCTCTTACCAAGCCCTTCTCCCCTGATTGCTCAGTTTGTTGATTTAAGAATTATAGAGTCCACTGTGCTCTTGGGATGCTTCAATGCAGCCAATTATTTTTTTTTTTTTTTGTAGCCTTTCCCAGATCACAATCCTGTCCTGTCTGTTCCTTTGACCTTGTGAATTGATTTTGCTCTGATAAGCATTTTCAGCTGTGATACCTTATAGACATGTGTTTGCCTTTCCAAATAATGTCCAATCAATTGAATTTGCCACAGGTGGACTCCAGTCAAAGTGTAGAAACATCTCAAATATGATCCAGAGAAATGGGATGCACCTGAGCTAAATTTCAAGTGTCATAGCAAAAGGGTCTGAATACTTGTCAATGTGATGTTTAAGTTTTTTATTTTTAATAAATCTGCAGTTATCAAAAATCTGTTTTGCGCTTTGCAATTATGGGGTATGGAGTGTAGATTGATGTGAAACAAAAAATATTTAAACCATTTTAGATGCAACCAAAAGTGTGGGAAAAAAGGGCTGCAGAATATGAAGGGCTGCAGAATAAATCAAAATTAAGTCTAAATCACGATATGACCGTGTGATTATTAAACTGCAAAGGGCTGCGATTTAAAAGAAGTGCACGCACGCTGCTTTCTTTTAACGTTTGTGTGCTGCTCTGTCCTATCTGTATTAGCGCATCAATACAGTGTTTTCACAGCGGTTGTGTGTTCCACAACTCAGATGTGCTCCGTGTTCGGTTCCATATGCTGGAGTGCACTGAGTGAGCTGTATTAAAAGAGCTCCAGATTCACTTTCCAAATTCCAAATATGTTTGGGTGTTAGAATAAATAAATATATAAATACAAATAATATACCGCATGGCACTGGGTCTTTGTAGACAGAGGAGATTTTACAATGAGAAGCACATTATTCAGTTGATAAGGATGTTAACTCGTATCCAAAAGGTCTTCATACACCCAATATAAAAGCTTGACGATTAAGAGCTCCATGGTTTAACTGGATCGCATAGCAATGTCTATTGCAAGTAAATATTTCTATTACAGAAATATATTACTATTGTATAATAATAAAAATAATGAACACTATATTATTGTAACATTTTATTTAAGTTTACTGGGTTCCAAAACATAATGATAAATAGTGGGCTGACAGCCCATCACATATTGGACAAAAACACATCCCAGTGAACAGCTAAAACATGAATAAGATGACGGTTTTAATTATTTCTGGCTAAAATGAAAAAGGTTAGTTTGATGGGGGGGGGTTTTACGAGAGGACTTGTGTGCACCATTAAAGAGAACCTAAAGTCTTGTTATTGCTGGCAGAAAATGGGCAAAACATTAAAACAATTTGGTCAAAAGGAATTACTCACAAATTTTTAGATTTTCATATTGCGAAAAAAAATAAACACAATCTGATTTTTTTACTGTCCAAATTGTGCAACACTAACACAACACTTACTGATGAGGAAGTGCCGAAGACTGACAGGTTGAAGGCTGGTTTCTTGATGCCAGACTGTAATCCAGAGTGGGTGCGTTCCATCTCTGGTGACCAGAGGAGTGGCACAGTCTTTGACGTGGGCACATCTGTAAAAAGATTAAGCTCTGATCATAGTTCTATCTACACCTTTTGTAAAACTAAGTCTCTAATCTGATTATATTAAGAAAATATATTCAAGCTATTGTGTCAATGTAGTGTTTTTAAGTGGCCCTTGCCCAGAATTTATTGGCTTATAAGTCTGACAAGATGCAATGCTATAATCAATTGCTTGTGCAATAAACACTGCTGCTTACCTTTATCAGATGCACGTGATGAAAAGCCACTGGTGGTAGAGATGTTGTCATCCTCATGCTGAGAGCTGGAATCCTTGATCTCCTTCACCAGGGAAAAGTTGGAGGTTAGAGCGAAAGGGCTTCCCGAAAAGGGTGCTGTAGATGTGGAAGGCTGTGAGAAAAGGAAACTTGATCCCTCTAGTGCAGGAGAGCCATCAAGAGAGGGGAATTGAAGATTGGTGCGATTGAGTGGGGGCCTTGACAGAGCATCATGGAAGTTCAGTGATGCCCTGCTTGTAGATTGTTCTAAAAATTAATTCAACAAATGATTACATTCCGATAACAGAACTTGTTTCCCTTTGCATCATCACGTCATAGTGGCAAAGTTTTCACTGCATGCTGAGAGTAAAAGTTGACCATTTCTGTATAATGTGTGTCCAAAGACGAGTCCATTTGTCATTGAGTCATGTCTCTTAATACCCTTACTGTTCTCTACAGTATTTATGAAAAACAACAAAGAAACATTTAACTCTAATCTTAAATACTGTAGCAAGGATGCTGTAAGCCATTCGACCAAACCAATCACTTGATGCTAGTCTTAGAGATGCAGAACAAGTGCTAAAACGACACTGTCTCTAAGTAAATACGTGTAAATAGTACATTTAAACAACAAACATGTTACACAATATACACTCACCAAGCACATTATATATTCAATAAAATACATGCAATTTCTAGATGTAATACATGGAATTTGTATATATTTTTTAAAAGTAAAATTGAGACCAAAATAATGAAACTAATGATATTATTATAATTTAATAAAACATATTCTTGAAAATGGGCACCTTAACATTTATACATAAAGGCATATTCATTCAAAGAACAGCATGTCTGAAAGTATACATTTACGAATGCTTAGTTATTTGCCAATAACTCATGATTTTGTGATTTTGTACAGCAATAAAAAAAAAAAAAAAAGAGAGAGAGATCTGCCCTGAAGCTAGGCATGATCTGCCGATGGCCAATCACAGATTTAAGATGAAGATTGGCCAATTTAGATCAGCACACCCCTAGCCATTTCATCTATTGAGTGTGCATTTTGTATTTGGTCTAGAAAATAATATTCTTTAGCTAACTTCAGTCTCTATTGGTGGTAGTAGTAGTAATAGCAAATCCTTAATGCCTCTAAAGGGCATTAGCATGATTGAGTTAACGAAATCTCTAGGTCACTCACAGATGCCACACAAACGGAGCTCCTCACAGAAAGTGCACATTAGGGCTGGGCGATCGGATGATGTTATAGGATACCAACGATATCTTACAAAGATCCCAATCGCAAATTCATACCATTCCGTTTCTTTTTCTACTACAGAGGGTTGAAATCAGGAGAATATCAGTAACAAAATAAGAGGCAGCCTAAACATTGGAGCGAGTGCATTATTGAGGATGGTTGCATGTTCCATTTTCCCTGGTTTTAGTCTGCCAATACACAAACAACACGACCCATGACTTGAAAAGAAACCAAAGAGAAAAATGCAGAGTGCTTTTCCATCAAGAGTGCTTGTGTATGCCACCAGACACACACACACACAGAACAGTAAAAGTTCCCTGCCTAGATAAAAAAATATATTTATTGATAAAATATTCTATATTATATGAAAATTGTACATGAGAAAATATTAATATGTTTGGATTTTTAATGTGCAAGTAATCTACTTTTCCCAGACAAAAAAAAAAAAACTAGTTAAACCATTGTAATAATATCATGAAGATACTCTAAATGAGTTGCCACGTACTGAAGCCATCCCACCAGCATGGTTCATTACAGTTAGCTAACTGTGCTCAGAATTCCAGGCTGAGAACGGTTTTTAAAAGTGCCGAATCGCATTCACGTGGAAATGCTACTGTAACCATTCCGTACCATGCTTAAACACGGCCCAATGATGGATAAGGGGCTATAGATGCCCATGTGTACAGCAGACTGAGAGGAAGCTCATGACGTTTTGGAATAGAGCTTGTGTGCATCTGCAGGACAGCATGTCCACAACATACCTGTGTTACTTGTGCTAGGCTCTGGAGAGTCTCGTCCATCTGGGTGTGGGGCACCATCATCATTGCCATTGGGGGGAGGAGCCACATTGTTCCGCTCCACCCTGACTGCAGCTTCTTCACCCTCTGCAACTTCTCCATTTTTGAAGTATTTCTGCAGCCAGGAGGGGACTATGCTTTTCACTGTATCCGTCACTCGACTGATCAGGCCTGGCTGCTGCTGGACAGAAAGAACATAATTCGCATATAAAACAGAGATACAAAAAAGCACCACAGCAAACATAGAGAACCTTTAATTCATGAACAATGCAGATCTGATATAAGCTTCGGCAGTACAAATGCAGGATTAACCTCCTCAGTAGAATCACTGGAGGACAACCTGGTTTAAATTTAATTAAGCTATATTACCTAATTGGTGGTGCCAAGTATTGAGCAAATTTAAATGCCCTTTGTGCTAACAAATATGGCTGGATCAAATCACTTGAGGAGTGCCATACATTTTCCAAGCAATAAGAATGATGATTTTCATCTGCAGCCCAAAAAAATCCCACAGATTTACTTTCAAGGAGGGATCCAAACATGGACCAACTCAAAGCAAACCTTTGGCACTGTGGGGTGAAAGCAGTGAACAGTTGACAGACTGAAAACTTTAAGCTCTCCAAACTCAAGACTAGAATGGGTTTCCCAATAACCATATTCATGCACCCTCAACTTATCTAACCAAGCATGCAATGGCCACCAATACCTACGAAAAGATAACATCCTAAACGTCAACAAACTACTTAACAAAAGGAATTGTGTCCCCATTTAATATACTGTGGATGCAGTTTGGTCATTAAAGCAAGAGAGTGCAGGGATCTGAGAGCTTCAGTTGTCATCTAAAAGGGTCCCTGGGAACCAAACCACTGTGCAAGCATTATGGCACTTTTCCACTGCACGTTACGGTTCGACTCGCCTCAACTCTACTCGCTTCACTTTTCTGAGCTTACATTTCCATTGCAATTTAGTGCCACCTCAACGAGGGTGGGATTAGAAGATGATCGTCATAGTTGCGCCACCTCTACTGCTGTGACATCATCTTAAAAATGACACAAACTGACCAAAACAATAACACAACCGCTAGCTGTTAGCTACTAGCTCATTGTGCTTTTACACAAGTGTAACAGTTGATTTGGCCTGGTTGTTTTACAAGCAAGCTTTCCAGTAGCTGGTCAACTAAATAAAGTGAAGCTTTCAACCAGCGTATAGAGTTAACCTACCATCCTCCATCCCGGACCACAACAACATCGTGGCTGAGTCCAAGGCACTCTCCCTCCCATTGCTCACCAGTCTAGATAGCATTCGTTTGGTCGAACCACTCCCACTTTTTCTTGATGGTTCTGTAGTCACTTTTACGTTTTTTTTGTTTTACTTCTCCCTACACTGTTGGTAGGTCCGGTGGTAGCCGTGTGCGGCCAACAGCTGATACACTTCCTGAGAGACTTTTTTGTTTCATTCGTCACTAACGAGTGGACCCTCTGCACCTCATTTATTGACCACAGCGTTGTTTTGCGCACAGCCATTTCTTATTTCACAATTGGAAAGTCACGTGAACAAATGATGCTGCCATCGCTGTTACTAAAACTAGCGGGTTGATGTCGCGTGCTGGAAATCCAGTGACGCTGGTTGTGACGATTCTCCCTGACCAATCCATGATCTGCAGGATTTTGACATCACATTTAGTATCGGCTTGCTTGGAACCTCGACCGAGGTGGTACTAAAAAAAGTATCAGGTACCAGGTGCTATCCACAGTGGAAACACCCAAAAAAGCGAGCAGAGTCGTAGTGAAGCAGTGCGTAGTTGTTCAAGACAACTAGGAAATGCTAAACGCATGTACATGCTACGCCAGCTGTGTGCATGGCTGTGTCCTCCAGCATGAGCTTAATGTTGCAACATAAGTTACTTCCTGACAACAGTACACACATGGTGTGATCCAAGGTCAGCATGGCTAATTGAAACTACTAGAAATCTTAAGAAAAGGAGTTTCTTTGTGTGCAGGAACGTACTGCTTCAAAAACATGCACTTAAGTCAAAATGCAGACCGTCCTTCCTCACAGTTCTCCAGCCTGACGTCATCTAATCTAGTCAACAAACCTGAAAGCATGTCTCTCAGCACAGAGACAGCAGAGCTTCACTAAACATGCTGATTAATCTGTAATGTGCATTGTTAGTGCAATTCATTGTGTAACGGTGCTATTGAACAGAGAAACATGGTATGGTGATGCATAAATGGACAAATCAACCAAAACGGGCATACCACGAGACCACAAATACGGCATATTGTATAACAGCAGCGATCATATAGTTATAAAATCCAAGTGTAGGGCTGCACAATTATCCAACAAATCAAGGTTAAAATAACAGCTGCCACAATTAACCCTTCGCTAATCTCCGCCCCTATTGGTTACAATCACTCGCTCTTGATAAGCTTTTCATTCTATGGGAAGTTCTGCATGGGAGATTGGAGTAAACAGCTTTTTGGCAAAATATTCTCAAACGGAACCGATTTTCTTACGTGAGCTGGAATGAAAATGGCATTTAAAAGCATATTTATCTGATGTTTGTTTTTAAAGAAACTGTTAAATTACATAGTAATTTGATTGAAAACTGTGGAGACCATGAATCAGAATAAAACTATATCAGGTAAACTATTATCACAGTATCGCTAAATTGAAAAGAGAAAAGATAATTTGATGGCGAGTACACAACTGAAAACAGTGAACAGAGCTGCTTACATCTCACAACACACTCACTATGATACTGCAAATGCTTTATTTACTATTGCATTTACCAATACCTGAATCAATACATACATTAATTCACATGTCCTCCTGGTTTACTTGATTGTTGATAAACCCATTAAGATGTTATTAGCTTTAATTTAACTTGGACCAAATCTAGGTGTCCTTGCTGATATTATACAAGTTAATTTGGGTATGAGAGCTGACACAGTTTAATCCTTACCGGGCTATTCAAATAATTTACGATAAAAAATAAATAAATAGGAAAAACACTGCGTGTATCCTCTCTAGGTAGGTACCTCATGTCACTATTACAAGGGACCCAGCAATATCAAACATTTTTTTTTTAGATAATTTCTATATAATTTAGTTTAAAACTACTCAAATGTACATTCTCATTGACTCTTGTTGGAAAAAAGCAAATCGCTTGTCAGAGAAATTACAGAAACCAACAGCTGCAAAGACAGGATTGGTCAGAAATGCTTGAAGGTTGGGGCTTAGAGAAGGGTTAATTCACTAATCGTAAAAAGTGTACGTTATAGACACCCCTACAGGTATATTTAATAGTCCATTTAACATGTTTTTGCAACGGTTGAGCATTGTGATCAGACCAATGCGTTGCTCACTTCGGTGTGAATTATTTGAATAACAGTTGTGTTTTCAAGCTTCTAAGAGAATGTGAAAACTTCAGGCACTGTCTTCATTTACTGATTAAAAAAAAACATTTCTAAAAAAGTAACTCAGAAACCGTTCTAGGCTTGTTTTGGATGTGTAGCCTACATAAAGTATATGGCATCCAGTTTATCCCCACAATTAAGTATTTCAATGTAAATTGTATAAAACAAAATGAATCGCAATCACTAAATCAAAGGAAATAGGAATAGAGTAGGAATGTTTAAACCAGAACAAACTTAAATACCAACGATTAAAAGCTAATATAATGTAGACCAATATAAAGTATTCCTATATATTAGTCTACATTATATTAGCTTTTAATCGTTGGTATTTAAGTTTGTTCTGGTTTAAACATTCCTACTGTATTCCTATATATTAGTCTACATTAGTCTTTCCGTATATTAATCTCAGTAACATTTAACTTCATTTGTTCTCAACTCTTGACGTTACCGATATTGAAATCAGAACAGACTAACAGGCAAAAGTTGTGCAATACATGTATGGAAAGTCTAGCCTTTCAAAGAAACATTTTCATTCGATGTATGTGGGCTCAACATTGAATATGACACATTCTGCCATTGTTGATGGCTCTAAAGCAAACTGTTAGAAACAATAATGTTTGTTGATTACAAATAATGAATGCTGTAATTCTCTAGTGTACTTAATTTGCCTACAACGTAGAACCTCTTTGCATATCATGCAAGATACAAAGATTGATTTTCATATTCTGGTTCATACAATGCTAGATATAAAAGCAACACATAACTCTTGATTTATTTCGGTTGAAAATGATTACTAGTTTCTAATAAAACAAAGAAATTGTTTGTCTGTACACTGATCATCCTAACACATAAATCCATGAACCTGAGTTAATCACTGCATCATCTAACCATCCATAAACAAAGCAGCATGTTAGTGCAGGGTTTCCCCTGTGTGTGTGTGTGGCAAGTTTAGCTATACTCGTGAGGACCACATTTTTTAAAATGTCCACAAGCAAAATAGGCTGAAAAATCAGCTAAATTATGTTTATCTAATTAAGTTTACAGGTTTCTGTGAGGGCTAGGTGAAGAATATATCTTTAGCCTGTTATAAAATACATGAAAGTCTATGAGATGTCCTCACAAGTATAGTAACACCAACATGTGAGAGCGTGTTGTACAGATCCCACTGAAAACACGCCACAGCACGCAAACACGCCATCCCATCCCGCCTTTCTTCAGCGGACCATGAAGGCAAACCCGCCGCATTAAATGCCGGCACTTTCCTGCTCTGTCAAAGCATGTTAACAACAGGCTGGACTCTTCCAGTGTACATTAAATCAAATAAAAGACATCAAACAAATGATACGGAGTAAAATGCGAGAAAATATTGACAAGAATGCTCTAAAGCTCATGTTACCCTCAAGGGAGCTTGAGCTTTAGGAGCACAAACATGTTCCATTTAGAGGTAAACAAAGTTAAATGTTGTTAAAGTGCTCTTATGTTTATCAAATTAAGATAAATTATGTTTGACGCCGGCGAGAGCAACAGCTAACGGCTAACGACACCGGTTTCAAACAAGCGCGCAAGCAGCTGCGAGTGAGAAGCAAAAAAAAAACTTTCGAATTCTACAACTATGACGTGACATTTCACAAATTTTCTTTCACTTAATTGCTATGACTCTTCAGTCAAATGAGTTGGCGGTATTGTGGTAACAGTGAAGGGACCGTGTGCTGGAAGAGCGTTAACAGGCCTGAAACAGGCCGCAAAACGTCTCCATTTCATAAAAACATTAACAGCCGCCAATGCGCCGCCCCGCTTTGAAATATAGAGCTCTAAAATCTATATTGTAGTGACTGGGTTTTCGTTTTATTTACCTGTTTGCCCTTGGCGTATGGTTTTGAAGCGATGTGATATCTTCTTGATCTGATTTTCCCTCCTCCTGTCGCCGCCATGGCTAACTAGATTGAGTCTGCTCAGTAGCGCTTCGCCGGATGGAGCTCCGCTGTCACACGCTGCCTTCCAATATACCATCAGCCAGTGCGGAGCCGGCGTAGTGGGAAATGTAGTTCGGAAGGGAATCAAAACGCTCGTACAGACAATCTTGGCTAAATAAAATAGAACTTGTTGATGTTTGAAAGTCAGTTTCAAATATTAAGTGGGCTAAGTTGTCACAATGGAAATTGCCTTTTAAAGGCTTATTATAATGGTTTCAGACCAATTCAATCAATAAAACCATTATAAAGCACAAAAACATTTATGAAACAAAATGTAAAAGATAACATACAAACATATCAAACCACTGTTTTGGCCGACTCATATTGTAATTATTAAATAAAAAATAGTTTTTTATTACAAATAATAATACATCAGTATATATTCGATATTATTACAAATCATTGAATATTTATTTTGCCCAGCAGCTTATTTAAAGGGATTGTTCTCTCATAATTTTCTCACCCTCATGCCATCCCAGATATGTATGACATAAAGGCAACATAAAAGTAATTCATATGACTCCAGTGGTTTAATCCATGTCTTCGGAAGCAAAGTAATAGGTGTGGGTTAGAAACAGATCAATATTTATATCCTTTTTAACTATAAATCTCATTTTCACTTCCACATTCTTCTTTTGTTTTTTGATGATTCACCTTCTTCGCGCATATCACCACTACTGGTTGGGGCTGGTCAAAGTTGGAGATTCATAGTAAAAAAGGACTTACATATTGGTCGGTTTCTCACCCACACCTAACACTTCTGAAGACATGGATTTAACAACTGGAGTCGTATGGATTACTTGTATGCTGCCTTTATGTGCTTTTTGGAGCCTCGATGTTCTGGTTACCATTCACTTGCATTGAATGGACCTACAGAGCTGAAATATTCTTCTAAAAATCTTAATTTTAAGTAACACAAATCTGTGTAAATGAGAGAGTTTTCATTTTTTGGTGAACTGTCCATTTAAAGGCCTACTTTATTCAAGAATGTACTAGTACAGGCTAACTTCCACTTTCCTTAATCAAATAAACAATTTTGGGGTGTTGGTTAAACTAATTGGCTACATTACAATGGCATATGACCTTGACTTGATTTGTTTGTCTTAAAATATGGAAGGTTTTGTTGCATTGATTTGTAAGAGTAATTGAATTATATAAAACAACCTATTAGACATGCCCTAAAGTCCCTAAAGGTAAGACATTGTAGCATTATAGGTTGTTTGAACAACCGATACATGACCTATATTATCACTGCCTTGGGCTTGTGCTTCTGTTATCTTGAGAATGCCAACAGTCTTGTATTGCTGTTGATCACTGATTTACTTTCCATGGAATGACTGAGTACTACAGTATAAGAACACTTTAATTACTGTGGAAATAATACATCTACTTATTTTAACATCTTTTATTTTTCGCTTTGGGATTTTCCTCTTTTCACTGGAGCCTGCTCTAAAAAGCCAGCTTCTTTGAAAAGCTTGTTTAAAATTGCCATATGATTTCTAAAATAATTCTGATATTCCTAAACTGAGACTTCCACACACACACACACACACACACACAAAAAAAAACTATTTGAAGATTTACACATTTCAATTTCATAGCAAAATTCCATCCGTTGAATCATTAATAATGATGATAATAATAAAAAAACTTAATATTTGATGTTTTAGTAATTTAATTAGCAGAACATTAACAATGCATTTTAATGGAATTTATTTATGAAACTGAAATTAGTTAAACTGAAAAACTGCCAAAAATATTTTTTGAGAGCAACACAAATCGTTAAAATAATAAGACACAAAGAATCTTCATTAGGAAACTGCATTTGAAAGCTTTATTGCACGTCACATTATCAGTGTGTTAAAACTTAAAGCAAAATGCTCATTTGAGAGTAGTTGCTTTTTTTTACTGCCATGTTACTCACAAGCTGTTAAAATCAAAAGCAAAATGGTCACATTAAAGGCTTGAAATGATCACATATGGAAATAGTTTCAGGATTCAACTGAATCACACAGTTTAGTTGTGGCTTTCAGGTGTGAAAACTGCAGATCCATACAAAATTCATGACTGTAAACCTTGCTTGAAAAAAAAAAATTGCAGATATATTCTGAACAACTATTTACTTACAACTTGGGTTTTGGTCATTAATGTGATCCACGAAAAAAATAAAAAATGTAATGTAAAGGCAAAATAAACAGCAAACATATTGTAGTAACATATGTTTACACTTAGTATTATTAATAGCCATGAAAAATATTATTGCTGACTATAAAAACAGTAGACATCAAATCCCAAAAAAGTATTTTAGGAATGTGTCAATAAATGTGTGTTTTTTTATATATATAAATTACAACTAAGTGACAAAACTGCAGAGTCATTTAAAGGCTTCACAAAAGAAAATTCTCTAAAATAATATCCATGTGCGCACACACGCGCGCACGCACACACACACTCACACACTCACACACACACACACATAAAATCACACAAGGAATTAGTTATCTCTTTTACTACAATAGCCAACATGCAAAAAAACTATTAAGTATAGAAAATCATGACATTACAGCATACAAATTTGGGACATTTTAAACAACCTTCAAAAATCGCCAAAAGTGCTCATTTGAATCAACATCTCTAAATCCAAAAGATCAAGACCTGCCTCTCCTTCACACTGGCTCTACACAATTTTAATTTAAGAGGAAATATAAGAAGAATGAAAAAGTTGAAACCATTACCATTGTGACTTTAGTCACAGGTACCTCTGTGACAACATTGTTTCCTTAGTGCATTAATATTAAATTCCTAAAGTGCTTAAATTATTATTATTGTTATTTTATTGGATTTTTCCAGGGCAAGTGGAGGAAAATGTGCAAAATCTGAGAGAGCTTGGTCTGCATCAACAACATATGTAATAAAAATAGTAGGGTTTGAATAATCAGATTGCAATAAATTAAATATAACCAGAATGCTTAACAGCAAAGCTTGGAATCATTGTACTTATTTTATTAGGTGGGTCAACCTACACATTCGGCTGGCTCAGACTTCTGACACTCTTTAAAATGGAACGTGCCATTTAAAGCCACATCAAAGCCATTAGAAAGTGTATATGGTGTGATTTAACATAAAGCTGGCATACCACAAAGCTTCAAGCTTTTCTTTTCCAAAATTTCCTTCCGAGTGCTGTGAAAAATACTGTACAAACAAGTGCAAAGTGCAGACACAGAGCTGCTGTCGTCTGGAATGTGTATTTTGTGAATAGATCCACTTTCTTGTGTCTCCACTCTATCATCGAGGTAACGGTTTTACCTCTCCAACCGTTTGTGCCAGATTTTTTCTTACACCCTTTGTGTGTCCAGGACCATTGAGAGATAACCATTCTCTACCTGTGGTCACTACTTGCCGCTTGTTCCATTGATTGTTTTGCTTTTGCCTGAGCCTCCTTTTCTTCTCCGGGACGAATTATTACTGGAGTTCCTCTCTGCTAATAATAGCAATAAAATAAAGTAAAAATGTTACATAAATCCACATACCGGTAGATTTTTAAGGTGCAATAAACGTACAAATCCTCCTTAAATACAAAGTTATGCATTTATTTAAAAAAAAAAATGTTCATGTTAACTATTTCAAAACAAAGACACACAAAATGCTACATCCCATCAAAAAGATTAACGTCTAAGTATTTATTGTCTTTTGTGAAGCACTCTGGGACAAATCAGATTGTGTGTTACCTTTGGCAGTTTCAGGAATGTGACCACACGGGTAAATAGAGGCGTTATCATCACAGTCTGTAATGCTCTGTGAAAGATAAGAGATTAAAGGCATATTCCATGTTCAATGCAAGTTCAGCTCAATCAACAGCATTTGTGACATAATGTTGATTACCATAAAAAGTAATTATAACTGGTTCCTCCTTTTCTTTAAAAAAAAGCTAATATATATAGGTTACAGAGAGGCACTTACAATGGAAGTGAATGGGGGCAATTTATTTCAGGGTTTAAACACAGAAAGGCGAAGCTTCTAGTTTTATAAAAGCACTAACATTAATTCTTCCGTTAAAACATGTGTATTATTTGAGCCATAAAGTTGTTTTTGAAGTTAAATTGTCATTTGTACAGTCGTTTTAGGGTTTCAGTAAGCAATTCTAGCTTAGTAAGCAATTCTATCACACTAAAATCATGTTTACACGCATATCCTTTATGCCTTGTGGCTATATTTTTAAAACGGTGAGTATTTTAGTGTTCAAAAATTGGCCCCATTCATTTCCATTGTAAGTGCCTTACAGGAACCCAGATTTGAGCTTTTTTAAAGAAAAGAAGGAACGAGTTAAAATAATATTTTGTGTTAATCAATATTAACCCATAAATGCTCTTGATTGAGCTTAACTTGTATTGAACCCAGAACATTCTAAATGGGTTTATCAACAATCAAGTAAACCAGGAGGACAAAGTTTACATCAAAATTAAAAATGTAAATAAATATTGCACTAAAATACACAATTACATCATTATGACATCATCAATGCTCAATAAGACAGCTGTAAAGAAACAAGGCATTGAAATATCACCCTGTGCTTTCTGTTAGAGATGTTTCTGATACAAGAGTTGCAAAACTGTGAGTGACAGCACAGTTTCATAATCTTGTTGAAGAACCCATTTTAATTTATGTTTTCAGTACATCTATTCTTCAGTCACAGTCATGCTATGGCAATAATGGATCACTGAATACAGTGGTTTACCTTCAGTCTCTTTCCATAGTTCTGCCCATACCAAACCATCCCACAGAGACAAAGAGAAGTGATGAAAGCCTGACAAGATGATGAGAAAGAGTGTGTTTGACAGGGAGAAAGACACCACATACTCATATATATATATATATATATATATATATATATATAAATATAAAGGAAAAATACACACGTTCAGTGTGAAGTATAGATATATAAACTACATATATAGACAACATGAACAGTATGTTTTGTTTACAATTGGCAAAAAGGCATTAAATTTTTTCCAATATAATGTATTCAATATAAAGCGTTTCTTTGAAAAGACTTGTTAAATGTTTAATATTTTAAAATCAGACTATTTAAAAAATGACAAATATTTCACCACAAACACTCACCAAACACAAAAGCCACAGGACCACATACAGGACTTGTGTTTTAGAGAACAAGTCTTGTCCAAATTTGACACAAGCAAGGCCTTCCAGGAAAGCAATTGCCCTATAAGGAGGAACACAATTATAAACTCATTCACTGAAATATTTATAAGGCACAATTATGTCTTATGCCGAGTTTACACTACACAATTTTAGGCCCGATTTTCACTCGCTGACAGTTTTGTGAAGATCGCCGTCAAAAGCCCAAAATCATAGGCAAAATGGAGCTTCCTCCCATGAGCAACGATCGCAATGTATGAATTATCAAAGACGCGTTTTGAGAGAAGCACCGAAGCGTCGCGATGTCAGCGAGATATCTAGAATGTTAAATATCTGGACCTGTTTGCGATTCCAAATTGTGCACTGTGAAATATGTTTTGACAACTGCAGCATTTATCTACAGCTAATGAGAGAGTAAGAAATGGGGCACGGGAAGTTTCAGTGGGAAAAGTCCTGATGTACCTGCAACAGAACATCAACTAGCTTGGCTGTGGTATCAAGAAAGTCTCATTGGACTGAAGAAATGGAGGAAAAAGTTTTGGAACTTTGGCAGGAGTACCAGTGCCTATTTTGACATTTCACCACAACCGGGTGGAGAAATTGCCAATTCTGGTAAGCAGTCAGGTAAGCAAATAGGTAGATTTTTCAGAAGGAGATACTTTTTCGTATTGTAACCAATAAAATATATGATGCCTTTATGCGATTAAAAACATACACATCATATTCTGAAATGCATAACATGTGATCGTGCATTTGTTTTCGTATCTCTTTTACTTTACTTTTACTTTTATGCATTTGGCAGACACTTTTATCAAAAGCGACTTACAGTGCAATTATTACAGGGACAATTCCCCCGTAGCAACCTGGAGTTAATTGTCTTGCTCAAGGACACAATAGTGGTGGCCGTGGGGATTGATCCAGCAACCTTCTGATTACCAGTTATGTGCTATAGCCCACTACTCAGCCACCACCACCACTCCGGTATCTCGTATCACTTCTCACATGTACTCTGTTGTAAAACGTAATTTGGAGTCTAGGCAGAGTCATCAGGGATTCGTCAACAGTGAAATGTTTTGTAATGTTTTCACAACTGTCACAGATTCCTCATGTAATTTGAAAACTCTATGACTTCAGTGACAAGACAGACAGTTGTGTAATATGAATGGTACCACAATCCACAATCCAGTCTTTAAAAGTAATGTAGGAGGCATTAAAGTTTGTGCAAAATTATGTTAAAAAAAAACTTGGTCCTATACTTGTTTGGTCCACATACTGTTTGTGTTTCAGACAGAATGGGAAATCTCTAGGTATTTTAGACTTGTAGGACTCATACACAAAAATCCAAAAGTGAGGTTTGTTAACTCTGGTCACCAGACTGTGTAGGAGTAATTTGGCAGTCCTAAAGCTTTATTTAAGCCAAGAGAAAATGGGCCCATTGTTTATAATCAAATGGAAAAAGTGAGACTCTGGAAAACAGAACTCAAATCAGCTGATTTGGGGTAAAAACAGCAGTGGTGAGTTCATTAAATTGGATTTACTGACATGGAGCTATATAACATGCTCAACATTTTCTATGCAATGGCTTTTTCAGGCAGGCTCACCACAAAAGCATCACTAAAAGTCATGAATTAAAGGATTAGTTCACCCCAAAATTAAAATTCTCTGATCCCAGATGTGTATGAATTGTCCATTTCAGCTCTGTTTGTCCATATATAGCAAGTAAACAGGTGTCATCAAGCTGCTTGCTGTTTGACGGTCCAAAAGCCATAAATAGGCCACAAAGTTTTAATTATCAACTTATTTTTTACACAAACGTATCGATTTGCTTCAGAATACATTAACTGATCCACTGGAGTCATGTGGATTACATTTATGCAGCCTAAATATGCCTTTTAAATGTGTGACGTATACTTTTGCCAGGATACGGATGTAATCTCACATTCTCCCATCGGTTGAGACGTCCAGTATAAGCACACAAACGCACCATTGTGAGTAAATAAACAGATGAATACAGATCTAAAAAAATAAAATAAAAAAAAATAAGCTACTGTAAAACATTCCTCCTACTCAGTTGTAAACAGCACTGCAGTTCCGGCTGTGTCGCACTTCTGTCAGTTCTCGCATGTTTTTTCGCGTGCAATTATGTCATACGTACGTAGTGCTTCTGACCGGAAGCATGATTTAGAGTATATAAAATTATTATTATATTATATTTTTTTGCACCATAAGTGATCGTGTCGCTTTAGAAGACATTCATTTAACAGCTGGAGGCTTATGGATGACATTTATGCTGACAATCTGTGAATTTTGAAGCTTCAAACATTGGAGCACCATCCACTTGCATTTTAAGGATATTTTTCTAATTTTCTTCAAATGTGTTCTGCTGAAGAAAGAAAGTCATACACACACCTGGGATATCATGGGGGTGAGTAAGTGATGAGAGAATCTTTTATTTTTGGGTGAATTATCCCTTTAACACTTGAGGAACAATACATACCTACATCTTCAAATATATGCATCCATCTAGCAATCAAAAATGTGAAAAAAGTCCAGTAATTAAAGGGAGTGAAGTTATCATGTTACTGTTTGTATGCCCCCAAAAACTCAAACTGGTTAAACCGAAAGAAAAAAACGATCCTTATTTATGGAGGTATTACATAGCACTTTCACAGAATATATATCATTGCAAATAAACAAACAGGTACTCACCCAAACAACCAACACTGCGTTCCAACTCTTTTGCACTGGGTGTCTGTCAGATATGCGTAGTACTGTCTGAATCCAAACAATAAGTCATATGAGTAATATGACACCTCTGACATTATACATCATTACAATGGGTGTGTGCATATACACCTGCCAAATGGTCATTGTCCAAGATGAGTCTTATTTATTTAGAATGCATTATAAGGCTGACAGAATGGAAAGGTGCCATTATTGCATTGTTATTTAAGGATCACCACTTTGTGCTCTACAATATATGCTGTAAATAACAAACGCATTAATAATAAAACTAGATTATAAAAACTTAGCTCTCATTTTCCTCTGTCATGCCCTTCCATAAAAAGTTTTTGTTTTGGTAAATCAAACTTTTTAAAGATAATGATTTGAATCTCTAAAGACTCGAACTGAAGCCAACATAAAAACTATGTGTTCATTTGTGTGTGTAAACAAAACGTATATTGTGTATGGTGAAATCAACCAAAATGCCCGTCTTGATGCTTTGGTGTGTTTTGTGAAGAACTTTCTTTTTTGAGGAATTTTATTGGCACATTGAAGAAGTAATTGGACATTACCGCACTGTGGGGGCAGTGATGATCCCAATAAAGAGGATCCGACACCAGCTGAGAGGATGAGACGCCTGGAACACGAAGATGTGCTTCAAAAAGAATGTGTTCAACTCGGTGAGCTGTTGAGAGAGGGGGCAGAACAACGTGTAATAAAACAAGAGCAGGCAAAGGGTAGCTACATGAAAGAAGCTAAATTATAAGATAGATTTGATTTGTTTAACATTTTTAGTCACTACAAATTTGCCATACTTCCAGTTGTGTTGTCTTATATAGAGGTCGACCAATAGTGGATTTTGCAAATACGATAACTAAGGAGGTGGAAAAGGCGGATAATTGATTAATTATTAAAACGATTTCTAGAATGTTAAACTTTCTTATTCTTTCCTTACTATGATTGATGGGCAGAGACATAGAGGCTACAAGAGTCAAACATTAATAAAATCCCAGATGCAGTTACCAAAATCTCAATAAGCAGAAAAACAAAATATTTGGTGCATAATGCGGGACTTTCACCAGTAAACAAGGCTATAAACAAGTTTAATTTTAACTATAAACTCACTGGGGACTCAACCCCAATTTGGAGTCAAATCCAGGTGGCGGAGGACAAATCTCAGTTGCATCAGTTGAGACCATCAATCCGCGCGTCTTATCACATGGATTGTTGAGCGTGTTACCGCGGAGACATAGTGCATGTGGAGGCTTCATGCCATCCACCGCGGCATCCACGCACAACTCACCACGCGCCCCACCGAGCACAAACCACATTTCAGCGACCACGAGGAGGTTACCCCATGTGACTCCAGCCTTCCTAGCAACTGGGCCAATTTGGTTGCTTAGGAGATCTTACTGGAGTTACTCAGCACACCCTGGGATCTGGAATCGCAAACTCCAGGGGTGGTAGTCAAGAGCCTTTAGTCGCTGAGCTACCCAGGCCCCCCGAGGACTCTTATCTTTTAAATGTCAGAGACTTGGCTCCATTACAATCCTGTACAGTTAAATAGTCTATGTACCAAATTAAGCTTTTTATGGCCTATATTTTTCACCAAATGTGTTTTAATGAGGAATAAGTTTTATTATTGTTCACAAGATATGAAGTTGGAGACACAATGTATGTGCTGATGGGCACATTTCTATTTAGTCGCATTTTTCTTTTCATGCCCTCGCTTCAATTTACAATATTTGATTATCTAATCAAAATATGCATAGAAGTGAGGATTAAAAATATGAATGAATATTATCAATGATGACAGATTTAGATACAGAAAATCTCATACGAGGTGACTGATTTTTTTTCATTCCAAAAAGCAACTATTGGCACAGATTAAACTGTAAAACCAACATATCAGTCTACTTCTAGTCTTAACTATTATTCTGAAAGAAATTTATCAGAAAGCTTGAGTAGGTATTTCCAAATTTTTGAGACAGAGTACATTATTAGAAAAGTAATTCACATGGCTTCACACACCTGCCATATAATCATGAAAAGGTAGATGCCAGTCACTCTCTGGAAGGACGACTTGGGGTCAAACCAGCGCACATATGTCCAGCTGGCTGGAGTAAACTGTAGAACAGCACGTTTCAGCTTGCCTGTGGTTGTGTGGATATCCCTGAACACAGTGTTTAACCACTAATTACATCTTCTACATTGTAAGTAAATTACTGTACTAATTGCTCTGTTTGAAAAGAAATTAAATTACTCATTACTAATTACTTTTTTAAAACCCATATCAACTTTGACCAGATGGACAATAAATGGACAGACATCAAATAATTATTTGAATTCTTTCAAATAAATCCTATAAAATAAAATAAATTATTCTTGAACTGTTCCTAAATGGTTAATAAAAATCTGTAACAAAAAATTTATCGAACTCTCTATATAACTTCTTCCCAAGCAAGTGCATTTGTAAGGCTGTATTTCATGTAAGCATTGTAACAATAAAGTATAAATAAACAGTTGCAGCGGCCCCTCAACACACCAGAGCAAAGGGAAAAAATATCGGCTTACTGTTTATCACGTGCTGAAACTTTATTTAGACTGAAACTTTACAATCTGGAATCATGTGTAACGATGCAACAGTCAGATGAAGTACTCTTTTACACTTGAACTTTGAATCTTAGTGGCTTCTGTGCTAAAAACAAACTAGATGTAGCGACACATGAAACAGAACGCAGGTGTCTCGAGGTGTATTTTTAAATATTGAAACACTTTTTAACTTCACACAGTGTCTAAAATCCGTCAGTCCTGCGTGAGACTCGAAAGAAAAGGCAAGAATTGCTGAAGCAGTCAAAGGCATAATTACATCAGAAAACAATTTAAACACAGTGCAGACGTGCGCAAAAATACGTTCGGTGTGAACAGCCCCTGCAATTTCCCAACGTGTACAGTATATCTATGTTCTCAAGTGCTTTAGAAGTTGCTTGTGCTTTGGGTCTGCATTTGTTTTCTTATTTGCATTTGACAGTAATGGGGATATTTCCATTTAGTAAAATAGCCATTGGTATCTTCTGACATCTTTTCACTTGAGATATTTCTCAACATAGTGGTGCGAGCTCACACGCGCAGGCATATTGCCAATACATTTAAAGGGGCCACATTGAATTAGAAGGCAAATGTTATCATTAGATGTTAAATTTCGATTTTCAATTCAATATTGTTTTATATGGAATTATTTAAAGTCTATGCAGTATGTAACGCAAGTACATCATAATTAGTTAAAAAATGAAGAGTAATCCCTTACTTAACTTTTTACCAGGAAAAAGTCATTTAAAGTTACTTTGTAACGCGTTACACCCAACACTACCTGAACACATGTGAAATGCACCAATTCCCAATTATCTTTTGAATCCCTAATGAAGTGAAAACCCTTTGCTCAGCTGATCCAACAAGAATTTTTTGCAAAATCCTGTGTTATGCCAAAAACAGATATCTAATTTCTATTTCTGAATAAAATTGACAAAAGCTTACTTGATACTGGCCCAGTGGTAGGAGCGCATCTCTAAAAAGCGACACACAGTCATACCAAGCCAAATGCCCCCTCCATTACACAGCAGGATATCAAGAATGACTTGATCCCACCAGCACTCTGCAAAATTGGGCAGGAGGTGCATAAAGAACAACTGAGAATGAGAAAGAGCGAGAGAAAGAGTGACAATGGGAGAGAGAAAAGAAATAGAGAGTTATAGGCATAGTTCAACCAAAAATTATACTTCTGTCAACTGTTGATCCAAACACCTATGGTTTCCCTCTTCCATGAAACACTAAGGATATGTTAGGCAGAATATTAGAGACTGATAACCTTACCATTCACTTTTATTGCTTTTTTTTTTTGCCATACTTTGAAATTGAATTGTGACTAAAGCCAATTTCCTCCAACCCCTCTGCATATGATGGTAAACCTCTGGTCTTTTGCTCTTTGATTTCCTTTTTGCAACGTGGAACGTGTCTTTCCTTTGTAATAGCAGAGTAAAAACCAGTACTAAAACCGGAAAATGCGATCATCCGCTAAAGTGCACTCGCTCCAATGTTTACCTCTCATGCCGTCACCAAAAGACGTATCTGTTGTGTACATTCTCATGATTTCAGGGCACCACAGTTGAAAAAGAAACCACAACCATGGGAACTGGCCAGGATCGGCACGGAACAGCATGGGTTTGCGAAAATAACCGTTCAGTCTGATAGTGGAAAAGCAGCTTAAGATTGAATATTCTGCCAAAAATCTCCTTCCACAAATGAAATAAAGTCAAATGGGTTTGGAACCATATGAGTGTAATAATAATTCCTTACATTTATATATAGGCACTCAAAGTGCTTTACATAGTATAGGGGGAATCTCCTCAACCACCACCAGAATCCACCTGAATGATGCGACAGCAGCCATAGTGCGCCAGAACACCCACCACACACTAGCTATTGGTGGAGAGGAGAGTAGAGTGATGTAGCCAATTCAGGGATGGAGATTATTAGGAGGCCATAATAGATAAGGGCCAATGGGGGGAATCTGGCCAGGGTTATCCTACTCTTTTCGAGGAGTGTCCTGGGATTTTAATGACCACAGAGCGTCAGGAACTTGGTTTAATGTCCCTGTCACTATTCTGGGCCATTAGGACCCACACAGACTGCAAGGTGAGCACCTCCTCCTGGCCTCCAAAACTGGACCACTTCCAGCAACCTAGCTTAGCTTTAGTGGGCAACCAGGCGAGAGCTGCAGGGTGATATGGCTGCTGGCTGTAAATGTAACTTGTACAGAGAATCTTGGCGCTGACATAAATGTAACTAGTAAATGATCAAATTTTGGAGTCAAATATCCCTTTAAAATAACAAGTTGTGATATGTCCCTCTATCTAGGAGGGTTTTACAATAGGGCCCAATCTGAAGGAATATACAGAGAGGCCATTGTGTCAGATGTATAGTCACATGTATATGGTATTAAACTGTAAGCTTGCCATAAACTATAAAACCCACAGTCATACTGCACCCATCAATAAAATGTAGAGCAGGGTTACCCCTTATGACATGATTACATTTATTCAAGGCTGTGTTTTTACATTTTGATAACTGCATTCTTAGTCAAAGTACTTATTGTCAAATGTCTCTTTTGACTAATAGGATTATACATTCTGCTAACAAATATGAAATTAAGAGGAAGTTGTGTAATCTGTTCCATTGCATTACAAGCTACTTATTTTAAAGCTATTTGATTGGGAAATACATTCACACCCACTCACCCACCCACACATCGTTGCAAATCATATCCACAAAACTAAGACATCAACAGTGCACCAAGTGATTTTTTTCCACTTGAATTTTTTTTACCTCTAAAGAAATGGCGAAAATAATTAATCACACATCTTTCGACAGTAACCAAAAACTTTGGCTCTTGCTTGATGTTGCATTTACTCTTGGTCTCATAATAAGTCCATGGCAACTGCCATGTCGGCCAGCAAAACATTAACAAAAATTATTGAGTACACTTCTGTTACATCTGAGTCAATCCCAGATCCAAATCTACACTGAAAACCCTAATAAATTCATTGCACTCACATGACTGAGTACACTCGATCCATCAATTCCATTGAGTAATGGGGTTTACCAAAACTTGAGTATTTAAGTTCAGTTAACTTGTAAGTAGAGTGAACTTAAATATTTAAGTTGAGTTAACTGCATGCATGTAGACAACTCAGATTTGATTTGAATTTAAATATTGTTGTTTCTGCTGTTGAACATTTTAATTTAATTGATTCCATTTTAGATTTTTTTTTTTAAAACAGCACAGCTCAAATAAAGATTATAACTAATTCTAGTTCTATTAAATAATTCTTTACAGAAATGCATATATGCACTTCAGCTGCACATACACAAAGAGATCTGAGATAGTGTGGCCAGGGTCCAACTTGACCAAAGAGACACAGATCACCCTAATAGTGACATTACACTAAACAATTATTTGCAACAAAGCATAAATAATACAACAAAAGAGCTAACACATCTATGAATTCTTAATAAAAATTATTTAAATTCCTCAATCTGTTCCCTCTGACCAAGGAAACTCAAGCAGCAAGTGATGCTGGGTATTCCCCGTAGCCTCAATTTTGTACTTAGTAGTTTGAGTTATTAACAATTAAAATCTTAAGTCTATGGATTTAAAAAATAAAATAAGTTCAATGAACTTAAATATTTGAGTTATGAGTCCAAAACTTGACATTTCAAGTAATACTTAATTAAGACAACATGATTTTTACAGTAATGACATCATTAAGGTTTACAGTGTAAATTAGTTTATATCAGATTGTTTTATTGTCTTATAGATGTACTTCAAGACACCTAGGAGCTAAAAGTGGGGTGTTCATTACCTCTGTGAGTTCCCATGTGATGCTGATGGTCCAGCAGAGGCCATAGCTGCGGATGAGTACAGCTTTCATAGCCCAGCCCCAGAAATGACCAAACGCAAAGATGTCAAAGTGACTAAGGATGCGCTCCCACGTGATCACGTGACAGTTCACGGCATACTCCTATAGAAAATGTAAAAGTATCAATAGAGACAATGTATTATATTGATATCATTGATATCAATGCCTTAAAAAACGTCTGAATAATGTACAGTTTAGAATATGTTATTGTCTATACATCAGTTATATTTCTCAGGGATTTATGAGCAACAATTTTCTAAATTATCTGTTAACAAAAATAAACACTTGGAGTGAATAGCACCTTCCACACAGCATGGCTATTTGCACTGCAATAGTCTAGTGGAAACACTGAAATTGAAGACAAACTCTTTTATTTGCATTGAGCCCCAAGTGTCGCTGCAGTGGCATGGGGTGAAATAACGGTGTGAATGTGCTTTTTTCATGCGGACAACCCGGGTTCGAATCCACATTTTGTCCAACTTTTTCCTATCTTGTTTCCTGAATCCACTGTTTAATATTTCATTTAATACTACTTAGAATAATAAATAAACATAAAGGTCAATTTGATCACTGTGATTTGGTCCTGGTGAAGGTAGGGAGTTGAGAGAAAGGTTTAATCCGGGTAAAATTAACCATGGTAATTGCGATCATCCTCCAAAGTGCACTCGCTCCAATGTTTACCTTTCACGCCGTCGGCAAAAGACAAATCTGTTACATATATTCTCCTGATTTCACAGCACCACAGTAGAAAAAGAAACCGGAACCATGGGAACTGGCCAGGATCGGCACGGAAAGCCAAATGGGTTTAGAACCATACGAGTGTAATAATAATTCCTTACATTTATATATCGCTGTTCTAGGCACTCAAAGTGCTTTACACTTTTTATAGGGGGAATCTCCTCAACCACCACCAGTGTGCAGCATCCATTTTTTTTGTCAGGGAAGGTTAGGTTTACGGGTAAGGATAGGGGTTGGTGTAGGGTGTGTGGGACTCTAAATAAACACACTGCAGTGATGCCCCAACACTGTATGTTAGTATTTAAATAGGGGTGCAAAACGTATCTGCCACTATTTGCCAAAAGAAGATTCTTTTGTTGCTATTTACATTTTGCAAATAGCCTCTGCCAAAAAAAATGCATACCTAATTAATTATCTTTTTCACTGCACTTTGGTTGCATCTGACCTGGCACAAATCAGTTCAACTGAGATACAGAAAGTGAGAGTTTGCAGTAGCAGTATCTATGGAAGGACATGGCGTCTGATGTCAATGGACAGAGATTCAAATAATCTCTGTCCTGGCTGAACATCCGAAGCCAGACCGTCATCTAAGCCAATTGGAAACCAAACTAGCTTTATGTCTTTACAATCATTAATCATAATTAATTGGATTAACGCCACACACACAGTGGACACACACCAGACATAATCTAAGCACTGTACTAGTCTGCCACGATGACCACAATTGCCTAAGCAAATTAATAAGATTGTGCAGCCACAGACAAAGATCCTATTGTGATCAGTAATCTCAGATTAAGATACACAGTCACAGTTTATGTAATGCAGCCATAATCTAAATAATAATTATCTAGCACAGCAAGTGCAACCTGTTCATATTGGTATGTAAAAGGAGAATGGCATGTTGCGCCATACACCCTGGAAGTTTTCTCCACTCACACAGAGATTCTAATCTCACTGTCACACCCTCAAACGAGGTACTTAAAATTAATTAGACCCTGCAAGAATCCATAGAGGAAAATAATACCTGGATAAACATAACTTAATAAGTTCAAAGAGGGTAGAAAACCTTGGACCACACCACAGAGGTGAGTTCTAACTCAGGTGTTTAGAGCTCTATGTGAATAACTGTTACTGTTAATTTAAAAACAGTATTATGGGTACAGCAACACAGAGATCAATACATGGCCTTCCCATGGCCAAGCCATGTTCAAAATTGCACTACCATACTACGCTTGCTATTGCTACAGTATATAGCATGTAACGTATACAGTAGACAGTATGCAAATAAAAAAATGGTAGGCAGTACATAGTATATACAGTGTAATATTCAATAAGTAGTAAGCTAGTATTCCATTCCAAACGTTAACCTTAATTTTACTGATGACACAAATCACTATAGCTCTTCATGTTTAGTTATCTGTCATGGGCTTCGTTCTCCAAAATAATATCAGATGACTTACCATGACATCTGCCTCTCGAGTGGCGTAACGCAGATTGGGGTCCAGCCAGTATAAAATTGTCTTAACCTGCTCCCAGTTCAGAAAGATGAGGAACACCAGAAAGAGGAAGTAAAATACACTGAGACCTGAAAAGTGACAATAAATCAAGACTTAGAAGGTTGAGTCATCAGAGCTGCTGAAAAGCAAACATATAAGAAAAGACTGTTTTTAATCACTCACCAAAAACTATGCGCCATATAGCAGGATGTGGTCTTGTGAAAGGACCTAAAAGTTTTACAGATACACTGATCAGCCACAACATTAAAACCACCTGCCGAACATTGTGTAGCTCCCCCTCGTGCAAACAAAACAGCACCAACCTGCATCTCACAATAGTATTCTGAGATGCTATTCTTCTCACTACAAGTACACAGGGCAGATATTGGAGTTACCATAGACTTTGTCAGTTTGAACAACTCTAGCCATTCTCTGTTGTCCTCGCTCATCAACAAGGTGTTTCTGTCCACAGAACAGCCGCTCACTGGATGTTTTTATTAAATTCTAGAGACTGTCTGGCACTAACAATCATCCACGCAATTATCAAATGAGCCAATCGTGTGGCAGCAGTGCAGTGCATAAAATTATACAGATATGGGTCAGGAGCTTCAGCTTCAGATTAGGAACAAATGTGATCTCAGTGATTTGGAGTGTGGCATCAAAAGTGGAAATGCCTTGTTGATGAGAGAGGTCAACAGAGAATTGCCAGACTGGTTTGAACTGACAAAGTCTACGGTAACTCAGATAACCACTCTGTACAATTGTGGTGAGAAGATTTGGTGAGATGTGGGTTGGCGCTGTTTTGATGGCACAAGGGGGACCTACACAATATTAGGCAGGTGGTTTTAATGTTGTGGCTGATCATACATAAATTTAAGGGAAAATTTATATTTAAAAGGGACATTCAAATTTGTGGAGTAGTGTTCCAGTGTAGTCAATAGATGCAGCAAAACTCTAATTAAAATATGTATGGAAAGCATCTGCAGTGTTAAGTAAATAACCCTCAGACAGTCTATACCCAGTTAAAATATGACTTCTATTAATATGAAAGCAAAACAAGCATTGACTGTACCGTTGGGGAAGGCCAGAACACTGATAACAAGAAAGAAAGAGACGACCAACAGCAGACCCACACGCAGGTTATTGTCAAAATCACCATCATCCCTGCATCATTAAAAAATGTGGTACAGACAGTGTATCAGAGCCCCATGATTTCATAAAAAAATGAAACCTCTTACAATATTATTATTTTTTTTCTTTATAAATATAACAGTAAGTATGGGTGTGTGGATGGTTCAGTCCCAGAGACACTTAGATGACACTTACCAATTAAATAAATAAACAAATAAGTTACATTTAATTGTTAATATTTTTTTTATTTTTTTTACAAAGAGCAGATGTTTTCAAAGTGAACCGCTTTGGCAGCATTATATACTCAAAAAGATTTACTCAATTCAAGTTCAACAAAATCCCATCAAATTGAATGGCATTATTTTTAACAAAATTAAATTAATAAAATGTATTCTATTTTTGTTAAAAATTACGCAAATCAATAAATAAAACACGTAAATCTTAAAAACAGTCTAATGTATTTATACATATATAAAAAATAAAAGAAAAAATTATTTGAGCGTAAAAACATCGGGCTGCCACTAAACCGTTTAAGCTGAAGTGTCACGAACAGAACACATAGGAGGATGCTGCTTCAAGACATGTAGTCAGAGCCAGCAGTGTTTCTACTGTCTCACGCTCAATGCTGCCATCCTTATCTCCTCCGTTCTCATGCTGACAGGTATGTGTGCTCGCCAGGTTTACTTACCTGGTAAAAGCAAAGTACATTATGCTGACAACGGTTAACGTCAGTAGAGTAATGGTGTGCGGTTTGTAGAAGAAATCAATGGTGATATCCTCAACTTGTTGCTCGTTTATCATCCGAAAGTGAAGTTTATAATTGACATCATCTTTACTCAGCATCCTGGACCCCTCAATGGGCGCCATTCTAAATCTCATTCAAAAGAAAAATAAATAGCGAGCGACTCCAGATCACTCCTCTCCGTCAGCACCGAGCTTCTCTGACCGAACTTCACTGAAGTTGAGTGGGTAGAGTCGCTGTCACCGCACTGCTTTAGACAGTCGACTCCATTGGTTGGTAAAGCGTAGGGGGCTGTGTAAGAGCTTTTTCCATTCGCAGGGCTCTTTATGAGGCGGGGTCGTTTCAGGGTCCGGGGGTGTTGCCGGAGGAAATGATGAGCGACAGTACCATCTCCTGGCCTGACAGGGCGCTTACGAGAAGCGGATTTATGACGTGAGATCTACATGGGGAAGTTTGAAAGGTCAAGTTATAAAGCTTGCTTGCTTTCCCTAGTTTCTTTCTTTCTACATAAAAAATCCCTACTAAATTTGAAATGACAAAAAATTATTAGTAAAAGATCATTTGTGTATCATTTTGGAAAATATTTGTCAGCTTCAAGAAAAGTAAAATTTTGGGTTGTATATTATAGGACAGACGATTCTTTCTTTCTTTCTTTCTTTCTTTCTTTCTTTCTTTCTTTCTTTCTTTCTTTCTTTATTTTCTCTCTCTCTCTCTCTCTCTCTCTCTCTCTCTCTCTCTCTCTCTCTCTCTCTGTCTCTCTCTCTCTTTCTTTCCTTCTGGAAAATATATTTCATATTTAAAGAGATGGTTCACCCAAAAATGAAAAGAGCTGAGATATTCTTTTAAAAGTCTTTGCTTGTGTTCTGCAGATGAAAAATAGTCACACACAATTGGGATGGCATGTGGGTGAGTAAATGAAAAGATCATTTTTATGTTTGGGTGAATTATCCCTTTAAGGAAAAGTATTTTTTTTTATTGGATATTACAGTAAGACACCCTTTATCATTAACTGTTTCCAATGCAACACTGCAATTTATCCATTTATTTTTGGATAAATGCAATTTGTTCTAATGAAATGCAGTATTATCTGCACTGCAAAAAAGAGAACTCGCATCAAAGAGCTTCTAAAAGCTTGATAATAATTCACTCAGTCTGACCAACCAAACTAGTAATATGCAAGCCAGACTACTGATTATGTCACTTAGTGGGCAAAAAATATATTTTCATCACTGCCTGTCATGTTTATTCTGTTGGTTCCTGCTTTTCATGTCTTTTATTTTGAAAATGTAGTCCTGTTCATGTCTTCAGGTCCTTCATTTTGAAATTTGTTCACTTCCTTGTCCAGTCCTGTGATTATCCTTTTCCTGCCATGTTTCATGTGTTTTTTTCTCATTGGTTCCTTTGTTTATTAGTCTTGTCTTGTTAATGATTCATGTTTCATTGTCTTGTTATATTGTTATCAGTCTTGTATTTTCATTGGTGATCTTGTTAGCTTGTTACCCATGTTTGCCTTTGTCCTTTGTGGAGTATTGTTAATGTAACTTTATTGTTGGTCAAGTCAAGCCAAGTGAAGTCCAGTCCAGTCCAGTCCATGTTTAACATTTCTAGTTAGGGTTTTTGGATCTCACTTTTGTTTAATAAACTGCACTTGGGTTCGTCACTGCATAGTCATCGTCTTCGTCCTTGCCAGCAACGTTACAGAATACTCAACCTCACAATGGACCCAGCAGTTTGGCGTCTGAGCCTCTGTCAGGGGAATCGTCCCCTGTTGAACTATGTGATGGACTTCTGCTCTCTGGCCAGCTAAGTGGACTTTAATGAGGTTGCCCTCAAGGACATTTTTTGCTTTGGACTTAAGTCTATTTCATCCTTGATGCCTGGCGGTCTCAGTCCCCTCAATCTGGCCCAATATATCGACCTCACCCTGCAGATCATCCGTTCCGCGTTCACTGTGGAGGAGGCAGATACCGAGCCAGAGTTCCTTGACATGGCCGCTGCCAAGCCAGATTTCCTCGACATGGCCGCCGCCGAGCCAGAGTTCCTCGACATGGTCACCGCCGAGCCAGAATTTCACGTCATGGCCGCCAAGCCAGAGTTTCATGTCATGGCCACCAAGCCAGAGTTTTATGTCATGGCCACCAAGCCAGCATCTGATGTCATTGCCAATGAGCCCATGCCTGCCATGGCCAACAAGCCAATGGCCATGTCTACCAATGCCAACGAGCCAACGTTGCCAGCCTCATCTGCCCCAGAGCCTGCACCGCCAAATTCTCGCAGAGGAAGAGGAGGAGAAGGGATTTCGTCTCTGAGTTTCAGCCTGTGTTCATGATCACAGAGGTTGTTCCCGAGACTCTGTCCATGTCCATGACCACAGACGTCGCTTCCAAGTCTCTGCCCATGTTCACGACCTCGGAGGTCGTTTCCAAGTCTCTGCCCATGTTCACAACCTCGGAGGTTGTTTCCAAGTCTCTGCCCATGTTCACGACCACAGAGGTCGTTTCCGAGACTCAGTCATTGCCCCAGACCACAGAGGTCATTCCTAGATGCCTGAGTCTGCTCCATGCCATGTCACCGCCACGCCTGAGTCTGCTCCATGCCATGTGTCAGTCGAAACCTAGACTGCTACATGCCATGTCACAAGCAAACCTCTGCTCCATAGGCGGATATCGCGGGGGGGTTGGGGGGGTCAGGACCCCCCCGAAAATATCATTAAAATATGTGTATTGTAAATAATATAATGATATATTCTTAAAATAATTGTTTAAGAAATAAAATAATACAAATGCAAACGGGGCAACAACAAAAAAAACCTTGGTGTCCCCTTCAAAAATTGCTCTTGAGAACTGTTATGTTTATTGTCCCCCCCAACATTTTGATGAAATTTTCGCCCCTGCTCTGCTCCTAACCTAGTTAGGGTTTTTGGATCTAACTTTTGTTTAATAAACTGCACTTGGGTTCATCACTCCATCATCATCGTCCTTGCCAGCAACATTACACTGCCTTTGTAGTTGAGCAAATATGTCTAGGAAGTGACACGTGTCACACATGGCCACATTGTTTTCCGACAAAATGGTGTCATTAAAATACAGTGCACTCCCATGGAGTGAATCATCATTTAAAAAAAAAAAAACAAACGGATAGGCCTAGTCACTGTTTTATGTTGGATGGAAGGAACTCCAAAATTACCTGATTTGCTCTTGAATTATAAAAAGATGACTGAAGATTCTGAGTCAAGCACACATGAGAAAGCTCTCTACAAATGTGATGGAAAATTTGTAAAAACCTGGTTCATGACCATGTGAAGGCTTTGGCACAGATCGGCAAACATTTATGTAGTATTGCGGGGGGTGTACTCGGTGCTACAATGAGCAAATAATGATAAATCGGACATGTAATATTACCAATAAAAGGAAATGTACTGTACAAGCTCAGTCTATGAGCTCCAAATGCTGTTAAGTACCACTGATTTGCTTACAGAACAGAGAGTAATGTATGCAGCCATTAAGCTTACAGTATATGGCTACACGTGTGATTCATACTGTCTCATTTTTAAACTTGTTCATTTTGTAGAACTTTTGTACAACACCAAACAAATATAGGCTGCTCTATTCCCAGAGCCTGAATAAATGGGATTGGTCATGACATCAGAGGTTACCTGTACACCTATATTCTTTCAAAGGTAGAAAAAATGGCACACTCACTCTGTTTAGCTAAATTCTTCAGTTGCACTTTGAGTTTACCTAAATTTGACAATGAAAGCTACTAATATACAGACATTGTGAATAGCTGAATTTTAGAATTAATTTGAAAATTGTAAAAAAAAAAAAATAATAATAATCTTCTTGTTAGTGAATTTAAATTCTTAAGTAGTCTAGTGACTAATTTGCAGCAATGATCAATTGCCATTCTAAATCTGTATTTTATTTTTATTTTATTTTTTTTGTTGACCAAATTAGAGGCAAGGCAACATAACAGGTTATCGTGACCTCTGACAACAGGGTCCGATTTATTGTAGCAACTGAGCTTAGCAACGCAAAGAGTCCATGACAACGGTAGTCGCTCTGTCGTGGTTCATGTGTTGGAATGCGAGAGTGTTTAAGAACTTCAACAAATCAAATAGTTTCGGAGCGGCGTTGAAACATCGTGCCGTCCTGAACAATAAACATGGGATGTGGGAGCTCCAAAATCACGGTGGTTGAACCCGTGAAACCGTGCAACGGAAATGAGGTACAGTCTGTTTTTTTTCGATTTCAAATGATTGTAAATATAAACAAGGAACCGCATATTAAATGAAGTTATAAAGTATGATGTTGACAGATATGAAATACTCTTGTTCCCACGACTGTTGTTTAATAGATAATGTGGATGAATAATTAAACAATATAAGAATTACACCTTCATGTTACACTGTAATTGTTTCGTTATATGCGTCAATGATTTGACCTCATATATCTATTTTTAAAATAATATTATTCATAAGCACATTGAAAATTAAGTTCATACGAAACAATTCCTTGAATACATCTCTGCTATTATAAACATGCTTTCAATTTCTGAGTTCCAATGTAGTGTGGAATAATATTTAATAATGTTTTATTTAAAAAAATAAGCACCTAAACATTGTTTTTTTATTTTTTATTTTATTAATATTTGAAAAACGGATGTCCACCAAATCAAATTCAGGTGGTGTAACCAACATACAGGCCATTCTGCTGTCATGTGACAAAAGAAAGACCCCTTTGACCCCCTTGACTATTTATATATTTATTTATTTATTTTTTATCAGATACTGAGACATTTTTGTGAAAAGGCACATTTTGTTTGGGTCAAATGGAGTAAACCTGAACACTGCTTTTTTTAGATTTTGTTTTTATTATTATTATTTTAAGTTGTGTGCACTCACGTGTTTTTAAGGTGAAAGGAATGCATTTTAATACCTTTTACTTGTCATTAAAACAAATTATTAGATGCTATAAAAAAGTATTAAACCAACATGTAAACAAAGATTACATTTCTAAAAATTAGACTAGCTTTTAAAAGATTTCTCATTTTGAATTAATTCAGATAACGTTATTTGTCAATGACCAATATGCAGCCCTTTCCATTACTGGGAGACTTATATGGGACTTACTCTTTTTGCTGTTATTTTGTAGGCCGAAACTCTGGGGCATGTTGCTCAGGGGGGATGCCGCGATGACTCCGCCGTGTCCAAAATGACCACAGACAGCGGGGTCAGTCTAGATGCAGGGGAGCCGACAGTTCTGCCAGGAACTGTATCTAGACTGCTTCCACCACTGCAAGGTTTTGCTTTTAATAGTTGTTGATAAATTCTGTAATTTCACTCTAAATTATAATCATATACTGCATGGCAAACATTTGAGGTTTTGCAAAGACATTGTACATCTGATCAATAACATAAATTATCTATTTTGTTTTGTGCATAAATCAAGATAACTTCAAAAGAAAGAAAGTATGGGGTAAATCAAACTAAATCTAATATTTATTTTGACACTTATGTTGTCTGATATTTAGCCCAGAGTCCTGGACTGGCCCAGCAGAGCCAAGACAGACCTGAGTCCAGTGAAATTCTGGAGCAGCTGGCTATCCAGGGAATTATTCCTGCTCAACAAAGACAGGGAGGCAGTGGGGAATCCAACAATATCATGGTGAGAAATATTAAGTGTCAAAAGTCTTAAGTGTTGTTGTGATGATTACACAAATTTCACCTGTTCTCTCATTGAGATCAAGAAGGATTGCATAAATATAGTCATTACACTGGTAAAGAAGGCAGTGTACTCACAAAAGTATTTCATTATTTCTATTTTTTTCTATTTCTATTTTTAAGTTTTACACATTTGACAAATTTGTCTCCTCGGACCCCACGAGGAAAAACACTTAATAAAAACACTAAATAATGCCTGTGTAAGGGTTACGTTTAGGAGGATGGGTAGAGGATAGGAAATATGAAAAGCTCACTATTAAAATAATAGAAGTCAATGGGAAGTTGAAGAGAGAAAGGTGAAGCAGATCACTAATGGGATTCACCACTTATCTTTATGCATTAAAAATGACTTAACTAATTGATCTCAGTTGATCTCAGATTTGTTCTGATACAATTTTAGTAGGATGAATCATTGGATGAAAATGTATTTGTTTTAGGAGGGAGATGAGGACCTGAAACACGGGTTGAGGACCGAATCAGCACGATCTTGTGTTGCTGCCCCAGTGTGTGCAGAGGAGGAACTCAACCCAGAGGAACTGCTTCCTGTCCCAACCAGAACCAAAGAGCTGCAGACACGAATCAATGGAGAGTCTGAGAGCCAAAGACCAACTGACTCCCCAGAACTAGAAAATGACTCCACCTTTCAACAGATTGAAGACACGGATGAGAGCTTTTAGGCTTTTAGACTAAGACAGGTTAGGGATATTCCCACATGTACATTCTAAGAGTTGCACATGCATTTTACATGTCATTGTCAATCATGATTATTTTAACACAGGCTATTAATCAGATCAAATTCTGACTTTAATTTTCACATTATTGTTTGGAAAAAAGAAATGGAAAATATGTGCCTAATTAGTGTCAACAGGGGCCATTGAGTTACTATCAAGGCAGCAGAATAACGAGTTAAGAATTGTGTTTAAAATCTGTATGAGTGGCCAATGCTTTTGCTAATGAAAGGCAGAAGTTCACAACTATTTCTTTCATACAGTTACTGACCTAAGTCTTGTGGGGGAAGCATAAATCTTATAATTCTCATAAGCATAATAAATATAATAAATATTATTATTATTTATTTATTTTGGTCAGGTCAATGAAATTGAATGGTGACTGAGGCCACGTCCACACCTACACTTTTTCAATTGGAAACGCATAAAAGGTATATTCTGGGTTCAACACAAATTAAGTGAATTTAATTTCAACAGCAATCAAAAAAGGCACTTGAATGGGGAAGTGAATGGGACCAGTCTATAAACATCAAAATACTCACTGTTTCAAAAGTATTGCCACAAGATGAAAACAATATGATAACATGATTTTAGTGTGATAAAATCACGTACTAACCTAATGTGTAAAGGTTTTCCAATTTTCAAACTTCGTTGACATGATGATGTAATCCCGCAAACCCTGTAGTCCTGCAAAAATGACAAATGTAACATCTTTACAGCTCAAATAGTACACAAATATAACAGAAGCATTAATGTAAGTGATTTTATGAAATGATAAGCTTCACATTTCTGCCTTTAACCCCTCAAAACATTGGCCCTATTCACTTCCATTGTAAGTGCCTCACTGTAACCTAGATTTTTCCTATTTTTAAGAAACGCTTGGAAAATTCGAAATAATTTTTTGTGGTAATCAACATTATGCAACAAATACTGTGGATTGAGCTTAACTTGTATTGAACCCTGGAATATTCCATTATTGTCTCTGTTTACATCTCTCAACCACACTTGAAAAGCTTTTTCCGTCGCGAATGAGGTTAGGAAACTGAAGACGGAGTTTTCAAACGAAAACATATTAGTGTGGACATTGCCTCTATAAATGACCAATGAATTGACCTAACCATTTATTGTAATTGCCTGTCTGTCGCTGAATGGAAAGTGCTGTCCACAAGATGGCGCGAGTTGGCTTTTTTTGAGAGCATAAAGTGAGAAGGTTGACGAGAAAATTGCCTTCTTTCTAAATCTGAGAGGACTCTTTGTAATTATGGTGGCGTAACTAGGCCTCATGCAATTTGATAATTATATAAAACTAGTCTTGAGTATCATTTAAGATGTGTTTTCATCTGTTAAGTGCTTTGTGTGTGAGAGTGTCTGTGTTTGTACTTTAGTGTGTGCTGTTACAGCTGCCGTTGATTTGTCTGACTGCACTGACATTCCGACAGGTCCCACCTGTTGTATTTGAAAATGCCCCCTCTCAGAGCAGGCATGCTGTACCATTCAAATTAGCTCTCGGTAGACAGCCCTTTTAAGAAACTTTAAAAAATATATATATTAAAATAAGTGTCAGAGATTCAGGCACAAAAATACAGGAACCACACAATTAGTTTTCTCTTGACCATCTAATAAAAACCAATTAAACCTATATTTAGGGTTATTAAACCTAACATTTTTATTGTGTGTGTGTCTGTGTGTGTCTTACAGAGCCATTCACTTCTGAAAGCTGTAAATGTGTGTTTTTGTGAGTGACTGTGTTTGAAAGGTGGATTGTGTTGAGGGCTCTCCAAAATCTCTCTACAGGGTCTTTCTTTTTGTTTGACCAGTAAATAGGCTTATGATAAACTGCTCAGGCAATTTACCAATTATTATCTTGTGTTTCAGCCTGAAAAGGAGAAGAACTTTGGCCTGTACATTTTTCTTTTACAAATTATTATTATTGATTGCCAATACAATGATACAGTGTGTCTTTGGTGGACCATAGAGGAAAATGATCAAGTCAGTGTCTTGTAGGTAAATGTAGACAAGCATCTGTAAGAAGATAGGCCTCCTTTTGTAATCCTGATGAAACACAAAGCCATCTCCCTCACGGTGCCTCCACTCATTGCTAATGAGCGTGTGGCATAATGAATAAATTAGTGGTCTCATGGAAGCACTTTATCAAGTTGCTGCCTGACATTTTTTATATAAAGTTTCAATTATCCATCTATGGGCTTCAGGATCTCAACATGGCTTGGTGGGTCACACTACATAGACTAGTTCTCGGGTTGCAAGCTTCCACAGAAACTCCATCAACCGAGTGCTTTGGAAGTTGCCTGGTCTAAATGAAAAGCCCATTTAATAATTCACTGAGTCAAGTATCACGTTCCTCCAAGTTGTATGGAGACCAAGAAAATCATCTGTTCTTTTTGTCCAAAAGGAGATTGGGATGGTCTGACGTCAGCAACTGTGATTGTTGATGCTTATTGCAAAGATGTGGCTTGCACATATGTCAAGGACATTTTAGATCATTAATCATTAAAAAGCAAAAACATTAGCAGTTGTACCTGTAGTGAAAAAATCTAAAACTATGTCTAATTCTTGTCACACATAAAGTTTTTAGGACCATTTATGATATTAATTGAGAGCCTATAAGGAATCTTTGTTGCCTAAGATAGTTTAAAATGTATTATATATATATATATATATATATATATATATATATATATATATATATATATATATATATATATATATATATATATATCATTTATGTGAAAAATATTGCAATTCTCTGAAATAGTCATATATATATATATATATATATATATATATATATATATATATATATATATATATATATGACTATTTCAGAGAACTGCAATATTTTTCACATAAATGATTGTGGAATACTTATTTGGCTGAACAGCAGTGCTGGGTGTAATATGATTACAAAGTAATTAGTTATTGTAATCTAATTACTTTTAGTCAACAAATTAATGTATGCATTACATTTTTTAATTCTAGTATTGCGATTACTGTCACTGGCTTTCAATTAAGGTAATAACTTACAGTGCATTACTTGAGTTACACATATTTGTAAAATAATATAATTTATTTATAATACATTTAAAATCTAAATTAATATGTTCAAATATCCGTGTGTTTGTGTTTGTGTCTGTGACAGCTGAAGGGTGTACGACAATGAATAAGAAAGAAATAGAAACATCTCAAATTTGTTGAATGGAAAAAAAACTTGGTTTATAAAGAAAATCAGAAGTAAAGTAATTAAAACTGTGATTTCTTTTCAGATGAAGTATTCAGTTAACAATGTTATAGAAGTAATTAGTAGTTTGTAGTGGATTGCTTTTTTGTGTAACAAACAAGTGAATGGATTTAAGTGATAAAAATGGGGGAATACTGAAAAGGTGGTCAGTTACAGAAATACTCATTTATAATCTTGAAGTTGGAAAACGATTTTATTTGTCAAGCACCCACATGCTCACAAAATAAAATTATAAAAATGTTGACAAGACAAAATGTGCGCTTTTACGCACGCACACGCTCAAGCAGAGACGCAGTGAGAGACTTTGGAAACATGTCCAGACACTCGTTCTGTTTTAGTTTCAATGAAACAGCATTTAAAAGCGTCCGTCCTCATGCACATCTGTGTGTCTTCCTGTTTTAACACACGCGCACCAGCGCCCTCACCTGGAGAACTCTTTTACCTCATCACCACATGCCAAGCTATCCTAACAGACACGATATGTCTGATCATGTATGATGGGTTGGCCTCTGTTGTTATCAAAACGATGTCTGTAGTTTAGTTTGTGCTCAAAATTACGCCACATTACTATTCTAATACATAAAAGTTTGGCGTTTGGGATTTGTTTTTAACTTTCTATGTTTGCCTCTCTGTATCCCACACATACACGCGCACGCACAAATTATCTTAAACACACACACATTTGCATGCATTTACAGAGACAACAACTGTATGAAATGTCAATACAGTTCTTCAACAAAGGCACACAGATGCCCGTTGTGCGCGCTGTCCAGCTGTTGTTCCGCGCGTGCAGTGGGCGTTTAGTTATGCGTGGCTCGTACCTCCCTCAAAAGTCACCTGGGTGTGGTTACCCGTGCGCTTTAAGGAATGGGTCACGCACTTTTTAGAAGTCACGTCAGTTAGGAAGAGGAGCTCGACCCACCTGATGATCCTAGGCTCAGCCCGCTCCACATGACTTACCAAGGGATGGCAAATTAATCTACCTATCTAGAGTGCGTTTTATATTGCTCGGAAATCGACCTTTTTGGAACTCGTGAATATTTTACAGAACAATAAAAGAGCGAAACAGTTAATTATCAAGCCTAAAACTGCACTACGTTTGATTGTTCTTTTTTTCTCTTCCCCCGTACTAATTTTAGCCTTTATTTTTGCACTTGAACATTTTTGTGAGGATGCATACCACCCAAAAGGACACCACGTATACCAAGATATTTGTCGGTGGTCTTCCGTACCATACAACGGATTCCAGTCTAAGGAAATACTTTGAAGTGTTTGGGGAAATTGAGGAGGCTGTGGTGATTACCGACAGGCAGACTGGAAAGTCCAGGGGTTATGGATTTGTAAGTATTCCCCCTTTCCTAATTCCTCTAGGAGATACATGAAGTGAGAAGCTGTCAAGCGTTTGAGGCAGGCGTTTGGACATGCGCCAGGGCTGTGACAACATGACACAACAAATTTGAATGGCAACACACCAGAGCTTCCCTATAGTGAAATGGTTCATATAAGTTTGAGTTGATGCGGGAAAACGCAGTTTGTTCTTCGCGCGCTTTTGCGTTCGGATTCTGCGTTCGCGCGCTTAGTAAGACGGAAATAAGCGCAAAAATATAATAACGCAGGTGTTTGCGTCTTAAAAACACGGCGCTCTTGCGCTAGACGCTGAAAAAACAACAAGAAACGACGCAACGGTCAACGACGTATGTTTAGCGCATATTTACATTGAAAAACAATTGCATGTTGGCTCAGCTGTCGTGTTTGACTAGAAGCACCCTGATAAGAGCTCCACAGCGACAGAGTAAACAAGCCAATTTGAAAAGCTTTAACAGTCCACACAGCAGAAGTGGGGGACACCAACGGATTTCACAACAAACTAATGATGTCTGGTGTAGCCTGTTTTACAAAGACATTCAGGAATAAGGCGTAGAAGTGCTTGAAATAAGCTTTAACTATTTATGTTTTTAACTATTTTTGCCAGACAACCAAGAATGAGTAAGGTAGACACTAATTTATACACAACACATTGAGTTTAATTTGGGTCAGGGGTCATGAGGATTAGATAATGATCGAAATTATACAGTGGCTTTCAGTTGCAAGCTCAGTGCTAAAAAGAGAAAACCTTGCTTTTGTGTTTGCAGTATGTCACTAGATATTTCACAAACTTCCTTCTTCCTTTCAACTTTAAAGAAGAGCTAGCCTTATATTTTCTGATGATTTGTTGCTTTGACTAATGTTTATGACTTATGCAGAGCACCTCTTTATTTGTTCTGTCCATTCCAAACTAGGTGACCATGGCAGACCGCTCTGCGGCAGACAGAGCTTGTAAGGACCCCAACCCCATCATTGATGGCAGGAAGGCGAATGTTAACCTGGCTTATCTGGGAGCCAAGCCACGGGTGATGCAGCCAGGTAAGGCAACTGTGTGTTGCTATGCAGAGCGAGGACATAAAAAGATCCTAATCATGAGTGGAAGCCATTGGATACCAACGCTCTGGCACTTTACAATCTGAAAATATTGACCGCAACTCCCAATAAATCCTGCAGGGTTAAACGTGAGTGGCAAAACGGATGTATTTTCAAACGGTTTGTTCCAACAAAAGTACTTGATTTATGTAATTATGCGATAAACCGCAGTCTATTGAACTTCATGTATCCTACACCATGGGATAATGAAGTGCCAATATATCACAACATTTTCAGTAGTTCCATAAAGAAAGATTAGGGATTTTTAACATCAATCACTTACAGCCATCATATTTAGTTGGGTGGTATTAAGAAAGCTGTCAACATGCTTTTAATATATTCACATGCTTTTGTGTGCAGGTTTTACCTTTGGTGTCCCTCAGATTCACCCAGCTTTCATCCAAAGACCATATGGGTGAGTGACAGCAACACCTAGAACTGCCAAAAATAGATAGACAGATATATAGATTGATTGATTGTTTTACTCATCACAACAGTTTTAGGTCCTGATTATGAAATCCCCTTTTTACTGATACTTTGATGTGTCATGCTTGTTCATTCCACTCAAATTCAATCATTTATACTCCGATAAGATGGAACAAGACATGACATTCAATGCTTATTCACAATTTCTGACCTAGTTAAATACATTGATGTAATTAGATGGATGTGTGTGTAATCAAAAGAGTGTGCGTGTGTGTGCGTGTGTGTGTGTGTGTGTGTGTGTGTGTGTGTGTGTGTGTGTGTGCGCTTGTGCGTAAGATTAACTTTTACGCTGGACACTCAATGCTGTATATCTTTCTCTGGTCCGACAGGCTCGATTTGGGTTAAGATAACTGGTGGTTTGAGGAATAGCTGTGAGAGCTTTGTGCAGATCAGTAGCTACAGTACCTGTAGACTCAAACACACACAAACAAGCTCGAAATGGTGATTACAGATGCATGTACGTTGGTTTTATTTTGGTTTGGACTTTCACTTTTAATAGTACATAGAGCTGTGTGTGCGTTATGAAGTGGTTTTGATAGCTTAACTGTGTGCTTTTTTTAATTTATTTATTTAAGGGTGGGGGGGCCTGGTTTTGGGGTGCTGAATTTCAGTGTTGTGAAGGAGTGATGACTTTGCCAAGGAGCAAAGTTTGATTTTACTTGGCTTTCATTTCTTTATTTTCTTCAAATTTTTAATTGCTGGAGCTTGTGTTTTGATCTTTATATTATTATTATTATTATTATTATTATTATTATTATTATTCACTTTTTGTTGTTTTCTGGTGTCTTGTTATTGGAGTGCGTGCCATTTGTTTTGTGTGCCGTTCCCCTCATCACGCCAACCCATCAGCCTGACTACAAACTTGCACGTTGCAGTTTTATTTTGCTCACTGATTGAGAGTTCTGTCACACTCACCACTGAGACTATGACACATACTCACCCTTTTTTACCATTCTCTCCCATCTCCATTGTCTCTTTGCTTCTTTCTTTTTCAGCTCTCTCTCTCTCTCTCTCTGTCCACTGTTCTCTCTATTCTAGCCCTATATGGCGTCCTGTATAGGCTCCTGAGTCCCTAGATTCTTGCGGTTTCTCTCTGTCACGATGTCCTCATAAATCGCCTGTTATCCATTTTTTTTTTTTTTTTAATTTTATGGATTCTAAAAACCATTCAGAAAATGTAACCTTTTCATGTTGGTCCTCGTCTAAATCTTGACCGACAATGATTGTGTTTACATGCACACCAATTAGCTTGAACTACCAAAAATCAGCTTGGTCAAAATTCTGACAACACTAGAAAATGGTTTCACATGATATTTTAAAAATCATCAAATTATTCTTTGCTTTTGACTTCAAAACATCAACAGTCATGCTCACAACACTTGCGCACATTGGGTAAGCCAGTAAGAAAGCTGGGAAAGATGTTTACATGCAGAGCGAAATCGGGGTCATGGGCAAAATTCGATGTATGCTGATCGGTTTATGCTTAATCCATTTATGACATTACCCTGATATAGGACAAATGTTTAAGGTGTTAACATTACCACACACACGTTGTTGGCTTAAGCATTATCGGAGCAAGATAGTTTATGTAAACACTCATTTGATGATGTTGTTTTCTTATGATCTATAGAATACAGATTATTCTTATGTTTTAAGTATCTGATAACCGATATTATTGCGATTTATTAAAAACATAAAATGGATTAGGAATATTTTATTTAATATTAATTGTTATTACTATTTATTTTAATAATATTAATTACTATTATTAAGATTTTTATATATATATATATATATATATATATATATATATATATATATATATATATGCATGCATGGTAGTTCTGTGATCTATTTGGTTGAAAACACATTTTAGTCCTCTTTTGGGCTATGTCTAAGATTAACATACAACGTCTTTTTCAGTTAAGAATGAAAGTCTGTTACGTAAAATGTCGAGTTATGATGCAAGTAAAACGTGAAATAAGTATGATATGGCCTAGGTATACTTCATTTTTGCATGTTCCGGACTGACTCACGCCTGGTCGACAACGTTGCCTTTGTTGTTATACTCTTCTGACCGTGAGCAAATACAAACGTATTTGATGCATGCCCACTAAAACAACTTTGTGATACTTTTTAGTAGAGTCAATGGCTGGCGCATTCACCAGCGATGTGCACCGACAATGACCGCATCTGCAAATCAAGAAAATGTGGCTTGAGCACGGTCATGATTATGATGAAATTTAGGTCACACATACTGTGCACGGAGCGATCTGCAACTCGGAGGCGGAAAATATACTTTGGCCTTTACCCGTGAACACAATTTTTCCTGTTGTTACCTCTGAATGCACAGAGTAATGGCCTTGTTTTGTCAAATAGTGCTGTTTATTGGTGTATGTGAAATTAAATAACTGGTACATGAAAAGAATATACTGGTCAAAACGATATCCATTTTATTCCAAAGGAAAAAGACATACTGTATAAACAACAATTTACTGTACGATGAGCAGGCATAACACATTTTTGTTGTCATTATTTAATCTGTGGAAGATTTCACAGTGTGCGTGCGTGTGTGTGTTTGCGACATACATGCATGCATGTGTTTTAAGCCCTCTGCTGTGACCAAACAAATGTCTGGATGCCACAGCCCCCTGAGCGAGCCTTCGTCACATGGCCCCATGCAGTGTTAAGGAAAACAAGCTTCACCATTGTTTTGCACAAAGGCTGTAGTGCTGACATTGCAATCGCATAAAGCCTTCTCTCGCTCTTTAACATTCTCTATTTTACACTCTCTCGCTACAGTCACTGTCATATATTTTCCCTCTCTCAGTTTGGGGGGCAGGGCTGCTCCTGACATTTAGCTTTGAGATAAACTTAAAGCCCAACATGTGCCCCATTGACACTGAGATGGCACCTCTTAGGAGGTGGCATGAGGCCATGTGTCTGATGAATTGGGCCATCAAACTTTGACCATGGAGCAGTTAATGAGTGTTATTCAGAGGCCAAACAGGGCTTAATTCTGGATTGGGCCAGTGCCCCAGGTCTCAGACAGCCAGGGGCTTCCAAAGACTTGAGAATGCCATAGACATTTTGGGCCCTTGGCGCATGCAATGAGATCTGCCCCTCACTTCTATTTTTAGTGTTTTTGTGTAAGCCTTCCGAAACACGCTTTTCGTAATTTGTTTAGCCAAATCGTCCTTGTTGATTAACATGGGATAAGGGGTCTGACACTAGGAGTGGGGGTGGGGTGATGTGTGCCACATGGTGTCAGTAGTCAAATTTGGACTATAATATGTGGGTCAGGTGTGAAATTTGCAAAGTCATGCCTGTTTTACAACTCCCTTTTTTAGACATGAGTTTCACATGAGCTTAGCATAGACTATTTGAACTCATCATGCATTATTCTGGTATACATTTAAAGTCTTTAAAGAGAACCTATTCAGATGTTGACAAGGTACCCTGCATCTTTTAATAAAATGTAGTAAATTTAAGTGTTTACAAGAAGATCAGTACTATGATGTTATAGAACTAAAATGAACTAATTCAAAAATGCAAGAACATTGCATTTACATAATATTTATGTATCAATCATTGGGTTATTCTCTGCTTTTGACATCATAACGTGAACATATAGGTGCACAGCATTTGCACACATTTGGATAAAACTGTAGAATGGCGGTAATGGTGTTTACAAACAATGCATATTCGGGGTAATGGACAAAAATCGAAGCGTGCCAATTGGTTTATGCTTAAGCTGTTCATGACCTTTACTCCAAACAGAAAACTGTTTAAGGCTTTTACATGACCTTATGCTTTGTTTTCTTATTAAGCATAACCAGTGTAATATCTTGCATGGAAACATGCTCGCTGTCTATAGAAAAGCTTCTCAGCTCCTGATTGCAAAGCTTGGATCTCCACAGATGACAACAGGTGTTCTGCGTCTGTTTCTGTGGAACGCAAGTCTGAAGTTGTCCTTTTATTTTTATGTGAATCTCAAATTGCCAGGCTGCAGTGGACTAGATAGAGGAACAATTGTATTTCTGTGCACTGTTTTGCTGCACAGTAACAGCAATTATTTTTAATCCACATTGAGAGAACATGATATCCTGTTTTCCATTAGGGCAGGTTCTGTTGATTTTACGATCTAAAGCCATCATGTAAATCATCCAGTGTTTCCCAAGTCACCCAGTCAGTATTGGCTCAGAGCCATGTTGCCAAAAAAACAAACAATTAAGAGCATAGTATTGTTGTTTAAAAACAAAATGTATTAAAAAAAAAAAAGTATAGTAACTTAGGAAGCGGGGGTGCACAATATTTTTGTCTCTGCTTTTAGACAGCTTGTTTTATTGGGTGCATCCCACTGTAAGTTGAATAACAACAGACCAGTCTAATATTGGGCTAGATAGAAAGAAACACTTTCTATGCTCATTGCATTCGTTGCTACTGAACTTCCTGTAAAAGGATTAATATTTTTAAAAGAAGTCTCTTAATTCATAGTGAGGTGCACTCTGTGCCAGTGTCAGAAATGATCCTTTTTACTAAGGGGCAATGTTTGCTCCATGGTATTGATTTTCCAGGGCATTTTTACCTTTTTATGTGGGCATTATTTTAATAAACATTTATTTAATATAACTGTGTTATCCAGTGAAGACATACTACAATTGCATCAATTAATTAAAATGAATTCTAAATCTGAACAAATATGGCTGCTGTACAATCAAAACCCACTTTATATTAGCATTACATTGGTGCATTTTGTCACTTTCAGTGTCATTTTTGCCCCAAGTGTAAATGCACAGCATGTGGTGCTTTTTTGTTGTGGTGCCTGTGCTGATTGAATGTGATCTTTTCCATGCTTAAACCCTACACTATGTTGTTGTAATTTTGTATATGTCTTACTGTGGTAGTCTACTTAACATAATCCCTACTGTTACCTAGGCTGTCAAGGCATCTATGGAACGTCTCATAGGAACAACTTTGACCTGAATGAAAAAAACACTTGAAGGTTTTTTATCATCCCTTTTATTTATGGCATTATGTGAGTGGTTTTTTGAGTTGATGTTGGTAGTATGTATTGTTGCCCTGTTTTCTGCTGCTTTTTTTTTTTTCATTGATTTGTGGCAGAGTTTGGGATTTTGTTTGGGAGTGGTTAGGGTTTGAGGTTTGACTGATACAATGCTGTGCTACAAATAGGGTTGCCATGATAGAACTTTTCTCTCTCCTTTTTCCTCTATTTCACATCAACTCAGAAATATTTAAATGTTGGACTCCATTAGCTCATAACTTTCTTAACCATAAGCCACACGATGGGCTTCTAATTCTGCCAGTACTCATACATTTTTTGAATACCAGTTGGGAAGTAGATGTTTTATAAAAGTTCCTCAAAAGGATAGTTTTCTTTTATTCATTTATGTCTTCATATAGCCATATATTGTTCCAGACCTGTTTGAAATTCTTTGGTGGAACACAAACAGAGGTGTTTAACAGATTGTCGAAACCTGGTCACCATTCACTTTCATTGTATGAAAAAGAATGACAATTACAGCGAATGGTGACCAGGGTCAGAGCAGATTGGATCTGATGCTAAATATCGCTTGTGTTCTATTGAAGAAAGTCATACAGGTTTGAAACGACATGAGGGTGAGCAAATAAAGCCAGACATTTTGTTTTTGGGTGGACTATACTTTTAATAAAATGTCATCATAAGCACTTAATGTAAATAATTCAATTCAGGGGAATTTTTTATGAGAATCTCACACCCAGTTCTCACAAATAATTACTCCTAATGTTGTATAGTCTTATTGCATTATATTTAGCAACTGTGAGGTCATTCAATACATCGTATCATCCCTTAAACCAATTTTAAAAGTTCTCACAAGTGTGTTCAGTGCAGACAGTGAATGTGTAAACCCCTCTGAAAGTGCAGAGGGGTACGTAATGAAAGGCAGAATGGGCACATTGTTCGTGATTGCTTATTTAATCAAAACTCCCCTCTGTGTGCGCTTTCCAGCCTCTGGCTCATTGTCTAAGTGCGGAGGGGGAAACAGCCAGCAGCGTCCCTTTTTGAAAACTGTCCAGCTGTCAAAGTGGCCTTGACATATTCACAATGCTCCCCTCATCTCCTCTCTGCCTCTCCTGGGTCCTTTTCTCCCCTTGTTCACAGGATGAGCATCAGGGTGCTGTACGCTTGTGACAGAGCATGGCTTCAGCCTCTGTAGATCCTGGTGCTTCAGTTATCTATTGAAAGCTGGTATAATTTTTCCAATAATAAAATAGGCTTCTTCGTCCTATTTCAGCTTAAAGCTAAAGTGTGTAAATTTTTCGTGCCACCAAACAGAATTGCAAAAATAAACATTGTTTTCAAACTGCTTGATTTGTGGCAGTTTACCCAGAAGTGATGATTTTGATGGGCTTTATTTGCTAATTATTAAATCTTTTTTGTGATATTTAGATTTTTGCTGAAATTAATTTCTTTACTTGGATGCAATGGAAATATGACTATCGTTGTTGTATTTGTGTTCAGGACGTTCAAACAAACAGAGAAAAATCAACCTATAAATGGCTTATTTATAGTTTTCTCTACATATTCAGCTGCACGTCAGCTTTAACGTAGAGAAAAGTAAACCAAAATGATTGATTGTGTTTGTCTAACCAATGGCCGATGGGGGAATGATAGGTAAACCACTTTACAAATTGAATGTTTTGCATTTCTGTTTGGTGTTGCTAGTGGTGCATACATTTTAACACTTCACATTAAGGGAGAATACACAGTTTCAGGTCACTCCCTTGGCTCTCATGGTTTTCCTGAGAGATGTCTATTCTGGCAACCTTATCTCTCTAATAATCACTAGCAGGCATTTCCGTTGTGTTACTGAACTTTGGAAATTGGGTGCTTGGCCGCATTGTGGTTGTGGTTCTTCATAGTTCTAGTTGTTGTCAAGACTAACACATTGTCTGTGTTTATGTCCCACAGGATCCCCACTCACTACGTGTACCCACAAGCCTTCATGCAGCCCAGCATGGTCATCCCCCACATCCAGCCAACTGCGGCCTCCGCCACCGCATCCTCGCCTTACATCGACTACACCGGCGCAGCATACGCTCAGTACGCCAGCGCAGCAACTGCCGCGGCTGCCGCAGCCTATGAGCAATATCCATATGCAGCCTCTCCTGCTGCAGCTGGCTACGTAGCTACCACCGGCTATGGCTATGCAATGCAGCAACCTCTGGCCACCGCTGCTCCGGGATCTGCTGCCGCAGCCGCTGTGGCCTTCGGTCAGTACCAGCCCCAGCAGCTGCAAGCTGAACGGATGCAATAGCAACCAATGGGGCGAACAGGAGATGTGCGGGGGAGGTTGACACCCAGCGGCTGCTACTAGATGATGATGTTGAATGATGAAGTAAATGGGTGCTGGTTGCAGGTTGATTGCAAGAGGAAGACGGGGAGAGTACAGGAGGAGAATAGTAATTGGTAGAGATTACTAGTGAGGTGGAAACTCCATTGCTTTCCAACTTGCTGTGATTAAAACCAAAACAAAGAAAACAAAACAAAAAAGTTTGCATAAAAAGACGGAATCATGCTTTATATTATGATCATTATCAATATTATCATGATTACTATAATTAATATTAGAGTAGAATATTTATTGGGAAAGGAGGAATGCAGCGACTAATCACTGTGGTATAGGCGCGTTGTAGACGAAACCTTTAGTCCCGATGCTGTCATTAATGTAGGCGTCCGTTTTTCCGAAAGACACTTGGAAATGTCCCACAGTGTTTTGATTCAAAGACCCCTTTACCTTTTTATATTTATTCTAATTTTTTGAAGGGCTCTTTTTGTTCTGTCTTCTCAAGTGTATTTTTTTTTTATCATCAGGGAAATGGAGCATTTTTCAGCTAATTAGAAAAGACAAACTCTACCAATCAGGGATAAGTAGACCTAACTGTGGCGAATGGAGAGAGATCCAGTGTTAGCATGTTTTATGTGTTCTGAACTACCTTTTATCTATCTGATGCTGAATGTCCTCCCTTTCTCCTGTCTTGACCTCTTGACCTATGCAAAGCAAACATGCCACCAGGGGACAAAAGTGTAGGAAAAGGAGTGATTTTTCTCTTGCTCCCCCACAAAGGGCATCGAACAATTTGAAGGCACAAAAGACGATAAGACTGCAATATATTGTATTATATGCTTACAAACACACATGGAATAACACATACTCAGTTACACACAGATTTAAGTGTAAACTTGTTTGTCTTGGGTTGAGGAAATATGCATAAACACATCTACACGGACAAAAAAAAAAACTGACTATGTAGGGAAAATGACTTGGGGAAAATGCTCAGTGTTAGAAACTAGTACTAGAATCAGAGAGCAACAGCTGTGTTGAAAGAAACGGGCACTGATAGACACACATTCACTGAGTGCTCTGGAAAGATCACTGGTGCTCGTCTGTTGAGCCTTCACTGTTTCATTCCTGGACCCATTTTGGAGCAGGTCCTGCGACGGCTCTGTCAACAGTCCCTGTCCTTTTCCTAGAGAAGTTTTGGGTACTTGAGCAAAGACCTCCTGCACATCTTCCCAGTATCTCCCAATATCCTCTTCTATGGATCTCTCTCATGAGTGACTCCTCGCTGGATCAACACGAGGAACCTTAATAAGTGAGGGGGTTAACTGAAGCTTTTCACCTCATACAAATGGACCGCTATCAGTCAACACCAATGATAAATGATCTCCAATCTTTATATGTTCAGTAAGAGCTATGTCTGAGCACCAGCACACATTTACAAGGTCTATGTATTTCAATGAGCAACTCTTTACAAAACAGCACTAAAGCGAAAAGGATCCCAGTATGTGCATAGGGTTCTTTGTGTGCCTTACATTTGTAATGCTATTTAAAGATAAAAAAGATGTGCTATTTAAGATATTTATTTTGAGTTGACTTATGTTGCGCTCTAAGATCGCAGATTTAGAAGCGGTACTGTATGGATATAATGTATTCATCTCATGGCATATTATTATTATTATAAGTTATGGAGGAGGTTTAGTTGTAGTATTATTAACATACTCAACCAAAAATGTTGGTGTAGGACTTATTTAAGATAAATTTCTGTATGTGTACTGTACAATATTTTTTTTCCTCTATACCTTTTGGAATTTTAGAACATGACATTAAATATTGGCTAGTTAAATGCCTATTGACATTTATTTTATTGCAGGCCGGTTAATCCAGGCATGTTATCTCAATTTGTCATATCTACAACTGTATAAAAGACTTTAAAAAAGGACAACCTGGCAAAACCTAAGGGACATGCTGCTTCATACACTAGAATGTATTGTCAATGTCAAGGATGGATGCTGTGCTTATATTGCTTTATGCATCAGATGGGCTATTTTACACTGTTGAGAATTTTTATACTTGAACTCTTTCTTACAAGGGAAATCATAAAAAAAAAAAAAAAGTATTACATCAGAAAAAAACCAAGGAGATTTTGCATTTTCACTGGATTTGGGCATATAAAGTGTTATTGACTATATAAATACAAACGTTCTGTAGGTATTTAAGCCTTATTTCAGATTTTCAACACTATTTATTCATAATGGAAATAAAAGGTTCTATATTTAAACCTCAACCACTTTGTTCTTTGCCCAGACTGTTATCACCAACTATAAAAAATTACCATTAGGAGACAGCTGTAATTGTAAACTATAGTGCATTGGATTCCTGTAAGGTGTGCTCATGGATTAAAATAATTATATTGTGTAATTTAAACACTGTATTTCAAAATCACACTTTCTAGGCCAGTACTACATCACAAGTCATTGAATCATCCCTATTCAAAACTATTATTATAAGGTGCTTTTCTAAACAGTTCTTCCTTCATGTTTTGTTTCCTGGGGGTTTTATTTAGACAGGCAGTAGATGTTAGCCGTACTACTGTAGTCACAAGACAGTAACAGAGAACAAGCCATCAGGTGTTGCTTGGTGGATGAAGATGTGAAAAAGAAGCAGAAAGGCTTGGCAGGCCATATAAACACACAGAGTGCCACCTCTCCTCACCATAAACAGAGATGCTTATTTATGACCTTGTTTATGCTGGTTTGTAAGGTGACAAGTTTAACTCACCCCAAACTCTGTACCAGCATTGTTTGATAATGGAGACGTTAAAGATATGCTATCAGTTACCCTCATTCTTTGGAAATTCTTTCTTAGCCATTTCAAAAAATTAAAAGCTAAGTTTTACTAAATGTTCAGACCCCATAGTCATTTTAATGGCTTGAAGATTGCTTTCTACCATTAAAGCATCAGACTGATACTTAATGTTCTTAATCTTATGAGAACAAAATTTCAACTTTATTGAACAGACTTCTACTGGGTTTTGATGAAGTCAGAGGAACTTCTGAAAAGAATTTGAGGCAAAAATAAGAGGTTAATTTCAAAACTAATATTAATTTGACACACATCATGGGCTTTCCATCTCAACAGAGTGTGAGGATGAAACATAGAAGGGAGAAGAGCTGAACTAACATGTATGATTAAATGTTGATCTCATAGGACCGTTGAATAATGAATATGTCTGTTAAACTCATGCAGCCTTATTAAATCTAATTCAACGGTTATATAGACCGTTTGTGTTTGCCAACCTTATGTCCTGATGATTCTGGATATGGGATAGATTGAGCAATGTGTTTGCCAAATCACTGTCATTGATCTGACATCCACCATGTTGACCTAGCTGTACCCATCTTCTAGTGTTCAGAAGATAGCACTTTAGGTAATGACTATAAACCAGCCCTAAATTCTGATGCAGGCTCAAATCCCCTGTAAATTGATCCTATATTGAAATATAACTCTCACAGCACCCATATTTGATCTGTACTTAAAACCAAACCAAACCAGCACCTGTATACCTTTCAACACACATAATTGAGATCTGTAGGGTCTCCATTAATTATTCAAGGCTTCACTACTTAATAAGAAATGCCAAAGGGCCGAGTCTGTGCACATGTCTGTTCTTGGGTAAGTTCTATCTCTGCCCGGTGTGTAACCTGACGCAGGCTCGTATCTCGGTACGATTATGACACAACAGTGGTGGAAACTTTCCACCACACATCACTAGGGATGACTGTCAAATGTCAGGCATGATAGTGGGAAGAAAATACCACTGGGATTGATTCTGAATCAGGAGACATTGACGACTGATAACAGTTGACAGCTGCATTACTGGATAATCTAATCTGTTATGTGGTATCAAAAGAACTAAATGTGGAGCATAGATAATTAGCCACTCAAGAGTTAATGCAACTTAAGAAAACCAATAGTTGTTGTAATGCCCAGGGTTACAAGGCCTGAAAAATAATAATATAAATGTTCAATATACATTTGTTCAGATATACTATGCTCTAAAATTGTCCAGGAATTGCTCTTTGTGAGTGCAATCTCTCTCTCTCTCCAGTATATATACATATACACACACACACCGTCGTCCCTAAAATTTGGAATAATATACAGATTTTGCTCTTATGGAAAGAAATTGGAACTTTTATTCACCAAAGAGGCTTTCAACTGATCTCAATGTATAGTCAGGACATTAATAATGAGAAAAATTACTATTACAATATGAAAAAACATGTTCATAACTTCTTAAACTACTTCAAAGAGTTCCATCAAAAAATCCTCCATATGCAGCAATGACAGCTTTGCAGATCATTGGCATTCTAGCTGTCAGTTTGTCCATACTCAGGTGACATTTCACCCCACGCTTCCTGTAGCACTTTAAGTCAAGTGGTTTTTATTGTCGTTCAACCATATACAGTTAGTAGCCTACAGTACACAGCAAAACGAGACAATGTTCCTCCAGGACCATGGTGCTACATAAAACAACATAGGACAAACACAGAACCAACTGAGACTACACAAACTAAATAAGACCTACACATTCCTTCATAAAGTGCACGTGCAAATATATTCAATGACAGATATTTCTGTTTTCCGTATACATTTATCAAGACTTCTTAGAAAGCTTCTAAATCAAGCTGGCTTGCTTTCACCAAAGCGTTCTCTGATTCATCTTTGCCAAATATGGAAGTTCCGGAAGCGTGCTGACCGGCTGCTCAGTTGAATGGCAGCGGGGAGAGCTGGGACACCAAGAGCAGACCTGCATAGCCGATCCACATCAAAGCTTTTTCTCAAGAAAGTGTGAGAAAAAGACCCGGATCCCTTATCAGAGGTAATATTCCGTTAAGAATGACTCGTGTGCTGTTATGTGTTTGATTAAAAGTTACTAATGTGTGTGGGGGGAAGATCAGATATAGATGTCTGGTCGCGCGCTCAACGGAGCTGGTGGGAGGTACTCATTGAAAAGTGCATGTTATTTTGTGTGGAAACACGCATTCGCTGTGCTGGCATTAATTTTAAAACACAATTGACAACAAAGGTTACCATCAAACTAGCACCGTTTTGTGTTTTCTGTGGTGTGTTGTGTCAGAGGGCAGGATGCGCTATCTTTTCGCTGGATCTGTCAGTTGTCCTATCAGTGCATCCAGCCATGTGCTGGTCGCGAGATAGGCGACAAACACGACTATTTAAAATAATATTAATTATAATATTTGTTTTACTTTAGCTGTGTGAGACTGATACGCACTACCATTTAAGATGCTCTCTTGTAACCTTGTATTTTAAGTGTTACATTTGGAAATGTACGGTAAATGTTACTGTTGATTTTAAAGTAAGTAAGGGTTGGCAACAGATGTGAGTGGAGTGTTCGCTCCGTGTTCGCTCCTTGGCAAAATGGGCACCTAACTACCTCTTCACTGTAAAGTTATTTCACTATGCTTTTTAATATCACAACCTTCCATGCCGAAGGTGTATTACATGAAAATAAATACACAATACTAGAAGAGAAGCTACAACGTGCTTTATTAGAACACTAACATTAGCCCAAGACTAAATTAAATTATTGTATATCTTATTTTGAAACATATTAGCAGCATTATCTGGGTTTGATCAATTAAATATATTGCTGCATGCAAAAATAAATAAACAAACAAAAAATATATATAAATTACCAAACGAAAAAAATGTATAAATTACCAGAACAAAAACAAAACATGAAATTAAATCAAATAAATAAATTACAAAAAAAGAAAAACATTATTAGGCATATGTATTATAATATTGTATTATAATATTGCATATATTTTCTATTATTGCACTTCTTTTAATGAACCTTGCCCTATAATTCTGTGAACGAAAAATAAAATACATTCTTAGAATGTTCTACACTTTTTTTTAATCAAAACTAGATAAGACTATCAAAACTATATGTCTAATAGTTTGAATAGTCAGAATTTTTAAAGATTTTTAATCTTCCTATATTCGCATTTGCTGAGCTTCTTCATGTGCAAATGTAAAATGTATAAATTAGCCTTTGGCACTAAAATAAATTTAGATGGCAATCGATTAAAATCAAACTACGCAATATTAACATGTTGATTAGATCAGTTGGTGTTTTACATCATTAAAAGTTCAATTCTATTTAATGCGGGACATAGCCTACAGTTAAGATTGAGATGCATTAGATTAGAATGTTGAAATGATTATGCAAAATATTTAATAGGCAATATCTGTATTACTGACCTTTAGATTTTCTCTCCATGTGTGAATGTATTATCATCATGTTTTCTGGACATGTCTTTTAGGATTCCACAACAAACCCTTGATCGTGGCTATCACCTCCCCACTCCTGTTCTACTTCGCCATCCCATCATTAATTTTCACTAAATGCCAGTTGCTGTAAGAATAAAGAGATGAGACACAAGCATGTAGTTAAGTCAGCTTTACCGCAAGCTTAACTCAATAATAGAGAGCGTGAAAACAGAAAGTGAAAGTAACCTTCGCACTATAGGTCGAACATTACCAAGTGCTGCTAGATTTTAAATTAGTATTTTTTTTTTTTATCAAATTCTTTCTGGTTATATCAGAGATTCCATCTTTCCTTCATGCCAACAATGTTCAACACTGCTTAACACGTGGTGATTTATTGCATTAAGGTCCGTTAACAGGTGTTTTGCCCATGTTAGAACATTAGTGGAGCGCTCTTGGAACAAGCAAAATCATGCCGCTCCACTACTCCCTCCAGCTCTATTCTTGAAAAAAGGAATGTTGGCATGAGTGGTGCAGAATAACCTTTTATTATTACTTCTTAAAACATAAGAAGTGAAACAATTGTGTTTTAAAATATGAATGATTCATATTTAAAAACACTTTTGCCCACCAAATCAAGTCATGCGGTTTAACTATCATGTAGGTGTATAGAGTTAGCATCATCAAAGGGAGAATTAGATAGCTTTCAGAAAATGTTGGATATATATGGTTAAGGGATTCACAAACCAGGACTTATTTCAATGATGAGATAAGATCTATGGGGAAATGTGATACCAATTTAATCGACATATTTATTGACATCTATAAAAACAAAGACGATAAGAAACGTGTCTCAAAATTATACTCCACTATTCAGTCCATTAAGAAACATTCAACAAATAAGGTTAGATTTAAAATGGGAGAAAATCTGGTCTGGCCATATCAGAGGAAGACTGGTTGAATATATGATCTGTACCTTTGGACAGAATTCTGTTGCCAGATTTTGATCAGTCATTTTGTAAACACTAGGTTAAAATCTGTTCAGACGGGCGAGACAGGAAGGGGTCTGTGTTGGTGGAAATGTGGGGAACAGTTGGTAGATCATTTTCATATATTTTGGAGCTGCCCAGCCATTCGCTCATACTGGCAGGAGGTAATACAAGTAATACATGGAATAAATTTTTGGTGATTGAATTGACTGCTCTCTCTCCACAATCTATATAGGCAACTAAGCAGCTCACAAATATCTATTAAAGATATTATTAGCAGTCAGCGAGAAAGCTGTAACATGGAAATGGCTACAGACCGAGCCTCCAACAAAGACTGATTGGATGGATATTGTGACCAATGTTCAAAGCTTGGAGAGAATTACTTTTTCACTAAATGTGGATAAATATTTGTGATACTGGGAAAAATGGATTGTGTTTACGACGTCATGAGATGTTTACTGATGTATTATTTGTTCTATTAAGTTCTGTTGATTGTTTTATGTTTTTAAAAAAAGCCGAAAACAAATAAAGTTTAAAACAACAACAACAACAACAACAACAAGGTAGCCATTTTGTTGGTTATGTTGACAATAACCATTAAACAGAGTGGACACCTTTAGTCCCTTAAGACTGAGTGTGGAGTACTTTTGGACATTTCATGAAAAGGCAAATTTTGTTCAGGTCATGTTGTGTAACCCTGAGAAAACTTCTTGATATGTTATGTTGTACATTATTTATATATATATATATATATATACACTCACCTAAAGGATTATTAGGAACACCATACTAATACTGTGTTTGACCCCCTTTCGCCTTCAGAACTGCCTTAATTCTTACGTGGCATTGATTCAACAAGGTGCTGAAAGCATTCTTTAGAAATGTTGGCCCATATTGATAGGATAGCATCTTGCAGTTGATGGAGATTTGTGGGATGCACATCCAGGGCACGAAGCTCCTGTTCCACCACATCCCAAAGATGCTCTATTGGGTTGAGATCTGGTGACTGTGGGGACCATTTTAGTACAGTGAACTCATTGTCATGTTCAAGAAACCAATTTGAAATGATTCGAGCTTTGTGACATGGTGCATTATCCTGCTGGAAGTAGCCATCAGAGGATGGGTACATGGTGGCCATAAAGGGATGGACATGGTCAGAAACAATGCTCAGGTAGGCCGTGGCATTTAAACGATGCCCAATTGGCACTAAGGGGCCTAAAGTGTGCCAAGAAAACATCCCCCACACCATTACACCACCACCACCAGCCTGCACAGTGGTAACAAGGCATGATGGATCCATGTTCTCATTCTGTTTACGCCAAATTCTGACTCTACCATCTGAATGTCTCGACAGAAATCGAGACTCATCAGACCAGGCAACATTTTTCCAGTCTTCAACTGTCCAATTTTGGTGAGCTCTTGCAAATTGTAGCCTCTTTTTCCTATTTGTAGTGGAGATGAGTGGTACCCGGTGGGGTCTTCTGCTGTTGTAGCCCATCCGCCTCAAGGTTGTGCGTGTTGTGGCTTCTCAAATGCTTTGCTGCATACCTCGGTTGTAACGAGTGGTTATTTCAGGCAAAGTTGCTCTTCTATCAGCTTGAATCAGTCGGCCCATTCTCCTCTGACCTCTAACATCAACAAGGCATTTTCGCTCACAGGACTGCCGCATACTGGATGTTTTTTCCTTTTCACACCATTCTTTGTAAACCCTAGAAATGGTTGTGCGTGAAAATCCCAGTAACTGAGCAGACTGTGAAATACTCAGACCGGCCCGTCTGGCACCAACAACCATGCCACGCTCAAAATTGCTTAAATCACCTTTCTTTCCCATTCTGACATTCAGTTTGGAGTTCAGGAGATTGTCTTGACCAGGACCACACCACTAAATGCATTGAAGCAACTGCTTTGTGATTGGTTGATTAGATAATTGCATTAATGAGAAATTGAACAGGTGTTCCTAATAATCCTTTAGGTGAGTGTATATATATCTATATATATATATATATATATATATATATATATATATATATATATATATATATATATATATATTTTTTTATTATGGCAAATAAAATTTGGTATGCAACCAAATTGGAATCAAAGATTACATTTTAAGAACTTGAAACAAGTATTTTAAAAGATTTATTATTCATATTATTATTTTTAACACTATTATTTACCACATAAGCTCATGCCCCCAATCACCCCCTCTTCCATGTGTCTAGGTGAAGCATTGCACTGCATTATGAAGCTGAGAATAGATATTCAGAAATAGATAAGAGTACCAAGAAACTGTAGGGAGTTCTGCAATATTTGTTCAGTACAGCTGTGCTGCATGTATATACTCGCAGACTTCTAGCCACAAACATAATGCTGGGTTCATACATCCTCCGTGAGCGAGGAGTGAGTGGTGTATTTTTGTTTTAGCACACGTATTAACATATTACACCATTCCCTCTGCAAGCATGAGTCGCACGGTGACGTGTCCCTGAAGCGTACCAGATGCGGCAGTAAGCGATGAGCTGTTGATGTTGTTCTCGAAGCAGCATTAACCTCAGCTTATGAACTTAAAAAGTAAATGGGTCACTTTCTTTTGTTTTACCCATTTTTACCTTATTATTTTACCTTAAAGACCCCATGAAATGGCTTGACGAGTAGTTTTCTTTCTTTTGTTGACGTATTTCCTATTGAAATAGGAAGTTGTGGTGGGACATTTTGAAAGGCTCATTCCTCTTTTTTTTTTTAAATAACCAATAGGCTTTAGGTACGTCACAGTCATTAACAATGATTTGCAACTTGCTGGTTGTTTGCAAGGGGAGGAACATTCTCGTTTTAGAGAGGATTTGATTGGACAAAAATTTGTGTAGTCAACAATGTTTTGGATGACTCACAATCAAAAACATTAGTATTTTTCAGAAGAGAAAGTCTGTGAATTTAAAATGTGTAAATGTGCTAAGACAGTTTTATTTTCTTTTAGGAATACATTAGTATACTTATTTAAAGCAAACAGACATGGACTGAAAGGTGCAAAAGTCCAATTATAAAGCTGTGTGTAAAGTGTGTAATTTTTGGAATTGCAAAAATAATGGCAAACCCTCATGATTTTTTTCTTTAGTTGAAAACCCAAGGAGATGTTAGGCAGAACAGTTTCAGTCACCATTCAGTTTCATTGTATGGGAAAAAGATGCAATTAAAGTGAATGGTGACTGAGGCTGTCGTTCAGTCTAACATCTCCTTTTGTGTTCCATGGAAGAAAGAATGTTATTTGGGTCTGCAATAGGGGTGAGTAAATGATAACAGAATTTTTTGGGGGGGGTGAACAGTCCCTTTAAGGGAGTCACTTCATTTATTGAATGCAGATGTCAATGTCTGTCATATCTGAACTGTGAATGAACAGAACTGTATTTTGAACTTCAAACAGGATGGACAACTGTGTTCTGCTGCTGTGTGAATGTGTCACAAGCTCAGGGTTTATTCTGCCTTTCTGAAAAAGCCAACTGAGTCCCAGGTTAGGCATTTGGCAGGGCCTAGAGAATTCTCTAGTCTATAGAGATAACAAGATGACGTGAGCGTTTCCACACTGGGTAACTATTAATTACTGCTGATGTGTGTCAGGGAGAGAGAGAGATGTTCTTTTAGTAGCTACATGTTAAATGCAGCTCTTTTGTTATCCGTGCTCTCTTCGATGTGCAGGTGAATGAATCAGTGCTTGCCTCCATGTGGTTGTGCTGTGCTGTTAGCTACTCAGTGCTATTTTATGATGTTGTATTGTGTGATGGTGCTCAAATTCTAATCCAGCTTGTCCAGTGTCGCTTGTAGGATGATGTGAGCTCTATAGAATTTCCTTGTACTCTGTTTGTCATGACAAAATTCATGAACTTAACTTAGATTTGATCATATATGGGGTTCAAAAGTCTTGAGTTCACTTGTGAAAATGCTTCGATTTAGCTTTTTCCAATTTTTTATACATTTTCTTTTCTTTACAAAACAGCATAAACACTTTAGTAAGGAGTTGAACTGAAAAATGTACATGAGTTTCAGAATTCCTTAGCATTTAGCTTTTATGGCAGCATGTACTTGAGCTGTCATGGACTCCATCAGGTTTTTGTGCAAAACCTGATGAGCCATGTGATCCCAGCATGATTTCAGAATGTTCCATAGTGTCTTCCATTGTTTCAATGGAGGAAAGCAAATCTGAGCTTTCATACTTGAGTTAACATGGTCAATTTCACAAATGTGTTTATTTGTTTATTGACCTAGAAATGCAGTTTTTTTTCATACATTTTATATAATAATTTTCAAATAAAAATAAGGTTTACATTTGAATTTTGAATTGCAAATTTCCAATGTGGACTTTTGAATCGATAAAGCACTGCACAATGCACTTTTATTACATGGTGCACACTGCTGGGTTGCTTATAACAGACTCTTTACTTTCACTCTTTTTCTCTTTCACTTCTTTTTAACCTGCCAATATTTTGAGTTGAAACCTTAATAATTAAGAAAGAATTGTACTGGAAATGATAGACAAGATTACCATTTCTTATTGAATAGAGACAAGGGCAGTTTTTAGAACAGCACCAGTTCATATGATCAGAGAGATGGTTCAATAGATGATATTATTGTTCAGTTATATAAATCATATTGGGTTATTAGATTCAATTTCTTTCCTGGCATAAGAAAGTAATTAATGACATTTTCTCTAAATATCTAGCTAATGAATGTACACTGGTAGCCAAAAGTTTGGAATAATGTATCGATTTTGCTGTTTCGGAATGAAATTGGTACTTTAATTCACTAAAGTGGCATTCATCTGATCACAATGTACATTCAGGACATTACTGATGTAAAAAACAGCACCATCACTATTTTTTTTATAAAATCTAGACAGGCCCCATTTCCAGCAGCCATCACTCAAACACCTTATCCTTGAGTAATCATGCTAAATTGCTAATTTGGTACTAGAAAATCCCCTGCCATTATATCAAACACCGTTAAAAGCCATATAGTTGTTAAATGAAGCTTAACATTGTGTTTGTGTTTGAGTTGCCACAGTATGCAATAGACTGGCATGTCCTAATGTCAATATTAGGTAAAAAATGGCAAAGAAAAGAAACAGCTTTCTCTAAAAACTCATCAGTCAATCATTGTTTTGAGGAATGAAGGCTATTCAATGAGGAAGATGTCTTCTCTAGGGTTGTGCCGATGGACGATATCATCGTCTATCGTGATGGCTGACCAACATCACGATGTAGAGCCACCATTGTGATGCCACGCCCCCTTTTGCGAGTCTTGCTAGTGTGACTCACTAGTCTCTTCTATAGTTAACCTAAAAACTTTGCAGGGATTGCTCTGTAAATTAAATTGAGAATATAACTAATGCATATATGCTATTTTAAATACTGTGGTATATGCCAGAGACGTGACGTGTTAGTCTGTGAAAATACCGTATCAGGCAGGCTACACAAATATTGATCTTGACATTGTTAGCTTCTTGTCTTTTTTTACATGTCTTACACTGTACATTTAGATTAAAATATTTTATGTTGTAGGCTACAAGAAAATAGCCTTTATTAATTAATTATTAGTAGTTGTAGTGTCTCAGAAAATCTTGCTCATTGTCACAGCTCTTGTACACTGAAGCGGCAGTTTAAGGGGGCTTTCACACTTGGTTCGATTGCCTGTTCCGAACCCAAGTTCGATTGCTCCCCCCTCCCCCCTGCCCCCGATTGACTGTGTTCACATTTTATATTTGTATCCGAACCGCGGTACGCTTGCGTCATCAAGCTGCAGCTGGTGCGTAATCATGTTGCTTGATAACCGCGAAATGAAAAGGCGTCAAAATTCAATGAATAGACTTGCTCGGTTCACATTTGTTCTTCTTTTTTTTAACCTTTGGTTTTGTTTTCAACATCAAGATACAGAAACACAGTTGCGTCTGTCTGCCGCAAAAATACTGAAATCGTTCAAAAGACAGCGGGCTGTCCGCTGAAAACAATTTTTGCGAAGGCAAGCAGAAATCATCTCTCTGCTTGCAGTGCGTGTGCGTCAATCCCGTTTTCGTCAAGGTAAGTGTATACACACACACGCACGCGCACGCACGAAAGTAAACTCTTTCCGCACATTTTGAAAGTGACGCGTGTGAGACTGACGACCACATTATACGTCATCAATAGCGGTTCACTTCCGCGGTTTGGTTCGATTGCGTTCATATCAGCAGCGAACCGTACTGGAGTTCACATGAACCGTACCCCAGACCACCTTTTTAAACAGACCCGAGTACGGTTCGCGGGTACGCACCCGAGTTCGGAAGACAGCGTTCACATCATCCAAACGAACCGAACTCTGACGTCATTCGAACCGGGGTGCGCACCAAAAGTGCTAGTGTGAAAGCCCCCTAAGATAAACCCAGACCAGCGAACGTCAAATAACTTTTGTCTGGTTAATACTTTTAAAGAAAAATTTCCTTGGCCATAAATTCATAATGTCAAATCAAATGAAAGAAACAAGGTGAATATGAATAACACACATTTATTAAAACATAGAAGAACAACAAATAAAGAACAAGAAAACGGAACAACACTCAGACCGAAACTCGGCATTAACATTTCACTTATAATTAGCAGCACAATTAACTTCAGCACAGGCTACAAAATAAATTATGTTATTGAAATATTGTAAAGTGGTCATATGAACTACACAAATGAACGTTAAAAAAAATAATATGCAAAATCGAATAGCTCCGCAACGGAGGGCGAAAAATGCGTAAAGAAATCTAATATCTTTCACCATAGACCATGTTTAAATTTCGATGTTTCTGGCCAGAAATACCAACATATTCACTTTATCTGGTTTTAATAAGCTGCAGATTGGAGTAACTACACTACCCACTGTGCTGAAGACCCGCTCTGATGGAGTACTGGTAGCACATATGCACAGATATTTCCGTGCTAATCTTGCCATGAACGGAAACCTTTTGTCATTCGTTTTCCACCAAGTCAGCGGGTCCTCTTCCCCATCAATGGCCATTTCCTGCAGGTACATGGTCATTTCTGCCTCGACCTTTTGCTCATCAGTGAGTAAAATAACGAAATTATAGTTTTTAAGTGGAAAATAGTATTTATGTAAAGAGATATATTAAAATAAATAGTGCACAACTCTTCTTAAGTGAAAGCTAAAAAAAATAAAAAATGCTTCACGTGTCGTGCAACCTACTGATAAAGCGTCGACGAGTCATTAGTTGGGTTAGTAAAATAACGAAATTATAATTTTTCATATAATTTTTGAAAATTATATGAAATTATAATCCCCCCCCACCGACGATATCATCGTCCATCGTCATGTTTTACTGTCAACATCGTCAACTGCCAATTTAGGGGACATCGCCCAACCCTAGTCTTCTCTGTAATGTACAGCATTGAAATTGCCTGTAATGACAAAAAGCTCAGTCCAATGATGATGTGAAACACCGCCCCAGACCATGACAGACCCTCAACCCCAAAATCGATCCCGCTCCAGAGTACAGGCCTCAGTGTAACGCTCATTCCTTGGACGATAAACTCGAATCCGACCATCACCCTGGTGAGACAAAACTGCAACTCATCAGTGAAGAACACTTTTGACAGCCCTGTCTGTTCCAGTAAAGGTGGGTTTGTACCCATAGGTGACGTTGTTGCCAGTGATGTCTGGTAAAGACCTGCCTTACAACAGGCCTACAAGCCCTCAGTCCAGCCACTCTCAGGCTATTGCAAACAGTCTGAGCACTGATGGAGGGATTGTGTGTTGCTGGTGTAACTCGGGCAGTTGTTCTTGCCATCCTGTACCTATCCCGTAGGTGTGATGTTCGGATACTGATCCTGTGCAGGTGTATCTTTCCATCCTTGCTCCCTGTAGCGCTGTCTTAGGTGTCTCACAGTACGGACATTGCAATTTTTTGCCCAGGCCACATCTGCATTCCTCATGCCTCCATGCAGCATGCCTAAGGCACGTTCACGAAGATGAGCAGGGACCCTGGGCATCGTTTCTTTTGGTGTTTTTCAGAGTCAGTAGAGAGGTCTCTTTGGTGTCCTAAATTTTTATAAGTGTGACCTTAATTGCCTACCGTCTGTAAGCTGTTAGTGTCTTAACAACCGTTCCACAGGTGCATGTTTATAAATTGTTTATGGTTCATTGAACAAGCATGGAAAACATTGTTTATACCCTTTACAATAAATATCTGTAAAGTTATTTGGATTTTTACAAAATTATCTTTAAAATACAGTGTCCTGTATTTTTGTCCAGTGAAAAAGGGATGTTTCTTTTTTTTTAGTTTAGATTAAGAATATTCTTTAAATAAATCCTTTACCCAAAAATGAACATTTTGTCATCGTTTACTCACCATCATTTTGTTCAAAATCCATATGACTTTCTTTTGTGGAGCACAAAAGGAGATATTAGGCAAAAGGACAGCCTCAGTCACCATTCACATTAAATGTATGGAAAATATATGCAATGTAAGTGAAAGGTGACTGAAGCTGTCATTCTCTTTCATTCTGCCTAACATCTAATTTGTGTTCCACGGCAGAAAAAACGTCATGTGGGTTTGAAACAAAATTAGGTTGTGTGAAACATGTTTGGTTGAACTATCCTTTTATGTAAACAAAAAGTATTGTTTGCAAGTATTGTTTTTTTTTTTTGTAAACCTTACCTCACCTTCACCTTAAAGAATTCACTAAAAATTTAATAAAACTTTCTTTAAAAGTTTTATTGCCATGTATCTCTGGGTTACACACTGTTGTGTTTGTGACCGTTACAGAAAACTAAAAGCGGAAACTGTTCTATTGAACGGGCTGGTACTCAGGTCATGAATTCCCAACAAATCTAACAGCTTTCATGGGCCATAACGCCCAATTAGCACAGACCAAGAGTTTGATCTCTCTGTTTTCACAGGACTGTTGCTATGGAAGCACTGGTTGAGCGACTGGAGCAGGCTGTGATTCATCTGGAGGCCGTGGCCATCAAATTGCAGAACTATCCTGTGGGCTTAGTCAATGGTGACATCAACAGCATAATGAATGGAGGTACCATAAGTACATTAATAAAAAGCAGAGATTACAACCTTGAGTCTGTTTACAGTCAAAATGGATAATGTGCACCTTGTAAGCCGATCACATAATAACCCTTACGTCATTGAAACACTTGAGTTTAATGACAGTCAGTCACTGTTCATGGATACCATAGCAATTTGTTTGTAGTACTGTAAATGTGTTTGAGCAGAGTTTGTAATCTTCCTCTGAGGGAGGGTCTCTGACAAAAAGCTTTTCTCAATGGAATTACAAGATTTATGAACTAGAGCTAATAAGTTAATAATCACTAAGTGAAATGTAGAGCACACAAACATGGCAGCTGCTGCTATCTGATCTACAGTGAGGAAAATAAGTATTTGAACACCCTGCTATTTTGCAAGTTCTCCCACTTAGAAATCATGGAGGGGTCTGAAATTGTCATCGTAGGTGCATGTCCACTGTGAGAGACAAAATCTAAAAAAAAAAATCCAGAAATCACAATGTATGATTTTTTAACTATTTATTTGTATGATACAGCTGCAAATAAGTATTTGAACACCTGAGAAAATCAATGTTAATATTTGGTACAGTAGCCTTTGTTTGCAATTAAACGTTTCCTGTAGATTTTCAACAGGTTTGCACACACTGCAGGAGGGATTTTGGCCCACTCCTCCACACAGATCTTCTCTAGATCAGTCAGGTTTCTGGGCTGTCGCTGAGAAACACGGAGTTTGAGCTCCCTCCAAAGATTCTCTATTGGGTTTAGGTCTGGAGACTGGCTAGGCCACGCCAGAACCTTGATATGCTTCTTACAGAGCCACTCCTTGGTTATCCTGGCTGTGCGCTTGGGTCATTGTCATGTTGGAAGAACCAGCCTCGACCCATCTTCAATGCTCTAACTGAGGGAAGGAGGTTGTTCCCCAAAATCTCGCAATACATGGCCCCTGTCATCCTCTCCTTAATACAGTGCAGTCAGCCCTGTCCCATGTGCAGAAAAACACCCCAAAGCATGATGCTACCACCCCCATGCTTCACAGTAGGGATGGTGTTCTTGGGATGGTACTCATCATTCTTCTTCCTCCAAACACGGTTAGTGGAATTATGACCAAAAAGTTCTATTTTGGTCTCATCTGACTACATGACTTTCTCCCATGACTCCTCTGGATCATCCAAATGGTCATTGGCAAACTTAAGACGGGCCTTGACATGTGCTGGTTTAAGCAGGGGAACCTTCCGTGCCATGCATGATTTCAAACCATGACGTCTTCGTGTATTACCAACAGTAACCTTGGAAACGGTGGTCCCAGCTCTTTTCAGGTCATTGACCAGCTCCTCCCGTGTAGTTCTGGGCTGATTTCTCACCTTTCTTAGGATCATTGAGACCCCACGAGGTGAGATCTTGCATGGAGCCCCAGTCCGAGGGAGATTGACAGTCATGTTTAGCTTCTTCCATTTTCTAATGATTGCTCCAACAGTGGACCTTTTTTCACCAAGCTGCTTGGCAATTTCCCCGTAGCCCTTTCCAGCCTTCTGGAGGTGTACAATTTTGTCTCTAGTGTCTTTGGACAGCTCTTTGGTCTTGGCCATGTTAGTAGTTGGATTCTTACTGATTGTATGGGGTGGACAGGTGTCTTTATGCACCTAATGACCTCAAATAGGTGCATCTAATTTAGGATAATAAATGGAGTGGAGGTGGACATTTTAAAGGCAGACTAACAGGTCTTTGAGGGTCAGAATTCTAGCTGATAGACAGGTGTTCAAATACTTATTTGCAGCTGTATCATACAAATAAATAGTTAAAGAATCATACATTGTGATTTCTGGATTTTTTTTTTTAGATTATGTCTCTCACAGTGGACATGCACCTACGATGACAATTTCAGACCCCTCCATGATTTCCAAGTGGGAGAACTTGCAAAATAGCAGGGTGTTCAAATACTTATTTTCCTCACTGTATATACTATAAGATTATTTTTTATTTACTGTACAAGGTCTTTCCTGAAAAAATGGTGTTCTGGTCTTATTTAATGAATGAATTGAGAATTGTTTGTAACTGAACAGATTATCACAGGGAGAAGACCTGTGACATTTAGGAATTTCTTTCTTCATGGGAATAGAATTCTCTTAGAAGAAAAGCAACATTAGCCTCTGGAAAATACCAACAGATAATTGCACATTTACTCAGATATGGGTGACTATTAAAGGCATTGTTCATGCAAAAATGAAAATTCTCTCATTATTTACTCACCGTCATGCCATCGCAGATGTGTATGACTTTCTTTCTTCTGCAAAACTTTTAAGATTTTAAAAAGAATATTTCATATCTGTAGGTCCATACAATGCAAGTGAATGCTGACTAGAACTTTAAAGGTCAAAAAGTCAGTATAAATGTAATCCATATGACTCCAGTGGTTAAATCCATATCTTCAGAAGTAACATGATAGGTGTGGGTGAGAAACAGATCAATATAGAATACATTTTTTAACTACTCTTTCACTTTCAACCACCTACTGGTTGGTGCTGGGCAAAGGTGGAGAATATTGATCTGTTTCTGACCCACACATACAGGGTTCCCACAGATCCTTTAAAAGTCTTAAATTGTCTTAAATTCCATTTTCCAAAGTTTAAGGTCATAAAAAGTCTTAAATGTCTAAATGATGCATTTCTGAAGCTCAGTCCCTTCCTGAAGATGACCGTTCCTCTGCCGTGCTCCGGTGAGCTAAAATAGTAAAATATTTCCATACCTGCATTAATTGGACCATCTTTTTCAAGATGCCATTGCGTAAGTGTATGTGTGGGAATATATGTGTATACCTGTTCCCACGTCTGACGGTCACAAGAGCTGTGCATTCTGTCTGGCCCACGCAGCTCTGGTTGAGGCTGAATGCACACACTGACCTGGCCCATTTTTTCCCGAGGTCCACGTTGAACTCTCAAATCGTGGAGTTCACCATACTCGACAACTGCATCCCTCCAATACAGCAGCTTTCACATCCGTCGTCCTCGGAGACCAAATGGGATATTGCTCGCTTCCCCCTGTTGAACAGACAGTAGCAGCTCACTTATGTCCCTTGACTCAAACTGGCCTGCAATCCCGACCACTACCCCATCTAAGTCATGCTGGCTTACTTCGATACTAGCGGGACGCGCCTATAATACAGCTGGGCAAGCTGGTACCACCTTGCACACGATGGCAGTGCTCCAGGTCTGCCAGGCCAAAATGCTTAAAAAAAGGATGAATCCGGTCCCGACCTGAACATATTCAAAGAACTTCGCGTCATGATCGATCTGGCGCTAAGAGCAACAAAGGCCTCCGCCAGAGCAATTGGGTGCTCCATGGGAAATCTGGTTGTCCTAGACCGACACCTTTGGCTGACACGGACTGACTTTATGCGCATCCGTGGGAAATCCCACTAAGACGAGACCTTCTTTTTCAGGCTTGCTGCTCAATTTGGCATCCACGGGCAGAGTTATGGAATCTACATGTGTGGCCATTGAGCGGGTCACGTTGGGTGATGAAGGCCTCTCACAGGCAATAAAGAATAACATTTTGCACGCTAGACCCCCATCTACGAGATGGCTCTATGCCTACAAATGGAATGTGTTTGTGAAATGGTGCAAAACGCTCCCATTAATTGCCCTATTTCTGTCATTTTTTATTTTTTACAGGAGCGCTTAAATGCAGGTCTTACTCCATCTACACTGAAAGTATATGAAGCCACTATTTTGGCAAATCATACAGCTGTAGGTAACATGCCAATAGGTAGACACTGTTCTGTGGTCAGCTTTCTAAGAGGCGTGAGGTGATTGAATCCTCCGCAACAAGCTACAATCCCTACTTACCTGGTCTTGGTGCTGAACATGCTGACTAAAGCCCCCTTTATTGATCTTTCCTTTAAATTAGCTATCTTACCCTGGTGTCCGTTAAGAGGGTGAGTGATCTACAGGTATTTTCAATGCACAGCTCCTGTTTGGAATTCGGTCAGAGCAAATCTAAAGCCACGCTGAGACCGGAAAAAGGTTATATTCCCAAAGTGCTCTCTACACTCTTTAAGGCACATGTAGTCACTTTAGAAGTCTTTTACCCCCCCCCTCCCTTTCAGTCAGAAGAGCAACGCTCCCTCCATATGCTCTGTCCAGTCAGAGCGCTACAAACCTATGTGTCCTGCACGAGCCAATTCAGACAAACTGACCAACTTTTTGTCTGTTTCGGAGGTCGCTCGAAAGGCATGCCAGTCTCAAAGCAGAGACTCACATTGGATTGTCAATGCTATAACACTGGTGTACAAATCTCCTATTGGCATTAAGGCACACTCAACGATAGGTATTGCCGCCTCTTGGGTGTGTTTCCATACAAGAAATCTGCCTGGCGGTGGGTTGGCTTCGCTCAGCACCTTTGCACGATTTTACAACCTTGACGTGTATTCGGTGGCTTCACCAATATTGTCTGTGCAGCAGGATTAATTCATTGTGTTCTAAGGTCCGCTTCGAGAACTCGATGGATTCACTTCGCTCACGTTCCGCACGTGCCTGTGCTCTCCTAGGTCCGCTTAGCATTTTCTATTCAACAAAGCAATACTCTGCCCTTCATGATAAGCACCATCATACTTCATTTATACTGCCTAATTACACTACATGCATACCTCTCATGTCTTGGCTCTGCTTTAGACATTCGAATGTAAAGTGGTGCCACACTTAGGCCACACCACTTATATTTACTGTGTTTCCTGCACAAATACATTAATATACTTGTGTCTCAGTCATGCCTTAGACACTCATTCTCTGTTTAAAAGATAGATATGTGCTGTGTTTCTCTTAGTGAAACTCTGTTTCACTACCAGACTGTGCACCTTGCTGTGCTCTACCAGGTCCACTTGGAGCCCTCTTAAAGGCAAAGCATCCTGCTACTGAGCGATGCCAATCGTTATGTGTTACATGTTATTTGTCCAGTGAACATCTCCGGTTACATATGTAAGTTTGGTTGCCTGAGATGTAGGGAACGAGACATCGAGTAGCTAGCCGCGCTACCGCAAGTCACTATCAGGCGGCTCAGCCACCATTTTCTGTTGATAAATTCTGACTGATGCCGTTATGCCGCCTGCTTATATAGAAAGCTGAGAGCCACGCACTCAATGTCATTGGCTGAGCGGGCAAGAATGCCATTGGCTCAATTCAGTTAATCTGAATTGGTGTGATCCAATAGGAGTTCAGAAATTTGAGAAAAGGAGTTTTTCCCATAAGCGTCAGCGACGCGATGTCTCATTCCCTATATCTCAGCGAACATCTAATTTTTATTTAATCTTGACTTTATTTAGATATGTGCCCTTGTGGTAATCTAAAAGTAATTAAAAGTAATCTGATTACATTACTTTAAGATTGCTGTGATTGTATTACGTTACTGATTACATTTATTGTTAAGTAATCTGTAACAGATTACATTTAAAAATTAACCACTTCCAACCCCTGGTTTTTATATCCAATTTCTTTGAGCAGTGAAGCACAAGCATGTCAAAGGGTCTCTGGTGTATTAAAAGTTCTTTTAAGTTTAAAGTTCCATGCTATTAATCAAATATTGATTAATAACAAATTTTTACTTTTGCCAGATTAACTGGCCTTCTTTCAACATATTGAATCGGCACAATCCAATACCGGTCGACCTCTAATCTATTTATGTAATGGTACCTAAACTAATTTTAATTTGATATATATATGTGGAAAACATGTCTTGAGTATTTTAAACTTGCATACAGCCTACCCTGTTTTAGTGATGAGCATTGTTAATGCCATGTTGACTGTGTGCCCCTGCCTGTTTAAGTATGATTTTGTGATCATTTATTTTGAGATTGTGTTGGTTTGGGGATACAGTATTAATTTTATTTGTCCAGGTCTTGAATTAGTCTTAAAATTGTATTTTAAAATCCCTGCAGCAACCCTGAACTATCAATTAACTAACTAACTTGCTTAAGAAGATATGGATTTAAACACTGGAGTCTTATGGATTACTTTTATGGCTTCTTTATGTCATTATTGGAGCTTCAAAGTTCTGGTCACCATTCTCTTGCTATGGGCCTACAGAGCTGAGATATTCTTCTAAAAATCTTCATTTGTTTTCTGCAGAAACAAAAAAGACACACACATCTGGAATGGCATGAGGGTGAGAAAATGATGAGAGAATTTTCATTTTTGAAAATGAACTATCCCTTTAATGCCATTTTATAACATCTTCCACAACAAAGTGTTGTTTAGGGGAGATTATTTATGAATTTTTTGGGGGGTGCTAGCTGTCACACATGGAAATTGTCAAAAGGGCTATATAGTGTAACGATAAGTTCGAGTCAAAAGTCTAGCAGGGTTTTTTTTTTTGGTTGGTTTCAAACACCTCAAAATCCTCTTAAATTATATTATATCCTATAAACCAAATTCCAACATCATGCTATTTTTGTCAACAAGTGTTCTCAAGACATGAGTACATTTCATATATGTCAGCCAATTTGTCATTGTGTTTAAATTTACACAATGTATTTATTACTATATTTGTTGGCCAAAATAATGGTTTCATGTGTTATTTTGCATTTCATCATAGTTTTATCTTTTACATTTTTCTGAATAGCCTAGATGCTTATACACATATCGACTTTCAAAAATAAAGCTACCCTGAGAAATATTCACTGGAGTAAAAAGTGTGAAAACTTGCCCCGGTCTTACTCTATTCAGCAATGCCACAGTTGTACATTACTCCTTTGTGGTTCTCTCAGGTGAATCCCTGTGCATGGAGGCCTTTGACCAGTTGCTAAATGGCCCAGTGTCTGAATACATGAAGACCAGCACAGCTATTGGTGGAGATGTGGTAAAACATGTAAGTGTGTGTACTTGTGAATTTATATGTCAATGTATATTTTATAGATAGATAGAAATGCAGATGGGATTAGAAGAGAAGGTGTAGATGTAGTCAGTATAAAACAAATAACAGTGCAGTCATTTTAATGCCCTTAGTTTATAGTACCAAATGACTACACATACTGACAGTGGTCCTACAGTACAGCAACTGCTGCTTTCCAGGTTCACATAACTCTGCTATATTTGACAATATTGCTACTATGACTATGCTGCCTTTTTATTCACCCATAAAAATTGTATTCTGTCATTGTTTAATCACTCTTATGTTATGCAGAATGTTAGCCTCAGACACCATTCACTTTTAATGTATGGAAAAAATATGCAATGAATATGAAAGGTGGCTAATTAATCCTCGCTGTGTATTGTAGCATGATTAATCCACTACGTAGTCGATTTACGTGATGTATTGGATGTTTTTAATGTGCATGCGAGATGCATATTATATCAGATTCTTTTTACAACTTATTACACATATGATATTATTTAGTGTTATCTGTATGGAATTTACCTTATTCACAACTTTGTTTGACAGGCAATGTTAGTGGCTAATGAAATGTTAGGAGTTTAACTACCACTAGACATCTGTGTCTGTATAAGCTTTAATGTTTAAATTCATCCATATAACAAATGTTATTTTCTGTCTGGCAGCTTCAAAGTTTGGTGCTCATTTAAATACTGCATATGTACTTTGTTTTGTATTTTATCTCCACAAGACTGCTCTACATGTGCCATATTGTAATCAACCACTGCAGGATACATACATGTAAAGACAAACATGTACTTTTTTCTCATTTAGTCATAGTTTACATGTATTGTCCATAATCCACATATTATAGAATAAAACATTTTATACTCTGTCAGGTATATAACTGAGAGACTGAGTAATATATAGCCTTTATTTGATTCATACATATACTGTTTTGTTATTACATGCCTACGACTGCTTCCACACATCTATAAAACAACTTGTCTCTGTAAGACAAGAGCATAATTATATAGATAAATAGATATATATACTGATATATATTTTCAGTCTCTAAACCATACATTTCGGACAGCACAACAAGTAAATCAAATAAGCAAATATAAACAATTAAATTGTTTTCCTTTTTGGTGGATTTATAAGCATATAAATCATAGCAAGCATACAGCTAATGAACAGAAAAGTGTACATTTAATTTCAGCTCTGCTTCTGCATTAAAACCCTGCAGCATCAAATCTGTCTTCAGATTTCCCCAACTACATTTCCCATAATGCAATACCCTCATCATTGTCATCTGTTTCCAATTCTCCTTGAACTTGAACATTCATCATACCACAGCTCTTCCAGAAGTGGAGAATCTTCCCTTTGTGGAATACATCCAAGCCACACTTTCCATCCATCACCCCTCGCAATTGTCCAGATCCAAGGTAACTCCTTTCCATACATTCCCCCTAAATAAATTTTTTTGGGGGGGGGCTCACCCACTCCAAGCTCCTTTGGTCGATTCCAAGCCGCAGTCTGCAATAGCGACCACAGAGATGGCATTTTTCCCATACACTGTGAATTATGGTGGAACCCTTGGCCATAACCAGCGCCCATGGAGGTTGTTCCCCGGTCTCTGCCAGTGCTCACGACCATTGAGGTCGTTCCACAGTCGCTGCCAGCGCTCACGTCCATGGAGGTCGTTCCCCGGTCGATGCCAGCGCTCACGACCATGGAGGTCTTTCCCCATTCGCTGCCAGAGCTCATGACCATGGAGGTCGTTCCCCGGTCGCTGCCAGTGCTTACGACCATGAAGGTTGTTCCACGGTCGCTGCCAGCACTCACGACCACGGAGGACATTCCCCTGTTGCTGCCAGCGCTCACGACCACGGAGGCCATTCCCCGGTCACTGCTAGCACTCATGAACATGGAGGTCATTCCCCAGTCACTGGCAGAGCTCACGAGTTTCTCCCTGCGCTCCAAGCTCCATGCCTTCCGCGGCTCCTTGCTCCGAGCCTTCCACAGCCCCTGTCTTCGAGCCTTCCGTGGCCTCGTCCCTCGAGCCTTCCATGGCTCCGCCTCCCTTTGCTCCACCCCTCAAGCCTTCCATGGCTCTACCTTCCCTAGCTCTGCCTACCATGATTCAGCCTTCCATGGCTCCGCCCCTCGAGCCTTCCACGGCTCCACCCCTCGAGCATCTCAAGGTTCTGCATTCCATGGATTCATTCCACGGCTCCGCCAGCTTTCGTCAAGCCTTCCAAGCTCCGCCTGCCTTTGGCGAGCCTCTCTCGGGTCAACCTGCTTCTGTCGACCCTTCCATGGCTCCGCCCTCTGTGTCTCCCTCTACTCCGCCCTCAATCCCTGGACCTCCACCTCCTACGGTTCAGCCCGCTCCGCCACTATCTCCACCACCTGAGTCTTAAATCCTCCCTCCTTCTGTGGCTCCGTCTCCAGACCCATCTCCGGCTCCTCCATTGGGATCTCAAGTCCCTACTCCTGTTGCTCCACCTCTGGATCCACCTATGGCTCTGCTCCCTATGTTTCCACCTCCTGCAGCCAAACCGCCGGACCCCGTTCCCTGCACTGTGGCCGCTTCCCAGGCCCCCTGGCCTAGTCTCTGCCATGTGGCTACCTCCCAGGCCCCTTGTCCCAGTCTCTGCCATGCAGTCCCCTCCCAGGCCTCCTCCCGATTCTATCCCAGCCCTGAGGCCGCCCCCCAAACCTCCTGACCCAGTCCTTGCCCTGGGGTGTCCTCCCTGGCCACCTGATTGTCTTCCTGGATCCTTCCCCTCTTTCTGCATCATCCTACCCTCCTCATCCATCTTTGGGGTGCCAGGAGTCACCCATTAAAGGGTGTGTGTTTTCAATTCTCCTCACCTGTCCTCCATTCCCTCATTAGCACCTGTGTATAAATACCCTCTAGTTTTTTCCATTCCTTTGTCAGTTCTTGAATTGTTACTAGTTGGTTATGTATTGTTATGTTGAGTTGTTACTTTGTAGTGTTCCACTCTAGATTGATTCCTTGTATGCCATTTGTCCCACTCCTGCATCTACCATTAAAAGACTGAAAAGTTACTCCCACGTCTCCTCTTTTCCTCTTCATGTACCAACGTGACAGCTACGTACTGTACATGCTAAATAAAACATTTGCATTAAAAACATTCAGTATATCATGTCTTCAAACTTTCTGCACATTCTCATTAAAGCATCCAATACGACACAAACATCCCTTTTGTATTGGATTAAATCCACCACGTCATCACGCTACAATCTGCAGCAAAGAAAAGGAATTTTAATATTCGGGTGAACCATCTATTTGTATAAGAATAAAGGGGAAACAATATTCAATTCTATAAGTGAAGTCCAAGGTTCATGGGGACCAGGGTTCAAGTCTGGCTTGTGCTCCCCATCTTTTAATTCATACTGTCCCAAAGGCCCTGAACTGAAAGCTATTGGCCACCAACTCCATCAGAATGTTGTGTGGGGTGCAGCAGGCACTCCACATCAGCCCTCACAATTCATCATTTGTCTGTGTGTGCTTTTGTCCTGTCTGTCCTAACACAAGGTACTTTTTGTGTTGACACTGGGATGACAGCCTGTAAACAAGGACTGAAATGTTGGGGTGTCTTTTTGACTGACAGTACAAAATGACCTATAGGGCTTACAGTACATTTCATGGAAAGTCACTACCTATTGGTAACTAAAGAGCTGCTTTAGAAATTAGGCATTGGACAATGTCCTTAGTGTACACAGAGGCACAGAGGGTCGTTCTAGTGTGGAATGTAATATTATGAGAAGAGGGAGAGGGAAGGGGTGAATAAAAAGAAGAAATTAAGTGGGAGAGAGAGTGATGTATGTGTCCTCTTTGTTAACACTGGAATTCTCCTGTAGCTCTCTTAGTCACAGAGGAAACATTTCCCTTTTGGTCTAATAAGAGATGAAAAATGGCTTTATGGTCATGAGTGTGTCTTTGGCTCTGTGAAAACAGAGACTTTTACTGTATATTAGAGCTTATCATGTCCTATAGACCTGTGTGCCTGTGTTTTTGTGCTCTTGTTTGTCTATCCTTATTTACTTATTTTTTGGGATAAATCACATGTCACATGTAAAAAGACCAAAAGGTGTTTGTAAAAGTTAGGATTAGAATGTATGTTAATATTCAAATTAATTTAAATATTTTAAAATGGCTTAATTTAAAAATGATTTGTTTAATTTATGTGCCACTAGCAGCACCAAGCATCATTGCAAATACATTTAATACATTTATTTAATAATATAATATAATAAATAAATGTATATACATTAAATAAACAACATTTAATTTATTAATTTATCATTTCATATTTTCTAACATTACAGCAAAACTAATCAAAGCACTCACAGCGCACTCCTATCTAATTAGGTGCTAAGACTTGTATATCAATATGAAAATGCAAAATTTTAATTATCTGTCTGTTGGGTGCATCACGCTTATGCCATCTTGGCAGTATGCCATCTTGGCAGCATGACCTTGCGTCAGTAGTTTTTCTGTCTCTCGCAAACACTGGTGCACCTCATGTCCCGCTCGCGTTGCGTTGCGTGCAAGGGTCGTGAGATGTCTTCATGTTATGCTGGGGTTCTGTCACTTCAGTCGAAGGTGTCATTTGTGTGTGTGGCCGAACACTCGCACATGTGTCCTGTCTTGTTTTTGTAGTCTATTGCGTGCATCGTGTGGCATTTGCCTCACGATGTACACTCATGTTTTGTTTAGTGTGAAAATGCGTGGCATCGCATTGTTTGCCATTGCTATGCATTTTCTCGCTTTGTTTGTCAGTTGGCATGGGCATATATTGCCTTATTAACTTGGCGATGTGCGCTCATGCCATTCGGGTGCATTTTATTTATCTATTGCCACATGTTTCTCTGCCCTTGTTTGCTTATTATTAGTTAATTTGCCTCACCTGTCCCCTGTTAACCCATTTGATTTCTCCCTATTTTTGTCTCTTCCTGTTTGCTGTCCGGTGCCTTGTTTCCAGTCTTGTGCTTCCAGTCGATCTTGCTTCCAGTCCCAGTCCTGTTCGGTCCATAGACTGTAAAAAAAAGATGGACGATGCCCCTTCGCTCTTTTCCATTGGTGAGAACTGAAGCCGCCAGTGTCCCGATATGGCGCTGACATCTTGGGACTTAAGTCTGCGCAGTTGCGATTTCGGGACCAGACCTGCGCAGTAGTGAGCAGGAAGTAAAGCCGCGAAATCAATGCCCCGCCCTCACTCTCGCTGAATCAATTGCAAGCACACGCCCCTGCACTTTTCTTAAGTGGCCTCTGTCTGCTCCGTTCCTCTCCAATTTTGATGTCTGCTGATTGCAGTACCTCGTTAATATAAGGTAAATACAACTACTAACCACATAGTCATATGGGAGTCCTCTGAAGATCCCGAAAAAAAAGTCAGTTGGTGCTTCAGTGACTACTTCGCTCAGAGAACCTGTCAATCACAGCTGTCAATCATGATGTCACAGCACCGTTTTTATAGCATCAAATAACTAACTAAAAACAAACTTATTTTGAAAACAAACACTTGAAATTACATCAGCGTGATAGAAACTACAGTAAATGACAGAAACTATCTTTGGAAAAAAGATATGTGAAGTGTTATTTAATTGATTAGTTGGTCTCACGTCCCGCTGAATAACATGGGGAGGCGGGGTTTATGACCTATACTAGGACCAGTCACCGGGGGGCGATCAAGACGTTTTGGCTTCACTTTTGAGGGCTTGTACGGCACACTTGGTTCTGTCCGGTGTGTCCTGGTTCCCCATTACCCTCTGCCTCAGCCCTGGATTATATTTCCTTTGTTTTTTCCCCTTTGTTAGTTTATGTTTATTGTTTTTCCCCTTTGTGGGTGTTTTGGTTTGCTTTTAGCCCTTTTGGTTTGTGTTAATAAATGTATTTATTTTAACTCTGTGTTTGGGTCCTTAGCCTCTCTTTTTCCTGACAAACTATGGTTAATAAGCTGAGGATGCGTGTGGTCATGTAAATGCAATAATCGACGTTCCTTTATCGGTGTAATGTCATACATGGCATAAGAATAAACTGATCGACATGGGAATATTTTTGCCCTTTAAGGCAATTTAGTGTTGCATGTAAACCTTAACCGGCATTCTTACTGGCGTTTCCAAATTATGCTCATTGTGCGCATGCCTCTACAGTTTGACATCAACAGCGGAGAATAATGTGATTAATTCAGATGTCACATGAACATGGATTTCTTGCTTTGTCAGATTTTTTAGGCAAGCTGATTTTTGGGCATATTGGTGTGCAGATAAACAGACTCAATGTTTATACTCCTCAGGAGTCAACCTGTTGTACGAATGGCTTGCTTTAGTTGTCTCTGTACATTTAACTGGTTTAGGAGAAAGTATTTTAACATCAAAAACACTGGGTCAACATCCTTGAACTGTGCAGGTGTGGCAGCACATTCATTTTGTTTAATGCAATGATATGATTCCTATTATAAAATATTTTTGATGAGCTCTAAAAAAAAACATCACATAAAATATCTACCTCTCTTCTGCTTCACACTGCTGATCTGAAATGCTGTCCGATTCTTGTAGATCTGACCTTTTGAACCTGAAAGTGTGGGAATTAAATAATTCCTGTAAAGTTTCTTTACCTCGAAAGGCAACATTCACCAATCTAGGTTTCTCATCAGTGCTGAAAGAGACATTCTGGAACAGTGGTCTATCTTTTACAATCAGCTCCTTTTAAGGAAAAACTGACCTTCCATATTGCTTTCCCCATGTTGTGCAAGAGGAAGTATTTTCCTAAATGTGGGATTTCCCTCAATGTGCTTATGTGAGTGTAAGCAAATAGTGCAGCAAAGGATTCCATTCTAAGAGAATTTACTAATGTTGAATGTGGGAAAATTGTGATTAACAGGGTTCCCACGGTCGTTAAAAACCTGGAAATCTCATTTCCAGGCCTGGAAACGTCATGGAAATTTCAGGATACTTTTTTCTAGTTACACTAGAAATAAATACAAAAATAATTTCCTTACTCATCATTTTTGTCTTAATTTTCAGTAAAATATATAAATATTCTTAAAAAATATACATTTACTTGAAGTAAAATGACATAAGATTTTCAGTCTTGCTTTAAGATAAACAAAAAATGGGTGTGTGTATGCTTATCCCTTGTGCATCAATTAAAAAAAGTTACACATAGGTTCATTATGGACAAAAATGTCCATGTCCAAAAACTGTCATACAAATATTATAGATTTATATTTTGTTCCACTTTCACTGACATAATTTTTTTAACCAGCATCAGCTCTAATCATAATGACCAAACATTCATTCATTTTTAGAATTTTAACCCTTTAAACGCTGGTTTGTTTACAGAATGCCACTGTTGTTTTTTTAGGAAAAAATGAAAAATAGTAATTATTTTCAATTTAATAGATGCTAAGCAGAATTTTTTTTCTTTGATTATTAGAGCCTCAGATATGTCAATGATTAACAACAACTTTCATTTTGATGCTTTCATATTTTTTATGCAGTATCAGATTTAAAAAAAAGCTACCACTCAGGTCCATAATGGACAAAAATGGCCATGTCAAAAAAGTGTCATAAAAATATTATAGAATAATATTTTTTTCTACTTTCACTGACTTATATTTTAACCAGCATCAGTTCTAATCATAATTACCAAACATTCATTTATTTTCAGAATTTTAACACTTTAAACGCCGGTTTGTTTACATAATGCCACTGTTGTTTTTTATAAAAAATATAATAATTATAATTATTTTCAATTTAATAAATGCTAAACAGAATTTTTTTTTATTTTTATTATTAGAGCCTCAGACACATACAAACCACACTCTGAAATCCATACCAACACACTCACACAATTATATATTCATAATGTATCTAATTGGCTCTATAATATGCATAAGCCAAAAACAGCAGAAAACAACAACAAAAGCGATGATATGCCAAACCTGAAAAAATGGCACGATCTGGTAAAACATATTTAAAATGTAAATTTTGAAGCCTTGCCAACATAATGAAAGCATGTTAAACAAGACTGCATAATTTTATAGTTAAATGGCACTGGGATTAAAAATCGCAGTTTTAATGGGTTTCAATGTGCCATTTTTGTCCAAAACGACGCTAAGAGGGATTATTTTGTGTAACTAGTGCAAAAAATATTTTTTTAAAGAAAATAGGGTGAAATATTAAAATTCCAATAAAAATTCACACCTGTGGACAATTTTATGCAGTTAGCATTAACACAGACAAAGTTATCAAAAAAACAAAACTGAAAAAGCCAAAAATGTCCACAAGGATGCACAAGGGTTAAAAAAAAAAATAAAACTTTATTTGCCAATAGGGTATGAAAAAATGTTCAAAAGAATTCAATGGGAAAACAAGGTTATTTTTCTTAATGATGTTCCAAATAAGGAGCTTGTTCATCTAGGCCTGCCAATCTTATCCCAATTATACATAAGCAGCTGCTTCCATCTCCCCTGACAATTGTTCCATCCCACTGAGGCCAGCCCGCGGGAGGTCTCACATACACTTATCAAATGCTGTCACTTTATTGTCATATATATTATTCTCCCAGGCCTGCTTTCTGCAGACGTCACCGCAGAGATATTGAACAGTTCTTAACTTAGATTGCCTGACAGGGGTTCTACCCCCACGTGTTGCTGCGTGATAGCCTTCATGGTTTTTGTTTCAGTTTCTCAGAGCTCGCATAGCTGGTCATCACCTAGAAGCACTCTTTGGGGGGTGGAATTAATGATAAACCCTAATGATAAATAAAAGTGCTTTCCACAATCACTGCCTCTACTTAATCAAAGCCATGTGCGGCACGCTGTCCATATGTTATTTTACACCTTTTTTGGGAGAATCTTAGAGCTCAAGCCCAGTCCCCTGATTGAGCCCCTCCCCTATGGTCAGCACTCCAAATATGTTTACCTTAATACACTTCATCGAACTTGTGTAATGAAGTTCCAAACGTAAGTTCGGGTGGAGCTTGTTCATCTAGGCCTGTCAATTGTACCCCAAGAATATATAAGGATGCTTCCCTCGCTCTGGCAACGATTCTTTCGGCCATTCAATATGTCATTTTTGATTTGAAAGTAAATGTAATATTTTGATATTTTAACTGAAGAAGAAGACAAACTGATTAAGAATGATTTTATTTTTTACAATACAGCTAGACTTTGCTCTTTGTGAGTGGAATGTCTACTGTATACATTTATTTTTTAAAAACCTTATCAAGTAATCACGTACAACTGGAAAAGTTTGGAATATACGGTAAATTCTTTGGTCAAAAGGAATAGGAACCCTGGATTAATGACACCCAAAGGTGTTACTAGACACTAGACCCCCCGCTAAAATCAATCTCAGCCCCTCTAAATATCTGTGTCTTTGTAATCAGCACATAAGTGTTTTAAACCGTTGCAGCCACAGCACTGCACTTGTTTGAATCACAAGGCGGTTTTCTTGCCTGACTAAAGTGCCAGCCAATAGCATTGGAGTGTGGACTGTGAAGGAGTATATCATTGGTTTTACCCACTGAACAAATACGCCCCATTTATTAATCTAATTCATGATCGAGCAAGGATCAGCATGCGTTATGACTGATTGAAGGAGAGGAGGCGTGTCACTCATTTAATTTGGTAATCTTGTTTAACATGGAGAGAATGGGGCTGAATTAATTAAGAGTAAAAGTCACTTATGACATTACAATGACATCAGGACGTAAGTAAACTCTGTAATTACTTTTAGGCTAGGTCGTAATTTTTGTATGTTCCTTGATGGTCATGCACAGCAGTTCATAAATGTATATGCTTTGTTGTCATTTGCAAGGAATACGTTTATGATGTTTAAACACTGATAAAGTCTCTTCGTAGACACGCTGATTTGAAAATGGTTTTATGACTCAAAACACATAAAAGACTTTTATTTGTTGCAACCTACTGGCATATAAGTGAATAAGTGAACAAATCTTAACTAATCTTTTTTATATAATACCAGTATTTAACCAGGGTTATTCTATTGAAATTAAAACCTCTTTTCGAGATGATTTTCTCTTTTGAATGAATTAAAAAGGCTCGAATCACAAGTTGACATAGAACATAGAACCATCTCCACTAAAGATCAACCAAGTTAAATGAGATATTTATTGTAATAATAGTTTTTTTTTGGTGTTTGGTATCAATTTAATCTACAGTAGTTGCGTAATTATTGATTTTCTAGAATAAACATGTTTTTTGTATTTTTTGTTATAAATGTCAAATATTAGTTCTTTAAATGTTTTCAGTTTTTTTTATAACTTTGTAAGTGTGTTTAGAATTATGTTACAAAATGACAATATTCTGAATGAATATTAGCTGGCTATCTTGAATGATGAAAATACAGTTAAAAAAAAAAAAGAAAGAAAAAGACAAAACACGGTCTATAGAGTGTAATACATTTTTTTTTTGTCTGACAGGCAGAAATTGTTAACAGTGCCATGCAGGTCCAGCGTACCTTCCTTAAAATGGCCACCACACACCAGGAGCCAGCAAAGGTACAAACAAACCAAAGTGTTCCTATGTGTGCTTCATTTATGATTACACTTAAATGGATGTAAATTTGTAACGGTGTGTGATGTTTCCTGGTTTCATGGACAAGAAGTCATCCTAACATTGAGCAATGTTAACATATCTTACACTACAGAGTAAGTTACAACAATGTTTAGTTTATTAAAAGTGCCTGCTGTGAGAATCTCTTTAAAAGATGTCCTATATGAATCTGTCCATGTGCAGTCTGTCAACAGAGCCACTATGTATCCACCTGAAAATGAAGTGTTAAAGGAAACGGTGATATAAGTTCAGTTCTTTTCAACCTGCTATAATGCTCTTTTTCTTCTCCATACTATTCCGAGCCATGCGGTCAGCCATGCAACATTGGTCTCTGTTCACATAGGGATTACCTCTCCTGTTAAAAAATGCCAATGCGACACATTCCAAGTGCATTCACACAGTGGCCGGGGGAAGTGCAGGGGGCCAGTGTGATGTCATTCCAGCGGACTTTGGTTCGTTGTTGTCAGTTGGCCAAACAGGAAGACACTTGAAGGCTGCAGGCTATTGGAAAAGAGTAGGATGGAGGCTCAAAAAGTATTTAAAGGGCTAATTTAGCCTGAAATAAAAATTCTGTCATCATTTACTCAACCTCATGTTGTTGCAAATATCATTTGGATTGTTTTTTTCTTCTGTGGAACACAAAAATAGAAGTTTAGGAGAATGTCCAAGGTGTTATTTTCCATACAATGAAAGTGAATAATGACCAAAGGCTGCTTAACTCTAAAAAGGACAACAACAAAAAAACATCACAACAATACTATAATAGTAGTCCATATCACTCATATGCCATCTTCTGAAGCCCTAACAGAGCTTTGCATGTCAGAGACTAAGATTTAAAGTGATAGTTCACCCACAAATGAAAACTCTCTCATCATTTACTCACCCTCAGACCATCCCATATGTGTATGACTTTCTTTCAACTGCAGCACACAAATGATCATTTTTAAAAGAATATTTCAGCTCTGTAGGTCAGTACAATGCAAGTGAAAATGTCAGACATTTTAAAAAGACTCCTACGATGGCCAGATGAGATGAAACACCCAGTCAACACAGTCAATTGGGATGTTTGTGACATAAGTCTTGACTACGATGCATATCGTACAGTCTGGCATATTTGCTGTGTCCAAATCACGTGCTGTCAGAATATTTACTGCATTTCATGAAGCATGTACTTCTAGGCAGGTAAAAAGGCACATTGTATAGGTATGCAGGTGAGTGGAATAGATTCTGGACATACTTATCCGGAAATGTAGGCTTTTTCTCGTGACTCAAATAAATGACTTAATAACAACAACTACGAAAACAATCTACTCTGGTTTTATTAAACAAGTACCATTTAAGTACAAGGAACAATTGTCTTGGTATATGCATCACTTACAGTTAAAAAGAGTCATCCAACTCGCTGTTCTCCTGTTTTTTTTTTTTTATATAACTCAGCTCCTGAGGCATTATGGGATTGTAAAGTGTTCAGTCAATGCAAACTTTACAATCTTGCCAGAAATATTAGGTCATTAGGAGTATTTTTTTGCTTACTGTTTTATGAATACTGAGGATTCGGTCATACTAATCCATTGGTGTACTGTTTTTGGCACACTACCGTATATAGTAGGAAAATATGCATATTCGAATGCAGCTCTTGTCGTGTGAAATGGCCCAAGATCTCACTGGGATCATATAGTACAGTCTGACAAGCAACAATCGTAAAGGACTTTAAAAGTCGTACAGTGTGCATCTGGCTTAAACAATCTGATTTTTTGAGGCAAAAAAATCTAGAGACTTATATTGAAGAAGGGAGCCTTGCCATACTTAAATATCCAGGGACCCAATATTGGGGGTGAGTATTTTGACTTATGCTACTTTGTGGCAGTGCACAGAAAATGTACAAATCTTGTTGTTTAATGTAACTGTTTATTAAGGACAACTATCACTACTAAGGTCAGGGTATGGGGAGGAGGCTATTTCTCCAAATTGATTCCCACAAATCTGAATGAAAAACACTCAACCTGAATTAGAAATGCCAAAAAAAGACCAGTGACAATCTCTGTAGTATTCCAGAAATTAAACTGAGTTTAAATGTATTTGGCTATAGTGTATGTAAACTTCTGTCTTCAACTGTATATAAATATTGCCCACAAACATTCTCTCACTCACACACACTATGTTTAGCCATTGTTCCCCTCCATCAGTAGGTGAAGTGTGTGAAGCTCCTAGGAGAGATGCTGGACAGCTGCCCTACACCTCTAGCTTTTCTCTCTCTCTCTCTTTATATGTGTGTGCGGGACTGAGCTTACTTTCTGTGGCTTTTTATGGGCATGTTCTATATTTGAGCTGGTGTGTGTCTGTGGCCCAGGTCACGTGACAGGCCTGTTGCTGGATGAGGGGTGTTTGTGAGGCCTGCAAATTGCAGCTGTTTCTCTCTAATTCCTTTTTTAATGCAGCAGTGCTCTGTCCAAATATGCCTCACATCACTTTGAGTCCAGTATTCTGTCATTTCTTTTTAAATGTTACTGTGTATTTCGATTATCTTGTGCATGTGACACATAACATTTGTGGAAGGTGCATTGTCGCAGTGTGCTTAAAGGAAGATTTCAACCAAAAATAAAAAATTCTCTCATTATTTGCTCAACCTCATGCCATCTCAAACTTGAATTACATTGTCTCTTCTTTGGAACACAAACAAAGGTTTATGAAGGATGAATTATTTGATGTTTTGTCTAAAACGTCAATGGTGTCCAAATGTTTCAAGCCCATAAAGGCAGCATAAAGGTATTCCATACAATTGGAGTGGCTCAGTCCTTGTCTTTTAAAGCAAGATGATAGTTTTGGGTGAAAACAAAGCAAACATTTCTTATTGGCTATAAGCGCATCCCTGCATTTGATGTATGCAAGTTGGCTTGTTCCAAATGTTTCCAAAAATGAAATCATATAGCTTCAGAAGAGTTATGTATGAAGAGTACAGGATTGATTACCTTTTGTGCCTTAATGTCCTTTTTGGAGCTTGAAAGTTTTGAACCCCATTGAATTACATTGTAAGGACATTCAGCCTTCAAAAAAATCTTTGTGTGTTCTGTAGAAGAAAGAAAGAAAGTCTTTTGAGTTTCAGATGACATTAGGGTAAGTACTATTACTTTATCCCAAAATTAAAAGTTGTTCCAAATACCTGTATGTCTTTTTTTCTTCCATAGAACACTAAAGGTGATTTATTTTAAGAATATCCAGCTGCTCTTTTCCATATAATGAAAGTGAATGAGGACTGGGGCTCTCAAGCTCCTAAATGACAAAAATTAAGCAACACACCCTAGCAACATACTATTAAAATATAATAAATTATGTATATATGATTAATATGCTATATTCCAAGTCATACAATAGCTTTTGTGTGAGGAACAGACAAAAGAAAATCATACAGGTTTGGAACTACCTAAAGATGAGTAAATAATGACAGCATGTTCACATAATGTGTGAATTAATTCTTCTGTGCAATCTCAGTTTCTCTGTATAATTCGTAATCTGCAGAGAGAGCTCTTAATTCTTGTCTGACTCCATTCATAGCTTGGAGATAGGCAGGCTATTTCTGTCCCGCTCTTCAACTGAGCATGTTGAGAAGGGAAGTTCACAAAGATGCAGAAAAGGTACAGAGACGTTACACTCTGGACAGTGTCTTAACAAGGGCATTAATGTATGAGCAGTGGATGAAAGAGGTGCCTTTGTTTGCAGAAATGAAAATCATGCTCATGCTATTATGTGTGGAATTTATGTAAATATGTCTCTCTCTCTCTGACAACCCTCCCTCATTCTCTTTTTATCACTTTGTGACATGCTCACAGAAAAACACAAAAACTCACACCATGGAAACCACAACAATCTTCGACAGTTTAACCTCATTGGTATCACTATGACCAAATTCACGAGTCACATTTTAGTGACAAATTGAGTAAAAATAGATGTAAAAAAACCACTGTGTGGCAACATATCCTGTCTAAATACTATCTGCCTGTCCTGTTAATTTATCTTTTCACTTTTTATGGGATTTTGTTTTTTTATGAAGTTGAAGTTCGGTCAAGGCATTAAGGCAATGTTCTCAAACTACTGACCTGCCCGCAGGCCACATTTGGCCCCCAAGATAGTTTCATGCAACCTGGTCTCATAGGATTATGTTGCTATACTTACATTTTTGAAAAACAATTTCTACGTGGCTTGTTGTATGTATCTTGGCAGTTTCTTGGTGAAATGAACACTTAAGGTGCTAAAACAGCAATGATTTTAATTAACTTTCACACAAATCACAAGTGAACGGAAGCACAATGCTTTCTTCTGCAAATATGTTTTCATGTCACATTTGCTTTAATGACATTTGTGGTTTTGTTGATGTAAAACTCAATAGAGCATTAACTTTAAAAACCTCATCTTTGTGCCCTGGGTAGCTTAACAAGTAAAGATGCTGACTACCACACCTGGAGTCACAAGTTCGAATCCAGAGCATGCTGAGTGACTCCAGCCAGGTCTCCTTAGCAACCAAATTGGCCTGGTTACTAGGGTGGGTAGAGTCACATGGGGTAACCTCCTTGTGGTCGCTATAATGTGATTCTCTCTCTCGGTGGGGTGTGTGGTGAGTTGTGCATGGATGCTGCAGAGAATAGCGTGAAGCCTCCACACGCGCTATGTCTCGGTGGTAACACGCTCAACAAGCCACGTGATAAGATGCACAGACTGATGGTCTCAGGCGTGGAGGCAACTGCCATCCAGATTGAGGCGAGTCTCTATGCCACTACGAGGACTTAGAGCGCATTGGGAATTGGGCATTCCAAATTGGGGAGAATGAATGAATAAATAAATAAATAAAACCAAATATTTTCAATCTCACATTTGTTTTTATTACACTGTTGGGTAGAGGGGTTACCAACAGAAGAAGATTTGAATCTCTTAAGTTAGATTACATTAACATTCAAACTGTTTATTTTGATAAATATCTAGTCAGTGATTTGACAATGTTGGAAACTTGCTTGGAATAAATTTGCCATATTGATATATATTTGTTATTTTTTTTATCAGCCTACTGCTGCTAATGACAACAAACAAGCCAACTCGCTGTAAAAGTTGTATGCAGTGCTAAATTTTATAAATAGCTATCTTGTTTTAGCCAAAATGTCTTTTTCCAAACCTAAAATTAGTTAATAATATTATTTTATTAAAGTTAATAATAGCACTTTTGGTTTTGAATTTGTTTTAACTGTTCAACTGGCTCTAGTAAAGAACATCACCTGTTAGTGGTCCCAGTTAGTTTGATCGAGAGCCTAGTATTAAGGTGATGGTAAAGCAAGAATGATTTTGTGCCCTTTCACTGCAGTCAAACAAGGGTTTGGCCATAGCCAATGAGTCCTAGAGAGATATTTTTAGTGCAGAGAAGCAAATTGTCATCATTCTCCCACCAAGTTAAGCAAAAGAACTGAAACAGTGGACATGGCAACTGCTGGAACACAAGCATAAATACAAAAACGTTAATTTAACAAAGAAAACAGTGTGTTCCCTCTCAGCCTTGTTCAGAGGTAAACTGTAAACATGAGGACAGTACAGGGCCTTACAAGGCAAGGGGGTTCTCCCATCACTAGCTGGAATGCTGAGTGGGAGGGAGGAGAAGCTCTCTGGACATTTCATTGGAAAATACTATCCCACTATTAAACGTCCACTCGGGAGTCTCTGGCTCGGATATTCTGAGTGCTTGCTTTAATAAAGCAGGGCGAACTGTACAACATTACACAACAGTTCGGTGAACAAAATCTTGTTTTGTTTGCCTTAATAAATATGCTATGAAGAATGGATGCCTGCTGGGGATGCTGGGTTAGTCGAATTATTCAAGCAAGTTGATTGAATTATAACAGAACATGATGGACATTTCATGAGCATACTAGATGATAACTGTTGAAGATCTTCTAATAGATCTCAGATCTATACAAAAATCATGGTTGAGCCATTGTTTAAAATGAAAAGGCAGAATGGTGAGATACTGTATTCAAATAGAAGTTTATTAGTGGTGCTTGCATCACTATTATTATTCCCCATACTGTAAGAAAGGGGTTTTGTAAAACCCTTACCCTAAGTATTAAATGTGGGCATTTAACTTGTCCTTCACCATTTGTGCTATGGACATGAGTGATACCTGAAATCGTGCAACTTATTGTGGAGAGATTTTTTCCAAGCAATTGGATTTTTAAACAATTTTTGCTTGTCGAATGAAAAATGGATGAAAACATCACCGGAAGCCAGACCGAGCCATACCTAAGGGACCAGAATATCATGAAGACATGGGGATGTGCTCTTTGAACTTATACAAACCACCCAGAACACCCTAGCAGCGCTTTAGCAACTTCATAGCAATGCCCAAGGAACACGCTAGCATCATGACCAGTAGTTTGCTCGGGCAAGGCCCACTTACTTTTTCTTCAGAGAATGTAAATATCTATGTATTTCCACATATGACTTTTGTCAATTATGTCTATTATGCCCCATTAGATTGAGCTGACCGACCTCCTCAGGCCCCTCTCAGAAAAGATCCAAGAGGTCCAGAATTTCCGGGAGAAGAACCGCGGTAGCAGCCTGTTCAATCACCTGTCTGCAGTGAGCGAGAGCATTGCTGCGCTAGGCTGGGTGGCTGTGGTGAGTGGAAAAGCCACTGTCTTACTATGGACTGTTTTTGTGCAGTCTATGGAGAGAACATTCTGCCACTTTGTCTTGCCTTTGTCAGAGATTATTTAATTCACAACCAATCAAACAGCATTTTGCTTTTATATGTTGAGTTCCCCTCAAAATATCTGCCCAACAGTCACTTGTTTTAGATTGTATTCATGAGTAACCTATTTATATAAACCAATAATACATTTTATGTAAACATAAATACCATTTTATTTAATTCATTTTGTTTGTTTTATAAGCTATCAACTACTGTATATGAAACACAGAAACAAAATGTACAATAATTGCCAATTTTTTAAAAATCCCTCTAATCGATCCAAAAAGCATCTAGTTTGACTTATGACTTAATCTTATTTGTTTTGAGTCACTTTTTGCACATTTAGAATTTGTCATGGCCTGTGCCTTATCATGCAGTCATCAGACAATGTTGAATTGATGAAAGCCCTCCATGGACTGAACGGACCACCAAACTGATATTTGATTTTGTATTGTGTAAACTCTTCTGGAACCATACACATGGAGGTCTTCATACCATGGATGGCTGTATCTAATCTCTACAATGTGGAATTGGACCGAGACAGATCTGGATTATATCATTGTTTAGCTTTAAACTACCACTCGCTGTATTTTCTTTCAAGTTGTGTTTGCATCCTTCTCAAAAGCTTTTCTTTTCATCGTCCGGCAGCAGCCCACAGTAACGTAATTGATTAATATGTATGCAATAGAATTCCAGTGCTTCAGCTGGAACAGAAGTTCATGAAACTTGTGTTTTTTTGTTTCTTTCTATGGCTTTTGTTTCTCTTGTCTTGCAGTGTCAAAAACCAGGGCCTTATGTGAAGGAGATGAGTGATGCTGCAATGTTCTACACGAACAGAGTGCTGAAAGACTACAAAGACAAGTTTGTTTATTTATTTACATCAGGTTATTTTAATCTGATTTGTTAATGAGAAATTCCCCTGATAAAAAGTACTGTAGTGGTTACTATATTACAGTGATGTAGTTGGTGGTATTACAGTGGTACTTTGTTAGACAACATGGTACATAAAGGTGACAGTTCTTTCTTCAAAAAAGAAATTAAAAAAAAAAACATTTTTCAAGCAGGTTTCTCAAACCCTCCTCATAGTGAATTTCCCTCACAATATTGTCATTTATGAAATGTTAGATAATAAAATAGTATTCCCATACAAACATCATACTTGTTATTTGCTTATTTGAAATCATATTACAGTTGATGCAATTGAATGCTCCCTAATATTTCCTTCACCCGTCTCTGCTTACCTCAGTGACCTTTGTCATGTCGAGTGGGTGCATTCCTATCTGAGCATCTGGACTGAACTGCAGACCTACATTAAGGAGCACCACACCACTGGACTCGTCTGGAACAAGACTGTGAGTGCGACTTTGAATTACCACAATAGTTTGGGCTAACCATAAATTACCACTTGTTTGCTTTTCAAATTCATAAACAAATCTGCACTTTTCTTCACTGTAAAAAGTGCTATGTGATATGAAAAAAAGTAGGGTTACAAAATTACATAAAATATTTTTGAGTAGTTTTTATGCCTTATTTTTGAAAATGAAATCTCCTAAATACAATCATGAAAACTGACCCATATTATTTACATATGATCATCTTAAATAAAAAAGGTGCATTCTTCCAATAATATTAAGACAAATTATAATATATATAATATATGTTCAGAGAGGTCAACAGAGAATGGCCAGACTGGCAGGTGGTTTTTAATGTTGAGGCTGATTGTGTGTGTGTGTGTGTGTGTGTGTGTGTGTGTGTGTGTATATATATATATATATATATATATATATATATATATATACACACACACATACATGTAATGGGGTAAGGTGGGCAAGGAGGTGGCGGGAACCAGCAGAACAGTCAAAGTAAACTTTAATGACATAAACTTAAAACAACATAAAACAAACATAAACACACACACAGCAAGGCCACATGTATCTCTCTCTCCCTCTAACTGGCACCTCTGGCTCGTCTTTAACCCCCTCCCGGCTGAGTACCCCAATTCAGGGCCAGGCGTGTGTCTTCACGGCCCGGTGCCACCCTCCTATTCGTCTCGATACAGTGTGTGTGTGTGTGTGTGTGTGTGTGTATATATATATATATATATATATATATATATATATATATATATATATGTGTGTGTGTGTGTGTATGTATATGTACAGCTAAATATAAAATTATTCAAAGCATTGTAGAATTCTTAAACACCTTACATTTTTGTATGCATTGATCTTCTATATCTTCCATTTTTGAATATTTTAACTATTGTTTCCTATGTATTTATACTTGAATAAAGAAATTCTTGTGAAAGTATCTTGTGAAATAAGCTTCTACTACAGGGGTGACCTTTTTCAGTTCAGATATTTTGTTTCAGTTTCAAATTAGAGAAAGTTAAAACTGGAAAAAAGAAAAGGAGATTTTTCTTTTTAGTCATAAAGGGGCTGGTTGAATGCACAAAGAAATGAATCTCAGGTAATTAACTGCTTCACTGATGTGTTCAGCTGTCCAACCAGTGCCAGGATTTATGAAAATTCTGCTTATCCAGTTTTCTCCTTCCCATTTGTGTTTTCTTTTACTGAATTTAGACAAACAATTTGTTGACTTATAATATGCTGTTTCAGAAGGTTACAGAAGTTACAAGAAAAGTTTTAGAAGGGAAGTGGCACACCTCATAGGATAACATAGACTCATACAGCAAACATATTGATATTTTCCTCTGTCTAAAATGTATTTGAAACATAATTTCCAAATAAAAAATATTTTATTTAAACCTTAAAAATATAAAATAAAATAAATGATTTTAAATATATATATATATATATATATATATATATATATATATATATATATATATACACACACACACGCACACAACAGGCTGAATCACAGTCATGCTGATATATAGACACAGCATCACTCTTACTTGTGTAATATTGCTTTACAATATTTATTTTATATTTTATTTTATAAAAATATACATGTATTTGTATTCATATTTTTGGTATATTTTAATATAAAAAAATATAAAAAGTCCACAAACATTTACACACACACACACACACACACACATATATATATATATATATATATATATATATATATATATATACACTCACCTAAAGGATTATTAGGAACACCTGTTCAATTTCTCATTAATGTAATTATCTAATCAACCAATCACATGGAAGTTGCTTCAATGCATTTAGGGGCGTGGTCCTGGTCAAGACAATCTCCTGAACTCCAAACTGAATGTCAGAATGGGAAAGAAAGGTGATTTAAGCCATTTTGAGCATGGCATGGTTGTTGGTGCCAGACGGGCCGGTCTGAGTATTTCACAGTCTGCTCAGTTACTGGGATTTTCACGCACAACCATTTCTAGGGTTTACAAATAATGGTATGAAAAGGGAAAAACATCCAGTATGCGGCAGTCCTGTGGGCGAAAATGCCTTGTTGATGTTAGAGGTCAGAGGAGAATGGGCCGACTGATTCAAGCTGATAGAAGAGCAGCTTTGCCTGAAATAACCACTCATTACAACCGAGGTATGCAGCAAAGCATTTGTGAGGCCACAACACGCACAACCTTGAGGCGGATGGGCTACAACAGCAGAAGACCCCACCGGGTACCACTCATCTCCACTACAAATAGGAAAAAGAGGCTACAATTTGCAAGAGCTCACCAAAATTGGACAGTTGAAGACTGGAAAAATGTTGCCTGGTCTGATGAGTCTCGATTTCTGTCGAGACATTCAAATGGTAGAGTCAGAATTTGGCGTAAACAGAATGAGAACATGGATCCAACATGCCTTGTTACCACTGTGCAGGCTGCTGGTGGTAGTGTAATGGTGTGGGGAATGTTTTCTTGGCACACTTTAGGCCCCTTAGTGCCAATTGGGCATCGTTTAAATGCCACGGCCTACCTGAGCATTGTTTCTGACCATGTCCATCCCTTTATGGCCACCATGTACCCATCCTCTGATGGCTACTTCCAGCAGGATAATGCACCATGTCACAAAGCTCGAATCATTTCAAATTGGTTTCTTGAACATGACAATGAGTTCACTGTACTAAAATGGCCCCCACAGTCACCAGATCTCAACCCAATAGAGCATCTTTGGGATGTGGTGGAACGGAGCTTCAGTGCCCTGGATGTGCATCGCACAAATCTCCATCAACTGCAAGATGCTATCCTATCAATATGGGCCAACATTTCTAAAGAATGCTTTCAGCACCTTGTTGAATCAATGCCATGTAGAATTAAGGCAGTTCTGAAGGCGAAAGGGGGTCAAACACAGTATTAGTATGGTGTTCCTAATAATCCTTTAGGTGAGTGTATATATATATATATATATGTTTTGCCATGTTGGGACACAAGTTTCTCTCTATTGTTTTAGTTTCTTAATGAAAATATTTTTACTGCTTTGTATCCATTGTGTAAAACTAACTCAGAATAAGGCTTTTGAGAGAATACACACTTCCCCCTAGTTCTGAGACATTTCAGGATGTTAAATCCTGCCTGTCAGGGGGCGAAATAGTGTGTGTGTCACAAACAGAAACCTGAGAGCCCTCACGAGCTGTGTGTCAGCTGTTCCTCTTGCCGTGAGGGTCTGAGTGTGTTGAGGACTGTATGGTGTGGACAGGTGGTCCTCAAGGTCTTTTTGCATGGGGGGTTTTACCATAGAAATGTCCCCAACAAAAGCCTAGTGTCTCTCTGGCTTACACACCTGCTCTCACACACACTCCTCGTAATTCAACCTCTCCTCTCATGTATTCTACATTTTACCTCTTAGTAAACTTTGTTTATTTCTGTATATCCTTGCACATTAAATGCATATCACACACAATCAAACTCCATGTTTCAGCATCACTCTTTGTTATGCCATGATTCCCACTTCCTTCAACAATTTGTTTAGGCCATCTGACATTTCACCTTCTAACAAGGCATTGACCTTTAGGGTCAGAGGCGGACTTCCCCAACTTTTAAGCCTATGCTGAACATCAGCAGAAGTATTGGAAATAGACGTGTGTGTGTGTGTGCGTACAAGACAGGAAAAGATGAGAGTGCAACAGTTGTTTAAGCTGCTTTAAGTGTTGAAGAGGGGACCATGTGCAACTGTCAATGGCAGCTGTGCTGACAATGCGAAACAGGCTTAAGTGTGCAGTCAGAGTAACACAATAGCCAACTGTGCTATGCAGATCTGTTCTTTTACTTTGAATATTGTTAAAAGAGATTTTCCAGTTGTTCAGATAATGCCAGAAACACATGACTGAGATTAAGTACTTTTCAGTACCAGATTAATAGAGAAAGACCCCATTTACACCTGCTATTAAGATGTGTCTCGGGTGATCTGATCACAACCTGGTCGTTTAAATGTATCTCCTGTGTCCACAATGTTCGTGCTTCTCATAAGTGTCCCTGCATGTTGATTTCAGACACACTATAGAAAATCTGTGAAGTTCTCATGCTTGTGTATGTCTTTTTTTTCCTTTTAAACAGCTCGTAACCGGCAATGTTTAAACTTTGGCGCTTCGCTGCTGCCAGGATGCAAACAGGACGGATTAGAGTTTACACATCAAATGCCATGCGTACATATCCATTTTTGACCACATTCGTGTGTGGGTTACGTGATCCAATCACAAATTTAATTGGACCCCGTTTAGACCTGGATTTAGCGCTGACCACATGTGATCACATCACCAAAAACACATCTTAAATACCATGTGTAAACAGGGTCAAAGTTCATCAAAGAACACATATTGATAGTATTCATTCAACAAAAGCATTGTTCACTTAGCACAAACCATTCTGTTTCTTAAGAGACATTTCACAAGGGTTTTTCCTGATATTTACGATGATATTAAGAAATGTATAATACAGTAACAACCAAAGGTTGACACACATACTCATTCATTATTATTATTATGTTTGACAGTTTAGAATAACGGCTTGAAGTAGGGCTGCATGAGGATTACAGAAATTATAATCGTTGAATATTTCCCTTGATATCGTAATTGTGATACATTTCAACTAATAGAATTTACATTGTAATCTTAATTTATGTCACTGAGAATGTTGCATCTGAATTACTTTATTGCTGTTTTATACATCAGAAAATAAAAAAGTGCCTAAACGGTGAACTTAACTTTGGCTCTCAACGTGACAACGTGATAAACAAAACTTCTATTAATCCTTTTAATACATTTTACACAAAATGAGGAAAAGATATGTCTGCGATTGGTTTATGCACCATCTCTCCAAAAACACATTGTCAATAGAGCATTTTATAGAAATAAATGGAATGCTGTAATTGACTACAGCTTTAATTCTAATCTTGATTTTTCTGCTCATTTTTTATTTTATTTTATTTGTTTAATTGTGCAGCCTGACCTTGAAGATCGCATGACTGAAACATTGCTGTTTCAATAAATATTGGATTACTTTCAAGACACAGCAAGAAATTATAATTAGAGTTTCAGTTTTGTGGAGAAATCAATACATGTATTTCAAAGACTTTGATTGGATAAAACTAATGTAAAACTTCTGTAAATGTAATGGGTGTTTAAAACGCAAGAAGGAAAATGAATGATTCAGTCACGTCCTTTTGCAAACTATACTCTACAGACAATACCAGGAATACAACTGGTAAGGATTTTTTTATTTTTTTTTATGGTGGTCATCTTGGTTCTCTCAACTTTAAACCCCGTTTCAGGTCAGTGACACTAAAGACCCAATCCATTGCCTCATACACCCCCTACTGGATTGGGAAACTGTTGCAGCTAACTCACCAACATTTGGTTTAGAGGCTGGATATTAGATGTTGCTGCACCTTCAAGATAATGTACCATATTACAAAATAATTCAGATGCTGATTGCTCAACACAGTGTTCCAGCCAGGCTAAATTTCACAATATAACAGTTATGACGTGAAACAACTATTTTTCCTGATAAGTCAGATATCAGTTTTGATTTTCTCACTATACTGGGCTCAGCAGATCTTCCCATCAGTTATTTCTCATTTACTAACCCAGATGTTCTCTACAGGGTCCTGTAGCCCATCCCCCTCCTTTCACCCCTCCTTCAGATGGCCCCTGTCCTCCACCTCCACCACCAGGACCTCTTCCAATGTTCATGGAGAACAGTCCTAAATCAGATGACTCAGCAGCCCAACACTCAGTTCTGTTTGCACAGCTCAACCAGGGAGAGGCCATCACTAAAGGTGAGCAGGAGATTACATCAGATTACAAAGCCTTAGTACACAGAATAAACCTCTCTCTCAGCTACAATAGCACCATCAAAACAAACTCCATCACTGATGTCATGTGATATGTTCTGCCTCTAGGTTTAAAGCATGTGTGTGATGAGCAGAAGTCCCATAAGAACCCGGCGTTGCGCTCTCAGGGAAGGACACACCAGGGTTCTCCAGCCAAATGTCAGAACTCCAGCTCGTCTGCCTGTGCACCTGCCAAGAAACATTCCCCTGTGCTGGAGCTGGAAGGAAAGAAGTGGAGGGTGGTAGGTTCCCTCGACCCCTCAACCTGCATGTGTCTGACTATGTCCGGAACAGTGTTAATACATACTAATCTTACTATTTCTACAGAATGCAGTATAAATACAGTATTTATACAGTATGCAGATTTTGTGTTAACATGGAATTTGTTCAAAATATGATGTATACATCAGAGCGGGATTCATTACTTCCATGCTGAAATTAAGTAAGACTCAACTGTCTGTCAAATGCATATTGAGCTACACTTAACACATAAGCTACACATACGTTACACATATGTATTTTCTCAGGCACTTACAGGGACTAAATATACATGTACACCCTATATTAGTAGTACATCCGAATGATAATGATAATCATACTGTTCATATGTTACACTTGCTATAGTTTACTTCCATGTTGTTTCTTCATCAAATAAAAATGTCAAATCAAGTCAATCACTGAAGCAATCGTGCCACTTTGAATAACAAAAAACATGTATAATATGTATGTGTACATGCATATAGGATACTGATAATTCACCACCATTGTGCAAAAAATATACATGATATAGTACATGTAATTTGTAAATATGGTACTCACTTGTCTTGTAAAAAACAAAAGAACAGATCTGTAAAAGTAAACTTAAATAGATATAAAATAAGCATATAAATATAATTTATAGAAGTGAATATAAATATATATTTATACACAACACAATTACAGGTCACCAAAGACCCTATGCACTTATGGTGATTAAACTATTTTATTTATTTTGCCATTTGTTTTTATCTTTAGACCATTCATAAGAGAAAGGTTGAGGAATACTAAAGAAGTGTAGGCATAACTTGCTTATTTAAGGGTAAATTTGTCTACAGACAATGTCCAACAGTAAATGTACATGCATCACAGGAAAAGTATGTCATTTTTATCTGAAAGTAATGAAAATTCCCACACAGTGTCATTTCCACCACATCTCAAATTCTGGATTGTATGTAATGGAATTCTGTGGTGGGAATGTTTTTTTTTATGTTTTTGAAACAAAACTACAGACTCCTTTGTCTTGCTTAATTACTGTCACGATTCCCTTGTTGTCTGCCCTGGGTTTCACTTGTCATTGTTAAATGTACTACACTTCCCAGAATCCACCTGCCATCACCGCTGCCATTTTGTTCATTGTTCTCACCTGTGTCTAATTCAGTCATCACTCCCTGGTTATTTATTCTTGGAGGAGACCCTGTTAGCCTGCGGTTCATCGTTCACTGTGGACGTCGTCGAGGAGGACCCCGTAGCTCCCCCCACAGTGGTAACTCTCCATTCGCCCGTGGTTCGTCCCTTCATGCCTGCCTTAGTCAACGAACCAGCGCTGCTAACTTCATCCGCCCGGAGGAGGAGGAGAAGAAAGGCCTCTGCTCTCCAGCCTCCGCCAACCACGGCCAACCAGCCAATGCCTGTAGCCTCCGATGTCAGTGAGCCAGCGCCTGTAGCCTCCGATGTCAGTGAGCCAGCGCCTGTAGCCTCTGATGTCAGTGAGCCAGCGCCTGTAGCCTCCGATGTCAGTGAGCCAGCGCCTGTAGCCTCCGATGTCAGTGAGCCAGCGCCTGTGGCCTCGACCGTCCCTGAGCCAGCGCCTGTAGCCTCGACCGTCCAAGAGCCAGTGCCAGTGGCCATGACCGTCCAAGAGCCAGTACCCCCCGAGCTTTCCAGAGCTCCGCCTCCCGAGCTTTCCAGAGCTCCGCCTCCCGAGCTTTCCAGAGCTCCGCCTCCCGAGCTTTCCAGAGCTCCGCCTCCCGATCTTTCCAGAGCTCCGCCTTCCGAGCCTCCCGAGCTTTCCAGAGCTCCACCTCCCGAGCTTTCCAGAGCTCCGCCTCCCGAGCTTTCCAGAGCTCCGCCTTTCGAGCCTCCCGAGCTTTCCAGAGCTCCGCCTCCCGAGCTTTCCAGAGCTCCGCCCTCAGAGCCTCCTGCGGCTCCGCCCCTGAACCTCCCTTGGCTCCGCCTCTCAAGCCTCTCGAGCCTTCCAGGGCTTCGCCTCTCGAGCCTTCCAGGGCTTCGCTTCTGGAGCGTCCTACGGTGCCACCTCCCTCGGCTCCACCTCCAGAACCTTCCAGACCTCCGCCTCTAGAGCCTCCTATGGCGCCACCTCCATCGGCTCCGCCTCTAGAGCCTCCTATGGTGCCACCTCCATCGACTCCGCTTCCAGAGCCTTCCAGGTCTCCGCCTCTAGAGCCTCCTACGGCACCTACTTCCACGCCTCCACCTGCAACGGCTCTACCTCCCACGGTTCGGCCTCCTGAACCTGTCCTTGCCCTGTGGCCAGCTCCCAGGCCTCCTGACCCCGTTCCCGTCCTGTGGCCTCCTCCCAGGCCTCCTGACCCGGTCCCTGTCCTGTGGCCTCTTCCCAGGCCCCCTGACCCAGTCCCTGTCCAGTGGCCTCCTAGGTTCCCCAAACCTGTCCTTGCCCTGTGCCTCCTTGGTCTGCCTGTCTGCTCCCTGTGCCTCCTTGGACTGCCTGTCTGCCCTTTGTGCCCCTTGGACTGCCTGTTTTCCCCTTGTACTCCCTTGGTCTGTCTGTTTGCCCCTTGTGCTCCTCTGGTCTGACTGTTTGCTCCCCGCCCCCCCCCCCTTCACTCCTTGGACGATTTTTTTTTTTTTCATTTATTATTTTTCTCTGAGGAGCATCTGGAAGCCGCTCCTTTGAGGGGGGGCTATGTCACGATTCCCTTGTTGTCTGCCCTGGGTTTCACTTGTCATTGTTAAATGTACTACACTTCCCAGAATCCACCTGCCATCACCACTGCCATTTTGTTCATTGTTCTCACCTGTGTCTAATTCAGTCATCACTCCCTGGTTATTTAAGCCCTGCTTTTTGTTCACTCCTTGTCGTTCGTTGAATGTTGTCAAGCCTGATCTGTGTTTCCCTGCCTGAGTTCTTAGTTTATGTTTGTTTCCCCATCGAGGGTTTTTCCTTTGTGTTTTGTGTTTGTTTAATAAATAAAGAAGCCTGCATTATGGGGATAGCCCCCAGTAAGGGGCAGGATCAGGAGGTTGGGTAAATAGAATGGATCAGGCCAAGAGGCAGATGACAGAGCAGGGAGGGTGGGTGAAACCAGGGGGATAGCTTAGTCCAGGGTGACACATAGTGCCAGGGTGGAACCGGAGGAGCATCTGGAAGCCTAGATAGACCTGAAGGCCAGGGCTGAGCCGGAGAAGGTCCTGGAGGCCTGGATGGACCAGAGGCCAGGACGGAGCCAGAGGAGAGTCTGGAGCCTGAGGCAAGGCCCGAGCAGCTGGATTTAGCAACAGATAGTCCTTGACCACTGTGCAGATGGGGTCAGTGGCCACACAGGCAGGAAAAACTAGGCAGCCACTGGACTGGGGTCGGAATGGGACAGGCTGGGCAGCAGCTGCAGCATGCTCTGACCCCTCCTGGAATGCTGCAGCAGACTCTGTTGCAGGGACCCCTCTCCTCTTCCTCCCCCTTCTCCTCTTGTGGGTTGAAAGAGCTGCAGACTCCTCCGCTTCTTGGTGATCCGCAGTGGACCGAGCAAGCTGGTCTTTGTTGGCCGCAGGAGGCTGGGCAGACAATGCTGGTGACTGGACAGGATCATCGACAATCACAGGGGACTGGAATGGATCGTTAGCGATCACAGGGGACTGGACAGGACCGCTAAAAGTCACAGGGGACTGGACAGGATCATCAGCTGTCACATGGGACTGGACAGACTTTTAGACAGCCACAGGGAACTGGATGGATTCGTTGTCGACCACGTGGAACTGGACATATTTGTCGACTGCCACTGGGAACTGGACACACTCGTCGACAACCTCAGGGAACTGGACCAACTCGATGACCACAGGGAACTTGACAGGCTCGTCGAAAACCACAGGGAACAGGACGGGCTCGTCGACAGCCACAGGAAACTGGACCAACTCGATGACCACAGGGAACTGGACAGGCTCGTCAAAAACCACAGGAAACAGGACGGGCTCGTCGACGGCCACAGGGAACTAGATGGACTCGTCGACGGCCACAGGGAACAAGACAGGCTCATCAACGGCATCAGATAACTCAATGGGGAACGGCCTCTGCGGCAGTGAATGCTGACAGTGACAGGGATCGGGTGCCTTACTCGACTTCTGCTCTGAACATGAAAACACAAACACAGAACATGATGTCAGGGTCCTGTTACCACTAAAAACACGACTGTCAAAATGACAGGATCCCGACAGAAACACCTATCCCACAACTCAATGTGCCTGACTCGACCTTCCATTTGGAGTGTAATGAATGAACTAAACCGTCTACCAAAGTTAAAACATTTTTAATTTAAGTTGGTTTAAAAATGCAAATAAATCCAAAGTTTTCAAAGAACAAATGGTTGACTGTTTAAAGTTTTATAATAAAGGGTTGATTTCCTTTAAATGAGCCTGATAGAATGAGTAAACTTTGGATTATTCAAGCACATGGTTTGAAGTAGGTGACCATTGCGGTTTCATTTTGGAACCAATATCATTTTAGATCGTTGATGGAAACACAGCAAAAAATGCATAATTACATGAATTTGTACATGCAACTTGTCAATATTTGTATCATGATACATGCTTTATAGATTTTTATTAACATTATCTTAATATTATCTTAATTAGCATTAGTCTGAAATTTAGAAGTGCCTATAAATATACAAACACAGGCATAAGAAATTGAAGGAGACTTATCAGGGTTAGGATCTTGGATGGGATGAATGTAGAAATGTATTATAGTTATAATACATGCTTTGCAGCTGCTCATACCTACAGACTTGGCTAATTTACCCTGTCCTTGCATTGAAGCCATGTGGAACTATTATGTGCATTTGGCCTATAGGAGTACCAAGAACAGGCTCATGACCTGGTGATAGAAGAGACGGAGCTCAAACAGGTGGTTTATATCTTTGGTTGTAGCAGTTCCACACTCCAGATCAAAGGCAAAGTCAACTCCATTATTGTTGGTAAGAAGAGCACCTCTTAACACCAGCTGCTCCTAGTCTGTAATGTTATCTTTTCCTTTATCATAGCACTGCACACCACGGCTGGGTAACGTCTGCCTCTCTCTTCACAGATAACTGTAAGAAGCTTGGACTTGTGTTTGACAATGTTGTGGGCATTGCTGAAATCATCAACTCCAAAGACGTTCAACTTCAGGTTAGAATATATGTAAATGGTTGTACATAAGTTGTGGGCTGACGTGTTTTGTTCTGCGAGCAATCTGCACTCCAGGTTGTTATTATAAAAGAGAAAGTTAACGTAATGTATGTGCATAAGTAATGACCACAGTTGCGAGAATTAATAAAGAATATCCTTGTCTATACAAGTCCAAATGCTAAATAGCATTGTGGCATTTATTTGTTGACCTTTGACCCAATGTATGACAAAAGAGAATGATGACATACATAACTTTGTGTAATTTATACACCCCCAGGTATTGGGAAAAGTTCCTACCATTTCCATTAACAAGACTGAGGGGTGCCATGTCTACTTAAGCAAGGACTCACTTGACTGTGAGATTGTCAGTGCCAAGAGCTCTGAAATGAACATTCTTGTTCCTGAGGGAGAAGATGATTATGTAAGTGTATTTACACTGGCAATCTCATAAGAACATATTTAATTGTCAACTTGATCAATTTGATCTGGTTAATATTAACCTCCTAAGACACCCACATGACTGATGTGTGCATTTTCCATTTCCATTTTTGATTTGTAACAAGTAGCACCTAGTAAACAAGCAAAAAATTAAATAAATAAATAATTTATAGAGCAAATAGTTTTCCTAACAATGTATGTCCATATATGTGGACAGTTGGGCTAAGTTTTTAAATGTTATGTAATACCAAGTTATAAAGAAACATTTCATCAAATAATTTATTATGTGTCCAGGAGTGTTGGTTATTCATGATTTTGTAATGTTGCAGACATTACAGCTGATTTTATATAAAGCTCAATTGATCATTCTGATTAAAAATAATTGTCAGCATCATCAAAATCACTGCCAACTATGTTAAAATAAAATGTAGCATTTTAAAATTCTGAATCTATGTACTGATTATCATTGTCCCATTTCTATCAAACATGTTGAGCGGTCTAACTCCATATTAAGTCTCTGAAAGCAAACATTTTCAGCTTTTGCATGAATACATTTATTTTCAATGTGAACATGAATAGCATATAGGAATGCATTTACTAATGTTAATGAATACAACTGTACAGTGATAACAAAATAAAACAATAACAACATTTATATTAAAATGAAGTGAATTGACCCACAGATGTGTTCATGTTGAAAAATATGTTTTTTCATCTTTTGAGGGAACACAGTCGTAATTTCCACATATGTGGACTTCATCTTTATCAGCATGCTGATAAAGTTTTTAAAGCGGCAAATCAAATAAAACTAAATGCAAACAGCTTTCAGTCAACTTTAGTGAAGCCAAAATACAACATCCACACATGTGGACGCGGGGTCGCACAAGGTTAAAAGTGAAGTGTGTAATTTTTGCGCCACTAGCGTCACCATATAAAATAATGATGTTCTGAACACTTACATTATTTTCCATTTGTTGACCAATCAGATAGCCCACCCAGAACATAAGCCATTGGTTGAGCCAATGTTCCTGTGTTGGGAGCCACACTATTTTAACATAAAAAAACAACACCTCTAAAATGTGGGAGAAAAGATGTTATTCACTTTTAATATTGATATTATTCTTGAAGCTATGTTTGAAAATGTTTTTCTACATACATTTGACATATCTTCATATGTAATCGACAGAGGGAGTTTCCCGTTCCTGAGCAGTTTATAACGGTTTGGGACGGATCCTGTCTGGTGACAGAGCCCACGAAGATTGCTGGTTGATTCCTCACCTCCTCCAGCTCATCTTCATCCTACCCAGAACTCTTCGTGCACTTTCATTGTATCACACTGTTAGCTAAGACTTAAGAACTTATATATGGTTGTGAGAGCTGTAGTTGTAGGGTCAGACTATTAAAATGAAGAGCACAATATTTACAAATTATGCCCCGCCCCGCCCCGCCCCCGCCCCTGTTCTTGGATATATTTCACCTTTATATTGTGCAAGTTGATGGCACCATTATTTAATGCCATCAAAGCAAAACTGTATGTCAGTGAATGCTGTTTAAGAAGTTATTTGTTATTTAATTTTCTGACATTTTTGGGTTGATGGCATTATTTCTCAGTTAAATACATCATGGTTCTTTGCAGTAATATAATTACAATTTGATAAAGCACTAAGGGGGTCAATTTATTTTATTAAAGGCACTGTATTTCCAAATGAATTCATTCACTTATTTGATGGCGACTGTTTTCTCAAAATGTAAGATTAAGTCTGGTTGCAGATTGAACAGAATTACAATTCTGATTTACTCACCTGTAGAGGCTGTAAACTTAATTTTAAGGGGAAATGGTCATTTGTGTTTTGTGCCATCTGGTTTGACATTTCATATTGTTTACAGATCCCAGATTCAGTTAATACACTTTTTAAACATTTTAAATAAGCATGTTAATCTTTTAAATTAAATTCAGTGGCATGATAATCTTGTATCTGCAGGTTTCGGACACAGACTAGGTGCAAATGTGGACAGAAAATAAACACAATCAAGACACTTTTTATTCTAAGAGTGTGATAAATGAATGAGTGGCTTTATGGGTATTTTTTTTAATAAGATTTTATATTATTTTAATATAGTTTAAAACCCAGCATGCTTAATTTTGTCTCTTTAAAATTTGTTCATTATCTCAGACCAGCCATTTCTGAAATTTCCACCTGATTTCCTGTAAGTCAAAATGATTTGTATTGACTGGCACCCCAGATGTCATTCAGTACCATCAGGAGAGTAGCGACATTGTGCCATGTTGTCACAGAAATAAATTAAATAAAGCTCATTATTGGGTAAAGAATGCAAACAAAGTACGTTTGTTTCATAGATAATGTTTGCACTCTCATTTTCACAACTGTCTGTAAATGTACATGATTTAAGTGTTCAACAGGAACGTCTTGAACATGTGCTTCAGCTCATTTTGAATGAATGCAACATGTGTTAATATGTAGCGTTCTTCAGTCCTTAAAAGGGAATAATTATGTTACATTTGTTTGGTCAGTGAACAGCCTCCATTTAACTAAACATTACTGAAATGCAATATACAGAGTACACTTTGTGTACACTGTATTAAATTGCATGCCTTAAATTGTACTTTACCATTACCGAAGTATGTATTCATTACCATATTTGATCAAATAAAGTAATTGTGATCTCACTAGATTGTTCTTTATTGAACTTTATACCTCAATATCCTTCATCTGTATAGATTAGTGGTTTAGTTGTCTTTCTACAAGTGTAGAAGGAATTTGTCAAAATATGGCTCTTTAATGAAACGGTCATAGATTCATACCCTGACAGCAAGTCAACTTGTAGACTTTAAACAGAGCAGCAATGGGAAAACAACAACTTGGCAAACAAGAACAGAATGTGAAGTATTTGCCTTGCACCATGCACGTACTTACTAAAGAGTAATTTAATATATATTACTCAATGAAAATGCTTTTAACTCAAAAATTAAGGGACAACTTGTATAAATGCCCACTAGTTTAATGTGACACATTCTACCACAAAATACAAATTCTATAAGCATGTCTCACTGTATTTCACCCAAGTGTTGAAAGAACAACAAAGAATTCCATGGTGTATTCTGCCATCTGGTGGCAAACAGGGAATTACATCTCTAGATGAATGGTGTTGCGTAATCTACTGCACTGTTACAAAACACATGAGATTTAGCCTTCTTTATGTTAAAGGTTAAGAAGTGTCTATTTCTTTAACAAATTATTTTTCTGGGTTAAAATTTTCTGGGATACTTCACCCAAAAATTAAAATGCTCTCATAATTTACTCACCCACATTCGATCACAGATATATGACTTTCAACAAACAAAGATTTTTAAAAGAATATTTCAGCACCGTAGGTCCATTCAATGGATGGTGACCAGAACATGCAAGCTCCAAAATGCACATAAAGGCAGCATAAAAGTAATCTATACGACTCCAGTGGTTAAAACCATATCTTCCGAAGCAATATGATAAGTTTGGGTGAAAAACAGATCAATATTTAAATCCTGATTTGTATATGGTATTCTTTGTGTTTTTTATTTTTATTTTGGGCTGATTGAGAGACCATCTAGCCAATCACAGGTGAGTTTTATGAGTCGAAACAACCTTTATGTAATAGGCCGTCAGTAAGAGAGTCTAATCAATGCGGCTCCATTCATTTCTACAAAGTTGCTTTCAACAATGCTCATTTATCCATGTTTTTATCGGCATTGATGTTGATTTAAAATAATAATCATGAGATGAGGAACACACAAATGAGTGTTATTTATTGACATATTCTTGATTGGCAGCATTACGTGAAATGCATTGCAGAAAAAACAAAGGACAATCATTCCTTTAAGCACACATTGAAAGTGGAGTTTAAATCAGCTCATGAGTCTTCAATAAGTTCTGGTTTTTACATCATGTTTGTGAGGTAATAGTTTGGCTTTTTTTCTCTCAATTTAAGCAGATTGCTAGAACTGTGTTAAATATGTAAAGATATTTTTAATATCAGCTCCTGTTTTTTACCTCATAGGAAAAAAAGATAGATCTGCTGTGTTCTTAGAACACATGCATTTTAGTGAAGTGAATAGATACAGTATGAAGACACGCTTTTTTATAATGAAAAACGTATGGACGTTAATTATAATTATTATAAGACTATTATTATTGTCTTTTGATAAAAGTCATGCTCAGCAGCTCACAAACTGTAGGGAAATTATAGATTCATTTTGTTCATATAATGCCTAAAACCTCTAGTGAAGTCTCTATGTAGGTCTGTAGACATACAAAGTTTTAAAGGATTAAAATATTATTTTGATCGTTGATTCAGTGACTAAGTAATTTCACACAAGACACTAATTTGTCATCACCTTCTGGCATCACCAGAAATGGTCACTGAATCATTAAATAGATCCAAATACATTTTTGGGGAACATAGTCAAAACACTCAAGACTCTTGGATACATATAAAAAGAGTAAAAAATACAATTATGCACATTCACAATTGTCATTATTGTAATTGATTAAATGATTTATTCAGGACCAGCTTGGGCTCAGTCTTTTATTGTCACGTGTAAAAGATGCCCTTAATTTTTTAAGCTAATTTTACAAAATTTCACAATTATTTTGCAATAACTGAATCTTCAATATACTACAAATATTAAAATTAAATAATACATATATTAAAATAATACTTATATCCAGTGGTGTAGTGGTGCCTGGAGAAGTGGGTATACTCTTAATTTATGCCCCAAATTTTTTTTTTTAAAGCGACCCAGCAAAGGATGAACGCCCTGTGTTATAAAAAGTGACATGCAAGACTAGTCTTGCATATTTAGTTCACCCCAAAATGGGCCAATAGTATTTGCACACTGTCACTTAACTTCTGCTGCTTGACTTCATGGAATAAGGATCATTATGAAATTAATATTAGCCACAGAAGAGGTGCAGATTTTGCAATCAATACTGGCCCAAAGACTATAGGAAGAGACAACTATAATTATTAATTTTGCGTGAACTATTCCTTATTCCATCGACTCCATCCACACATGCAACTTTGAAATAAATGTAATTGAGAAACAGCGCCCCCAATTCTTCCCCATATACATGATGCTCTTCACTCCCAGCCAGGGAGCAGTTCACAAACAGAGCCAAGGCATCCCTCGCAAAAAGTGATTGTCTAAAATTTGCTGGATTGACACTACCCGACCCACATTTTTCACTCAGAGCTAGAGTCTGTGGTGCTAACTATTCTCTCACAGGGCCTCATTTAACAAGACACCATGTTTATATATATAAAAATGTTCAAGGAATAAATACTACCTACTGTAGCTTTAACAATTTCATGCTCAACCATTCTGAAAAGCAGGGTACAAACTAGGGATGTCAGTTTCAGCTTTTTATCTTTTAACGTTACCTCAGACTGCTAATGATAGCTAGCTAGTGAAACCGTAAGCAGTATGTCTATGGTAAGCAGTGTAACGTTATACCAATTAACCTAGTAACGCTAACGTTAATTTACATAAATCATCAAGATGCTAACTTCAGCAGTAATATCTGTTTGCTCTTGTACACTGATGATGATAAATTGTGTGTTGAGTAGTGTATAAATGCAGTGGATACATTTAATATTAGTTAACATCCCTCTACGATCATGTTGGAGAAATAAATCATCATTGGAGTACATTTTTGTTTTTACTCGCCAGACTTTTGACCTCATGTAAGCACAATGTAACAAAAAATTATATTAAGCAAACTGAGAGAGGGATCCTCTTCATATTCACACAATATAGTATATTGTAATTTTTATTTGATTTTACTTTATAATTTTAATCACATTTTAGCTTTTTAAAAATGTAAAAATTTCACATTCTATCAATTTTTATGATGTCATGAAATTGCATTTTTACTAATGAGACAAGCTGTTGTCACGGTTTCATACATACAGGTGAAACTCGAAAAATTAGAATATCGTGCAAAAGTTCATTAATTTCAGTAATTCAACTTAAAAGGTGAAACTAATATATTATATAGACTCATTACAAGCAAAGTAATATATTTCAAGCCTTCATTTGATATAATTTTGATGATTATGGCTTACAGCTTATGAAAACCCCAAATTCAGAATCTCAGAAAATTAGAATATTACATGAAATCAATAATAAAAAAAAGGATTTTAAATACAGAAATGTCGGCCCTCTGAAAAGTATAATCATGCATATGTACTCAGTACTTGGTTTGGGCCCCTTTGCATTAATTACTGCCTCAATGCGGCGTGGCATGGATGCTATCAGCCTGTGGCACTGCTGAGGTGTTATGGAAGACCAAGATGCTTCAATAGCGGCCTTCAGCTCTTCTGCATTGTTTGGTCTCATGTCTCTCATCTTACTCTTGGCAATGCCCCATAGATTCTCTATGGGGTTCAGGTCAAGCGAGTTTGCTGGCCAATCAAGCACAGTAATACCATGGTCATTGAACCAGGTTTTGGTACTTTTGGCAGTGTGGGCAGGTGCCAAGTCCTGCTGGAAAATGAAGTCAGCATCTCCATAAAGCTTGTCTGCTGAAGGAAGCATGAAGTGCTCTAAAATGTCCCGGTAGACGGCTGCGTTGACTCTGGACTTAATAAAGCACAGTGGACCAACACCAGCCGATGACATGGCTCCCCAAACCAACACAGACTGTGGAAACTTCACACTGGACTTCAAGCATCTTGGATTGTGTGCCTCTCCATTCTTCCTCCAGACTCTGGGACCTTGGTTTCCAAATGAGATGCAAAATTTGCTCTCATCAGAAAAGAGGACTTTGGACCACTGAGCAACAGACCAGTTCTTTTTTTCTTTAGCCCAGGTAAGATGCTTCTGACGTTGTTTGTTGTTCAGGAGCGGCTTGACAAGAGGAATACGACATTTGAAGCCTCAGTCCACTCCTTGTGAAGCTCCCCCACACATTTGAATGGCCTTTTCCTGACAATCCTCTCCAGGCTACGGTCATCCCTGCTGCTTGTGCACCTTTTTCTTCCACACTTTTCCCTTCCACTTAACTTTCTATTAATGTGCTTTGATACAGCACTTTGAGAACATCCAACTTCTTTTGCAATTACCTTTTGAGGCTTTCCCTCCTTGTGGAGGGTGTCAGTGATGGTTTTCTGCACAACTGTCAGGTCAGCAGTCTTCCCCATGATTGTGAATTCAACTGAACCAGACTGAGAGACCATTTAAAGGCTCAGGAACCCTTTGCAGGTGTTTAGCTGATTAGAGTGTGACACTTTGAGCCTACAATACTGAACCTTTTCACAATATTCTAATTTTCTGAGATTCTGAATTTGGGGTTTTCACAAGCTGTAAGCCATAATCATCAAAATTATATCAAATAAAGGCTTGAAATATCTTATTTTGCTTGTAATGAGTCTATATAATATATTAGTTTCACCTTTTAAGTTGAATTACTGAAATTAATGAACTTTTGCACGATATTCTAATTTTTCGAGTTTCACCTGTATTAATAACAAAACAATTCACAATGTGGGAACCTAATAATGAAAATTAGGGGCTGAAAATGTATTGTAAAAAAGAATTGCGATTATGATGATTAAAGCGCCTGTTTTGGGTGTTTCACGAATATGACGATTAGTTAAACTCACTATGACCCAGCCAACCTGTATAGCAGTATTGTGTTGTATTGTGCAATAGTAAAATATTTCTACCTTAAATTCTTCACATACACATTATTTTAAGGCTCTCTGATTAACTCACAAGCCCTTATTTCTCATGAAAGAAGACTTTGAGATTATGTTTCTTGCATTTGATCATCTCCACAGAAATAGAGCAGGACATCTCCTCTGTCTCACTGCTGCACTGCGTGAATAAACCCATTTGCATTACATGGCCGTTAATTGAAACTGGAGTCCTTTGCGTCCTTTGCGTAAAAATTAATACGTTTATATTTGTTTATTTTTCACGGGTGTTTGGCGAAAGTCTCTGTAGTCGGCGTGCACATCCGAACGCTTGAGAAGTAATTCATCTTCACAACTGAATGACACAGGTGCCTTTTCCCGCGCTCATCAGACAGCATGCAGGGAAAGAGGCTGAATCCAGCTTCAACTGTTTGTATGCAGTAAAAGGGACTCGGTGTTCGAAACTACACAACTCAATAACTAGCGAGTGAAATGTTAATTTCATTATTGAAAGTGCGGCATCATTTTATTATGCCTCACTTTACTTGTTGCCCGTGGCTAATAACAGACGTTTTTTGGTCGCACAGTGTGTAATTTACTCGCTATGTAGAGGGCTGAGTTAACGTTACTTACCTCAAAGTTTTGTCGTCGTCCTCCTCAATCAAATAACGGACGGAATACTCAGTGCATATGTGAGTGCGTGAGTTTACAGCAATGGGTGAAGAACGACTTGGTTACTAATGTAACCTTGGTTCCCTGAGAGGAGGGAACGAGTATTGCGTAAGTAGTTTACGCTATGGGAAAACTCAGTTTCTCGAGAAATATTGAAGTCTTTATGTAAAACGCATTGCAGCTGCACAGCAGACAGCAATGAGCGAGGCATCTCGGTCATTGGCTGTGCTGCAGCAACTTGCTCGAACCAATGACGGGGTGACTCAGAGCCCGCCAAGATGGGCGTGGCTTAGGGCTATATATTAGGCGCCCCGTCATGAGAGTTCTTTAGGTTCAATCGACTGAAGCAAACTGACCAAGCACTAGCACGGCAGCTTACGCAATACTCGTTCCCTCCTGACCGGGCAGAGTAAATTAGCGTCGCTTTTGTCTGCTGGGGATGATAGCGCTGCCAGAGATATCACCTGTACTCTGAAGGGTGTGGAGAGCACTTTGGGAATATACCCGTGCTTTGGCCTAAGGACAACTCTGCAGTCGTTAGGTCCAAATTCCAGGCAAGCAGCACTTGATGACAGCGCGTGCAGGTCGCCCACTCTCTTGACTGAGGCGAGCGCCAGCAAGAGCGCAGTTTTGAGCGAGAGCTGTTTAAGGTGCACGGTTCGGAGAGGTTCGAACGGGGCACTCTTGAGTGCGTCCAGGACCGTGGCCAGGTCCCAGATCGGCACCGAGGGGGGGCGAGGAGGGTTCATCCTCCTAGCGCCTCTTAGGAAACGAATGATTAGGTCGTTTTTCCCTAATGAGCGTCCCTTGTCAGGATTGTGTGACGCCGCTATGGCAGCCACATAGACTTTGAGCGTGGAGGGTGTAAGGTATGGCGGAGGATCAGTGGCCTTAACAGATTCACGAACAAACAAGAACTTACTGTTAAAAACTCCCCTAATTACTGAAATAGCGCCAACCAGTCTCCACAAGCACAATAAATGCATTGACAAAGAGACAATGAACTATTGACAGAGAACCGCATGTGACATCCGCATGCTCACCACGTGCTTATCGTGTGGACAGGAAGGGGGAAACTTTGAACGTAACAATGTGTGTGTGTGTGTTTTTCAGTTAAACACAGAACTGCATATTGCTAATGAAATACGTGTAATCCCTGTATGTTGTGTATTTCTGAGGTATATCAAACTCGTTAGAACTGTTTCGTTGTGTGTTTTAAACTCTGAGGCCTCATATTTAATAGCCTCAGTGTATATTCCCTTTCTAAGTGTACTAAACACATGTTTCTTGGTATCAAATTAAACCTTACGATTTGTCCGAGCTGAATTCGAATATAAGATCTCTGTAGAATGATATTACGCGATGTTTTACTATCTTTTGAGTCATTCAGCCCAAAATCTCTTACTGTCATAAACATGCAAATGAGCCTTGACAAAGGAACTCTCTCATGCCCAGAGTAATGGAGGCCTTTACGACCTCCAAAGGAATGTTCAGAGAAGTGCTGACCCTCCCTTCATTCTCTTACTGAGAAAGAGAAATGAACCCTGTTAATCCTATATATATATTCTATATATCCATGTGATAAATATTGACATGTATCTAATGTGCCATCTCACATTTTCCCTTAAATGTGCTTGATCTATGTTTTCTTGCAAACTAATGGGTTAATGTTTCAGACTTTGCATACTATGGTCAACCGAAATCATATGTATGGCATATTTGGTCTCTATAACTTGGTATTTTGAAGATCGAAATGACTGTGTACATGATATGTTGATAACAACAACATATTAGTATTACAAGTATATTTCCTAGTTTCTTTCTTGCTCATGCAATGAGAAATGTGAGAACAAAGAGCAATAAACCAAATTCCCGCCTGGAACCCAAACCCTTCTCATTGGTCGAGCCAATGAGAGGTGGGACATGTTTTATAAGGTTATAAATGCTCTTAGCTCTCGTCTCTTCGCTCTCTCTTGCTTCCTGCTCTCTTGCTTCCTGCTCTCTTGCTTCTTGTCCTCTTTCTGAATGATGCTAAACTAGAAGGCCCCAAGGACTCCCAAGCGTGTGCCAGGCTACGGCCTTGACTTTCCATTCACCAAAGATTCTCTGACTCCCACTGGTTCTCTCTCATCAAGACAACATCATCAAAGATCAACTGGAGCCTCAACAAATTGCATCAGGACAGTTTAATTCAAATGGGACATGCAAGTATCAAACTTAGTCTCATTATTTGATACATTAAGTATCCTTAACCCCTTTCTAAAAAGGGCGTGTCAGAACTAATATGATGGTTTGCTCAGGCTGTTGATCTGCTGAACTTCAAACAATGCTATAACTTCTTGCCTTCCTGTATTCTGCTTCAGCCCTCTTTCCCTTGGTAAACTGTATGAATGTATGTATATGTATGTTAGAGTAGTTTAAATGTTTAGTCTAGTTAATAATGTCTTGTTCATGTCACATGTAAAGTTGTCTGTGTCTCAAGCTCATATCTAAAGTCACTAATCATAGATTTTGACTACTTGCTCTTAATACTTAGTAAGAAAGACATTTCCCTTGCCCCGGAAATGTACATTTCTATTAATTAATTAATTAATAACCAAAATTGAGTGTTCACGGGATGAACCGAGTATTTGGTTGTAATGTTAATGTAGCTACATCAAGTCAACCCGATTAACTGATCCAAATATTCATAATTGATTATAACAAGTTATGATTGATTATTAATATTTCATAGAGCTGATTCGCTACCTAATGGTGGAAGAATATAGAGCTGATTCGCTACAAGGGTGTGCGGCCAGCCTCCAGCAGCTCTTGCAAGAAGGCGAGTACACTTGGTATCTCGCACGATTTAGGGTTCAAGCTCTTGGTATCACACCAGTCACTGAACACTTTCCACTTTTGGGCATATAAGCGCCTCGTAGAGGGCGCTCGCGCCTCAGTGATGGTTCTCAAAACTCCACCGGGGAGGTTCTCGGGAACCCGTTGAGGGGCCATGCATGGAGGGCCCACAGATCGGGGCGGGGATGAAGAATCATCCCGTTGGCCTGCCTGAGGAGGTCTAGCCTCAACGGAATCGGCCATGGGGCAGATTGCATCATCTGCATCAGTTCTGGAAACCACGTCTGGTTTTTCCAAAGTGGGGCTACCAGGAGCACTGCACATTTCACTTCCATGATCCGACTGATGACCTGAGGTAGCATCGCGATCGGGGGAAAAGCATACAAGGGGCGGCTCGGCCAGATTTGGGCGAGCGCGTCCGTGCTCTTTGAGAAGAAAAGGGGGCAGTGCACATTTTCCCTGGAGGCGAAGAGGTCGACCTCTGCCTCGCCAAAGGTTTGCCATAACCACTGAACCGTCAGGGGTGGAGAGACCATTCTCCTGGGAGAACCTTGTCTCTGGACAGCATGTCCGCTCCCTGGTTCAGGGCGCCTGGCACATGCGCTGCTCTCAGCGAGCGCAGGTGGTGCTGTGACCATAAGATGAGCTCCCTGGCCATAGAGTGCAGGGAGCTCGACCTGAGTCCACCCTGGCAATTTATATACGAAACTACCGTCATGTTGTCCGATCGGACCAGGACGTGTTCGTTTTTCAGCAGGGCTCTGAGAGCCAAGGCGACCGCTTTCATTTCCAGACAGTTTATATGTAGGCGCTTTTCCAGGTTTGACCAAAAGCCGGAAACAGGCCTGCCGTCGTAAAGGGCCCCCCATCCTATTTTGGAGGCATCTGTCGTGATCATTTTTCTCCGCGTATTTACGCTCAGACTCACGCCGGTTTGATACAAGTTGACGGCTTTCCAGGGCGTCAGGGCTTTTATACAGCCGTGATTCGCTCTGATCAAAAAGTGGCCCGAGCGCCACGCGTGAGTGGGGACATGGCTCTTGAGCCAGCGCTGGAGAGGACGCATGTGCAACAATCCTAGCTGGAGTACAGCTGATGCCGAGGCCATGAGACCGAGCATTCTTTGAAATCGTTTGACGGGGGCACGCGCGCCCGTTCTGAATGATGTTGCAAGGCGTCGAATAGAGAGCGCGCGCTCTGATGAGAGGCGCACTGTCATCTGCACTGAGTCTAGCACTATTCCCAGAAAAGAGATATTCTGGCTGGGGGATAGCACGCTCTTTGCAAAATTGATTCTCAGACCCAGGCATTCTAGATGGCTGATAATCCAAGATCTGTGCGTTGTTAACTGACCCTCTGATTGTGCTATGATTAGCCAATCGTCGAGGTAATTCAGTATCCGCACTCCCGCTGTCTCAGGGGAAAGTGCAGCGTCCATACATTTCGGTGAATGTACGGGGGCCAATGATAGGTCGAATGGTAGTACTGTGTACTGGTATGACTGTCCCTCGAAGCTGAATCTCAGAAAAGGCCTGTGATGAGGGGCTATCGAATGTGAAAGTAAGCGTCTTTCAAATCCACTGATAGAAACCAATCCCTGGGGCGAACTTGCGCGAGGATATGTTTGGTTGTTAACATTCTGAACGAGCGAATCATTAACGCTTTGTTCAGATGTCTGAGATCTAGGATGGGGCGGAGGCCACCGTCCTTTTCGGACGAGAAAATAGCGGCTGTAAAAACCCGCCTCGCTCATAGAGGGAGGAACAGTTTCTATAGCGCCCTTCTCCATCAGTTTGAGCACCTCGGTGCGTAGAACATGTGACACATCTTTCCTCACTTTCGTCTCGACCACCGCTGAAAAGCGGGGTGGTCTGTGAGCGAATTGAAGTGAGTAACCGTGTTTTATTATGTTCAAAACCCATTTCGGCATGTCGGGGATTTTTTCCCAGGCATTTGCTCGCACAGATATGGGCTGAATGCCGGCTGGGGGCGTGTCGCAGTGACGTATGGGCCCCACCGGCAAATTGCCTTGTGCTAACACTGAGTTTACCGCTCTCAAGAGGCGCAGGTGCGCGCTGAGCAGCCGTGTTGAGTGCCGAGTGCAGGGGTGCGTGTGAGAGTACAGGCACGCGCGCTGTCTCCGAAATGCTTGCAGCATGAGTCGGAGAAATGCTTGAAACTGTATGGACAGAGTTTTCGGGTGGGGGTGCATACATCGTAATAGGCACGCGCGCCACATTCATAAAGCTTCCCGCTCTTAGCGGGGAGTCTCTTGGCTCGTGCATCGCATATGTGATGCTTGCGGCATGAGACAGAGAGCTGTTTGAAACTGTATGGGCAGCGCTTATGGGTGGGGGTGCATATACTGTAGTAGGCACGCGCACCACTTTCATAAAGTCTTCCGCTCGAGGCGGGGGTTTTTTGGCTATGCATACAGTGTTTGTGTGTAGGGGTGCATGCAGGACAGCAGGCACGCGCGCTACATTTATAGTATTTCCCGCTTTTACTGGGGAAGTGTTTATAACTGTGGGAACAGTGCTTGTGTGTAGTGGTGCATACATGACAATAGGCACACAATCTACATTTATGGGACGTCCAGCTTGAGCTGGGGAAGTATTTGGCACTGTTTGGACAGTATTGATATGTGGGAATGCGCACTTTAGTGTGGACATGTGAACCCTTAGTGACACAGGCAGAAAATGACTTTTTTCGTGATTTCTGTGTGTCGCCATTAAAACGGCGTTTGATTGCAGGTGAGCGAGTTCTGTGACTGGCCCATTGACTGCTGTACAGACATTTCCAGCCGCCTGTAAGGGGACTGGGTAATGTTTTACATGTTTTAGAGAGAGCGGTTCGGCCTTTGCGAGACACGTACTCTCTCTTTTTCTTCCTATTGCTAGGAAGACTTATGCTGCTGCTGAGGCGGTCTCTGGTGAGACGAGCTGGAGCGCTTGGGCAGGAAGTGACGCATAGCCTGCGAATCCTTCCGGGCCTCAGTAAAGCGTTCAGCGAATTCTTTTACCGCCGGTCCGAACAGGCCGCTTGGAGCGATAGGCGCGTCAAGGAATGGTGCCTTATCCGCGTCCTTCATCTCCGTTAGCGTCAGCCACAGATGGCGCTCAAGGACAGTCAAGTTCGCCATGGCCCGACCGATGGATTGGGCGGTGGCCTTCGTGGCTCGCAGGGCTACGTCAGTGGCGCTGCGCAGGTCCTTGAAAGCCTCAGATTCAGGTCCAGACTCGTCCATGGTGCGGAGAAGTTTGGCCTGATAAACTTGTAAAACCGCCACTGAATGAAGCGCTGACGCAGCTTGGCCGGCGGCGGCGTATGCGTGACCGGCGAGAGCTGAGGTGGATCTGCAGGGCTTCGAGGGATGAGAAGCTTTGGCTTTCCATCCAGCGGTGGAGGGTGGGCACAGATGGTTAGCCACAGCCTCCTCGAGGGGCGGAGTTCCCTCGTAGCCTCTTTCTCTCGCGCCGTCCACTGTGGAGAGCGAGGAAGAAAAAGAAGGCTTCAGGCGAGCAGAATGCGGGGCTTTCCACGACTTCGTCAGTTTGTCGTGAACCTCGGGGAAGAAAGGAGAGGGTCTCTGTCGAGGGGCCTGCCGGCGCCCCTGCAGGAACCACTCGTCCAGCCGGCTGTGGGCGGGTTCTTCCGGAGAAGACCAGTCGAGCCCGAGGTCTTCCACGGCCTTGGACATGATGCGGACGATCTCAGAGTCCATGCTGGTGCCCGCGCTCGTGTCCGCTGATGTCGATGGCGCGGGGTCGAAAGCCGAGCCCGGCCAGTCGTCGAATGCAGCGTCAATAGAGAGGCTGTCATCTTTTTCATCGTCGTCCCCTGACGCGCCGAACGAGACGAGACCCACCGCTCCGTTGGAGGGGTGCTGGTCCGCCCTCGTGAAATGGACTGGCGGCAGGGAGATCTCTGGTAGCGGTGAAGCATGCGGGGACTGGGCCGGCGTGACGTCACTGAAGTCTACGCGCTCTGGCAGCCTCTGTGAGCGGCGCTTTTTCTTGCGCGGCTCGAACGGAGGGGGCGGCAGCACGGTGGAAGCAGGCTCGTTTGCGTGGCGGCAAAGCGAGCGCAGCTCGGCGAGGCCCAGGGAGTCACATTCGGGGCATCCGCCCTGAGTGAGAGCAGCTTCTGCGTGGTCCGGTCCCAGGCAGCGAGTGCAAATGATGTGACGATCCCCGTCAGGAAGAGGGCCTCTGCACGAGGCGCAGGCTGAAGGCTTTTGCAACAACGCCTTGAAAATTGCAGAGGCGAGCGCTTGTAGTAAAAGGATACAGCGATGCGCGCCGGATGGCGTAGCAGAAGGCTTCGAAGGCGGCTGAAGGTGCCGGCGTCCTCTTAGCGGTCCTGCTGTAGGCTTTTCGACGGCGGGCGAAAGACTCCAACAATCCGGAGGATCCAGCAAAGAGAAGGTCTTTGCTGAAGGAGATTAAATCTAAAGAACTCTCATGACGGGGCGCCTAATATATAGCCCTAAGCCACGCCCATATTGGCGGGCTCTGAGCGTGCGAGCGCTCGAACCCCGTCATTGGTTCGAGCAAGTTGCTGCAGCACAGCCAATGACCGAGCTGCCTCGCTCATTGCTGTCTGCTGTGCAGCTGCAATGCGTTTTACATAAAGACTTCAATATTTCTCGAGAAACTGAGTTTTCCCATAGCGTAAGCTACTTACGCAATAGGAGAGACCTCTCGATAGGGAACTGACTGGCGCACGAGAGAGAGAGAGAGCGCAAAACAGACTTTTATTTGATGTTATTGCAAAAAATATTTTAGATGAGAAGTGTTTTTTGTTCATTATGAGACCGTGGTGGGGCAAATTAGACAAGTCAATGAATGGGAAACACTGCGATTGGATTAGCTACTCATGTGCTGGACTGTCATGTTTTTGTCTAATGCAGGATTGATGCGCATCAGAGGGGATTTAGAAGTAGGTATACGCAATGCAGGCTTATAAAGAAGTGGGTATATGCCATATACCCTGCACTACATCCCTGCTTATATCATACATAAAAATGTATATATAATGTAATATATAAATACTGCACTGCAAGTGTTGGGTCTGTGCAAGCCACCTACTGACAGCTGTGCCCCACCCCCCACTTTTAAATGACTCTAGCGCCCCTGGTTACTACGACTTGTCACGCATTCGAGTGGGAAACAAAATACAAAAGTGCACAATGAACAACGACAAATGCTCTTTTTTTTATTTTTTTAGTTATACTGTTAATAAACATAAGTGAATAAACCTGCAATACCTATAAAACAAGTCTACTTCGCAGACCACTCGATCTATTAGAACGCACATTTAGTCATTACATGCTGTGTAAACATTTAGATTTGGAATCCCAAACTTCCCAATAAAAAGTACACAGGTACAACTACACTGTAAGATGCCCAAAACATATCACTGTATTCTTTGAACGATAAAATCAATAAATATTACACATTTTTAATTACTGTGGTGTTGTCATTAAAGAAGAAATAAACAATATTACTTTCAAAAAGCAAAAGACGGCACGGGATAATAGAGAAAACAGGATGTGACGGAATATTTCTGCGACGTCTGCTTGCTTTCAACAGTGGGTGACGTCAATATAAGTGAGTAAATTCTCTTGTTCCTTGTGCTTTTTCGCTTAAAAATACGTTTACCTTTTTTAATTCCACATCCTTTCATAATCACATCCATGTTATATACTTAACTAAGGTGTGGGTTAATCAGTGACAACAATGTCTCTTGTATAATCACAGCGAAATTAATGTAGGAATCTTAGCTTTCTGTGCTAGCATCGCTGTTTATTTGTCAACAAATAAAACAAATCAAAACCAGATGTGTTATCCCCGTTTTTATTAACCATTTGCATAGAATGAATTGCGTCGAACAGGTCGTGAAACTTCTAAATTGTAATGTCGTAAATGTTTTCACTCTAGAAGGATCTGTATTTCCTTGGTCTGTATTGAGCTATAGGCAACTCGGGTTTTGATATACAGCCGCTGTGTATATCATTTATTTGATAACATTGGCCCGCTGCTAAACCAAAAATAATAGTTTGATTGTCTCCTTAAAATGGTTTTGTAGATCCTCATCATGTTTCATGGAATACCTGCATCTGGAGTGATGGGAGGAGGTGAGTGAGAATATCTTCTGAAATCATAAGCATCTTAACAACTTGTACTTTCATGCCTGTCACATTCATTGCTATGACAGTTCTGCATTTTCTTGACTCGTGTCATATTTTATTTCTGTTTTATTTTCTGCTTTAACTTAATTAGCGCCTGCCAACAAACCAGAACTGTATGAGGTACGGGTGTTACTAAAAATTATTGTGATACGTTATAGTAATGACACTTTTCTGACTCCTCTTTAAATTAATCTCATTTGTCTATTACAGGAAGTGAAATTGTACAAAAATGCCAGAGAAAGGGAAAAGTAAGTTATTCAGAGTTGACCAATGTCATATTAGGCGATAGAGATTGTATTCTGTATCCAGGAATGTGGAGACTTAACCTCTTTAGCTATTATGAGCTTCTTAGTTTGTTTGTTTGTTGTTTGGATGTTACAATAAAGACAGTATAGAAGGACAATATAGGTGATGGTGTTGTTGCATTGCATTTGATTTCCTTGTTTACATTGTTTTGAAAGGTATGACAACATGGCAGAGTTATTTGCTGTGGTGAAGACACTTCAGGCCCTAGAGAAAGCCTACATTAAGGACTGTGTGACTCCCAATGAGTTCGTTGTGCCCACATTTTGTACTATATGTCATGACTTATATCTATTTATGCAAAATGTAATAAATAATTGCTTTAATTTATATATATATATATATATATATATATATATATATATATATATATATATATATATTTTTTTTTTTGCAGATACACAGGTGCTTGCTCAAGATTGCTAGTCCAGTATAAGGCTGCTTTCAAACAGGTCCAGGGATCAGATGTGGGCTCCATCGATGATTTTTGCCGGAAATATAGGGTACAACTTTGTTCATATTTTCCTATTTTCAGTATCTCTAAATTCTTTATTTTTGTTTATTGCAAAGTATGCTTCCACATACAAGGAATGTTTCTTGGTGACAGAAGCTTCCAGTGCACAAACAATACAACAACAAGATAGAGATAATAATAACAAATACAAAAATAGAATAAAAATAAAGAGCTAATAGAAATATAAGTATATATAGAAATACACAATAAGACAAAAATATACATATAGTACGTACAAATACAAATCTGTAAAATACAGTGCAAGGGAATGTAATGCAGAAGAGGTAGGATATGTTAAAGAATATAACTGACTAGGCTGTGTATTGCATGTAATTATAGTATAGTTTTAACTGTTCATGAGATGGATAGCCTGAGGGACAAAACTGTACATGATGGTTTTGATGCTCAGTGCTCTGTAGCGGCGGCCAGAAGGCAACAGTTCAAAAAGGTAGTGGGTAGGGTGACTGGTTAAGAGTGATTTTACCAGCCCTTTCCTCAATCTGGAAGGGTACAGTTCTTAAAGGGAGGGCAAGGGGCAACCAATAATCCGCTCAGCAGTCCGAACTGTCCTTTGTAGTCTTCTGATGTCTGATTTTGTAGCTGAACCAAACCAGACAGATATTGAAGTGCATAGGACAGACTCAATGACTGGTGAGTAGAACTAGATTAGCAGTGCATGTGGCAGGTTGAACTTCCTCAACATGGCGAAGGAATTACAACCTCTGCTGGGCCTTTTTCACAATGGAGTCAATGTGGGTTTCCCACTTCAGGTAATGTATTGGTGCATGACATTGTGCATATTCAGGGGACATCTGTCTAAAACATGCTGTCCTTAATTTGTTATTAATTTATCATGTCATTTAGTATGCTGTACTGTTTATAAAAAAATAATAATTAATTAATATTTCTTGCCCTCTGTGTACATGGCAGCTCGACTGTCCACTGGCCATGGAGAGGATCAAAGAGGATCGACCAATCACCATCAAGGATGACAAGGGCAACTTGAATCGCTGCATTGCAGACATAGTATCTGTATGTTAACTTCTCGATGCAGAGATTCCTAGAATGAAAAACCTTCTTGATTTAATGCCTAAAGCCCCTGTATTATTGATTGAGCCCAGAGTATGTCTTTGGGTTCCAGCAATTCCATTAAGTAGATTTATTTTATCAGACTAGAAGCCCTCCTTCCACAATGCCAATATGTAATTTGTCACAGTGCTCCACTGTAGTACTAGAATATTTGGCGCATTGAGGATGACGTCTTGCTAATATAAAGAGAGGCTACAAATTAAGTGGCTTAGCATTGATATACTGCTGACTGGCAAGCTCTGCTGCTGTAACAACTGTCAAAGCTTGCTTGCTTGAATGCTTGCTTGTGAGCAAATCCATATTGACTGTTATACTGGTCTTGAACAGTGTAAAATGTTTCGTACAAAAAAAAAAAAAATAGTCAAATAACATTTTAAATGTGTTTGTTTCTCCCATGCAGCTCTTTATCACAGTGATGGACAAACTTCGACTCGAAATTCGTGCCATGGATGAGGTACTCATTTCACAGCATGGGTTTATCAGCTTATTTAGTTTTAGACTGTATAATTTAGATATTGTTTACATCATTCTGATTGTAAACTTTAAGTGATTCAGATGATTGTTTGATAGATCCAGCCTGACCTGAGAGAGCTGATGGAGACCATAAACAGGATGAGCAACATGCCCCCAGATTCAGAGGCCAAAGACAAAGTCAGCCTCTGGTAAGGCTAATCCAGATGTTTTTGCATTTAAATTTTTTCTTTAATGAGCATGCTAACAGTGTGCTTTAGCTCATAGACAGTTTGCGCTTGGAGAATAATGTCTTTAAATCCATACCCTTTAAAACATTGTTGCTACAGCCACAAACGTGGAGGCAGACATCTTTGAATGTTGCATCACATCTCTTGCCATGTTGTCTTTTTAAGACGGAGTATCAAGTTAAAAATAGATTCACTGTCTCAATACCCCTGCATTCTGTTCTATCCCATTGCGCTACATATAGCTGTTGATTGCAAGAACGCACCTTATCTAGAGGCCCCATAAGAAACACATTTGATCACGGTTAGGTAATGCTGAAACAAGCCTAATCATACAGGGCTTCTTTAAAGGAATAGTTCACCAAAAAATAAAAATGATCTTATTCACTTACCCCGATGCCATCCCAGATGTGTATGACTGTCTTTCTTCAGCAGAACACAAATTAAGATTATTAGAAAAATGTTGAAGCTATATACAGGTGAAACTCGAAAAAATTGGAATATCGTGCAAAAGATCATTAATTTCAGTAATTCAACTTAAAAGGTGAAACTAATATATTATATAGACTCATTACAAGCAAAGTAAGATATTTCAAGCCTTTATTTGATATAATTTTGATGATTATGGCTTACAGCTTATGAAAACCCCAAATTCAGAATCTCAGAAAATTAGAATATTGTGAAAAGGTTCAGTATTGTAGGCTCAAAGTGTCACACTCTAATCAGCTAAACACCTGCAAAGGGTTCCTGAGCCTTTAAATGGTCTCTCAGTCTGGTTCAGTTGAATTCACAATCATGGGGAAGACTGCTGACCTGACAGTTGTGCAGAAAACCATCATTGACACCCTCCACAAGGAGGGAAAGCCTCAAAAGGTAATTGCAAAAGAAGTTGTATGTTCTCAAAGTGCTGTATCAAAGCACATTAATAGAAAGTTAAGTGGAAGGGAAAAGTGTGGAAGAAAAAGCTGCACAAGCAGCAGGGATGACCGTAGCCTGGAGAGGATTGTCAGGAAAAGGCCATTCAAATGTGTGGGGGAGCTTCACAAGGAGTGGACTGAGGCTGGATTTACTGCATCAAGAGCCACCACACACAGACGGGTCCTGGACATGGGCTTCAAATGTCAAACGCCTTACCTGGGCTAAAGAAAAAAGAACTGGTCTGTTGCTCAGTGGTCCAAAGTCCTCTTTTCTGATGAGAGCAAATTTTGCATCTCATTTGGAAACCAAGGTCCCAGAGTCTGGACCGAAGAATGGAGAGGCACACAATCCAAGATGCTTGAAGTCCAGTGTGAAGTTTCCACAGTCTGTGTTGGTTTGGGGAGCCATGTCATCGGTTGGTGTTGGTCCACTGTGCTTTATTAAGTCCAGAGTCAACGCAGCCGCCTACCGGGACATTTTAGAGCACCTCATGCTTCCTTCAGCAGACAAGCTTTATGGAGATGCTGACTTCATTTTCCAGCAGGACTTGGCACCTGCCCACACTGCCAAAAGTACCAAAACCTGGTTCAATGACCATGGTATTACTGTGCTTGATTGGCCAGCAAACTCGCTTGACCTGAACCCCATAGAGAATCTATGGGGCATTGCCAAGAGAAAGATGAGAGACATGAGACCAAACAATGCAGAAGAGCTGAAGGCCGCTATTGAAGCATCTTGGTCTTCCATAACACCTCAGCAGTGCCAAAGGCTGATAGCATCCATGCCACGCGCATTGAGGCAGTAATTAATGCAAAAGGGGCCCAAACCAAGTACTGAGTACATATGCATGATTATACTTTTCAGAGGGCCGACATTTCTGTATTTAAAATCCTTTTTTTTTATTGATTTCATGTAATATTCTAATTTTCTGAGATTCTGAATTTGGGGTTTTCATAAGCTGTAAGCCATAATCATCAAAATTATATCAAATAAAGGCTTGAAATATCTTACTTTGCTTGTAATGAGTCTATATAATATATTAGTTTCACCTTTTAAGTTGAATTACTGAAATTAATGAACTTTTGCACGATATTCTAATTTTTCGAGTTTCACCTGTAGGTCCTTGTAATGTAAGTAAACGGGTGCCATCAGGCTGCTTGCTGTTTGACAGTCCACAAGGCATATTTAGGCAGCATAAAAGTTATCCACATGACTTTAGTCAATCAATTAATGTCTTCTGAAGTGAATTGATATTTTGGTGTAAGAAATAAATCGATAATTAAAACTTTATTAACTTAAAACAATTTGCTTCCTGCCAGCAGTTGACGTATCCGTGACATAAGCGCAATGCTGCATTCAAGCGAGAAGTCGGATGTGCACACTTTGTATACAACAGAGGAATGAACGTCACACAAGAGTTAGGTCTTTTCAAACAGCAATCGGATGCTGGCCAGAAGCAACGATGTGAAGTTAAAAACATTTCAATTATCGATTTGTTTCTTACACCAACCTATCGGTTGCATTATGAGTACCTACAGAGCTTCAAAATTTTTCTAAAAATCTTAATTTGTGTTCTGCTTAATAAAGACAGAGTTTGGGATCTGGGATGGCACCAGGGTAAGGGAATAATGACAGAATTTCCATTTTTGTTTGAACTATTCGTTTAAGACCGATTAGTGGAGTAGTCACTCCGACAACCCTCTGAGTAGTCGATTTTGAAAACATAAAGTCTTGCACATCCCTAATCATGTGTATTAAATAGGATTTGTGTCATTTATTTGAGCTATCATGCATTTATTATTTTGTGTGGTATTTAGTCCTTGAATTTTTTCTTGATTGAGCTGTATGTTTTCAGTCACAGAACAAGTGCGCACAGTATTCTTGCACTTTAATGAGACAGTGCTCACTGTCTTTTGGTTCTTCCTCACAGGTTAACCACACTAAGCAGCATGTCTGCATCCGATGAGCTGGATGACTCCCAGGTTCGCCAGATGCTATTTGACCTGGAGTCTGCCTACAACGCCTTTAATCGTTTCTTACACTCATCTTAAACACTCATTCCTTCTCTGATCTCTTCAAGTTCCTTGTCACCAGCTTTTTTCCATTTCTTGCCCATGTCCCTTAAACTGTATGTTCTTGAGATTTCCATTTAAAAACTCAAGTCAGTGTACTGTTTACTCTGACTATTCTTGTCATATAATTAGCTTTGTATAATTCTCTGATTTGTTCTCTTTTTAAAAAGTAGTCTATTTTTAATATAAAGAAATGTGGCATGGGAATTTCAGTTTTTTTTTTTTTATTTTATTTCCCACTGTAGTCTTTGAAAGTGTTCTCTAGCTCCTGATCATAAGGTTGGCTATAGTGAATGTATTTAGCCATCAAAGATGCAGAGAGAACATAGTGGATAAACATTTAAAAGATTTTGGATATATTCTAGGGAAGAGATGCTGGCCTTTATGTATAAATATACTAAATGAACATATGAGATATGGTTTACACATCTCTTCAAGGAATATTCCAGGTTAAATACAAGTTTAGATCAATCGACAGCATTTTTTGGCATAACATTGATTACCACAAAAATTGGCCCCATTCACTTCCATTGCAAGTGCCTCACTGTAATCTTGATTTTTGCTTTTTTTTTTAAGAAATGGCAGGACGCAGTTGAAATACATTTTTGTTGTAATCAGCATTATGCCACAAATGCTGTCAATTGAGCTTAACCTGTATTGAATCTGGAACATTCCTTTATTTTCATATCCATGAACAAAGTTTGACACTATGATATTTTAAACTGATAATATCCCTTTCCCAGCCTTTTCCCATGTTTCTTTTTGTTTAAATAGATTATTTTCCAGTTGTTTTGAAATAATACTATGTTATTACATGTAATTTACAGTACACCAGAATTTGTTGCTTGGTAAACTTGCCTTTTATAACAGAGAGCCTGTTTCATAACTTGGTGTGAACTCTGTGGTTAATGGTGTTGGATTATTTTACTTCAACATGTAATAAGTCATATTTATTCAGTGACCATTGTAAATAAAATAGTTTTGAAATAAGCTAAATAACATTAAAAATTAAAATGTACTCTGCTCCAGGTGTGCCCTTTCTGTTTAGTTTTGTGGTAGCCTAAAGTTATTTACAATGAATTATTGGTGTAAATACTTATAATAAAACTGCCAAAGGCATCATGTATATCAAAGACACATCTGTATTGGCATAATTTTTTCATCTCTATTGAAGCAATCGAGCAACAATACAAAAAGTAGCAATTACCAAATCCACATGGTTCCAAATTAAAGGAAATTACAGGTTGTAGATCTGAACATATAAAAAAATGTTATATTAAAAAACAAATACCTTATTGATCATTTTACATTGTAAAGGGACACAACTAAAATGACACAATTAGGGGCTTGACATTAAAATGTTCTTAACCTTTTTTTATTTATCTGAATGTAATTGGTGTGCTCAATATAAAAGTTTATCATATATTCTTATTATTATGACAGAAAATGTAATTCAACTCTGGGTGAACCTGCAGTGCACAACCTGTTGAACTAAGTTCGGTGGAGAAAACACATTTTAACTGCACAAACCTGACCAGTGGTTATTGATTTCTTGATCTTGTTTGAAGTTTATTCTTCAAAATGTTCGTCTGTTGTACAAAACGTTTGCAGGTTTTTTTTTTTGGTGCAAGATAAATCATTGCAAATTAAGCAAATGCATCAGAATATGATTTTAATAAAAATTTGTTTTTTCTACAAATTACAAAAGATATGTACAGTATGTGTATGTCTTTTTATATTGTAACATCTGACATACAATATTGTTTATATCAACCACCAGGAAAATATATTTGTGCAAGTACAGGACAACACTGATGAGAGGTAGGCCTGGCAACCTATCTGAAAAATATATGAAATAATGTTCTTAGTGGAAAATAACAGTCATATATTTGAATCTTAGACTGGAGTGGATTACTTTTAGATTATGGCTAATCTTAATATGTCATTTACTGTAAAGACGTACACTCACCTAAAGGATTATTAGGAACACCATACTAATACTGTGTTTGACCCCCTTTCGCCTTCAGAACTGCCTTAATTCTACGTGGCATTGATTCAACAAGGTGCTGAAAGCATTCTTTAGAAATGTTAGCCCATATTGATAGGATAGCATCTTGCAGTTGATGGAGATTTGTGGGATGCACATCCAGGGCACAAAGCTCCCGTTCCACCACATCCCAAAGATGCTCTATTGGGTTGAGATCTGGTGACTGTGGGGGCCATTTTAGTTCAGTGAACTCATTGTCATGTTCAAGAAACCAATTTGAAATGATTCGAGCTTTGTGACATGGTGCATTATCCTGCTGGAAGTAGCCATCAGAGGATGGGTACATGGTGGCCATAAAGGGATGGACATGGTCAGAAACAATGCTCAGGTAGGCCGTGGCATTTAAACGATGCCCAATTGGCACTTAGGGGCCTAAAGTGTGGCAAGAAAACATCCCCCACACCATTACACCACCACCACCAGCCTGCACAGTGGTAACAAGGCATGATGGATCCATGTTCTCATTCTGTTTACGCCAAATTCTGACTCTACCATCTGAATGTCTCGACAGAAATCGAGACTCATCAGACCAGGCAACATTTTTCCAGTCTTCAACTGTCCAATTTTGGTGAGCTCTTGCAAATTGTAGCCTCTTTTTCCTATTTGTAGTGGAGATGAGTGGTACCCGGTGGGGTCTTCTGCTGTTGTAGCCCATCCGCCTCAAGGTTGTGCGTGTTGTGGCTTCACAAATGCTTTGCTGCATACCTCGGTTGTAACGAGTGGTTATTTCAGGCAAAGTTGCTCTTCTATCAGCTTGAATCAGTCGGCCCATTCTCCTCTGACCTCTAGCATCAACAAGGCATTCTGGATATTTTTCCCTTTTCACACCATTCTTTGTAAACCCTAGAAATGGTTGTGCATGAAAATCCCAGTAACTGAGCAGATTGTGAAATACTCAGACCGGCCCGTCTGGCACCAACAACCATGCCACGCTCAAAATTGCTTAAATCACCTTTCTTTCCCATTCTGACATTCAGTTTGGAGTTCAGGAGATTGTCTTGACCAGGACCACACCCCTAAATGTATTGAAGCAACTGCCATGTGATTGGTTGATTAGATAATTGCATTAATGAGAAATTGAACAGGTGTTCCTAATAATCCTTTAGGTGAGTGTATTTCATAGTCATCATTGGTCTAATGGCTGCAACTTGCACTGGTACTCAATGACTTTAAACATGCAACATTTTGCTATATTAAAAACATATGACTGACCTAATTTAAAAACTGTGTTGCCTGTGTTATTCAGTCCACAACAGTATGCAGTGATATAATGTGTAACAGAACGTAGCTTTATTAGTATGTTCTGCATGTTTTTAGTTGTATTTTGGTGCTTTCTGGCATTTACAGGCAGAGGGTGACTCCTGTGACTCGAAAGTCGTTTGGTAAAGCGCTTCTTGGGAAGGTCTTCGAGGAAACTGTCAGCTGTGACAGAACCCGAAACCTTCAATAATGAGGAGGTCATGACCATCGATAAAAACCCCTCATCCAGCACCACCACGCTTTCTGATCACACTGGAGAGTGTCCAGTCTCATCCTATCCTTTCATGTGAGTGTGAGGCAATATAATTATCCCAAAATAGGAAATGTCAGACTTAATCATCAGAATGACAGCTGATCCAAAGGATGTGTCAAAATGTTGAAAGGAAAAATAAAATAAAAAACATTCAAAATGCATGACGATCTTAATGTATATAGAGATTGCCTGTTTTTGCTAGTTTACAACACCAGTATGCAGTGGCATAATGTAAACCAATTTGTAATAGAAGTGGGTGTGAGTATGTTGGCATAACTGTATTTGAGTACTTCGGTATGTTGATCAGCTTCTTTTGGACATTTACAGGCAGAGAAAGAGAGAGACTCCAATCATACGCTGCCTCGCCTCTCGATGTTAGCGTTACGTGATTAGGTGAACCACTCTCAAAGGTCCACTAAAACGCCACTAAAGACATGGATAATCGTGAAACAAGACGGAGAAGTCATTGCAGCACATTGCGCTTGCATGGCAGGGTAAGTTATTTACATTCGCATGTATTTTGTGGAACTGTTAAGTGTTAGTGTGCTGTTGCTTTAGATTAGATTCAACTTTATTGTCATTGTGCAAAATACAAGTACAGAGCCAATGAAATGCAAATAGCAATATGTATATATAGAAACATCCTTAGTGCACACCCACAGATGCTAAATACAATGCTCCATTTGTGGTTAATAAAGAAATGTCTATTCTATTCTTTTCTCAGATTGTCAGAATCCTGTTCTCGTGTAGGGGCAGTACTTTTTTTTTCACCCATTGAAGCTGGTGTTAAGATGCAAGATACAGCCTCCTGCACAACGGAAAAGTGCAGGTGGTTGATACAGTCACATGTAAAAAAGGTGTTTAAATGTACTGTACATATCATTACTTTTTTGTACTCTACTAAGAAAAATGACAGCAACTGTCAATTTCTAAAACACACTTCTGCAGATAACACAGAGAATGTAAGATCAAACTCTGCAACTACAATTCATATGATTTGTCTTAGACTAAGACAAACAACACATTGTTGTTGCAATGTCATATATAAAATGTTCCATGTTATGGAGCACATAAGTGTGTGTTAGAAATGGTCAGTTACTGTAATTTCCCTTAATTGGGCAGTACTTTATTATCTTTATGCTTGTCAAATTTTCCAGATTCCTGCTGCTCCCGTAGTTCATATAGACTTCTCTTCAACAAAATCCCAAAAACAAAAACTGGACAATGCCATCGCTGGGAAATCAACTGAACAACCTATGGTTGAGAAACATATAGAATCAATTCCATGCCACATATATTTGCAAAAATATAAAGTATTGCAAAATAAAATAAAGTTTTGCAAAACAAAAAAAGTATTGAGCAAACAAAAAAAATAAAAAAATGTAAAACAAAAATTAAGTATCACAAACGTAAAATAATCGAGAGAAAAAAAAGAAAGTTTTGCAAACAAAAATAAAGAATTGCAAAATATAAATAAAATATAGCAAAAACCAAGATGTAATTAATTGCAAAAATCAATGACTGTTGTAAAATAATCTAAAGATCTTTTATCATTTTTTATCTCTGCAACAGATTTTTAGGCAGCAATGATTTTGCCACACATCTTTTTCTTTGCAACGCTCCTTTTAATCTGCATTTCCATCACGTGTGAGCTCGTGATACCGTTTTGCCTTTGCGCTTCACTTTTCTCTGCGTTTCACTTTATGGCACTGTTTTGACGTGGGGGTGGAGTCAGGGATTGGGGCGTGTACAACGGGCTCAGTGATGCCTCTCTGGAAGTTACGTCATTAGCTTGAGACACGGATCAAACATCATGGCTGAGCACAGGCGTGCAGGTGGATCTCAGGTATATAAAGTTGATTGTTTAAGGAAACTCATTTTAAAATATTCAATGGGGTATACCCGTCAAGTGAATTTTTAAGACAACGGTTTAATTTTGAAGAAAATGCCTGTACTTTTTGTCAAATTGACAGAGACGTTCTGATCATCTTTTTTCTCGTTTTTCTTCAAATACTTTTTGGGAAAATATGTCTTATTGGTTGGAATCAAAGATTCACTCACTGCCCACTTTTGCTAGGAAACATGTTATGTTTGGAGTGCTGTTGGACGAGAAAAGAAATGAATTTCTTATTAATGTAATGTTGATACTGGGCACATTTTTCATTCATAAGTCCAAATGTATGAAGACGAAACCTTATTTTTCTGTATTTAAAAGAGAATTGATTTGTAATTTCTTTCCAGCGTTGGAATGTAAAGTAAAAAGGCCCAGAAATTGGCTGGAATAATAAGAGACCTTGAGCTCTTAAAAGAGGAATAAAGAGACCCCTCTGTATTTGTATTTTTTATTTTATACATTTAATTTATTTATTTTATTTTAACTGATATGTGCCTTGCTTAATACTCATTTACCTGTACTTACCAATGCCATTGTAGATGTACATTCTGTTTTTTGTTCTGTTCTTGGTGTTCAATAAAAAAAAAAAAAATTGTTTCCTTTTATTTAATTAGCATTAAATGTGTTTTAACAGCGTTTGCTTCAGATAAAGAAGTTAGAGATTAGTTAAAGCAGTGGATTTATTAGCCATACTCGCTAACATAGCCAGCATCTGCAGTTTATTCTCTCTCAGTTGATTGGACTATTGATTGATTCTTATGTTTATTTTATAGATTATAATTGTCTATACCATAGTGTTGTCTTCTAAAAAAATTTAAACTCCATATTTAAAAATATATAAATAGATGTTACATTATCACTGTTAAAGGAGATATAAATAGATTACAAATAAAAAGTTAAAAAGCTTACAAATAAGCATCCCAGGAAACGATCTACAAACAATAAAAGAACATCACTTATAATGTTAATTGTGCAAAAGCAAAACAAATTTAACAGATTGATTCTTAAGAGGAGGTGCTGATAACCTGGTTATATCCTGCTCTACTCGAGGCAGAGAAACAGCAGGAGAAAGCTGTTGTTGTTGCTGCTGACCCGCCTGAATATGACCGAAGCTTTGAGTCAGAACACTAATAAGATTCGTCACGACATCTAGATATTCTCTCTGCTAAATGTGACGTGGCAAATCAATACATGAGATGACCTAGATACACGTACATTTACTGTGAGCATTGTAAGAACTTAAGTAGCTTGTGAACAGGTTCGTTGAACAATGGAGGAGTCAGGAGACAGCGAAGCAGGTTTGAAATCAGCACTTTAATTTCTTTCACGAACATACGACGGTCACCGCCGTAGAAATGTAAAGATAAACAAAACAATATCACACTCTGTGGAGCTTTCTGGATCCACTCTCTCTCTCCCTCTCGACACTTGGCGTCCCTTTAAATGTCTTTCTCCGTATCACTACAACAAGACACAGGTGTTAGAGATAATTACAAACCAGGTGACAAGCCTTACCGCTCTCTCCCGCAGACTGACACACGACCACGCCCCCCATGCCACATAGCTGTATAACGCAGGGTTAAGAATATAGGGGATGTGAACATTTTATATTTCAAAACTTTATTTTTAAAGACAGAACACAAGCACGTTTGTTACAATCGTTTAACTTTTTATTTGTAATCTATTTATTGTCTCCTTTAACAGTGATAATGTTACATCTAAATATGGAGTTTACATTTTTTTAGAAGACAACATACTATGGTATAGACAATTATAATCTATAAAATAAACATAAGAATCAATCAATAGTCCAATCAATTGAGAGAGAATAAACTGCAGATGCTGGCTATGTTAGCGAGTATGGCTAATAAATCCACCGCTTTAACTGATCTCTAACTTCTTTATCTGAAGCAAACGCTTAAACAATCAACTTTATATACCTGAGATCCACCTGCACGCCTGTGCTCAGCCATGATGTTTGATCCGTGTCTCAAGCTAATGACGTAACTTCCAGAGAGGCATCACTGAGCCCGTTGTACACGCCCCAATCCCCTGACTCCACCCCCACGTCAAAACAGTGCCATAAAGTGAAACGCAGAGAAAAGTGAAGCGCAAAGGCAAAACGGTATCACGAGCTCACACGTGATGGAAATGCAGATTAAAAGGAGCGTTGCAAAGAAAAAGATGTGTGGCAAAATCATTGCTGCCTAAAAATCTGTTGCAGAGATAAAAAAGGATAAAAGATCTTTAGATTATTTTACAACAGTCATTGATTTTTGCAATTAATTACATCTTGATTTTTGCTATATTTTATTTATATTTTGCAATTCTTTATTTATGTTTGCAAAACTTTCTTTTTTTCTCTCGATACTTTATTTTACATTTGTGATACTTAATTTTTGTTTTAAATTTTTTTTTTTTTGTTTGCTCAATACTTTTTTTGTTTTGCAAAACTTTATTTTATTTTGCAATACTTTATATTTTTGCAAATATATGTGGCATGGAATTGATCCCATAGAAACAAGTTCAATGTCCAAGAGTGAAGAGAGGGTCAGAAGCGTATGCTAGTTTTTTAATCCTTAAGCAGAAACTGTCCAAGGAGTGCTGCACTAATGGCTAGGGAGAATTACCACAATTAATTTGTTCCCAAATATTGTATGCTGCCTAAAACTGTTCTTGAATACAGAACACCAGAGACTCTGCAGCTACCCCCCAAAGAGCTTAAAGAGCTATGCCAGGATTTCCAGCTAGAAGAGTTAACCCCTTCAGGTCCAGGCTGTAGAGAAGGCAACTAAAATCCAGAGTGCATCCAGGATTTTGTACCGACAAAGAGCTGGATGCATAACTGCCTCTTAAGCTTAAACAAGTTCTTAAAACAAACCCTCAGAAACCATCCAAGAGCTTGATTAAGGCCATATGCTACCCAGAGGCACAAGTTCATGACTAGGTATTTAGGGCTTGAAATAGGATAAGACAGAGGGGAGATTTTGGGTAAGACTAGCACAAGGGTCTCCATAAGGTATGGGCTTTTAAAACAAGGGTAGGGTTAAGTATAGGGGTTAGGATAATGGTAAATATTTAAACCATTGAACTGTAATAATGTTGCCTAAAATACTGACCCACTCCACAATGTTTCTAAATTCAACACTAAATATTAAATTACCATTTCATGTGTTGCTGATTGTTTGTGTACCGTTTACAGTTATGGATGAAAACATGAGGCACAAGCCAGATGAGAGGCTGCTGGGTCTGGAGCACGAGAGCTTCTCCTGTATGGAAAGTGGTCTCTGGCTGAATCCCAAGTGGCCATACATGGGAGCCTCGCCTGATGGGATTGTCACATGCAACTGTCATGTATCTGGGATTTGCGAGATAAAGGCAATATCACGGTTCATTATAAACATTACATGTTTGACATGTAAAATCATAATTTCACTTTACTATAAAAGACAAAGCATTTAAACTGTGGAAAGTTATTACAGGTTTTTTTCCTATCTTTTTTGTGCAAGGCTTGGTAGTTGAAACATGTCATGTAAAAACCACCTGAATATATAAGAATCAGTTAAATAAATACAAAGTCAGACAAAATGAACCACGTCAGTTGTTTACATGTTCTTTTCACTGTGAATTTTAGTGCCCACACTGCAAGCAAGATAGTTAATCTGCGCCTGTGTGCTGGAGATGAGGGATTCTACCTTATCAAAGATGGGGATGATATTGCACTGGATAGGACCCATGCTTACTACTTCCAAATCCAGGCACAGCTTCATGTTGTGGATGCTGAGTATTGCTACTTTGTGGTGTGGAACTCGAATGACTTTTGGGATGATGTGATTCCTAAAGTTGAGAATTTTTTCACTTCCAGAAGTGTTGGGACAGCAAGTTAAAAAATAATGTGTTGATATTTAATATGACTAAAAGGACACTAGCTCACATCAGTTCAGGCACTCAATTCAGTCATATTTTGCAAAAGAAAAACACTATCATAAATGTATCGTTTTTTTTTTGACAATCAGATGTTTGAGAAGATTAAAGTAAAATTAGAAGATTAAATTATACAACAAAAGGTATCAGTGGTTTCTTATTTACAAGGACTAAAAACATTGAAAAGAGAAAATCAACCACTTGGTAGATCATTACTTTTACCAACCATGAACCGTTTATATGCCATGTTCCTCTAGTTTTTGTAATTTCTTACTCCAGTGGGACCGCAGACTCTGATAAATTCGACAAGGCACAGAAAATAACTCCAATCTTATCAATCAATGAGACTTTGCAGATCTGATATTACCTTCTAACTAATCCAATAACCCTTTCAACATGAATACGCTCATTAGCTATTTTTCTAGTTTGTTCCACCTTGTATGCTGATAACTGTCTTTTCCCCTTAGTGAATGCAGGTATCTGTAGTGAGGCACAGTAGAATCCAACGCTATCCACAACATTAAACCCACGGTCTGCTAGAACAATATCTCCAGGTAACAGGTTTTTTAGGAGGTCAATCTCTTCAGTAATATGCTTATCACTTACTCTTCCTCCCCAAGCAGAAGATATGTAAGAGACATACACTTAGGCAACAACACCGATCAGAAACTTCACAGTGTGGTGATGCTTATAGTTTTACCATGTTTGTGCTCTAGCAAGTAAATTAGAAGGTCTTTCAATAAATACTTCAAAACAGTCTATAATCACAGCAACTCTACATCCAAATGCTTGCCTGAATGCCATTGTGGCTTGAAGTACATATCATCTTGCCACTCAATTAAAAACTCCAGTCTCTCATGAAGTATGCCAATTAACTTGTGCCAAACTCTAGAAACAGTGGAGTAAGAGATGTTGAACCTGAAAGCCAAATCTTTCAGAGGAAGGTTTAGTCTCAACCTCAGCAAAACTAAAATTACCTGTTCAAATTTAGAAAGCACAGACAAATGGCCACAGGTGATATAAGGTTCACACAGTTGAAAAACCTGCATTAAAACTTTGTCAAGTCTTCATTCTTCTGAAAAGACTCTTGGCTATACTGTGTGTCCAGTGCTTTAGTCCGAAGATCACCCAGCTCTGTTATGGTTTGCTTCAGAACATCTTCCATCCTCTCAATGTCATCCATGGTTAGGTCTGTCTTTCATCCTGCATCTGCAAACAAAATATGGCAGAAGGGAGAGGGATTAGTTATTCAAATTAGACTCCAAATTATTAATGACTTGAAATGTTGTCTAGTTCTACTTAGTTGTCAACATTCTTATGTGATGGTGGGATTCTGGCCAACTCAGCGTTTGGTCGAGCGCTACAATTTGACACAGTCCAACTCCCTGCTGACCTACCACTACCAGGAGCTGACCACAGAGGAACCCAGCCACATGTCTTTGTTGCTGATGAGGCCTTTACACTCTGGAAAAACCTCATGGAGGCCATTCCCTGGATGCACCCTTCCAAAAGAACGTAGGACTTTTAACTATGGTCTGTCCCGAGCTTGGCTGGTCGCGGAGAATGCCTTTGGGATCCTTCTCAATGGAGGATATACACACGTGCCATTGAGGTCCATCCAGAAGTTGTGGAGAAGTGTGTGAAGGTTCTCCATAACTTCTTGCGGAGGACAGTGCTAGCATCCCCGTTGGTGAGGTGGAGCCACTACCAGGTCTGGGAAGACTTGCTGCGAACAACTCCGCAAGAGAGGCCATCAGGATTAGGGAGGTCTTCACATCCTAACTCTCTGCAGAGGGAACTGCCCCATGGCAAGACAACAAGTTGTGCACAAGCAAACCCAAAACAGCTCTTTTAAGAGCCATCCACACATTACTAATAAGCAAACTTTCTGAGACAATAATATATTGTATATCACTCTTTAAAAATTAATAGGTCATCAATTTAGATTCATGACACAGAATATTGTCTGTTTTTATTTTTTTTTATCTATGATTTATTATTGTGAGGTAAATAATATGTATGTAAATAAAAAATCTATATAAAGTAAATCACATTTTAGTCTCCATGGAAATAAAGTGATTTTATTTTAGAAACATTTACATAAACTCATACTTTTTACAATACATATTTGAAATAAAATAAATGAACAAAAATCCTTCCCTGCAAATATTAATGGCCTATTCCAAGGGTTCCAATTTGAGCACTACAGTGCTGGCTTCATAAATCAATTTATGAATTTGGAATTTAACATACTCCTTCTGCTGGGGTGGCAATCTCGCCAGAGAAGGAACCAGGCTTTGAAAAAAAAGCTCATCCTCTGAGGGAGGAGGTGGGACAGGTGCAGCAGGCCTCTTCAGGGCTTCGATAAGAAACCTCTCAATCTCAGCCTCATTCCCCCTTGTCCTGTTTTGGGTCCTCCTCACTGTATGAAATGAGAACAACATATCTGGTGAAAGTACTGCATTCCCTCAATTTATCAGTTGAAGCCAGACAAAAAGCATGAATCAAACATGAAAAAGTATTGAACACAGTAGTTGTCGTTGTGAAAAACATAATTCATGCACAAATATTATCATAAAAACAACTGATGTGCATACCTGCTGGTGCGGTCTCAGGTGTTGCAGAGGAAGCAGCAGGACTTTGAGACTCACTCCCTTCTGGTGACTGATCTGGCTGGTCTGTAATGACAATATAACAAAAGATGCCATTGGTTGCTTGTTTGGTAGATGTATGAATTGTCTAATAGAACTGGTCATTCTAGCATTCATTGTTAATTAAAGCAAATCAAGCACAAATTTACACATTTTAATTACATCATACCTATTCAGCCATGATAATAGCTAGCAATAGATTTTCCAACAAATGTCTAATGCAGTGAGTCCAAGTGTTTTTGAAGAAATGATACCAAACTTGCTTAAACTTTCCTAATTTGTATTGTTAATTCTAGCTATTGACTTAAGTCAGCACTTCCAGTCATAAATTTTACATATTTGAGAGTTCTGGTGTTTTTATGATCTTCTATATTTGCAGTATTCCTGCAATAATGAAACATGTCTTTGGCACACTGTGGTTCAAGTGTTTTATCACCAAGACACAACTGAAGGATGCTTTATCCATCCTTTTTGGAAAAACAGGTTTGGTACATGTGAGAACAAAATAATTAGTTGTCCATCTATAAAAACGTTTCCTTATGATTTTCCCTTGCTGAGTGCGTCTCCAACCTCCTATGTAAATCTCTGACGGCCCTGCTGCCTCTGAACACTGGTCCTCAACTGGAGCATTTTCACAGGACTCTGCAGTCCTGTCATCCTTGGCCCCCCGCTACATATTACTGGTTGTTTGTCTCAGGGTAACAAATGGGTCGAGGAAAGACAGGCCCGCAGAGTACTTCCACTTTTTTACTGTCCCTGACCCTCTTCTCTTCTCCGTCTTTATTTCCTTTAGGTATGTGTCTAGCAGGCCCTTCCACTAACTCCTGCAGATCTCCTTTGACAAGAAAAACACGTTAAACATCCGAGCCTATAGCATTGACTTTGTATGTAATCGTGCCGCGTGAAACTGGATTCGCGTTGTATGTGAACGCACAGTTAAAAAGGTTCATATTCTCTGGTTCAATGTATTTGCAGATTAATATCTTTACACTTGTTTAACCAGGTGAGTTCATAGATAATTTGGTTATCTATTGTGTAAGCCCAATTAAAATGTACATGCATTATTTGTTGTCAGAATCCCATCTGCCTTATACAACTATACTACTGGCAACACTTATTAATACAACTACTTTACCTTGTCGGTCACGTAACATCTCTGTGTTATCCTCTGGCTTCTCAGCGGACTTATGGAGATCCAGCAAGGCCACTGCACCTTCTACGTGTCTATGTTGATCGTCTCTGGGCTTCATCCTCTCCTCTCGTATACGCAATGCTTCTGACATGGGCTTACCTTTCTGATAACCGAGGTTAACTGTAGGAGCCCAGTCTACAGACTCAACATCGTTTAAAGCACCAGGGCAGCCTAAAGAGAAAAACACCGTAGCAATAAGACTGCACCCTGCAAAGGCTTTGCTAACGTTATGTATTTTTGTTCTGTTACAGGGGTACAAACTCAAACAGAAAAACAATTACTTTAACTTTAAGAACAGAAACAGCTAACGTACATGTACACAGCGACATAACTTACCTTTGACGAAGTGGTCACTGCACACACGAGCATTATCCGACTCTGCTCCTCTCGACCGCAGGTTTAAAAGCCATTTTTCCCGGCGTTTTTCAGTCAATTTCTTGCATTTTTCCCCCTTATGAAGAACAACTTTTGGTACACGATAAAAGCTCCGTGTGGTTTCTCGGTTTGATCGATTTGAGCAACCGTAAACGACGCAAAACATAGGCATTTTGAGTTTCTGATAGTGTTTCCTATGTAGAAAATCCCTTCCTGCCCTCCATCTGCGTCACTGCAACGCAGTGACGTCATGTTCAAACAAATGATTGGTTCAACTGCATGTTCTTGTTTATATTTCCCGCTATTTTATGTATCTATTAAATCGTTTGAAAGTATTTTATTGTTTGTGTCTGCATTCAACAATGTTAAACCAAGCACAAAATGTCCTGTGTTTTATACCTTTTTAAAACAGCATATTGCATTCGACATTTGTAAATGGTCTGCACTTATATAGCGCCTTTTTAACCTTAGCGGTTACTATAGCGCTTTACACTGTGTCCCATTCTCTCTCTCTCACACACACACACACACACACACACACACACACACACACACACACACACACACACACACACACACACACACACTGTGTCCCATTCTCACACACACACACACACACACACACACACACACACACACACACACACACACACACACACACACAGAGGGTATGAGAACATGACACGTGCTACAATTCTGACACAGACATATTGATGATGTATAAATGAAGCAAATATGGACTGTTTAATTGAGAGTGATGTAGATTGCCTAACCTGGGTCATACCCGTTACGTGAAATCTGTCATGCAGTGTCTGTTCACACTAGAGCAGTTCTGCCAGCAGCTGTCAGACATTTTAAAGGTTTGCCACACATCAGCAGCCTCCGTCAGCTAATGAGAGATAATGTGTTTTCTTGCGCATGTGCATAGTTCATAGGGTTGGGACGACATACGTATAGAAAATATTCATAATTATTTTGCTGCTATAAAATTAAGCAACATTGTGAATATTGCTATGGTTTTAATGGCTCTATACTTAGACATTACGTTTTCCAAAGACTGCAAGTCATTTGACTAGTTTCACGATCCTTCCATGCCTGTGTTAGAAATGGTAAGTGATTCATTTCTGTGAATCAGTTCAAACGGTCCTTTTCAATAATTAGATTCATAACTCTGATTCAGTTATTGATCATACATCATCACTTTAAAATGTTCATTGAAGTCTCTTCAAACTCTCTAAGACAAGTGATTAATTTATGAATTGGTTCAAACTGTCTGTTCCAATGAATCGATTCTCAACTCTGATTCAGTGATTTGTATCATTATAACTTGAAAATGGTGCATTTTACATGTTCCAAAATTGAAGTAAGAATATATTTAGGTAAGTATTTCTCTGTATTACTATCTATTGTTATATTGGTGCATATTCTTCCTTGTGCTCATTTAGTGAATAATAGTGTGAAAACATGCCTTCATTATATTTAACTAGATTTATACTGTTGTTTACTATTTAGGAAAATGTATTTTATTTACTTTTTACGCTAAACATTCTGAATGTAATTGACAAAAGTGGTTTGCTTGAAATTATGGTTCCTCTGATTGAAGAAATACATAATTATTGAGAGGCCAAAACATAATTTCATTTTTTCAAAACATAATTCTTCAGCCCTAGTATTTCACCAAAATAATAGTTGTACGGTGGTCTGAATCAAAGTTTTTTTTACTCAAAAGTCAGAAAACACTCTGTAATATCTGTGTGTATAATTATCTGTAATATCTAGCCTAAAATCTTTTTGGCTCTTTGTAAAGCTGTGGTACCTGAGACAAAGCCCTGCCTGGATCAAGAAGGCTGAAGTACTGAAACAACTGGTACAAGAGGCATCCACATCAATCCTGATTTCAGGACTTACCTTCAAAACGTAAGAAAGTGACACACACAATACATTTTGAGAATGTCTTGCAGCACACAAATTCTACATCTTTTAATATGTTTGTACAGGATGCCCACAAGTTCTTGATTGAATTCTGCCTTTCACAATTCAATGCCCTGAACATTTCAGGCAATGTGGCCTATTCATGCCCTGTTCAGAAGCACATGGGATTTGCGCTGACCTCGGTTATTACATGTCAACGGTAACACCACAGCTGTAAATATCACACATGCGCAGGTTATAAAACGTTATTCTAAATTTAACTTTAGGGCATGTGCCAAAGTGGGTGCACTTAAAAAATATTTGGCCTATTTTTAAGATACATTTTATTTTTTAAGTTTACTGAAGTTATTTTATTTGTATAGCACATTTCACAGTACATCGTTTCGCACGATATACACACACACACACACACACAATCATTTGTAATATCACATTACTCACTTATTTACACATATGGCAAATGTAGGATGTGAAGAAATGTAGCTGCAGTAACTTCTTGAAACATTAGATCTTTAAACATCCATTTATATCCTCTATCCACGTATGTGTGTGTTTAAGGAAACAGAATTGGAAAGGAAGTGTAAATATTAACTTGCCACAAGGAGGTTGATAATTCACCCAGCTCCCAGGTAAAAACTCCACAACATTAAAATCGAACAAGATTCAGCATAGATTCCCTTGACTAGTATTTCTCTAAAAAGCACATCCTGATCTTCCTGGAAATCCAACTTTTGGGGTCCAAAAGTCTGGGACCACTTGTGAAAATTCTGCTATTTTGGATGTTCTTTTTATTTATATATATTTTTTTCACATTACAAAATGTATTGTCTGCATTACAATTTGATTGAAATGTTGATTTATTTTTATGAATATCAGAATTTCTTATTATTTGTGATGCACTTAAGCATGCAAAACATTAACCATGTTATCCCATTTTGATTTGAGAATATTGCAAAGATAATCTTGGAAGGAAATCTGACGTTTTGTACAAAGCTAACGGTCCTAAAACTTTCTTTCTATTTTTAAATCAAATTTTGATGCCCAGATTTTCAATCTGCATTTAAGGCTTTTATATGGCACTGTGTTAAGATATTTAAACAAAACACTTATTGAACACTTCATTATCAGAAATGTGTGCATCTTAATTTTTTCTTTTTTGTTGTTTTACTTATTTATTTTATTTTATTTTTAGAGTGCTAATACTGAATTTGTGCCAATTCACTGACACCTTGGAGAAACAGCATGATTCAGTGATCATTCCTCCTCTACTGGAGGAATGATCACTCAACAGACAATCACTAAACAGACAATCTTTAATAAAATTTTTACAGGTAATGTGTATTTATTGCAACAACAACAAAATAAAAAATTATTAATAAGATTAGATTTTAAGGATGCTGGTAGACTAATGATGACTTGATTTCTCCACATCCTCGGTTCTAATCCAGGCAAGATTAGTGCACAGGAGACTAGGGGCAACTCTGAAGAGATGGTGATAAACAGAGACAGAAACAGAGAGGAATTGAGAGACAAATATAGAAATCACAGAATACACGATTGTGACAGCTTTAAAGAATGAGGGGAAAAGCATAGGGAAAATGGAATAGAGTGAGTTAAATAAATGCTTGATGTTTCTAAACTGTATTTCCATGTGTGAACAGCAAGCTACACATTGGTAGCAGTCCTAAATCACCTCAGCTCCAGCTGAGAGCATGGTATGTTTCAGAGATTATTATTATCGTTGACTCCTTTCAGAAAACATAAATATGAAACACGGGCCTTTGAATGACTGAAAGTGTAATGTGTCTTTATTGAGGCTCTTTTTTGACTTGCCTTATTGTGTGTCTTTCTCTTTGTGACAGGGCGGAGGGCGGGGCCGGGTCGTGATTATACACTCCTGGTTCCTTATCAGGCTAATTAAGGCTCTGAGAGGGATAAAGGCCGACTGTGGAAGGTGGTGAGATGAGAGAGAGATTGTTTACGGTCAGCTGACCGTCATGTGTGGTTGTGTCGTTTGTTTAAGTTTTTCATTAAACTATTATTTATGTTGTCAAGCCGGTTCTCGCCTCCTCATTTCCATTAATCCCTTTACATTCTCGTTAGGGCTTTACGTATCAGATTGCTGGAGCAAGAAGTACTCAAGTTGGCTGACGATTAGTGATCATCGAGTCAGCATTACAACACAAGGGAGTGTTGTAAAAAAATCAGCAGAAGTCTGCCTATCTCCTCTTCTACCAACAAGTATAAAATTGAGTGCTCCTTTACCCAAATGCCCTCCAGTTTACGCTGCCCCAGAGTGTCACCCAAAAACACTCCTGGATTTCTTTCTCTGGTCCACTGCAATATGCTGCCTCTGCCAGCTCCACCACCTCCATAGGTCCAATCTTTTCAATGACCTTATATGGCCCCTGCCAAGAGGGTTCAGTTCATATCACTCTGGGGCACCACTCCAAAACTGCTGGACCCCTATTACTGGCCTCCCTGCCATACACTGTCTCAGCCTGCTTCACCACCTCCACCAATTGACTTAAATTATGTGTGTCCCTGAGACTCAACCTTCCATGTGATGAAGAGAGTTTGTTGTGAAGAATAGTTTCTCCACCACCTCTCTCTCTGTGATTATGCTGTAATCACAGGTCCTGCCTTTTTTTATGACCATACACGGCCCCTGCCAAGAGGCAAAACATTTAAGTGTCCTCCATTACTGCTGGACCTCTCTACCGGCTGTACATTAACTCAACAAGCTCCATCCATTGCACCAACCAACTCAGGGTTTGTGGGTTCCTCATGCTCACACTTCTTTGTTTAATGCAAGGAAGAGAATGTAACTGTTTGTCCACGACCACTCTCAGCCACTTGAATTTGAGAGGGTTGTCCTACTATTAGCCTGTTTTGAGATAGCCTTGATAATTGCTTGGCCTGTGAGTGAATTGTAATGTGTGAATCATACATCCAGTCAGAGAATTTCTGTGCTGCACAAACTGGAGATAAATCCTCTCTGCCTTCAAAGAGTCAGCTGCTCAGTCATATGTGCACCTCTACTGTTAGAAACAGCACAATTATGCAGATCCATTTCCCCACCTTCTAGCCCTTGTCTCCAGCCATAACCTTGAAGGTACACCTCAACTTCATCCTGCTCATCAAGTTTAGTCACTAGCGAGTGGATGCATTGTTTTGTCCGATAATGTTTTGAGCACCATGACCTTCCCTCAGATGTGAATCACCACACACTGTCTGCTCCAGATCACCAACCAGTTGCTCTGTGGTGTCATTGTAATGATAACAACAGCACAAAATTCCCTCCAGACCCTAGAAGTGAGGCCTCCTTTTCCAACACAATGTCCTCCTGAAAGCCAAACAAACATATGAATCAGCTAATGACAATTAAATCACTTATATGTGTACAATCAGCACCATACTGTAGACTTTGAGGCCCTGGGCACAGGATTTTTAGGTGCCCCTAAACCATTTTAGTGGGGTAGTAATGTGTGTGTGTGTGTGTGTATATATATATATATATATATATATATATATATATATATATATATATATATATATATGTGTGTGTTGTCAAAAATACCGGTACTCGGTACCAAGTCGGTACTGAAACAAAAAAATGTGTTTACGATACCAGAATCACATCAGAATACACATCAAACTTAATAAAGCACATGAAAGACAGACACCCGGATTTATTCAAGCAAATAAAGCAGGTTAGTTTAAAGCATATTATCATACGAGAAAAATTGTCATTGTCAAATAGTCATTTGATCTCATTTAAAGTCAAATTAAATCACATTAAACTGTAATGACGTGCGAGAGCAGCACTGCAGTTCACGTCTGACGGAGGAGAGGAATTACACAGATCACAGTCCAGATGCACTTTAACCTTCCACAGCTTAATTTGATGTAGATCCCAAAGTATTAGGGAATTTAATTTAAAAAAATTACATTCAGAAGCAGTCTCGTTGTGGAATAAGCGGAGCCGGAGCTCTTTAAAGGAAACATCCCGGCATTACAAATGCAGTTATATTTAATATGTTATAGCTTTATTAAAGTTCAAATAATACAGAAGCAGATCATGTTAATGGGGCAGTGGTGGCTCAGCGGTTGAGGCTCAGGGTTACTGACCAGAAGGTTGGGGGTTCAAGCCCCAGCACCACCAAGATGCCACTGTTGGGCCCTTGAGCATGGCCCTTAACTCCAGGTTGCTCCATGGGGATTGTCTATGTAATAAGTGCACTGTAAGTCGCTTTGGATAAAAGCATCTGCCAAATGCATAAATGTAAATGTTAATAACTTTAAACTCAGAAACTGGCATTTCTCTGTGTGGTAAGCGCCTCTTCAATGAGTTCCGTGAATGTCCCGATCTAAGGGGGAGAGATTGAAACTGCACCCACACTTAATGCAGCTAGATTAGAACTTATTTAATCATAATATATGTCACTGTGCATTTCTTATCGTGAAGAAAAATGGCAATATGCAGCTTTATTAATACGAGAGCACTTTGCACATTAGTTTGGAAATTGTTTTTTATTCATTCTATTGTATAATTTTTTATTTAGGTTTTTTTTAGTACTTGGTAAAAACTTAAAGTAAAAGTTGCAAATGTTGAAGCAAATCTTATATAAGTGTTCAAAAATACTTCAAGCATACATTGTACAGGTTTTTTTTTATAATTCAAAAATAATATATTTAAATTAAAGTGTTGCTCAATGGCATATTTCTGTTCTTAGTTCTGCTGCTAATGTTTTGTTTACTTTGTTAATAAAAGAGTGTTGTTTAGTAACCTGTTTTTGCTTTGGTACCAAAAATGGTATCGAGTACAGTGAAATTTCAATGGTATTGGCATAGGCGGAAATCACGAGGGGGGCCGCCCCCCCTATCTGAGGGTTGTCCCCCTAAAATATCATTAAAATATGTGTATTGTAAATAATATAATGATATATTCTTAAAATAATTGTTTAAGAAATAAAATAATACAAATGCAAACGGGGCAACAACAAAAAAACCCTTGGTGTCCCCTTCAAAAATTTCTCTTGAGAATTTTTGTTTATTGTCCCCCCCAACATTTTGATGAAATTTTCGTCCCTGGGTATTGGTACCGACTACTGAAATTTTGGTACCATGACTGTTTCTCACCCACACCTACCAATTTTGATACCACAGTTAGTTCCGGTCCTCGAATCTGATTGGACGAGAGATGTTCCATGAGCACTGATGGTGTGACACCATCAGCACTTGGACGGTTCACTGTGTGTGTATCACTCCGCGTTCATGCTGTTCTAAACTAAAGTGTATCTGTTAGGAGTTACTGGCTTTATTTTAGAAATGACATATGTTAGCCAGCAGGTGGTGGCAAAATATAATTTTTGTGTGTAATATGAGCCAGTTGGTGACGTAATGTGAATCCGTTAGTCATTGTTTACATAAAATTGCAAGCTCCATGATAGCTGTATTACTAATACATTACCAAAACTAGGAAATAGCTTTAAACGGCTTTAAACTGACAACTTCAGGATTAATGCTCATGCTGAGAGACACAACAGACTGATATATTACAGAACTCAAGTGCTTACCTTTTATCAGAGTTTCCACATTGGATACATACTGTTTAAAATGGCGGAGGACATCGCTGTTTCTATAGTGATGACACTTGCACACTGGCTACTGTGAAACAGAGAGGAATACCCCCTCTTGGATGTCTATTTTCCACTGTTAAAGCTGACAGCATCTCTGATTGGGTGTGCCGAATCACAGCAGTGCTGATGTAGGGCCATATCGCACTCTTGCTTGTGTGATATTGCTTAAATATATATATATATATATAAACTGTCCCTCCATGACTTTCTGAATAGCGAAGGCTGGAATTATATGCTGGAACTTCTTTAGAGTTGTTACCCTATATATATATATACACTCACCTAAAGGATTATTAGGAACACCTGTTCAATTTCTCATTAATGCAATTATCTAATCAACCAATCACATGGCAGTTGCTTCAATGCATTTAGGGGTGTGGTCCTGGTCAAGACAATCTCCTGAACGCCAAACTGAATGTCAGAATGGGAAAGAAAGGTGATTTAAGCAATTTTGAGCGTGGCATGGTTGTTGGTGCCAGACGGGCCGGTCTGAGTATTTCACAGTCTGCTCAGTTACTGGGATTTTCACGCACAACCATGTGGGGGATGTTTTCTTGGCACACTTTAGGCCCCTTAGTGCCAATTGGGCATCGTTTAAATGCCACGGCCTACCTGAGCATTGTTTCTGACCATGTCCATCCCTTTATGGCCACCATGTACCCATCCTCTGATGGCTACTTCCAGCAGGATAATGCACCATGTCACAAAGCTCGAATCATTTCAAATTGGTTTCTTGAACATGACAATGAGTTCACTGTACTAAAATGGCCCCCACAGTCACCAGATCTCAACCCAATAGAGCATCTTTGGGATGTGGTGGAACGGGAGCTTCGTGCCCTGGATGTGCATCCCACAAATCTCCATCAACTGCAAGATGCAATCCTATCAATATGGGCCAACATTTCTAAAGAGTGCTTTCAGCACCTTGTTGAATCAATGCCACGTAGAATTAAGGCAGTTCTGAAGGCGAAAGGGGGTCAAACACAGTATTAGTATGGTGTTCCTAATAATCCTTTAGGTGAGTGTATTTATTAATGTTGTGCTATATTTGTTATTCACACCATTTTGTGTGCAAACACAAGCTAACAATATCTGAAGTCTCAAAATGTAGAGGGTCAAAAACAGTTTACAAACAAAGTATTAACATTGACGACAACATTGACAGTTAACAAATTGTTTGCTCATCTGCAATATGTGTATTAGATGTTTCCTCTTGGAGGTCAATAAGACATTCAGCAGATTTCTTTGATACATTTATGGTTTAAAATATTTTGTAAATTATATCTTTTCTAGATGTTTAGCAGATGTTAATTAAAATGTGATGCTTTCCAGATGAAAAGATATGAAATAGACATCTCAGAGACATGTGTGTTTTTTGGAATAGCACAAATGTACACAATTGCAAACAAACATCTTGTGTCATTTTTCCTAAATTGTTTAACATAGATATATTGCTTGGTCAAAAAATATAAATGAACAAATATTGCAGATATTTGCAGCTCTGGCAAAATATGTAAAAATATATAGAAAAACGTTTTACATCTTACATAATAATATCAACATTAAACCATTATTAAACTGTCCCTCCATGACTTTTTGAATGGTGAAGGCTGGAACTAGAGTTGTTCCTTCAAAAAATAGGGGGACAAGGCTTCATTGTTTTTCAGGATTACCTGGTTATAACGAGTTTCCAGAATAATCTTCTAAATTGTGTCAAGTGTTGTTTTATATGTTTATTAATAACTAATTCGTCATAAATAGTAAGCAGGACCAAAGCAGTATAGGTATGGTTTTCCGAGCATGAGACAATCTTGAATGCTTTAGAAAAGATGCGGCTCCTTTAAGAGATCGCGTCCTCCAGACATAGTTGCGTCTCCATAACGACAAACAACAACAAACTGAAGCGATGCGCAACTTTCCAGCAGGCTATCTATTTTTTGTGAGTGATCGCTGTTATCAATGGTGAAATCCAAGAGGTACAGACATTTGAAGTAATTTTCCACACATATTTGCGTGAGACATTTATGGGAGGTTTAGCATTGAAAGAAGCACAGCGCCGTTTAAATATTTGTCTGGTCAATAGTGTTTAAGATTAACTCGCGATAAATTCGTACTTATAGTCTTATTCTACATGTTACGTACAGCAGGAAACGTTTGAGTAGGCCATAGGTATTGGAGTGATTTCAAAAGTTCTTATTTTAAGTGAGTAAATCTGTTCAAAGGTCAGGTTTTGGGAAATCCTCAAGCAGAAAGAGGTGAAGCTAAAGTTTCTATTCCTACCATGATCAGAACTCATTAAGATTGATCTTAAGATAAGAAAGAAAGATTATGGACATCACAGAGGTGGAAGAACACATCACCGTGAAGTATGAAATCAAGAGAAGACTTGGAAAAGGGGTAAGTACTACACTATGTTTTAAAGAGTGCCAACATAAACCTTAAACCAATTATTACCCGTAACAACCGTCCCGGGTAATGATTTGCTCAGCTAGGTTTTTTATTTGTGTCCTGTGTGTTACATGTTGGCCTGTTAAAAATAAGACAATCTTAGAGCTGTGTTTTCACCACAGTGCATCTCAGTGGGGAAATACTCTAATTCTTAACACTCATAGCCTATATATCATATGTGTGGTCATGAATTCGCTGTATAAACCAGACAGGCTGATTTATAAGAAGAAACATTTAAAGACTTAATCTCCCACATAAAACTCAAAATGGGCTACTGTTAGAAATAAAGAGTCTTCTAAACGATAGCAGTGCCTTTTTTCTCCGTCGTTTATTGAGTCGTGAATCAACACAAAGCATTGAACCAACGTTGGGGAGCAAAATAAAGAATAGAAAAGCTCGCCCTTCTAAAGTCTTGCATTCAAGGATATAGTGCTGAAACTAAGAGGGAGGTTTACAGTATTATCCAATGAGAACACGCATTACATCATACAGATATCACAGATAATCGATTCCATATGACAAAGGCTCCTTCGAATCCTAAGGATCCTTCGGACCTCTGTCATACACATTCATACAATATACACAAACATACAGAAAGAAAGAAATGAGGCAAGGAGGGGGCTCTGTACAACTCCAAGTTAATATGAAACAGATGTTTGAGAATGCACAGACACAGCATTTCTCTCTTGGACATAACTGAGATATAGACCTATTTCTAACAGTGCCCCTTTGATAATGACAGTTATAGTATAACATAATTATCACATTACATTATTCTCAGCATGTCCATTATTACAGAATAATACATGAAACATATTTCAATCAAACATTTCTTTCAAAGTCATTAGTACTTGATAGTTCTGTTTGCTAAGGCGTATTTGAGAGAATACAAAAGTATTCATACAAAGATAAATCAACATTCTAATGAATGGAATAATACGGCAAACAATAAATGAAAGGATTAACAGTATATCTCCAATTGGTATTAAAGAAGATACAAGTAATTGTTTCCAACTTGTAATCCAATCTCCAAACCCACAATCTATCATTAATTTGTCTTCTCTGTAATTCATCAACAATTTTTTCATATTATTTATACCATCAGCTATGATATGACCATCTTCATCATTTTCGGGTATATATGTACAAACATAACAGTCACTCTTTTGCATTAGTAATTGTAACAAACATAGGCCAAATAATAACATAAGTAGAATGCATACAGCAATCGATATAATGGAAGACATCCAGGGTGCAAACCACCCAAACACATTGGAAAATGTCCCCATATTCCCTGACGTTATCAGCTAATTCTTTATTCAACTTATCCCTTTCCTTTCATACCTTCATGAATTCACCATCATCATCAATGTGACCCAGGATGTATGTATAGCATTTGTCACCAAATATTTTTCATATTCCTCCTCTATCTTTAGCCAAGAATTAATCCAAACATTTAATACCTCTTGGCTATCCAACACTGTCTAGATATACTTCAGGGTCATTTGAGGCATCACATTCTATGTATCTTCGTTTCTGGATATTTACCCGTACCTTCATAACAAAGACATCTTCCTTCAACATTACCATAAAACATAAACCATCATACATTATTTCTAGGAATTAGAATTACACTTGTGACTCCTTGCTGTTGTGTTGATACTGAATGGGCATAGGCAAGCACGAACACCTGCCCTATGCAGAGTGTCAGTAGGAGTGTTTTCATGTTGACTGTTCCGAGTCCCTCCTCAGGTCCTGCTAATTCAAAGATCCCGGTTAGGCACTGGCGCTGCGTGTTCAGCTCCTCCAGTGCTTTCACCGTTCACCTTGAATCAGTAAGGCCCTCCTCTGGAGCAAGCTTCATGCGGCTTGCGTGGATCCACTGTGGTTGAAGATCAGTCAGCACCTCCGTTCGGGTCACCGGCAGTACAATAGTTGGGCCCACTTTGGCTCACCCAACTTCGTTGGTTTCAGATACTTCAACAGAACCTGCTGATTCGGAACAAATGAGTAGAGCTTTCTGCAGGCAGAGGGAGAGAGATATCATCATTTATGTCATTTAATATTTTAATGAGGGAACCCACATAATCCGCGATGATCACCTCCGTGTCACCTGTGGAAATATTGCCAGCGTGACCTCTGACCCAAGGGGTCGGGAAAGGTCTACCCATGAGAATTTCAAAGGGAGACATTTTTGTAGTGGCTGACGGAGACATTCTCATTTCCGTCAGTACGGCAGGCAATAAATCAACCCAATTTCTGCCCGTATCCAAGCACACTTTATTAAGACGTTCTTTTATCGTTTTATTCAAACGTTCCATGTTTGACGAAGACTGAGGATGATACGGGATATGAAAATGCCAATTAATACTAAGTTCTTTAGCTAACAACTGTGTTACTTTAGAAGCAAATGGAGTTCCATTGTCGCTTGCTATAACAGTTGGAATACCAAAACGCGGTATAATTTCTTTGGCAAGAACCTTCACTACTGTCTTTGCATCTTCTTTTCCACACGGAAAAGCCTCAGGCCACTTAGTAAATCGGTCAATAATCACGAGCAAATACTTGTGATTTCCACATGGAGGCATGTGTGTAAAATCGATCTGTAAATATTGGAAAGGAAGTTCAGGATGCGGTAAAGCATCATGGCTGATTGCCTTGTGCCTGTTTGTTTGCGCACACACCAGGCAAGCATCCAATATCAACAAAGTATTTCTTCGAACGTTCGCAATGCAGTATGATTGATTCAAATTTTGTATCACTTTCTCTTTTGACACGTGTGATACACCATGATAATGCCTACACAGCATTACAACAGTAGATGCTGGTAGCCGATTCTACCTTGTTTATCTCTTAAAATACCAACTTGATCTGGTTTTACTTCATTGGCTGCCCAATGAGTCAAATCATGTTGAGTAGGATTCAGCTTGTAAGATTTTAACATCCAAATCATTAATCAACGATGAATTCATCATCGGCACTTCATTGTTTTGTTCATTTACATGCGGACTACGTATTGCTTCTTTTGCTGCCCATTTCGCTACTTCGTCCGCAAATCTGTTACCTTTGGCCTTGTCAGATTCACCTGTTTTATGACCAGCTACTTTAATTACAGCAAGCTTTGATGGTTGCTGTGCTGCACTAATCAGCTCGGCCACAATGTTATGATGCGAAATAGGTTTTTCTTCGGAGGTTTTGAAATTTCTTTCCTCCCACAATTTAGCAAAATCATGGACTACGCCATACGCATATTTGGAGTCAGTATATATGTTGATACACTGACCTTTTGCCAATTGACAAGCTCTTGTTAAATCAATCAGTTCTGCAACTTGTGCTGATTTATGTGGCAGTGAATACACTTCAATTACTTTATTAGTCAATTCAACAATAGCATAACCACACAAATATGTACTGTCGTTTGGCTTAAAGCTGGATCCATCAATATACCAATGGATTCCCTCCTCCAGGACAGACGTGGAAACGTCTGGCCTGCAAGCAGTCGAAATTTGGATCCTGTTCAGGCAGTCGTGGTCGTCGCTCTCAAATTCACCTTGTGTCAGCAACCTATGCAAATGTACAGTAGGGCCATGAATAACAGAAGTTACTTTCAACGTTACATTAGCAGTAGCTAACAATATAGCCTCATAGCCAGAACGGCGTTGGGCAGTCATGTGTTGAGTCGAAATATTATGCATAATGGCTCCTACCTGATGAGAAACATGTACAATAAGAAGATGTGACAAAACAACCTTTTCAGCATCCCGTATCATGATTGCTGTAGCAGCCACTGCATGCAAACAAGCCGGAAGGCCCTTAGCCACCGAATCAAGGGTCTTAGATAAATAAGCTATTGGACGGAAAGTGCCCCCATGCTCTTGGGCCAGGATTGCTGCGGCTGTGCCACCACTTTCGTACACGTATAGATGAAAGTCTTGTGTGTAACAGGGTAGGCCAAGGGCAGGCAGCCTTAAGAGTGATGCTTGCAAATGTTTGAATGCTTGATTCATCTCACTTGTCCATGTAATATCGTCTTTGTCACCCAGCGTAGCTTCTCGCAGGATTTTGTCATACATGGAGCAATTAGGCACCCACAGGCGGCAGTAATTGACCAGTCCCAGGAAGCTTTGCATTTGCTTCCGTGTGGATGGATACTTAAATGTAGCGATGGCTTTGATCCTATCCGCAGACAGACGAACTTGGCCTTGTGACAGTTCATGTCCAAGGTAAGTGACTTTTCTCTGCACCCACTGAAGTTTGTCTCTAGATGCCTTGAAACCAGCTTCAGCCAGGACATTGCAAACAATCTTTGTTGCAGCAGCACACATGTCCTCAGAGGCACCGGTGACAAGAATGTCGTCAGCATATTGGAGCAAGCAGGTGTCTGGAGGAAGTTTGACATCTTTCAGTGTGTCGTGCACTACAGCGGAGAAAACAGCCGGAGAATCTCTGAACCCTTGAGGGAGACGTGTCCAACTGTATTGACAATTCTGAAAACAAAATGCAAACAGTGGCTGAGTATCAGGATGAACAGGAATACTGAAAAATGCGGAGCTTAAATCAATAACAGAATAAAATTTATGTTCTGAAGGAATAGAATTAATTATCGACTGAACTTCTGGTACAATAGGAGCAAGTGGTTTGATCAAATCATTAATTTTTCTTAGGTCTTGCGTTAAACGCCAAGTACCAGTAGCTTTCTTAATTGGATTGATTGGTGTATTATAAGGTGAATGAGTTCGCACCAGAATGCCTTGTTCAAAAGGTTTAAGTCCCTCCTCTTTATCCTTAGAAAGTGGGTATTGTTTCTGAAACACAGGCTTATTATGTATCAAATTCACCCTGTAGGGCTGGATATCTATTAACCCTACGTCATCCTTGTGTTCCGCCCACAATTTAGGGTTGACTCCCGAAATTTCTGGTATCAGCACAGTTGCAGACGAATCTTCCACAAGAGCACTTCCGGTGTCGGTTGTAATGGAAAAAACTGAAGGGAACAGAAGTGTCAAAGAGTTAGAGTCAAAATTCAATTTCATACCAAGTTTATGCATCAAGTCCCTACCTAACAGGCAGAATGGAGAATTCGGTATGATTGCAAATGAATGCATTTTAAACAACGTCGGTGCATCCTTAGAAGTAATTGGTAATGTGGGCGTCAATTCGCATTTCACAGGAACATTATTAATCCCCACAGAATTAATTTGCTTTCCCGTGACGGAGCCTGAGTACACATCGGAAGATAACGAGGACACCGAAGCGCCGCTATCAATTAAAAATATGTATGGTTTATGGTCAAAATTTAGTTCAAGGAATGGCAAAACATTTGATTTATTTGGATATTGCAACGAAAGTTGTGAAAATTCAGGCTCTTTGCTCTCGCACCGTCAGGCACGATTCCATTCAGTTGGATATCGTCCTGAATTTTTTACACTCTGTCTGTGGCCAGGAGGAAACGAAGGAGGAGGTTCTGAGCGTTTACCCATCTGGTTTCTATTTGGCTGTTGCTCAGTTCTTTGTCTGCAGGACTTTGCAAGATGCCCTGAGTGACCGCAGCAGTAACATTTAACAGGCTTTTTTGTGTAAACGAAGGGACGTTTTTGAGCCGCAGCATCAAACTGTAACATGATCGGAGTTTTCCCTTTGAAGGAAGCAAAAGCTCCAGCAGAGGAAAGCTCACGTAAACGCTTATCAAGGTCATCAATTGACATCGTTAAAAAATTATTCGTGGTGATAGCTATAACATCAGCCAGAGGCAACGGGTGAACCTTAAATCCTTCTGCAGTTTCCACGAACGGAATTGCAGTCGCAGCCTTCAAATCATGATACAGTTTATTTTTCACGGGCTCACACACTATAGGAGCTGAAGATATTCATAACTTCGGAGGGAAAGCGGGGAAGAGAAAGTTTTCCTTCTCTCTCCTCAGGCTGTTCACTGAGATCAGCACGTGGGGAGAGAATTTACGATCTTTATTATTTTTCCAGCCGCTTTATCTATGTCAGGTCCATGATCCCAGTACTTTTTCATCATTTCCCAAGTTTTATAGGATTGTTTCATATAATCAAAGTCCCATTCTGGATCACCCCAGTTTCCGTAGATCATGTCTTTCGCTGCAGACATGTCTGTATTTCTAAAGGATCCTTCGCAGGAAATGGATCTAATTGTATTTTACCCTCTGACCAGCCAGCTAAATTTGATTGATAAGGTTCCGTAAAAAGGCTTGATTATTTCTATCCATAACATCTTTCGAGATTCATTAAATAAAGGTGGATTTATTTTATTTCCCATTTTGAAACCACAAAAATATACACCTATAAACAAAATTCAAATAATCAAATAGAAAACAAAGAAGAAAAATGCTGCAGTGTCATTTGTTAGTAAAGCATTTTAGTCAAAGGAAGCAAAGAACGAAGAGGAATAGAGAAAGAGGAACTGTGCATTGATTCACTTCACAAAGCCCAAAAAAAAAACGACGGAGATTTTTTATGAAATATCTCACAACAATCCTTCTTACAAAAGTAAAGGATATCACACAACGAAGAAAATTGATCGGATCTTCTTTACGTTCTTCCCACAGTTTATCAAAAACTTACGGGGAAATCACCTAACAAAAAAGAGGGAATTCAAGTCTCTTTCTTTGTTCTTCCCGTATTTCATTAGAAGTATGAGGGAAACCTTCCCGCATTTATCAAAAATACGAGGAGACCGTACACTACTAACGATAAATAAACTTGATCATGTCCTTTATCGCCCTTCCGCATTAATTAAACACGAGGAGTCACCAGTCTCTGCTGACCAGTCTCTGGTGACCTATACGGTCTTTCAATAACGCAATCACGGCACTATCATAACATTATAATCATATACTTTAAAATTATTTCTCATCAAACAGCAAGAATCAACCCCTCAATTAAAGGAAACTTAGATTCTTACCGTTTGGAGAAATCCCGGACGAACCCCAATTGTTAGAAATAAAGAGTCTTCTAAACGATAGCAGTGCCTTTTTTCTCCGTCGTTTATTGAGTCGTGAATCAACACAAAGCATTGAACCAACGTTGGGGAGCAAAATAAAGAATAGAAAAGCTCAGCCCTTCTAAAGTCTTGCATTCAAGGATATAGTGCTTGAAACTAAGAGGGAGGTTTACAGTATTATCCAATGAGAACACGCATTACATCATACAGATATCACAGATAACGATTCCATATGACAAAGGCTCCTTCGAATCCTAAGGATCCTTCGGACCTCTGTCATACACATTCATACAATATACACAAACATACAGAAAGAAAGAAATGAGGCAAGGAGGGGGCTCTGTACAACTCCAAGTTAATATGAAACAGATGTTTGAGAATGCACAGACACAGCATTTCTCTCTTGGACATAACTGAGATATAGACCTATTTCTAACAGCTACTGTTTCCATTTATGCTGCCAGTTGGTAATCCTGTTAATTCATGCACATTTTAATTATATCACTTAAAGGAATAGTTCACCCAAAACTTTAAATTATCTCATCATTTTCTCACCCTCATGCCAGATGTGTATGACTTTCTTTATTCTGTAGAGAACAAATTGCGATTTTTAGAAGAATATTTAATCTCTGTAGGTCCATACAATGCAAGTGAATGGGTGCCAAAAAGTTTATGCTCCAAAAAGAACATAAAGGCAACATAAAAGTACTCCATACAACTCCAGTGTTTTAATCCATATCTTCAGAAGTGATATTATAGGTGTAGGTGAGAAACAGATCAATATTTAAGTAAATGTTTAATTAAAATTCTTCTCTCTGCCCAGTAGGCAATATCCATGAAAAATGTGAATCACCAAAAACACAAGAAGAAGAATGTTAAAGTTAAAGTGGACACTGACTGAGCAGTAAAATTTTACTTAAATATTGATCTGTTTCTCACCCACACCTATCAAATCACTTCTGGAGACTTTGATTTAACCACTGAAGTTTCCTTTATGTGATTTTGGACCTTGAAAGTTTTGGCACCCATTCACTTGCATTGTATGGATCAAAATATATTTTTTTAAACCTTCATTTGTGTTCTGCTGAAGAAAGAAATTCAGACACATCTGGGATGGTATGAGGGTGAGTAAATAATGAGAATTACAATTTTTGGGTGAACTATCCCTTCAAGGAAAATTAAGAATTGCAGCTCCTAAGTGAATGGGACAAAGAGTCTTATAATAAAACCACTTGACTTGACTTGACTTGAGTAATGTTTTAAGTAAAATCAGATATTACATAACAAGTTTGTCCTATAAGAAAAAGCATAGGAGAAGATGTCCATGACATTGTCAATTTATTGAGATTTATTTTATAAACAGCAGTCATCATGTTTATATTCTAAGTATAAAAAACATTGAAAAGCAGATACTCATCTTTAAAATTTTATTTAATTTAAAGTTATGAAGATATTTTTGTTTTGAATTCTTTTCTTTTTGCTTCCTACGTTGATTTTGATAAAGACAATTCTAAATGTTCAAAAAAATTAACAGGCCTACTGTAAATTAAGATTTCTGTGGCAAATGGTTTTCTGTAGTATTAGACTAAGCTTCTTTTAGATTGGAAATGTCAGACAAACATAAAAGATATGGTTAAAATAAGACAAAATCTTTACATTCAAGATATGTATGCCAAGAAAGGAAAGGGCACCTTCACGATTAGCCTATTAATGGAAAATATCATCTAAATTGTCAATATAGCAAATAACTGGAAATACCTAAATGAGGGTTTGATGGTAATCCTTCCTTGATGACTGATCAGTAAGTTTGTTTTTGTCTGTTTTTCTTCAATCAACTATAAATTGATTACATTGTTCTTTCTCTTCCATTTCTCACAGGCATATGGAATTGTTTGGAAAGCTGTGGACAGAAAAACAGGAGAGACTGTTGCTGTGAAGAAAATATTTGACGCTTTCAGGAATCGAACAGATGCTCAGGTTACAAAAAACATTAATAAAAATAAATCATTTATGAAGTGCAAGGGATTGACTGATATGGCAGCAGAATCTACTATTTTATACTAGTAGTTTTCCAGGTTTAGTGTTCAAAGACCCCATGAAATCAAAATTTGAGTCTGCTGTCTTTTAGTCCATGACTGTTAGCTTTGAGATCTTCTATATGGTAGTATTTTCCTAAAGGCTTGGTCAAATTTACCTTTGCATGGTGAAATTCCGTGCAATGGACTTCCACCCAAAGAATTCACCCTGTGGATTTCAAGTGGATTTCAAGTTTGGTAAACTTTGACTGGAGAGTTTGCAGCATTGACCAATAGGAAGTTGCTTTGTTTGGCAGTGACCTTTGAGCAGGCAGTGCTTCATACACAGCTACAATGAATATTCTCAATAGACAAGGATATGACTTTAGCTGTGAGATTCTTTTTAACTTCCAGAGTTTTAAGCATTAAAAAGTTGCTGATTTGCAATTAGTTGTTTTTTAGTTTCACATGCACTCAACATTTGTCCATGTGTTCTTCACCCGCAGAATTTCGCCATGCAAAGGTAAATGTTACCATTCCTTAAAAGGTGACAAAATTAAGTTTTAGCAGGTATGGAAATAAAAATAAAAAAAATCTGGAAAATACTGGAACATCTTTCTGAAAAAATTGACAAAAAATATTAATGACCCATCTTGCATTCGCTAATTTTGACCAATGAAACAGTTTCTAAAATGTCTGCCAACTAATGCTGAATAATAACTAGTAGCAAATCATGTTCATGGCTGTAATGTAATTTAAAGCCTATTGGCTGTTTAAAAAAAAAAAAGCTAATTTCATAGGGGATTTGATCAGTTAGTCCAACAATATATATATATATATATATATATATATATATATATAAAACATTTATAACTGTCTGTCAAATCCACATATGTGTGTGTTTTTTTTTTGTTTCTTTTTTATAGAGAACATTCAGAGAAATAATGTTCCTTCAGGTAAGAATATTTCCTTTGACTATATCTTGTAATCAAATCATTTTCTTGCTAAGTAATATCAAACCCTTAGTGTGCTCTTACGTGTATGGAGCAACCACCATACCCAGAGTAGGCCTACCTGTATTCTCCTCAGGAATAGTCCACATCATTTACTTTTGAAATCCAGACAACTAATAATTGACACACATACGATATATATGAGTGTTAAGAATTCGAGTATTTTCCCATTGAGATGCACTGTGGTGAAAACACAGCTCTAAGATTGTCTTATTTTTCCTTTGCAGGAGTTTGGGGACCATCCTAACATAATCAAATTACTGAATGTAATCAGAGCCCAAAATGACAAAGATATTTACCTTGTGTTTGAATATATGGGTAAGACATCATTTGTGTGCTCTTTGATGAAGTTGAACTCACTTATCTTTAGATCAGTACATTTTATACCTGTATGCTTTAGTTCTTCTATGTATCTGTGGATTAGAGAAGCAATATCTAAAGAAAATAATTTAAATGTACCTGTATAACAGTAGGATAAATATAATGCAATATAAAATTATTTAGTAGAAATATTGATGCTTACAGAAGAGGGTGTATGCGGTCATGTGATTTTGTCTCAAATCTAAAAAATGCTAAAACTGCATTCAAACCAACCATCCTTTTCTTCTCAGACACAGATCTGCATGCAGTAATAAAGAAAGGAAATCTGTTGAAAGACATTCATAAGTGTTATATAATGTACCAGCTTCTTAAAGCGACAAAATACCTTCATTCAGGCAATGTCATACATAGGGACCAAAAGGTAAGCCATTGTACAAACCCTTAATATTGTAACTTTTTGCTTAGAAAATCAGTGCTGGTTTTAATTATTTATGTCTTTGTATCTACTATAGCCATCCAACATGCTACTAGACTCAGATTGCTTTGTGAAGCTGTGCGACTTTGGCTTGGCAAGATCCCTGTACCAGATCCAAGAGGATGCTGTCAACCCCGCCATGACAGAGTATGTAGCAACAAGATGGTACAGGGCCCCTGAAATTCTCCTGGGATCCACTAGGTACTTGGCCCCTAAAATACATTATTTTAAAGCATATAAAGTCAGTAATAGTTCACATTAATAGGTAATCAGCTTGCTTCTGGATGATAATGATCAGGTACACTAAAGGTGTTGATATGTGGAGTGTGGGATGCATCCTGGCAGAGATGCTCTTGGGCAAGCCGCTCTTCCCTGGGACTTCAACCATTAATCAAATCGAGAAAATCTTAAGTGCCATTCCACATCCTTCTACAGAGGGTAAGTTTGTTTCTCACATAAGGCTTGCTCATTCAGACAACAACAAAATAACACCAAAAGACACAAGTCCTCTATTAACACACTTGTATTGCGGCACTTTTCACGTATCCTTAAGATTAATCGCTTATGTTGTAGCATTTCTCATTTGTTCATTTTTGAATGAAGGCATCTGCTAAATCAGTGGTTCTCAACCTTTTTTTGATGACCCCCAAACTCAATATTGGTGTTATTTGCTGAATCTGCTCAATGTAACTTTGATGCACAATTTTTACATTTTATTAATAAATTCAGCAGGCTTATGTCGTGAATGTGAGACCAAACCTTGCGTTTCTTGAATTCAAGCAGATTGAGGGCTATATCTGGGGCCCAAAAAAGGAATATGCAACAACAGAAAAACGTAAAGACGCTCTGGAGTCATGAGTTCTAATCCAGGGTGTGCTGAGTGACTCCAATCAGGTCTTCTAAGCAACCAAATTGGCCCGGTTTCTAGGGAGGGTAGAGTCACATGGAGTAACCTCCTCGTGGTCGCTATAATGTGGTTCTTGCTCTTGGTGGGGCACGTGTTGATTTGTGTGTGGATGCTGCGGAGAATAGTGTGAAGCCTCCACATGCATTATGTCTCCATGGTAATGCGCTCAACAAGCCACCTGATAAAATGTGCGGATTGACGGTCTCAGACCGGGAGGCAACTGAGATTCATAATCTGCCACCCAGATTGAGGCGAGTCACTATGCCACCATGAGGACTAAGAGCACATTGGGAATTGGGCATTCCAAATTGGGCAAACCTAGCAAAAAAGTATGAGCTTCCAAATTCACATTTTTTATTATTTACAGGTAAGAAGATATTTATTAACAAAAGTTAAAATAAAATAAATACAAATGGAAATGCATCCAATAATAATTATATAATTGATACAGACAATACAACTAATCCAATAAAAACTTTAGGAATTTTAAAGAGTGCACTTGAAAAAGATATACAGGACAATCTGAATAAAATTGTATGTAGGTGGGAGGATGAATTAAAAATAAACATTAGTCAATAAGACTGGGAAGAAATATCATATAATACGTTCCATACTACTCAATCCAGTGTTTGAAGGGAATATTCTTGGCAGATAAAAATGAGATGTTGTTCAAAGTAATTAAAATAGCATGGTAAAAGGGGATTGTTAGAGAAATTGTGGAGAAAAGAAGGCTCATTACAGTCAAATTCTATATGAGTGCTTTAAATTGACAAATTATTGGAAAGAAGTGATTAGACAGGTTAATTTAATATTTAACTGCACAATAGAAATACATCCTAAAAACCTTATTTTGTGTAAAATGCCATTGTCTTTAAGAAATAAAACTGAACTAAATATATTTATGGTAATCAGAATGACAGCTTTGAAACAGATTATAAAAAACTGGCTTAAACCAGAACCCCCATAATTAAAAGGATGGAGAGAAACGATTTTCAGAAATATACAAAATGGAGAAAGTATACATTTAAGATTAATAATAAAAGTATGGGATGTGAACATAAATGGGATTTATTTAAAATATTAATGAATTTAGATAGATTGTTTCCTCCAGATTCTTGATTTTTGAACCAAATTAATTAAAATACAAGGTACGATGTTTCTCATTTAATATAAAAAAAGATGATGCCCTTTCTTTCCACTTTATTTGAAATAAAATATAATATATATTATTTATCAAATGTGTTGTGAATTGTTATTTGATATGGTTTTTCAAAATAACATTGTGTTTTTTTATTTCTCTTTCTTGATGTACAATTTGTACATTGTCTTTAATAAAACCAAAATGCAAAAATAAAATCATAATGTTTTTTTACTATCGATTAATAAAAATGAGGGCACTTGGAATACTGTATGCAAAATAATTGATATGCAAAAATAATATATAATTGATATGCTTAAATTATTATAACTTCAAGTAAAATACTGTATGTTCATCTCCATGAAAGAAAGGAGGGGTTTGGGTGGCATTCACCTTTCCTAGCAATCTTGAGCTTTGAATATTTTAAAAATTATTATTTTTTGCAGGTATCATATTAATCCATCTTACTGGCTGTTTTATAGATGCCTAATATATTTTGTTTATATTTTCAAAGATATTTTTTTCTATGGCTAAAGAGGGTAAATGAAAAGCAATACAATTTTAAATAAAATACAACACTCTTCCTGAAAATCTACATTTAGATACTCAAATATATAATTGATCATGAAGAGTCGATTTTGTGGATTTCTAAGATTTTATTTGTAAAGTGTGCTTTAAGAGACACAGGGGAGTGATTTGATTGCATCAGATATGTAATTTTACTCACAACTGATTGGTTCAGCATCTGTTAGCGATCTGTAATCCAGAATGAAACCTGCTACGGAGCAGGTCAGCCATGTAGCGTAAATTGCTATTGACACCGCTAAAAGCAGACCAACTTTCAAGGTACCTAAAACTTGGAGTTGAGGCAAACTAAACTAAAACTTACCTGGCTAGCCACCGAAACTGGCTTCATGGTACAGGCCTCTACTATAACTAGTGTTGTCACGGTACCAACATTTCAGTAGTCGGTACCAATACCATTGAAATTTCACGGTACACAATACCATTTTCTGTACCAAAGCAAAAACAGGTTACTAAACAACACTCTTTTATTAACAAAGTTAAAGTTTTAATAGAAAGGCTTTGCCATGGCAAAATAGTGGAAGAACTTCCTGTTCAATACAAAACCAGGGAGGGGCTCTCTCAGGTGGAAGCAACCGATGAGCCAAATGTCTGAGACCGCATGTATAATAATAAAACAAAATCTTGGGTAGGCCTAGCCCACCTTTGTCAATCGGCCTATATAACTTATTGAAATGTAATCTGGGATGCTTACCATTCCAAATTAAGGACATCGCTATACTATCAAATTGCTTGAAATTAGAGGGGGTCATCTACAGGGAGAGATTGTAGCAGGTTGAATAGTTGAATTTTGGAATACAATTTGTTTTAATAGCATTAACCTTCCCAATCATAGATAAATCTAATGAAGCCCACCTGCCCACATCGCTTGAAAACGTTTTTATTAAGGAGTCAAAATTACCTCTAATCAAATCACACAAATTTGCTGGGAATTAAATACCCAAATACTTAATGCCCTGTTTGGGCCACTGGAAGGCGCCAAGCTGAAAAGCCGTACACTGTCAGAGCCAAAGCTTTGGATTTAGACCAATTGACTCTATTGGGGTCGGAGACGAATATTAAAATATCATCTGCGTAAAGCAAAAGCTTATGCACCATACCTCCCGCCACCACACCTTGAAAATAAAATGTATTTCTTATCGCGACTGCTAATGGTTCCAAGGCAAGACAGAACACTAATGGGGAACGAGGGCAACCCTTCTGGGTGCCCCTATCCAGAGTAAAATAATCTGAAATGAATCCATTTGTTTGTACCACCACTACCAGGTGTATATAAAGTAACTTAATCCATCTAATAAAAATATGTCCGAACCTATATATTTCCAAATCCTTAAAAAGATAATCCCATTCTACCATATCAAAAGCCATTTCAGTGTCAAGTGAGATGGGAGCAACCAGAGTCTGATCATTCGCTACTGACCACATGATAAACAATGGCAAAAACACATTCGTGTGAACGGCCCTTAACTCGTCTGTTCGAGCGTGTCTGTGAGTGCACGAAACAAGTTCAATAAGCCTGTTTATTTTTTCATTAATTACAAACCCGACCCAAACCCGAAGTCCTATTTGAAAAACTGACACAAACCCGGCCTGAAACCCGTCGGGTTCTTGGGTCCTGTCGGGCCCGTGTCGGGTTGCAGATCAGTTAGTTTAATTATTTATTTCAATTGAAAACATGCCAACCTTCACCAAGGGAGGTTAGATTGTCTTTTTAGCTATTCTCCATTGCCTTTAATGTATTTTTTGTAGATGTATTGGCCATCAGATCAGAGTATGGGGCTTCGGTGATTCAGAGAATGCTGCTTAGGTATGTGAAGTTTTCTTAATTTTTAGCCAAATTATTAAATCTCAACTTGGTCATAGTTCATTCTATACATGGCTCTTAAAGGAATATTCCTAGTTCAACATAAGTTAAGCTCAATCGACTGCATTTGTGGTAGAATGTTATCAAAAAAATAAATAAAAAAAAATCGAGGTGACTGGGGCCAATTTCTGGAGGGTTTAAAGGCAGAAATGTGAAGCTTATAACTTTATGAAAGCACTTATATTAATTACACTGTTAACAATTGTGTATAATTTGAGCTGTAAAGTTGTTTAAATTGTTTTAAGTCATTTTAGGGTTTACAGCATTACGTTGTCATACAGCATTATTGTTTACATGTTGTGACTATACTTTTAAACCATTGAGTATTTTTTTTCCAGATTAACAATTTTTATTCATTCTTACAAATGAAACAGAAAAGAAAAACATGTATACACAGAATCAACTTTTAACCCCCATTATTCCCTTTCCCCCTCCCAATCCCCAACTCCACCCTGACCCTCAATAAATATCCCTGTGGTCAAAGCCTAAGCACACACACACAAAGATCAAAGATCCCCCATTTAGCCTTAACAGACTGTAGGGGCAAGTGAGGTTAGCGAGCACCTATGAAGGCCGGAACGGTACACGAGGGGGTGGGTGGCCAGCGCCACGCCCGACCGCCTTTGTCTCCCCAGTGGCGATGTTTTACACACCACACCAGGTACTCATTTTAGGCTGAGTCGACCTAGGGGAGGCCCGGGTCCGGTTCAGATAATCGCCACTGAGCCATGAGCAGGAATCGAACTCGGGTCGCCAGGCTCGCTAACCGCTACACTACCGCTCCCCACCAAAAGAAAAACATGTATACACAGAATCAACTTTTAACCCCGATTATTCCCTTTCCCCCTCCCAATCCCCAACTCCACCCTGACCCTCAACACATATCCCTGTGGTCAAAGCCTGAGCACACACACACACACACACACAACACACACACACACACACACACACACACACACACACACACACACACAAATTAATAAAACAAATAATGTTTTTTTAAACAAATAAAGAGAGGAAAAAAATAAAGAATTCCACAAATGATACAATTTACAAATTCAACCATAATCATGTTTCACTCCACATGGTTCTCACTAAGAGCCTTCCAGAAAGTATTTGTCCCATTTCTTCCCATTGATGTCTAATCTACCAAGCTGTTTATGTGACATCTTTTCAAATGCTGCCACCCTGCCCAATTCGGTGAACCATACTTGAAATGAGGAAGTGTCTTATAACTTTCATCCTTTAAGGATTATCTGTCTACCAATAATTGCACTCGTTTGGACCCAGCTTTTTGAATATTTGTCACCTACTTTAATAACTGCCCCATCACCCAATATACATAGTCTGGGGTAGAATAAAAATTGTGTGTCCAGAGCCTCAGATAAAATTCTGGACTCTTACACAGAATTCTTGAATCTTAGTGCAGAATCACAGAGCATGGGGTGACAACTGACATTACCAGCAGGCAGCTGTATCATTTAAACCAAACCTAAACAATCTAGAGGGAGTCCAGCAGAAACTATGCAAAATCTTAAACTGAATAAGGCATTAATAAGGCATACCCTTGCATTTCTAGACATAGTTTTAATATTTTTTTTTATTCTTTCCCACTGTTCATCCTCCAATACCAAGTTCAAATCTCTTTCCCATAACCTCTTAAGATCTGTTAAGGCTCCATCACCCAGACTCTGAATCAACGAGGAATAATACACTGATGCTTCTGGACTCTTTGCACCATACAAAGAGTGTCTGCAGCCTTAGGGGGCTGTGTACTACCACCAAATATAGCACAAGTAAATGGCACAGCTGTAAATACCTGAAAAACTGAGACCTAGAAATCCCAAATTGCTTGGTTATATTTTCAAATGATCTCAAATCTCCATTTTCATAAAGGTCACCAAGTGTAGTTACACCCCTCTCAAGCTATTCTTTCCAGCAAAAGGGGGAATTGTTAATACATAATTAGCAAGTTCTGCCAGATACTTGAGGAAACATTTAAGTAAGTTTCAGAATTGAATATAAGAAAACAACAACATTTTGGGGAGGCCTTAACCTCATTTGTCAATTGGTATATGTAATTTAGAAACAGTGAGTATTTTAACATTTACTGATTGGCCCCATTCACTTCCATTGTAAGTTCCTCATCATTACCCAGATTTGTGCTTTTTTTTTTTTTTTATAGAAAAGGAGAGACGAGTCGAAATAAAATGTGTGGTAATCAACATTATGTCATAAATGCAGTTGATTTAGCTTAACCTAAATTGAACCCGGAATATTCCTTCAAGCTGACCTTGAATTATTACACAGATGTGGATGTTTGATGTGGATATGTGTTCAGACCACAGGTTCCATTAGATGAAATTCTGCCGCCATCAGTACCACCTGATGCTCTTGATTTAGTGCAACGCCTGCTTGTTTTTAATCCAGACAAGAGACTTAATGCAGAGGAAGCTCTGCAGCACCCTTATGTGTCCAAGTGAGTTGAAGTTTCTCTTTATTGTCTTATTTAATATTTAAACAGTCAACATGAAATCAAAAAGGACCCTGTTCCTTAATGCATGTTCCTGGTCTTGTCGTGCATGACTCTTCAGTATACTGTGTTCCAGTGAGATTGCTCCGCTTCTGAAACAACTTTTCTTTTTGGGATACATTGACACCACATTGGTTAATGGTAACCAATAATTAAGCAGCTATTTAGGCATTGTTTTAGACTCCTGTTGTAGGTCTTTTTAGCCTTTTTAAAATCTTGCCAACAGTTAATGCAGTAATTTAATGCCACTTAATGTTAATGTAATAAAGGTTATTATGGCAACAATAGCAAGTAATAATAGATTTGACAAAGAAGTGTTACCACTGAGATATGTCAAGATGTTAGTGGTGTTTCAGAAGGGGAGCAGTCCTCCAAAAGTGACTAAAAACTTGCATTCAGGTCTGGATCCATTCTGGTATGGAATGCCCACTTTTCATCTAATCAATTCCCGGTGGATTAAATCACAATAATCTTCTGAAACCGCCCTAATATTTTAATTTTTCACTTCTACAGACATCACATTGCCCTTTCATGTTTACAGTAAGCACATTAACATATGATCCTTGAAGAATAATTATAAAACTCACTGGGTCATATGATAATGTAATAATGATTTAATTATTATAACTGAATTAATCAATGGATAGATTAATGAATAATAAATAAGTAAAAATATCTTTCCTCTTTCTTCATTTCATGTAAGATTTCACAATCCTGCCCGAGAACAAAGTCTGAACTATGATGTCATTCTACCAGTGGACGATGACGTCCAACTCTCTGTTACTCAGTACCGAAACAAGCTCTATGAGGTTAGAAAGCATGTGCACACATCAGGACAACAGTGAAAGTATTTCTGTGCAAAAGAAAATATCAAACTCTACAGAGCAGTCATAATGTTATGATTGTACACAGTCATGTGATTTCTGTGTCATAGTGACAGAAATGTATTTCCTTCAGGAAAGGGCACAGCTTTGTTATGTAGCATTTTTGTCACATTGACTAAACAAATAATTGGTTACTTAGCCTTATTTACAGTAATATCATAGCAAAAATTCAAATCTTCATCTTCTCAATTTCAAAAGATGATCCTGGAGAAAAGGACCTGTCGACAAATGCAAAAACAACCTTATTTCAAGAAGAAAATAGTGGAAACCACAGAAGTGAACGGAAACAGTGGAATGGACAAAAGCAAAGAAACTTTTCAGGGGGAAGGCATGCATGGAGAGGAAGGAGATAATGAGAGGAAATCTCCCAAAGACAAGAGGAGCCATAATGGAACTGCACCGGTTATTGCAAAACCTCTCAGTAGGCCTGAGCAAACACACACAGCTATTGAGAACACCAGCCCAGCAGTGAGCCCCAATGCAGTCAAAAAGTCCTATAACCCCATCACACACATGCCAAGTGAGTTCTGTTTAATAGTGGCTGAATAATCACACTTGTTCACCACATTAATACAAATAATAATAATGTAACCCTACTGATAAGAGATGAATTACACTTAAACTTATAAACAGGAAAATGTCTCCGGTTACACATGTAACCTCGGCTGCCTGAGATGAAGGGAACGAGACATTGCAGTGAACGCTTTGGGGAATTATTTTTCCATGACCTAGTTGAAGCCCTTGTATCATAACGCCAATCTTATGATTGGCAATTGTGTTTGAGCCCCACCCTTTTCTAGGTTATAAAACCTCACGAACATGTTCTGTGAAGTCCATCCTGCTGCTAAATGAATATCCTGTAGGTATACACCATTTGTCCATGGTCACGAAGAGGCCATGTCTAATTGAAAGCGCCTTCATGCCAATAGGGCTATCATGCCCTGTGATTCATAAGCGAGGGCAATCGCATCAACAATCCAGTGAGATGAAAGTGCCCTTTGTGCATCCTCCACAACAAAGAGCGAGCTGATCTGACAGTCTAAATTGGCGAGTATGTTTGTAACAAATAAACAGACAGCTTCAGTTCCTCCGGCTCTCGGCGGCCAGCAGTGACCCCTCCGTCAGTCTACATAAAGGTTTAATGGTATAAATGAAATTAAAACAACATAAACAAACAGACACACATGAGGCCATGAGCGTCTCTCTCTCTCTCGAACAGACGTCTCCGGCTGCCCCTTATCTTGCTCTCCCGCTGATCAACTGATTTAGCGCCGACCATGCTCCATCATGGCTTGGCCACGCCCTCCTCGTCGCAAGAGAAAGCTTGCAGGTGCACTATCTGAGCCCTGAAGGGTGTGGAAAGCACCTTAGGCACATAGCCTTTTTTGGGTTTGATGCTGGCTTTTTAAAGCCCCGGACCGAATTCCAGACACGAACTGTCGACAGACAGTGCCTGTATATTAAAATCCCGTTTGACTGAGGCCAGAGCCAACAGCAGTGCCGTCTTTACGGAGAACACACGTAACTCAACAGATTGCAATGGTTCGAATGGGAGGCTCGTGAGTGCCCTCAGCACCAGATTTAGGTCCCATGTTGGAACTATAACAGGGCGAGGGGGGTTCAAGCCCCTCGCTCCTCTAAGGAAATTTATGATCAGATCATGTCTGCCAATTTTAGGAGCCAGCCTCTGGGGCATAAAATCCTAATTTGGTCGCTTCGTAGACCTTAAGTGTTGACAGAGTAAGACCTCCGTCCAACCGCTCATGAAGGAATGTAAGAATCTTCCTTATGGAACAATTCACTCTGCTGCGTGAGTCTTTACTACGTGAAAAGCACCAATCCACAAACATACGCCATTTTAGTGCATAGAGGCATCTTGTATAAAATTGTTTTCATTACAGTTTGAGACAATTCAGGCTCGTTTTCTGTGCTCTTTTCAGGGGCCATACGTATAGGTTCCACAGCTCTGGCTGGGGATGCCAAATTGTGCCCTACGCTTTAGAGAGCAGATCCCTCCTCAGTGGTATTTCCCATGGAGGACCGCCTAATATCTTCATCATTTCCAGAAAACATGGGCCTCTCGGACTTTGCTGATGACAGAATGGAGGAGGCGTACTGGGGGAAACGCATATTTGCATTTGTCGGCCACTTGTGGGCTAAGGCGTCCACTTCTAGCGGGGCTTGGGACATGGAGTACTAAAAAGGGGAGTGTGCTGTCTCTGCGGAGGCAAATACATTGAATTCCACTTCGCCGAACATATCCCAACTCTTCAGAACCGTCTGAGGACGAAGTCTCAATTCCCCCACTACCAGTCCCTGGCATGACAGTATGTCTGCTCCGCAGTTCAGACGGACAGAACATATGTTGTGCGCAGGGAGAGGAGATGGCACACACTCCACATGAGGAGGCTCATCACTGATGGCGATCGAGTGCCACCTTGGTGATTTATGTATGCCATCACTAGCATATTGTCTGACCGAATCAGAAAGTGATGATTCACTATATGGAATGGAAAGCTTTCACCGCTAAGAATTCTGCTAACATTGTAGAACCTCAAATATGGCCAGTAATAGCCAATCGTCAAATAAATTCAGAATGTGTACGCTGATCATTTTCCAGATGGGTGAGTGGCCAGTGCACGCTCCTCGCCCTCGCTGGGGGAAGGCTTTTCCTGGCCTGGTGATTCACTGTCAGGCCAAGCCTTGATGAAATTGAAGGTTCACTTGTTGTTCTGTAACTTCTTTATTCCTCCTTTATACATTTTGGCATGAGATTAATGTGACAGAATCACTTTCTTGACCCCCCTCCCCCCAAAATATGTATTTAACTTGAAAAGTAGTTATTCTCCTAAAAGGACAATTTAGACACTTTACGGCTCAAACTTTAAATTATGTTTTAACAACTAGCTTTAACTACTTTACATTTCTGTTTTGAACCCCTCCGAAATGCTGGCCCCATAGACTTCTTGTGTAAGTGCTGTAAACACTTCTGTATTATTGCTCTTTAAAAATATATATATTTTAAATGATTTTCTCTGCTAATCAACATTTTGCCACAAATGCTGTCAATTGAGCTTAACTTTAATTGAACCCAGAACATTTCTTGAATGTGCAAATAGCTCAATGTTTTTGGTCATTGAATGTCTTGGTTTCAATGTTTATGGTCAATGAAATCATAGAATAAAGTACAAATTGTTCAGTCATAAAAGATATTTGTTTATTTTTTCAAATGATTTAGTCAAACTACACTACCCCACAGGAGTACCTCATCTTCACCGAATCGGAAAGAGGATTCAGGATTCTGGAAGTGGACTACCTATAGATGGGGCTAATGGCTTTGTGGTATGTCCTAAGGACTCTCCTGACATTCATTTTAGAAATGAGTTATACTCTAATTTAGTTTTGTTTTAAAAAGTTATTATGGGGCAAATATATTTATTATTAAGCTTTTATTTTTTATATGAATATACTTAATTATAACACATTTATTTTTGTTTCCAGTCATTGAGTAATACTAATTAGCTGGTCTCTACAATGTATAGTGAATGTATAGTGTTTCTTTGTTTCCATCAGGGTGTTGACCAGCGTGGTCGTTCTGCTCCTGTGACACGCACTCGCTCTTTCTCTCTCACACTAGCACAGCCCCAAAACAATCCTTTGCTTCGCAAGGATGAACCCACTGTTTCCCCTGGGCTATGTGTCACTTCTGCTCGCCTGGTGAGTGTGCCATCTGACAATCTTTTTTTCCACAATTAATGCCAATAAATAATAAATAATCTGGCTTGGGTTGAATACTGATGCCTTTTTTGTTTTGTTGTGAAATCAGTGATTCAAAAATGCATAAAAATCATGTGACTCACTCTTGTTGACCGTGACCTGGGAGCAATTTATCCTGCCAACAAAACCCATTGGTTTAGTTTTAAACTACGTAATATGATCAAAAGCATTGCCACATATCATGATACATTTGATACCTACAGGTGTATGCAAAGGTTTAGGCACCCCTGACAATTTCCATGATTTTCATTTATAAATAATTGGGGGTTTGAATCAGCAATTTCATTTTGATCTATCAAATAACTGAAGGACACAGAAATATATTCAGTAGTGAAATTAGGTTTATTGGATGAACAGAAAATGTGCAATATGCATCAAAATTGAAATTAGACAGGTGCGTAAATTTGGGCACCCTTGTCATTTTATTGATTTGAATACCTGTAACTACCTAGCACTGATTGAAAACAAAGATTGTTCAACATTATGGTTTAGGGGAATGCTACAAAAAAGCTATCACAGAGATTTAAGCTGTCAGTGTCCACTGTGAGGAACATAGTGAGGAAATGTAAGACCACAGGCACAGTTCTTGTTAAGGCCAGAAGTGGCAGGCCAAGTAAAATATCGGAGAGGCAAAGGCGAAGGATGGTGAGAATGGTCAAAAACAGCCCACAGACCACCTCCAAAGACCTACAACATCATCTTGCTGCAGATGGTGTCACTGTGCATCGTTCAACAATTCAGCGCACTTTGCACAAGGAGAAGCTTTACGGGAGAGTGATGCGGAAGAAGCCTTTTCTGCACACACGAAATAAACAAAATCACTTGAGGTATGCAAACGCAGATTTGGGAAAGCCAGCTTCATTTTGGAAGAAGGTGCTGTGGACTGATGAAACAAAGATGGAGATATTTGGTCATAACAAGGGGCGTTATGCATGGCGGAAAAATAACACAGCGTTCCAAGACAAACACTTGCTACCCACAGTTAAATTGGTGGAGGTTCCATCATGCTGTGGGGCTGTGTGGCCAGTGCCGGTACTGGGAGTCTTGTTAAAGTTGAGGGTCACATGGATTCCACTCAATATCAGCAGATACTTGAGAATAATGTAGAGGAATCAGTCACAAAGTTGAAGTTACACTGGGGCTGGATATTTCAACAAGACAACGACCCAAAACACTGCTCAAAATCTACTCTGGCATTTATGCAGAGGAACAAGTACAATATTCTGGAATGGACATCCCATTCCCCAGACCTGAATATCATTGAAAATCTGTGGGGTGATTTGAAGCGGGCTGTCCATGCTCGGCAACCATCAAACCTAACTGAACTGGAGATGTTTTGCAAGGAGGAATGGTCCAAAATACCATCATCCAGACTCCAGACACTCATTACAGGTTATAGGAAGTGTCTAGAGGCTGTTATTTCTGCTAAAGGAGGCTCAACTAAGTATTGATGTGATATTTCAGTTGGGGTGCACAAATTTATGCACCTGTCTAATTTAGTTTTGATGCATATTGCTCATTTTCTGTTCATCCAATAAACCTCATTTCACTACTGAAATATTACTGTGTCCTTCAGTTATTTGATAGATCATAATGAAATTGCTGATCCAAACACCCAATTATTTATAAATGAAAATCATGGAAATTGTCAGGGGTGCCTAAACTTTTGCATAAGCCTGTATAAGGAGGTCTTACCACCATCAGTTCAATGTCTCCATGTTACTTTGTTCCTTGTTTTCATGCTGTGTATAGATGTTTTTATTTTATTTTAAACATTTGTCTCAAATAGGTTACCTTCATTACTTAGTAGCTGTCTCATAAAAAAAAAAATTCTGTTTAATGATGTCTTGTGTTCTGATTGTACAGAACCAGCGTTCTAATTCGCAGTCACGTGATGCCAAGCCTCCTCCAAGGTTTAGCAAGAAGGTGTTCCAGAGTAATTCAAATGTTTCTGCAGCTGGAGATCCTCGCGCCAAACTAGGCAGTTACTCTCAGGCGTACGGGACTATCAGCAAGACCGGACTGGACAATCTTTTTAGGAATTACCACCAGTTTTAAAATATATGGTGTTTTGGAATCTCCCAGATCAAATAGAAATGACTGTCATTGAGTCTGTGGATTTTACATACATTTAACACATTAATGCCTAACTAACTCAGTCATCAGATGCTGTGAAGTATATTGCCATTATGGAAATCCCAGATTAGTGCTGCCAATGACATGATTCTGATCAGTTTATATTCAGGTGTCAACTTCTTGTTTGTAAATATGCGGTGAAAATATTGATTAAACTAAAGAATCTCTTAGAATTAAAAGGGCTTTAGGGAATAAAGAAATACATTTGAAACCAAATAATTTTTTTAATCAATTTATGTATAGTTTCATATTGTATTGACTGATACATTTGTGAACATTATCTGTACTCACTTTTCTGTACACCATATTTGCTTGTTTTGTTTATATTATTTGGATTGTGTAAAGCATTGAATAACCACTTATACAAATTTCCTCAGACACTGAGTAACTACAATGAACCAGAAATGTGAGAAGACATTGTTTAACACTAGAACACTTTTATTTTGATATATATATATATATATATAATTTTAACCTACCATTATATGGCACAAACTCAACTTCTCATTCTCGCATATTTTGGTGACACTAAGAACATTTTCTGGAGTAAAATTGCACATTTTCTATTATATTCTTTAACGCTAAAATGGCTATATTCGATTCATGTAAATTTGTCGAACATTATAGCTATTACGTAATGGGACAGTCATGTCTTTGAACTGCCTGGCGTTTCATACATGTCTTTACATCCAGGATGTTTCTGCAGTATGATGTAACTTCCCAAAACAGTCACGGTCCAGCTCTGATACAGTCGCGTTGGGCGAGGCTTACAGATCCAGACGAGCATCATCCTACAGCCGACAAACTGACTTTTCATTCGCTAGTATTTAAAACACATACGTTGTATTTTGTACGCCGTACAACCTGAGGGGTAAGTCTGTCTAATTGTCTGTAAGTGCGACTTAGGGTAATTTCAAAGTCAACATTGTTTAATAACGCAGGTGGATGGACATTGCGCTTCTGTTACTGTGGCGTTTGGTGTCTTTTTTTCAAGCAAGCTTGCGAGTTGGCTATTTCGTATGGTCTCGCACGATATTGGTCGCATAATCTCGCACGACTTCATCACATGCAAATTCCACTGTCTAATGCAGATGTAAGTGCGAGTTCTGTGCACGAGGCTTTACTTATTAATTACCCAAACTCCCTATCTAAACTTAACCAATCAGTAGAGTGTGTAAACATGATAGGAGGCTGTTGTGAGTGACAAATGGAAACGGAAGTCCAGCGATGTCATTGGCTGTAGTGAAAGTCGTAGGAATTCAAACGAGTGCAGTCGTATATTGTACAAATTAGCCAAATAATCAAAAGTTGTATGAATCCAGACGATTTCGCCATGAGTGTGTTGGTCCTTCTCTGTCACCATAGGGAATTTTTCCTCAATATCGGTCCGCTTATCTTCTGGTGTGTTCCAGGGGTCCATTTTGGGCTCTTTACTTTTCTGCCTCTATATGCTGCTGTTTAAAAAGAAAATATATCTATTATCATTGCTATGCTGATGATTCCCAATTTTATTTGCAGTTCAGACCAGACAGTAGCTGCCCTTTTGAAATGCTTTTCAAATGTCTTGAGAATATCAAATGTTGCATGGCAAACAATGTTTTATTATTAGTTATTATTTTAGGCTCTTCCAGGCCCCCTCCTGCATTTGAAGCACAGTTAGGTTCTCTTTCCTCCATTCAAATGCATATAAACAAACTTTGGGTTATTTTTGACTCATCTTTAATCTTTGACAAACAAATCAGTGGCATGGTAAAATAGCCCATATTATGCTAATTTACAGGTTCATAATTTTATTTTGGAGGTCTACTAGAATAGGTTTACATGCTTTAATGTTCAAAAAACACATTATTTTTTATCAAACTGTACATAGCTTTTCTCCACAATTCATGTTCTGGCCAAAATGCTCTGATTTACTTCCTGTCTCTTTAAAGCCCCCTTTTACAAAAAGCCCAGTCTGCTCTGATTGGTCAACTGGCCTAGTCTGTTGTAATTGGTCAACTGTGTTGAGCGTGTGTCGGAAATGTAATGCCCCTTACCCCTTAACCGAGTTTCATACTGTAACTATGGTAACAGTGGCATCAGTTTTTGCCATACCAGTTCGAGCCAGAGTCCGATAATGAAATAAAAAAATGAAAATTTGGAAGAACAAGCTAATCAACCCGAACCACCTTCGCAAGCACGACTTGAGCAAGACGTTTCACAGTGATAAGTTTTAATTTTTATTTTTTTATTTTTTTTAAAGTACACGGTTGATTATTGTGAACCTAACAAAGCTTTAAGTAAAAAACTCAAAGTGCATCTAAGTTAGTCATCTTTTACTGGATTGGGTATAGCCAAACTTTTTTCGCCCGAGATATGAACAGAAAACAGATGCTTACACCCGGTTAGTGAGCAAGTTAGCTGTGGACTACCGATAGTGGTCGTAACATTACAGCTTGTAATAATTATATATAAAATTATATAAGACTCTTGAGATCGACCATTTTGTTACACAGTTGTAGATAAAAGCCGGCCCACAGCTGAATAGTAAACCCTTACCAAAACATTAGCATTATATAACAAGTTATTCGAGCACTACCATGGATTGCAGATGTAAAATGACCATTTGTAAAAATAAATCTATCTCCACACTTGATCACTATTCATGATAGTAAGAATGACAAACATTCTGCATAATTCTACACAATTATAGGTAAAAGTGGGCCCACAGCTGATTAGCAAATACACAAACTATGCATTTTAACTTCTGTAGTAGATAAATACACAAATAATCAAGCATACTTACAGGTTGTGATTCTGAAGTGCCAGATTGTCCCAACAAAGTGGGAACTGCACCATATTTCAGGAGTAACCGTCTTGAAAATCCGACATTGGTTGTGGTTGTACTGCTGAGGAATAGTGGTAAAAAATAAATTTTAACCACTGACTCTTCAAATCGTCTGCCTTTGGAAGTCCAAACAAAGAGGTTTTGCTTTTGCAGTGAAGAAAACAGCTTCTTCTCGACATGGTGACAACACTAACCCAACTCATCCTGGCCTTGGCTATAACTACGTTTGTTTGAGGGCAGGCCAAAGTAGCCCATAGGCGGGCATTATGCCAATGTGTTACATAGTGATGTAGATACTTTATGGAAGAAATGGCTGGACTACAAACAGCCCGTTTCTTGTAGTTCTTGAGCAGTGTTGTCTGTGCGAGAGAATAACTCCCCTTGCATGTAACTATGCAGACATTTTACATGCACAAAAAGCTATGTTACACACTTAAGAAAAGGTAATAAAAAGCATAATAGGGTCTCTTTAAGGGAGGTTTCTTCTAAGGCAGTGTTTCCCAACCGCTGTGCCGTGGCACACTTGTGTGCTGTGAAAGATTGTCAGGTGTGCTGTGGAAAATTATCAAATTCCACAAAATAAATAAGTGCATGAAAAAAATAAATAATAATTCAGGGATCCAGATTCCTCACCTTTCGGAGAAATGTGCCATTTTGAAACCATAATCGGTCACTATTTTGATTGTGAAGAGCAATGATTAATGTGCAAATGTGAGTGATATTTATACACGTTAAGGGCCTTTCATGTGCCTCGCGTCAGTGGTGCAGAATACATTGAAGTCATAAAGTGTTTTTCACACAAGTTTTTGCTTCACCAGTGATGTCTTTGAGAGTATTAAGCAATAAGAAATATTTAAAAACTGCCCAAATTTGTGAAGAGACATTGAATGTCTCATAATTTCTTTTAATTAAATATTAACCACAGTTATTTAACTCATTTAAATTCACCAAGAAAACGCTTCTAAACATAAACGAGTCCTATTATTATTTTCTGCTATCAAAGCAACTGCAAGCTTTTTCTCTCTCTTCCAAATACATGTTTTCAATGTTTATTGTGCACACCTCCCACTTTTTTACATGACAAACTCGTAAAATCGCCCGTGTGACGCTTTCTGCAACTCTTGTCATGCGGAGGGTAATGCGGTGCTTGATGCTGGTGTTGAACGAAGCGTTGACACCTCGACTCAACTCATGTGAAATGCGTTTACGACTAAATTATTGAAACTCAAATGTATTATTATTTGTCTATTACTGAGGTCTTTTCTGATAAAAGCCATGCTCAGCTATTTAAATTGGCTACTGTAGGAAAATTATACTGCAGATCTGCTTTGTGTTGATAATTCTTAAACTGAAGTCAGTAGATTTGCAGCTATGCAAGTTTTGATAAAGGAGAAGGTAAGGATGTTATTGAAACTCACTATTATTACACTATCATTGTTGTCTTTTTGGATGAAAAACAATGCTCAGAATGAAGGAAGACTATAAATCTGCTTTGTTCTTTTAATGCTTAAACACTATAAAGTCTCTTGGTAGATTTCGGTCATGAAAATGATTCACTGACTCACTCATAGCACGTAAGACGCTCATTTGTCTCCACCTACTGACATTTCCAGAAGTGGTCACTGAACTAATCAGGTAATAAATTTGACCAAATTAATGAAACAGAAGCAAGCCTCACCAAAATACTCTTTATTTTGCAGCTAATTCTGCACAATTTTAAACTTGAATACACTAAAATAGCTGGAATTGGTGTTTTTAGCTTATTCTTTAAAATAATATCCCCAGAAAAATCTTTTGTGGACCAGTGATTGTCTTACCTTTTTCGCCCTTCATGAGTTTGCATCCCTGTAATTTGATTGGCATTGCAAGAACAAACCTAAAAATTAGAAAAGAAGCACATTTTTTGTTTTTCCATTACCCATTTAGCGCTCTTGCCACCTGTGACCTCACACAGTGAAGCCTACCTATGTGACTTTTTTTTTTTGCATAGCCGAATTTCAAACATTACACGTAAACACGCTAATAAGATGGACAGAAAACATGGACAAGATCTTGAAAAGGAAAAATATTGATGATGGCTAGCCTATGTGGGATAGTGGTGTGCCGTGGCAGAAAAAAGGTGGGAAATACTGATCTTAGGTATTTTGCTAGACTAAAACAGTTTCTATCTCAAAAAAACCTAGATTGTGATCCATTCTTTTATTACATCACGGCTGGATTACTGCAATTCACTATATATGGGTCTGCCTCAATCTGCTATATCTCGTCTGCAGATTGTTCAAAATGCGGCAGATAGATTTTTAACTTGGATAAAAACAACTTGACAGTCGTCCAATGTAGAGATAGAGTGGTCAGGACAGACTGCTGAACTGCAGATCACACAAACATAGTCATGGGTTGTTATTTCAAGCCTGTAAGAACTGTTTTAGCATGTTTGATCAGGCATTTTTTCTTTAGAATGAATAATGACTTAATTAACCATGACAGTTTGAGTAACTTTCCCGTACCGCTGAAAATGTACAAAGTAATCTGGTAGTTAGAACTGGATCATTAGTTCAGTGGTAGATCATACTGATACATCACTCAGCGACCCGGATTCAAATCCTGGTTCATCAAATGCAATTGTATCTTTGCTGCAGGTTATGATGTACTTTCAATAGGTCTATTGAAAACTTTGTAAAACACAGACACAATGTATTATATAGTTTTAAACAAATCAAAATTTCAACTGAATCTGACAGCCAGCAGTCACAGTATTATCCAATGGCGTAGATTTGTTTTGAAAATTGAGGGGACCAAATGTGGGTTTTACAATTATTTGCACATTTCCTTATTATGCAATAGCAACATCATGCATAGCATATAACAATTGTCTAAACGTCTAAGCTGACGTATTTCTGGAGGAAATGTGGATGCTAAGGGAATCCCTTTAATATGAAAACTGATAAATACACACACACACACAAATGCTCCAATCTAGGGCACGAGTCGACACCGCTTATGTGCATCCCGACTACATGCTACGCTCTTTGGGCATTCACAAAGTGCATAGATGCGGTTTTCGCCCCTCTGAGACTGAGCGGCGTACGCATCTTTAACTACCACTACGATTGGATGTTAGTGCTGCAATCAGAGACTTTGTTATGCCAGCACAGACTTACTGCTTCAGCCATTCCACAGTGTCTGTCTTAGTTCAAACTGGGGAGAACAATTCCACTGAAACTTTCTGAAGCATTGGGATATATGGCAGCGGAATCCGTCATTTAGGTCTCTTACACATGAGACCTCTTCAGTGCTGGCTGAAGCGCCATGTGCCACGACGTGCTTGGTGCCAAGGGCGCATGTGCATCATTATACCCAGCTGCTGTATAGCTGCTTTAGCACCATGGACAGCTCCTGCGTTTTACCAGCGAGGTGTCGCGCTGGGGCAAGTTGCCAGGCAGCACGTAAAGCTATCGGCTGTATTTCTAGCCTTAAAGGCTTTTCAGTCAGAAATAGGAAACTGTCATGTCCTGGTTCGCTCAGACAACATGACAGTTGTGGCATATATAAACCACCAAGGCAGAATTCAGGTGACTTTAACCTCAAACTGTATTGAGGATTTTGGAAATACATGGCAAAGCAGAAATCGTTCTATTTGCCTCATTGGAGAATACCTACTGTCCCCTTTGGTACTTGAAGTCCCAAGTTGTCAGGCGGAAAGTGGTGACCAAGGATGCTTCCAACACAGGTTGGGAGGCAGTATGCGTTAGACGCCTGCCTTTCGTCACCTAGACAGGTGCGAAGAGGGCGTGCCACATCAACCGCTTAGAGCTATCGACTGTAATTCTAGCCTTAAAGGCTTTCAGTCAGAAATAGCCAGCTGTCGTGTCCTGGTTTGCACAGACAACATGACAGTTGTGGCATATATAACCTGCCAAGGTGGAATTTATTCATCGCCACTGTTGAGACTGAAGTGTCGCTTCCTCCTACGGAGTGAGCATCATCTCTTCCTGAGAGCGACATATGTCCCGGGCCGCCTGAATTACAGCTCAGGCCTACTGTCACGCTAAGGTGTGATACTGGGCGAATGGAGACTTCATCCTCAAACTGTACTGAGGATTTGGGAAATATTCTGCAAAGCAGAAATATATCTATTTGCCTCAGTGGAGAATGCCCACTGTCTCCTCTGTTATTTGAAGTCCCAACCCCCGCTGGGAACTGATGCAATGCCACACAAATGGGCGGTGAAAGCAAATATACGTTTCCCCGGTATGCCTTATTCACTCTATCATAGTCCAAGAGGACAAAGAAACGGTTCTATTAGTTGCACCGAAATGGCTCACTCAGCCATGGTTTCCAGAAATGATGGAGATGCTGTACAAATCACCATGGGAAATAACACTGAAGAGGGATCTCCTCTCTCAGGCGCAATCTGACATCCCCTGCCCCAGCTGTGGAACCTGCATGTGTGGCCCCTGAAAGGCGTGCACTACCCATGCCAGTACTGACACGTTCATTTTCAAGTCATGAACACCATTTTACAGGCCAGAGCATCGTCCACGAGACACCTCTATGCACTAAAATGGAAGATGTTCACTGATTGGTGTCTCGCACATAGCAAGGACCCAGTAAACAGCCCAATACATGAAATTATAATGTTTCTTCAAGAGCGATTATATGCAAGACTCACCCTGTCAAAGCTTAAAGTGTATGTGGCAACTATATCGGTGTGTCACGCACATGAAACTGTCGCCTCTACAGGCAAGCATGATTTAATCATAAAGATCCTTAAAGGAGCAAGACGATTAAACCCACCTCGGCTGGCTACAGTTCCGACTTGGGGCTTAACTTTAGTCCTAAAAGCTCTCACAGGTACCCCCTTCGAGCCTTTGGACTCACACTACTACTGGCTCTGGCCTCAGTAAAACGGACCTACATGCACTATCAGTCGACAATTCATGTCTGGATTTTGGCCCTGGTCTTTCAAGAGCCACTGTCAAACCCAGGAAAGTTCCTGACCACACCCTTCAAAGCGCAGGTGGTTCACCTTCGGGTCTTCTTCCCTCCTCCATTTAATTCGGATGAGGAACAATCATTGCATTTGTTATGCCCTGTGTGGGTGCTACAAGCTTACATTGAAAGTACTTGCCAGTTCAGTCTGATCAACTATTTATATGCTATGGAGGATGCACAAAAGGAATGTCCGTTTCTAAGCAAAGACTTTCTCACTGAATTGTCGATGCAATTACCCTGGCTTATGAGTCGCAGGGTCACACTCAACTCGAGGCATGGCCTCCTCATGGGCATGGACGAATGGTGTGTCCTTACAAGACATATGTTTTGCAGCTGGATGGTCCTCTCAAAACACATTCGTAAGGTTGTACAACCTAGATGTAACGTCTCTTTCTTCACAAGTCCTCATTCAGGCCTTTATAAATTACCATAAAGTCACAAGCACTTTCATTCTAACTAAACTCGACTGGGTTCGTGAAGGAGTTAATTAATTCTATATGACTGTAGTTCACATATTCGTTATGAGTGCTCTTCTCCTGGCCCTCATGAGGATCACTCACTGTGGCATGCTCATGTCGGTCGCAGTCCCACAAGACTGCGCCGCTATGTTTCCTCTCTGGGAAGTTATGTCATGTAGTGTGGCGTGATGGGATTCGGTTCCCCATATGCGTAACTACGCAATGTCAAGTGTACTGAGTCGTAAGAGAACGTCTCAGTTACGTACGTAACCTCGGTTCCCTGAGACGAAGGGAACAAGACATTGCAACGCTAGCTGCACTACAAGACTCTGAGTTTTTGAGGCATGAGCGTTGCGCTCCTTGTTCTATATCAGAAATTGTGTTTGTGCACCTGTTTTTATAGCGGACAGTTTCGCGCCAAAATAGGCGGGCTCAAACACCATTGGGATTGGACCATAGTAATTATAGCCAAACTGTGCCATTGCCCACAATTCCACCATGGTTTTTTCCAGTGCCTTCCCAATGCCAATGCCTGGCAGACATTAATTTACTCCAAGAAACTAAGACAAATTAGCTATTCTCAGAAGAATACGTTGTACAGCAGTACATGGAACATAAGTACAGCCACATGATGCATATCTTTAGATGGATCCAAAGATCCAATCTCAGGGACAACTGGAGCAGCCGTTTTTGTACCAAAATATCAGGTATCTATCAGAAAGAGAACATCAGACAACTTATCTGTATTTACTGTGGAATTAGATGCAATTCTCATTGCTCTTCAGTGGATGGAGGATATGAATGTTGAGGGAGGATTTACTCTAACGGTATCTAACGAAACCACAATAAATAATTTTGGGCCGCATTTGCGATCATTTTAGTCGCAGTTTGGAGCCCTGATAGCAACATCTCCAGTATCCACACAGAGTTTTCCTATTTAGGCTTATAAAATCTCATGAAAAACTCTTTTATATTATATATTTGTACATTATATCTAATATTTTTGCCATGTGTAAATACAGCATTTCACAGTTTTTAACCGTGATTTCTAAATTCTTATGATTAAATTAACCATGATGGCCCCTATGCTCATGCATGCAAGCACATTGTAGACCCAGCCAATGCAGAGAATTAACTATTCAATTTTACTTCAGACTCTGTATTATAAAAGCTACTGTTTGTAAATTCATATTATAAAGTTCATGCAAACAATTAGTGTAGCCTACCTATATATTTTTAATCATGGTTAATAGTAAAACCGTATAATCGCGTCATCCTAATTCAATGCATACTCTAAAATATTTATATACTCTACCTTAACTGCTGATCTGAAATGCCTGTCTGCTTTCCTCACCATGAAAAACAACTGATCATTTCAATGAATGCCTTAACATCTTCACTGACTCTACATATAACTCATGTGATATAGTTCATTTTTTCTAAATTCATACAAAAGTTTTGTGTGGGTTACAGACCTACAGACTAAAATTGCATGTTGCCAGCCACTGACTGTCTTATGAGTTTATTTGTCCTGCAGGGGGCGCTTGACACATGAAAACGGAATCCTGCATTCATCCACATTTAAATCTAAGAACGCTTTATATCCATTTGGAGACATTTTACATTGGATAATTATTTGAATAAAAACTGATAACTGCAAGGATGTGAATGAAATCTGCCTCAGCATTATCTATAAAAGCATTTAAAAAAATCCTCATCCAGTAATGTTAAACAACTGTGAGTTCATACATCCTGGACAGCGCTGAGAAAATTAACAGGTAACATGTGACTCAACCTGTTTTTCTATTATGATTTGCAAATAATTATTTTGTTAATCTTATAAAAGTATAATTATTATTGTTTAAAAAATGTAGGTAATGTAAGTGTATATACCTATTATTGACACATTTCAGCCTATGATGCTTTAGTGTTGCAAATTAAAGAGTTGCAATTTACTGCTCTTGACAATTCAAACCAATGTCCCACGTTAAAGTGGAAAACCATATGTTACCCTGTGAAACTTAAAATTGTGTCAAATTTATTGGAACAAACATTGATGAAACAAAGTGGGTTAATAATGATGCCATAATGTGCAAAACGCCTTTTCTTTACTAACGTCTTTACTAACATTGAACGAATCTGCTGAAAAGGCAGATATAATTATTCACATGTATGCGCACATCCCATTTAACGTGATCCCCAGTTGATCCATAACACTGGCCAAATGTTAAAGAATGCCATTCAGTTGATGGATGAATTTCAAATGTCTATTCAGAGGTGCAAAAACCATATATGCAAGGTTATATGGAGTGTGGTAACGATTGGGGTAAATTCTGTCCTGTGACACTATATTTTTTACGTTAATGCCAATTTTCTTCCTCCAAACCAGTTTTTCATGACATTTGAAGCATCTACATAGAGTTTATGCACTAGAATTAAACGGAAAACTATGATCACTACACATTTTATTTGAAAATCTTGGAAAGCTCTATATGTATATTAGCTATATATTTTTAAGAGGTGTGTATGAACCACATTGATGGCAATTTGACATCTCCAATGACTAGTTTCAGGTGTATGGGGTATTTTCAGAAACATTAGGAGATGAACAATGTTTGAAATGCCAGTTTGTAATGCATATCAATTTGTTTTTAATTTATGCACAGCATATTTAATAAATCAACTTTCATTTTATGGACTACATTGATAGATGCTCTAAATTACCCAGAGTCTTAAAAATGTTGCCAAACAAAATGAAGCAGGTTTAAAATGTGGAAACCATAAACAGAACACTTAAGAAGTTATCAATCCTTGGCAATTTTGTTGCTGTGTTGGGACTAATGATATTTCTCTGTTGTCTGACTATTTTTAATGTATTTGAATGGCAACTTTGTAAATTCTTGTCACTCCAACCTAAAGTCCAATTCAACATTCTCTGTGGCATGGTCAATTCAATTCAAACTCTAACTCGTGGATTTAAAGGGAGCCAATTCCTAAATTCTGAGTTGTGGCTGACTATGGTGTGACAAAAGTTTAGTTCAGTTGTTTGGTTGGGAGAATAAAGTTGCATTAATATTAGTGGGGTAGAAAGCCGCACTAATTTGTTTTGTTCTTTCACAAGGGATCTTACAAATCTGAACAAAACTGTCAAATTTCTGATGAGGTTATTTTTATCCGTCATTATTTGCTTTTGATTTGCATTGAAAAGTACCTGTTCTCACGATCACAGAGATATCTTTCTCTCCTTCCCGTGTCCGCATATTTGAAGCAAGAGAGAGAGAAATCTAATTTACAGTAGCTGCCAAAAGGCATATCTGAATTTAGATGATGAATTGCTGTGATGAGCTGACCTACAGATTTCTTCTCTGTCCAGGTGGTCTCGGTCTGAATGTTTTGGTGTGGATCTGAGTGCTATTGCCCTGTTCATTTATGCAGATTCGAACCAAACCATGGGAGAAAATGCAACCGGTTCCTTAGATGTATAAATGCTCCAAAAGAGCCAGTTGTGAAAACACCCTCAGGAAGTGATTCATGGAGTAAATTTACCTTGTGAAAGTGTGTGATTATGTATTGATCCCCTTGACCCTTGCTGTAGAATCCAGTTGTCCATATGCAGCTTTCAGTGAGTAAATAAATTATGTTCCATTAAAACAGTCTGTTGTGTGGCAGGGTCGTATCTAGTGGGGTGAAAGGTGGTAATGTTTCCAGGGGCCGAAAGGAACAGGAGGGCCCATAACAAATTCAAAACTGTATTATTTTAATAGGAGAGGGGCCCAGAGAAATAAATAGTCAGGGGGCCCAGAATTACCTGCTACGGTGTGCAGGGAAAAAGGCAGGAAAAATAACTGGCGACAGAATAACTATGGATTACAATCAGCATTTGTGATGATATGTAGTTGAGTGCGATGAACGCGTTCAGAACAGCTTGATGTCAGTTATTCAGTCAAAGAAGAAGATCATTGGTCACTTAACTGGAACACAATACCCCCGCCTTGGTGTCAGAAAGATTATTTTCAAGCAAGCCTGATGTGCTTTTTCAGTGTTGAAGCATTAACTCAGCAGGGCATCCCAATGGTCAAGTGATTAACAACTTCCCTCTGAGAGACGCTAATGAGAGCTTCGTCTTCCTCTGCCTGGCCGGCGATTATGTTAATGAAGCTTGTGAAAAATTTACTTGTGTGGTGGCTTAAATGTCAGTCTAGATAGGCTTATGGTTTTGTAACCCTATTAACTAATGCTCAGAGACATTTGCCTTGTGTAACTGTGGGGTGTTTAACTAGGCTCATTGAAGCAGTACTCCCATAATTCCCTCTTTGAACCACATCAGGCATAGCGTCTCTTACTTTATCTACCACATGCCTCCTAAGTGAATTTCTCTCCTCAGGTAACCCTGCTTTCATAAACCAAACTGTGTTAGGACAGGAAGTCTCTACCAAGAAGGCTGTTTGCTCTTTTACATCTGACACATCTTACACAAATCAAATTAAGATTTTTCCTCTGACACTGGCTAAAGTTTGACCATGCAGGAGTAAAATAAAATTCTGGCATGTGATTATAATCAAATTACCTTCAGATACAATTATTGGCATATTGCCATAGTCATAGCTCAAGATCAATACTTAGTTTTATTGCTGATGCCACATTTACAGGTTATTTTCTGATTTTGAATGTTTACTTGTAGACATTGACATCTCAGTTAGATCAATGGTGACTTGGTTTGGTTTAGCCTTTGTCCAACCTGGTCTCATAATGAAAGGTTTACTATAACTACATTTTTGTTGTTATAGTGTATAGTGTTGTTATTGTTTTGTTATAACCCGTCCCATATTACTTTTGTGTATGATGACTACCTATTCAAGCTTCATAAGCACACATTCAAAAAAAGTATAATTCAGAAGTCTAATAAAATTATACGAGACTCATGTTTGTTCAGAAAGCATACAATGAGGTTTGGTGAGAAACAATCCAAAATGTAATGTATTATTTAGTGAAACTGTTGACAGACTGTTGCTATCCTGAACACGTTCTTGAGACTGCATGAGAGCAGTATCTGTCGCAAGATGGGACTTTTAAATATCTATCTGAATATATAGAAAACACATCCTGTATATGACATTTTATAGGGCTTTAATTGTGAAATTCAACATCAGACTGCCCTGACATTGTGTGAGTGAAATTCTGATATGGCGTACTATCAGTTTCTCAATGGCAGTCTGTCATTTTGATGCTTAAAAGTCAGATGGTCTTTGTAAATGTATTCTTTATTATTAATTTATTATTAAGTTTTCAGGTGTTATTTAAAAAAATTTTTTTTTTATATTTATTTCATTCTGTTTTATGTAGTTATTTATTCATTTATTTATATTTACATTTATTCATTATTGACAGACTAACTGACTGAATGTGAAATTAACTTCACCAGAAGGTCGCTTTTATTGTACAATAGCTGCCTAGTCTGCCCGAGAGATTTCCAAAGATGGCTGACTTGCTTTGAAAAGGACTTTGACTTAATGTATATTATGAGGGGAAAACCATTCAAAAAGCTTTGAAACCTGCATATTTTGAATATATACAAAATATGCATACTATCAATATGCATATTTTGAGACATCGTATGTAGCTATTAAGGCTGCTCAAATGAAATCCTGATATGATCTTGCACGATTACAAAAGAGCAAAGGGGTGTGTTAAAAAAACAATCTGCATTCAGCACTTTAGTCAGGGATGCGTGATAATACGATAACCTCTAGCAGTTGTTCTGATCCATGCTACACCATTGCTTAATGGTAAAAATTTACCTGTAACGGTACTGAAAAATGCAGTTAAATTAGCATCACAACTTTATCTTACAGTATTTGCTGCATATATTAGGCCTTTTTATAATCTTTATGTACATTCTAAACTTTCTGTTTTTCTGTCAATATCAGGATTCCATTGAGGGAAGGAGACATGTCCCAGGACAAGCCTGAATACCCTATGATCGGGCAGAACAACCCACTTCACAACAGTGACAATGGGCCACCCAAAACTGATGCGTTTGGGATGTCCCCTCCTAACTACACCCAGGGCCCAGGGGCACCTCCATACACAGAGCCAGACCCCTATGGTCATCCTGGTTATGGCCAACCTGCTGCACCAGAGTTTGGCCCTGGACCGTACCCACAGATGCCATACCAACAGGAGCCATACCTTCAGGGGCCACACCCCAAGGGCCCCATCCAACCTGGCTTTGGTGTAGAACCTAATGGTAAGTACCATAAAAACATTATGAGATGATATTAGAGATTCTTGTGTTCCTGGGAGTAGAGCACAAGAGTCGGGTAATGGAAGTAAAAATCCCATTAATTGTTCTGTTGAGAAATAGATTTTTAAAGAGAAGCCACAAGTTTTAAATGTGATTTTTTAACTTTTTTAGTATTTTTTTAAATCATGTTTTTTTTGGTCTGGAACTACACAACCCATGAATTCTGAAGAGAGAACCACTAGTCAGAGAAGTTACAGTGGAAACTGGAAGTCGTGCCAAAAGAGCTCAGCAGTGACTGCCCACTCCTATGAAGCACTGCGAATGACGTAATTGAGACTGTACAGTCTATTATGACTCACTACACTGAAATCACTTAACAATAATATCACACACACCTGGGATATCATGATGGTGAGTAACTAATGAGAGAATTTTCATTTTTGGGTGAACTAACCTTATAATATTTGTACATATCTGAATATTTACCATAAACATAAAATATATTGTTTTTACACTTATAATACATCTCTACAAATAGATTTATAATGTCTCTTTGTTTTTAATTCAGTTCCACCTTTGTCTTTTTGACTGATTTACAAACGCTTTTTAGCTTTAAGTTTGTAATGTTTGCATTTATTTTAGCGCTGTCTAGTTTTATTCATGGCTTAGAACTATATTATCTTTTTTATTTTATTTCATTATATAGAGAAAATGTATGGGAAAAACACTTCTGGAACCAAGGCCACTGAAAAAGTGGGCGGTCATTGTTGCGCTATTTCCACAAACATTTTCTACAGAAATTATTAAAAATGTGTACACAGGTTAAGGTTTGATTTCTAATAACGGATAAGACTCACTTTTACCCTCTAAAGAGCAGAGTGGTGTCCCTGCTTACTGTAGGCCTCCTGAGAGTCAATAAGTGTGTTTAGTCAGTGCTCTAGTCAGATGGTTACACAAGGTAAAATAAAATACTCTTCTGAGCACAAAAGGTTACAAGATCGGCAAGTGCTGAAAATATATAATTTGTTCCTTACCTCATCCCCAGTCCCTGCTGTAACTATAAGGATGTCTTTCCTAGTCCCTATAATTAGGAGGTAATGCTGCCACTGTTGGTGTAGTGGATATGAAATGTGCTCTCCTTTATAAACCTATCCAGTCTTTTTAATGTAGCCTTTCCTTTAGTTTTCTATATGTGTGGCTGTTTTAATTATTGAATAAATATGCTGTATGCCTCAGTCTCTATATGTTAGTCACTGTTAAAGGGGTAGTTCAGTTAAAAAATTAATGTTGTTCCAAATCTTTGAATTTCTGTCTTCCTTTGGAACACAAAAGGAGATGTTGGGCAGATTGTTAGTCTCAGTCACCATTCACTTTCATTGGATGGAAAACAAATGCATTATGAAGTGAATGGTGACTGAAAATAATATACTGCCTAACATCTCCTTTTGAAGACAGAAAGTCATATGGGTTGCGAACAACATTAAGGGTGAGTAAATGGTTACAAAATTTTCTTTTTGGAGTAGCCATCCCTTTAACAGGAATGCTTTGGCATGTGAGTGTTCTATAGAAGTTGTATAGTCCATCATACATTTTAACGATCACATGTTTTTATCATTACTTGTGTTTATATATTTATTTATTTTTGTAGCTTCAACGGAAAGCCCTGGATACCATGGTGGAGATGACCCCCCCTCTTACTATGGCAATGATGAGTTTGCTAAATCTAACTTGGAAGTTAAGAGTATCCGACAGGCCTTTATTAGAAAGGTATGAGCGACAGAATCAGATTGGACATTCATTTATTTTAATATAAATTATTTAGTAGAAAGAGTCTAAGAAAGCAGGAAACATTAGCTAGAATACAGAGTGTAGTGGTGCCTACCTACCAGAGTCTTCATGTACTGTAAAGTGGTGGTGGTGTAGTGGTCTAAAGCACATAACTGGTAATCTGGTAATCAGAAGGATGCTGGTTCGAGCCCCACAGCCACCACCATTGTGTCCTTGAGCAAGGCACTTAACTCCAGGTTGCTCTGGGGGGATTGTCCTTGTAATAAGGGCTCTGTAAGTTGCTTTCGATAAAAGCGTCTGCCAAATTCGTAAATGTAAAGCTGATTTATACTTCTGTGTCAAACGTATGGTGTAGGCTCCATGTAGTGGCCAATGCGTTGGTTTCCATTTATTGTTCTGCGTCGTTCTGTGAGTACACAGCCAAAATACTAACTGGTGTTTCATTAATAAACAAAAGCAATGCAAGCAATGTAATTTCTAGATTCAAAAATATGTATTCAATTATTGTAGCATCAAAAATTAGTTGTGATGTGAACATCTTGTAATGTAGGTACATATTTATTATACAAGTTGCCTGCAATCAAAAAATAAATGGGGAAATTACTGTACGCTTGCTCTTGAGTTGCTTAAATAATAATACATACACATTTTTGCATACTTTTGACATTCCGAGCTGAAAAAGTAATTGTCAAATTGTTTAATAATTATTTGCCTGAATCTGAATAACTCAAAATGAGTGTTGTTTTAAAAACTTTACAATGCATATAGGATCCCCAATCAGAGCTCAATTTTTACAGCAGATGCCAATGCTATTATTCTAGCCCTGGATCACATCAAGTCCACACAACAGAGAAATCATAATGCACTTGCATCACTCAAAAATGACCACCCAGCCCTTGCAAATATTCTAATTAAACTGTTTGTGTAACTCTGGAGGCACAGAATTGTAATATTTACTTTTGCTGGGTACCTGGCCATTGTGGAATTCTCAGAAATGAACAAGTAGGCTCTGCTGCTAAAGAAGCACTTTCTACAGATCTTAGAACATGCTCCATACCCTCAGATCTGAAACCTACCATAATGTCTTACATCAGCAACAAATAGCAAACAGAATGGGATCAATCCATTACAAATTGCATGAAATCAACCCTGTAGAGGGCAAAAGGCGTATCTTTAATTTCAGGTTTTTTTTGGGATCAGATCAGCAATTACTGGGATCAGATCATTTACGCCCATTGCAGAATAGGACATTCATATAAATTGGCCTTAAGTGTTCAACATTTTAAAGATATTTCAGGACAAATATTCTATTAATTTCTAAATACTTTTTTAAGTTGAAAAAAATTACTTGATGCACCTTTAACATACATTTATTTGGCTGTACCATATTTACATAACATAAAACTGCACTAAAAACACATTGTATTATAGCACTGTAACATTCATGCCAGAATTATGTATATGAAGTATATGCAGCAGTAGTGTTCTGTCACTCTGTTTTCAGGTGTTTCTGGTCCTGACCGTTCAGCTGATGGTCACCTGCTCTTTTGTTGCCATTTTCACCTTTTCAATCAACGCCAAAGTGTTTGTATTGAGCAATCAGTGGATGTACTATGTGTCCTATGCCATCTTCTTTGTGTCTCTTATCGTTCTAAGCTTCTGCGATGAGTTCCGCCGCAAATACCCATGGAACCTGGTGGCGCTGGTACAACCAACAATATTTAGCACAAAATATGCACAATAATTTTTAAAGGTGCACTCAGTGATTCCTGAGAAACGCTGTTGATATTCGAACTCAACTGCCAAAACAAATACACCCCTATCTTTAGTGCTGCTTTGGAAGCTCTGCCCCCCAAATTCATGCACGTGAGACGGTTTTATGCACACCAGCTCCAGACACTAAAAAAAAAGTGAAAATTAGAAGGTTCGCATCAGCCAGATTTTCCATCGCTCTTCTCCTTACACTCTGCATGCACCCCCATCCTGTGCACATGCTAGAACCACCCCCTGTTGATGATTGGCTGGAGTAGTGTTGTGTGGACCGGTCTGTTCCACTTTGTTTTTGTCCCATTTACAGAGCCAGGACTGTGTACAAATACTAGATATTTTTTCAGCCCACCCACAGAACGTACAACTAGAAGACCATAAAGAGATATTTGCAGAATGTGGCAAAAAGTGTATTGGATTAGAATTACTAAGTGCACCTTTAATGGATTGTTTATGTATTCCAACTTCTTAGAGCAAAATATAACCAAATTATTTACTTGTGAAAGAAATATTGCGGGATCAATACTAGTTTAACTTAATCGACAGCATTTCACTCCTTTTCTATAAAAAATTTAAAAAATTGGGGACAGTGAGGCACTTATAATGGAAGTGAATTGGGCCAATTTTTGAACGTTAAAATACTCACATTTTCAAAAGTATAGACACAAGACATAAACAATATGTGTGTAAACATGGTTTAAGTGTGATTAAAATCGCTTACTAACCTTTTCTTAGTAAAGTTATAGCCAATTTTACATGATGATGTAATGTCAACGAACCCTACAGCTACTGTGAAAATGACAATTTAAACAACTTTACAGCTCAAATAATACATGAGCTTTAACAGAAGAATTAATGTAAGTGCTTTTAAACCCTCCAAATATTGGCCACATTCACCTTCATTGTAAGTGCCTCACCTTGATTTTACTTTTTTTTTTTTCAGAAAAGGAGAGATTAATCAAAATAATTTTTGTGGTAATCAACATTATGCCACAAATTCTGTCGATTGAGCTTAACTTGTACTGAACCGAGAATATTCCTTTTAAGTGTTTTAGTATGTAGTTAAATCAAAGACATTGTTTGACTCTACATATAATGTAATGCTTATTGATTGACTCATCTCTTATTTTTATTTTTATCAGTCCATCCTGACACTGAGTCTGTCCTACATGGTTGGCATGATTGCCAGCGTTTATGAAACAGATGTGGTCATTATGGCAGTGGGCATCACTGCGGTGGTCTGCTTCACAGTTGTGCTCTTCTCACTGCAGGTTTGTTTGCTCTCTACCCCTTCGCTCGAGTGGTTCCTAATCAGAAAAATTCCTTTTAACTGACAACATTTCAGAGCTTCGTAAGTGGGCAGGCATGTTATTAATTCTTTCCTTTATTCTGTCCTCCTCAAAAAATAGAGTAAGTTTGACTTCACTTCCTGCTGGGGTATGCTTTTTGTGTGTCTGATCGTCCTGCTTCTCGCCTCTGTCCTCTGCACCGTCTTTCATAACAAAATTCTGCACGTTGTCTATGCCTCGCTTGGGGCCCTGCTCTTCACCTGTGTAAGTACTGGCAAACTGAACTCCCATATGGCCAAAGTATGTCGATACCCCTTGCTAATTAAAGGGATTGGCAACTCCCCTCCCCCAATCTGCCCTTTTGTTTAACAAACAGATAGTCTGGGGCCTGGGTAGCTCAGTAAGTAAAGACACTGACTACCACCCCTGGAGTCATTCAAATCCAGGGTGTGCTGAGTGACTCCAGCCAGGTCTCCTAAGAAACCAAATAGGCCCGGTTTCTAGGAAGGGTAGAGTCACATGGGGTAACCTCCTCGTGGTCACGATTAATGGATCTTGCTCTCAATGGGGCATGTGGTAAGTTGTGCGTGGATCGCGGAGGGTAGCATGAGCCTCCACATGCGGAGTCTCCACGGTGTCATGCACAACAAGCCACGTAAAAAGATGTGCAGATTGACGTCTCAGAAGCGGAGGCAGCTGAGACTTGTCCTCCGCCAACCGGATTGAGGTAACCGTGCCACCACGAGGACCTACTAAGTAGTGGGAATTGGGCATTCCAAATTGGGAGAAAAGGGGATGAAAAAAAATTAAATAATAAAAAACAGATAGTCCCGCCCCCAACTCACTCCATTAGTCAGGCTGATGTTGCGTAATCAAGCTGTACATGCCACTCCAACAAACAGGCAATGTTACTGTTACGAATGCAGACACCGAAGACAGATGAGGAGAGCGGATCTAAGTGCAAGCTTTACTTTATTGAAACACAAAAACACAAAGGAAAACCCTGAATGGGGAAATAAACATAACACAGAAAATACAGGCAGGGAACACACACCGGGCTAACAACATTCAACGAACGACAGGGAGTGAACAAAAAGCAGGGCTTAACTACACAGTGAGTGATGACAGAATGAGACACAGGTGAAAACAATGAACAAAATGTCAGTGATGATGGCAGGTGGATTCTGGGAAGTGTAGTTCTAAACAATGACAAGTGAGACAGTGGAGCTAAACAAGGGACAAAACTATGGAATGCAAAGGTGACAAAAATGGCAGACAGAGGGCAACAGTGAAACAAGACAAGGAATTCCTAACAGTTACATTTTCTTATGTGAAGCAACCTGCAAATGTTTTTTTTCCCCTTGTGTATTCTTATGTATTTGTTATGAGGTACATATATAGCATTTAACCATCTGTCCTGCGCACACTTGGTCATCAAGCCTGTCTGTTTTTGAAGTCTTCATTTTTTCCAGCCTAACAGACAGTATATAAAAAATAACAAGTCTTTTGGGGCCGTGAGGTCAGTTGAAGGTTTATTCCAATGTCAGAATTTGGAACTTAAATTGTTGGAAGGTAAAGCCTTACACCATGTCTTAACCAGACACAATGCAATGCTGCTATGATATAAAAGGTATATATTCCATATTAATCAAAGTTTTTGTACTAACCAGCCGTGACAAACAACGAGTGACAGAGTTTTCTATTTTTGGAGTGGTTTCTATTTCTGTAAGGTCTCGCCAGGCAGAGCAGTCAACAAATGGGTCTAAAATTATTCTTATTACAGTGTATTAAAGCTGGCATCTTACTAGCTTGTTCATAACAACTTGATTTTGGCTGAGGGTTTCACACACCTACCGAATGTTTTGCTTGAAGTCTCATTCTCTTCAGTCGGAGCTCTGACACACACACACACACGCTCGCAACACCTGCATGCCACCTTTAGAATTGAGTGACAGTCAAATGCAACATGAGGAAGGCGCAATTTAAAGATATATTTTATCTAGCCAAGTTTATATGTGATGTGTAAATGTCGCAGATTCTGTCTTAATTAAACTGATTAGGATTTTAGAAAAGTTCTGAAAAAAATCTGTCTTTATCTTCATGCAATACCGTCAATGAGAAGATTTCAACGGTATAATAACCATCCATTTTAAAACCGAGGTGTATTGTGAAACCTTGAAACAGTTATATCCCTACTGCCTACATGGCAGGAAAATTGCAATGTTTATTTTTTTAATAAGATAGATGGTGAGGCAGTTTGACTCGCCAGTCCAGGGGTGTCCACACTTTTTTGCGTGATGATCTAATTTTAAATGACCAACTCAATAAGATCTACCAACTAAAAAAACACAGTTTTGTTTAAAAAAAAAAAAATGCTTGTTGGGACTACTGCATTTATGCCTACATGGAATTCATCTTCTAATTAATAAAAAAAAAAAAATATATAATAATGTTCAATGTTGATATCATTCAGTTTTAATACTAAACCCAAAACACCTACAGCACAATATAAACAATAGCCAGGGCATTTACCTTATTCTGATGATTTGCATTACACAGTTTTGTATTATCAGGGCATTAGCTGCTGGTAGCTAGCCTCAAAAACAGCTAGCTTCGCAATTTTGCGCACTCTGTTCTCAGAAGCCCATGGAAGGCGCAAACCTAGTTGTCATGGCAACTGAATAAACAAAAATCTCGCCTGGTCAAAATGTACTCCTCAAGTGCAAGTCAGATAGAAACTAAAATATGGAAAAACATTCTATTTATTTGTATTAAAATTTAACGAAATACATTTAAATTTTGTGCGATCTACCAGCATTACCTTTGCGATCGAATAGTAGATTGCGATCGACGTATTGGGCAACCCTGCTTTAGTCAGTCCCCACTTTACATTAGCTGCACAATGCACATCACGTGTGTCCCGCACATCTGATTGGCCAGGTGTTTCGACCGCACCATTTACACAATAACTGATGTGGATCAGAATCAGATGACAAGTTGAAATGTGTTTTAATGTTAACAATTAATGTATTTATCATGTAAATACATATACACTCTATTTTTGGTGATATAAATCAGTAAGTAAATTGTTGTACTTGATCCCATTAAGGGTCAACCACAGACCTTTACATGGGCCCCCCTGGGCCTTTGGCCCTGGGTCATCTGTACCCTTTGACCCCCCTGACGGTGGGCCTGGGTTAGGTTAACAGTGTAACTACAAATGTACTGTAATTTAATGTAGATACTTATAATGTAAGTACAATGCAACAACAGGTATGTACATTGTACATAATAAGTATGTTTTATCAAATGCTTAAGTATATTGTAGTTAAAGACACCTATTATAAAGTGGGACTAATTGCTTAATTACCTCAATGCACAACAAGAATGTGACACTCAGCGCTTGTTTTTTCTTTTATAGTTCCTTGGAGTGGATACCCAGCTTCTCCTAGGCAACAAGAAGTTGGCAATTAGCCCAGAGGATTATGTCTTTGCAGCCTTAAACCTCTATACTGTGATCCAAGATGGCGGCGCGGTAGCACGCAGCGGCCACTCCGGATCCACAACGGTGCTATTTTTGTTAAAAAAGCCCGACTTTTGCAACACATGGACATCGGAGCAACCAGTGTTCGTGTCTACCATCGCCAGACACTACTCAAATATAAGAATCATGCAAAACCAAGCTGCATGATGACCTGCAGGAGGCGCTACGGCGTGACTCGGCTTGCTGCGGAGACCAGGCCTCCAGCCCTCGGCGTCGCCTGATGCCGTGGCGGGGAGAGGACGTCGTAAGCGGTGTGCGAAAGCGAAGCGCTGAAAGAGGGCGGGGTCCATGCTAGGCTAAAACAAACCCTAGCCGGCCGGCTCTCCCGTCTATCCTGCTCTCAAATGTTTGCTCCTGGACAATAAACTGGACTATATCCGACTCCAGCAGGCTACGTGGCGTGAGTTTAGAGACTGCTGCGTCTTTGTTTTCACGGAGACGTGGCTCAGCGACAGAGTTCGGATGCCGCCATTCAGCTAGACGGGCTCGCCTCGTTTCGTGCCGACAGAAATACAGCTCTCTGCGGTAAGACTTCGCGGTGGTGGCTTGTGTGTTTACATCAACACGGAATGGTGCAAGAACTCTATGTTAGTCTCTAGTTACTGTTCATCGCTGTTGGAGCTTGTGACTGTTAGATGCAGACCTTTTTATCTACCACGGGAATTCACCACTGTTTGCATAACCGGGTTTACATTCCCCCAGCGCTAACGCTAAGGAAGCGCTCTGTGAACTGTATGGGGCTATGAGCGAACTGCAGAGCGCTCACCCCGACGGACTGTTTATTGTCGCCGGAGATTTCAACCATGCAAATCTCAAGACAGTGCTCCCTAAATTCCATCAGTATGTGGACTTTGCAACGAGAGGGCGAGCAGCTTGATCTTGTTTACACAAACATCCCAGGCGTGACGGGCGGAGCCCCGCCCCACCTCGCTACTCAGACCACATCTCTGTTATGTTAATTCCAGCATACAGACCGCTCGTCAGGCGCACAAAACCGCTTCAGAAGCAGGTGAAAACCTGGCCAGCAGGAGCCATCTCTGCTCTTCAGGACTGTTTTGAGTGTACTGACTGGCACATGTTCAGGGAGGCTGCAACATATGGCGATTCTACCAACTTGGAGGAATACACAGCATCAGTGACCAGCTACATCAGCAAGTGCATTGATGATGTCACTTTCTCAAGACCATCACCACACGCTCCAACCAGAAGCCGTGGATGACTGCGGAGGTGCGCACGCTGCTGAGGTCCGAGACTCGCCTTCAGAGCAGGCGATAAGGCAGCCCTAAGAACAGCTAGGGCCAAACTGTCACGGGCAATCAGAGAGCAAAGCGCGCTGCGCCCAGAGAATCCACAGTCACTTCCAGGACAGCGGTGACCGCGGCGCATGTGGCAGGGCATCCAGGCCATCACCAACTACAGGACAACATCAGTTGCCTGTGACAAAGATGCCTCCCTTCCAGATGCGCTGAGCGACTTCTACGCTCGGTTTGAAGTGCAGAACGGCGTGATGGCGAGGAAGTCCACCCCTCCTCCCAGCGACCAGGTGCTCTGTCTTACCACGGCAGATGTGAGGAAAACTCTACGTAGAGTCAACCCACGGAAGGCTGCTGGACCAGACAACATTCCTGGCAGAGTGCTCAGAGGATGTGCAGACCAGCTAGCAGATGTTCTTACCGACATCTTCAACATCTCTCTGAGCAGCGCCGTTGTTCCAACGTGCTTCAAGGCCACCACCATCATCCCCATGCCAAAGAAGTCTTCAGTGTCCTGCCTCAGCGACTACCATCCCGTCGCACTTACACCCATCATCATGAAGTGCTTCGAGAGGCTCGTCATGAGGCAGATTAAGACCCAGCTGCCCCCTCACTAGACCCACTGCAGTTTGCGTATCGTTCAAACCGTTCAGCGGACGATGCCATCACCACAACCCTCCATCTGGCCCTCACCCACCTAGACAATAAGGACTCATACGTTCGAATGCTGTTCATAGATTTCAGCTCAGCATTCAACACAATCATTCCCCAGCACCTGATTGGAAAGCTGAACCTGCTGGGCCTGGACACCTCCCTCTGCAACTGGATCCTGGACTTCCTGACTGGGAGACCTCAGTCAGTCGGATCGGGAACAGCATCTCCACCACCACCACACTGAGCACTGGGGCCCCCAGGGCTGTGTGCTCAGTCCACTGCTGTTCACTCTGCTGACTCACGACTGTGCAGCAATGCACAGCTCGAATCACATCATCAAGTTCGCCGATGACCACGACCGTGGTGGGTCTCATCAGCAAGAACAATGAGTCAGCATACAGAGAGGAGGTGCAGCGGCTGACTGAACTGGTGTAGAGCCAACAACCTGTCCCTGAATGTCGACAAAACAAAAGAGATGGTTGTTGACTTTAGGAGAGCACAAGGTGAACACACTCCGCTGAACATCGGCGGCTCCTCTGTGGAGATTGTCAAGAGCACCAAATTTCTTGGTGTTCACCTGGCGGAGAACCTCACCTGGTCCCTCAACACCAGCTCTATCACCAAGAAAGCCCAGCAGCGTCTCTACTTTCTTCGAAGGCTGAGGAAAGCACATCTCCCAACCCCATCCTCACTACATTCTATAGAGGGACTATTGAGAGCATCCTGAGCAGCTGCATCACTGCCTGGTTTGGGACTTGCACCGTTTCGGACCACAAAGCCCTGCAGAGGATAGTGAGGACAGCTGAGAAGATCATTGGGGTCTCTCTTCCCTCCATCAAAGACATTTACAAAAAACACTGTATCCATAAAGCAACCAGCATTGTGGGCGACCCCACACACCCCTCACACAAACTCTTTACCCTCCTCCCGTCTGGCAAGAGGTACCGAAGCATTCGGGCCCTCACGGCCAGACTGTGTAACAACTTCTTCCCCAAGCCATCAGACTCCTCAATACTCAGAGACTGGTTTGACACACCGCGTGTCCTGAGTTGCACTTTAATTACTGTCACTTTATAACTGTCTGCTACCTCAATAACTGCTATGTGCATAGAACATTATCTCATAGTATGTTATGTTTACATTTTAGAAACTGTCATCTTTTTGCACTACTGAGTACTGGTCGGTGCTGCACTGTCTATTGTCCTGTTCATTGTCAGTAATTTGTTGTACTGTCCCGTACTTTTTGCACATGTTTGCACGTGCACTTTATATAGGTAGTTTATATAGGTATTTTATTTCGTTGTGTTGTCTCATGTGGTCCTATGTTGGTCCTTTGTTGTTTTTATGTAGCACCATGGTCCTGGAGGAACGTTGTCTCGTTTTGCTGTGTACTGTACTAACTGTATATGGTTGAAACGACAATAAAAACCACTTGACTTGACTTGACTTGACTACTGACATCATCAACATTTTCCTTTACATCCTTGCTTGTCTGGCCAGCTTCAGGGAATGAGTACGCCCCTCCCTGTGGTTAGAGGGAAGTGCAATCCACCCTTCTGCACGATGGTGTATCGCCTCACCTCTCATCAGCCTTTCTCATATTCTTTTGAGTCTTAAACGAATAGTTCCTTTCCAAAACTGTATCATTTTCTTTCATGTAAAACAAAAGGAAATGTTAGGCAGAATGTCAATTGTCAGAATTATCATTTGTTGGCCAACTAACCCTACACTGTAAAAAAAATCCTGTTGTTTTTACAAAACAAATAATGATGTAAAAAATACAGTTAAAATGTAAACCACTTTACAGAACAACCTGTACATTTTACAGTTAAAATTACAGTAAAACATTTAATCGGGCATTCCCAGAATTCCTTGCGTGACATTACATTTCATTATATTTTATGGGAATAGTTATGTTTCATCTTATTTTTAATATCAGTTACATACACTGGGGTGTTCTGTGTTATATTTGATGTAATTTAGTTCATGTTTACTGCATTATTTAAATCTCACATGTGTTACCATGATGGTGTTTGTGTGAGTGAGACTGAGCACTGTCTCTATGTATATATTGGTCATTGATCCTGGAAGAGCCACTATTGATTAACTTCATATCAGCATGTGCCCTTCTGTAGTTACTATGGTGATTAACAATACCTTATAAAGAAAAAAGCAGATTTTTACAGTTTCAGAAGGCAAATATCAAGTGAATGAATTATTTTTACTGTAAATGTAACCCTTTTCTTTTTTTTTCTTTTTTTTTTACAGTGCCAGCGTGGTCATGTAAATTACAACCATTTTAAAATTTACATTTTATAGGTTGTTCAGTAAAGTTGTTGACATTTTTACTGTATTTTTTTACATCCTTATTCTGGCAACCACTGCTGCCAGTTTTTTTTTTGTTTGTTGTTTTTTAGTTTTTTGTTTGGAATGCAGAAAGTAAGAAGTCAATGAGCAAAGCAACTGAATAGATTTGTATTTCAGAGTCATGAACACATGAAATAACAAAAGGAGTACTGTGTGAACAGAAAAATAACAGACCGATTCATAAAGTAGCTTTTCCTTATGTAGGCTATATGTGTGCTTTTGTATTTATTCCCTCAGGGCTTGCCGTGGAAAGCGTTATGGGACTTATGTGAGAAAATAAGTCGTGTTCAATACACACATACTCTTCTGTCTGTGATTGCTCTGTTTTCTACAATTTCTAGTCAATCATCATCATTTTATTGTATGAATATCGCAGTGTCACATCACGCAACAGCAACGAATGCCAGACAAAAACAAGTGCTTCTTGAAACACTTATACAGCTATAAATAATCAAATAATGCCCATAGGCCTCCAGTTCTAGCCATGAATATCTCAATGGCTGTGGTGCTCACAAACGTGTGCGTTTTCTAACATTACTGCTTTCTAACTTAACACCACTAATATATTATTCACTTCAAGATTAAAAACAGATGTTCGACTGTATTGTATAAGTATAACGCAAATACAAATAAATAGCCTTTTGATTTAGTTTATTTTTTATTTTTTTAGCTAGTTGTGGTTGTTAGGTTGTCTTGACTTTTAAATCTTTCCAAAGTCAGTATTTCAGGCTCCATCACTACATAACATGATTCTGTTCTCTTTTATTGCTTACTATAGAAGAATCAGAATGAGCGTTATTGCCAAGTGGTGATCGGAGAAACAAGTGCACACAGAACATTACAGTGAGACAGAGAATATAAAACAAGGTAAGAGTATAAATAGACATATAATAGGACATATAACAGAACGGCGTATTTACATGTGCAGGTAATGTATGTGCAAGGTAGAAGCGGTGCATGTACAGTTATTGGAATTAAACGTGAATTTACACATGCACATGAGGTATGTATTTACATTATTGAACTATGGGGGAGTCCTGAGGCAGTTTAATTGTTCTTGTGGAAAATGGCCTGAGGGTAAAAACTGTTCTTGTGCCTGGATGTCCTGGTGCTCAGTGCTCTGTATCGCCGGCCAGAGGGCAACAGTTCAAAGATGGAGTGGGCAGGGTGTGTGGGGACAGAGTGATGCTACCTGCACATACCTTTTCACTGTTTTGTTCTGTTTTGTTTATTAGTTTCATAGGTAATTTTGTTGTTGTTGTTGTGTGTGTGTGTGTGTGCACATAAGATATAAGAACAGATTGTCTGTATGCTGTACTGAAAATAGAATAGTCACTCCATATGCTTTCAGTGAAAATTATGAATGCAAAATGCAACCTAATTTATTACCATATTTGTTTTCTTTACATATTTTTTTTGTTCTCATAACATTCACAAATTCCTGCTTTCCATGTGTAGCTTTTGCACACTGAACTTGCTGTTTTACTGTTCGTTTAAATTAAATGTTTGTCTATTTAACTAACTTCAGCATAAAGCTATAGTGGCTTGGGGTGTATAGAGTGTGTTTTGGCTGTACATTTGCATAAAATTGAAGATGAATTTTATTCCTCTATACAGCATTTTTCCTCTTCATTGAAAAAATTCAATTAGAGGATATCATGGTGTGAAATCTTCATTTTTAATTAAGTATTTTTTGCTCTTAGTGTCAGAAGTAATGTATCATGTATCAGGCAGATTGCACAACATATAAAAAATATTAACTAGACTTGTTGCAGAATAGTTATTTTTAGTTAAGATACTGTTTAAGTCAGTGTTACACTAAACGTAGCCCCTAAAAATGCTAATATAAATATGGTTTACCAATAGAAGCCTAGATTTAAGATTTAAATCCAAAACCTTTACATTTTGCATTGTTTTTAATTGTTAATTGTTTTCTCAAAGAAATTAAGAATGTAATAATTATTATAATTCATAGAGTTATTTAATCATTCGGTTAATTAGGTGTATTTCAAACTTGTTCATTATTCCTTATTAACATTTAAAAATTTAGCAGACACTTTTTTCCAAAGTGACTTACAAATGACGAACACAAGCAATTTGTCATAAAAAACTCAATAATATCTGCAGTATTGCACTGACAAGTTCCCAGAGTAGTTAGAGGTGTATAGAAACTAGTGCAGAAGAAAGAGATAGACAATTTATAGTCTAATTTATGACATCCCTTTATTTTCTATAATAAGTAAGTTTAGTTTAATTTGAACAAATTTAATATGTATTATTCACAGTATTTCTGCTAATTATAGGATAAATTGTCCTTTCAGGTATTTCTCACTGAGGGGTTATTCTGTTCTTTATTTATTTTTTTGTTTTTTTACAGTTACTCAATTTGATTCTACACTGGCTAAATGCATTTTACATTAAATATTTGATTTTGTATATTACATTAATCACACTTAAAAAAAATTATAAGAAATTATTTCAGATCATTGTAGATCCTGTGAAGGAGGCTTTTTAGATGACCTCTTTACGTGATTTTATAATTTTTAATAATAGGCTATATTGAATGCATCATAATCCTTTAAATGCTAATCTCAAATAAATTAGGCTATTTACCAGTAAATGCACTTTATTCTTAAGGAGGCTTATATTTCTTATTAGTACAGTATTTACTCCACAACGTATTTCATTTTACATAACACACAGTACATTTCATCGGATATTCTATTTATATAACTTGTTCTGATATGCCACAGTCTATACTATTACATTGGGTATTTACCTGCAGCTATACCATTACGGTTGTGATCAATTTAAGATTTGTCTGATGTTCTCGGTATGCCTAAATTTGCCCTTGGACATTAATAAAGTCGTAACATACCACACAGTATAATTACACGAATAACTGCACCTTTAAACACAACTAGACTTAATGCCTAAAACTGCTGTCTCCCAGTCAGCTCTGAAGTCAAGATTTGTAACGCAGCCTCTTAAAGTGATACTGCGCATGCTCAGTGTGCTGTCTGCGATAACCCCGGAGAATGTGTGTAGCTGGCCTGAGGAGTTACCAACTTTAAAAACCGCGACCTTCGGGTGCCTGGTGTGGGCAAGGAGCCTTTTTCCAACCAGTAATCATTTAGAACTGAAAATGTCAGTGTTCTCGGACTATGCTTTGGAGAAGAAATTATCCGAGCTGAGTAACTCCCAGCAAAGCGTTCAGACTCTTTCACTGTGGCTCATCCACCACAGAAAACACTCAAAAACCATCGTTAAAGTCTGGTATAAAGAGCTGAAAAAAGGTAAGTAGAGGTAGATTTTACTCACAGACACCTAAATAGCTTTAAAAAGCGAGCTAATTTCATGCATTGTAGTTTTTAAATGAAGTTAAACAGCCAATGTAGCAAACAAGCTAATCATAGGTCGATCCGTTATAACATAACAGCTTAGCTCATCTACAACATGCTTTGATTCTTTATCATAGTCAGAAGCCTAGTATTACATTATTACTGCGTCAAACCCACAATTCCTTACTTATTTACTTCATGCAAATCAAGATGAACCCAAAATGCATCAGACATTAGTAAGAAACTCAGCAATCTCTGTTTAGTCAGGACTGGAGCAACACAGTTGTGGCCATAACTTTGAAGTTTTACTACTGTAGGTAAGGTTAGTGTAAGTACAATATTACATTTTCGATAATATGTCTTCATTAGGGATGTTATGATATCATTTCTGTAGTTGTTGATGCACCCACTGACCTGGCAGCCATTTTGAAGCATCCTCACATCTGGTTCCCTACTACCTACAGTTTTTGGAAGTTCTTTACGTTTTTGGACAGAAACTTTATTTATAGAAGGGTTTTTACTAGCCAAGTGAGATCTGCTGTAAAATGGCAATCCAGTGACCACTTGTGTCTATCCAGAACCCTTTCACTTTGCTGCGTGGGTCTACATGTGACCCAAAAATATGGCCGGTGTTGAGATGGTATCAAACCTGGCTGATCCTATTTGGGAAGAGCGTGGGTCAGGAGAGTGTTTTAATTGGTGTCTTATACTTTTATTGGTAGTGCATCCTCTACAGACATAACTAACACATTTGAGCAAAACAGGAAGGTTTTAAGCAACCAATTGGCCCGGTTGCTAGGACAGGTAGAGTCATGTTGGGTTAACCTCCTCGTGGTCACTATAATGGGTGGTTCTCACTCTCGGTGGGGTGCGTGGTGAGTTGTGCCTGGATGCCGCAGAGAATAGCGTGAAGACTCCACAGGCGCTAGGTCTCCACGGTAACGCGCTCAACAAGCCATGTGATAAGATGCGCGGATAGACAGTCTTAGACGTGGAGGCAACTGAGATTCATCCTCCGCCATCTGGATTGATGCGAGTCACTATGCCACCACGAGGGCTTAGAGCACATTGGGAATTCGGCATTCCAAATTGGGGAGAATAAATAGAATAAAGCTTAATAAAGTTTTTTTCCAAAGGTGCTACACCTGCTTTGCCTGGACACACATTGGGGTAAGTGTACCCGTTAAGGCCACCATCTGTTAGTTTATATTTATATAATTTATATTTCGTTAGTTTACATACACAAAACATGGCTAAAAAGAAAGACAAATCTCTCATTTGAAGTTTTATATGTCAGTTACAACATTTATAAAAAATAAAATAAAAATATTTTATGAAATCTGTGAAAAGTAAGGAATGGGCTTAAATGAGACATGATGTACCTTGCAATGGCTGCCACGTGCGCATGTCTATAACGTCTTCTACCTGACCGTTTACGCGTCATAATGCCACCAAGGTGTGGACTCGGAGGAGGCACTTAGGCACCCTAAGTGCCATTTGGGACAGGGCCTTAGGCACAATGACAAGCAGAGTGTATAAAAACCCACTTACCTGTGGAAAAATCACTGTAGCAGAAGTTTTATTCATATAACGCCTTTCCCAAGCTCAAGGTGTCTTTACAATAAGCAAAATTGATACAATTAGTTACAATACCATTTGATTTTTTTTATGAAAATCAGATAGCATCAGAGATAGCCAATCAAAATACAATTATTACATCTGTGAAATAAGTGCTTAAAGTGCTTTTAATTCAGCTTTTAGGAGTTTAAGTACTGGAATAGCTGGAAAATTGGCTTGTTTTGTTGAAAAGTGCTTAACTCAGCTGTTACAGAAATACTCAAACCAGCCTGTCTGGCAACAAAAATCATCCATGTGATTATCTAATCAGCCAATTGTGTGTCTGCAGTGCATAAAATCATGCAAATACGGGTCAGGAGCTTCAGTTAATGTTCACATCAACCATCAAAATAGGGAAAAATATGATCTCAGTGATTTGGACCGTGGTTTGTGCCAGATGGGCTGATCTCCTAAGATTTTCACGCACAACAGTCTCTAGAAATTACTCAGAATGGTGCTAAAAACAAAAAACATCCAGTGAGCGTTAGTTCTGTGGATAGAAACGCCTTGTTGATGAGAGAGGTCAACAGAGAATGGCCAGACTGGTTTGAACTGACAAAGTCTACAGTAGCTCAGATAACCGCTCTGTACCTGTGTTGAGAAAAATAGCATCTCAGAATTCTATTCTGAGATGTGGGTTGGCACCGTTTTGGCAGCACGAGGGGGACCTACACAATATTAGGCAGGTGGTTTTAATGTTGTGGCTGATCGGTGTATAAACATTAATGGTACAAGGACTGAGATCTGGGGAATACCTTGTGTGAGAGGAGCAGTGGCAGATCTATACATCTGTATAGCAGTAAAATATTTTCTATCAGGGAGGTAAGAAGTAAGCCAACACAGACTCAAGTGGCTTTTTGCTTTTATAAATAACCGCAACAGCAATGATGAGAGACATCAAGTCCATGCGTTACAGTGATTTTAAGAGGTGTTCTTAGCTTTTTGCTTGTAAAAAAAATGGCTACAACAGCAATTTGATGGGAAAAAAGCTTAGTAGATTATTGTATAATTTTTAAAAATGCCCCATTTAAATATATTGAGGTTTGCTAAAAGGGAGCACAGTGGGCTTAAATGGTACAGCAGTGATTTGTGGTTAAAGAGGTATTACTTTCTAAATGCAACACAGTTGAAAAACATCTAGAGTTAAAATACATTAACATATACATTACATATTTAAAACATCACACAAAAATATATACAAAAATAATTTGTTGTTATCATTCAAATTGTGCAGCTTGGTTTTTGTGCTACTGTACCATTTAAGCCCACCTGAAATAAATACTAATTTACCAAAAAACACTTGAATTCAAATTCAAAACCAGTTTATGGTTTATTTAAGAGTAACTCAAAAATATAAAGGGATCATGGTTAAAATACTTGATGCTTTGGCAGTACAGCACATTATGAAGCCAGTCCAGAGACTGGGACATGTGTGATTATTATTATGGGGCTTTTCCACTGCACAGTTCAACTCGACTCTGCTCGCTTTTTGGGGGTTTTCCACTGTGGATAGTACCTGGTACTTTTTTTTTTTAGTACCACCTCAGTCGAGGTTCCAAGCGAGCCGAGCCGATACTAAATGTGACATCAAAATCCTGCAGGGCACTGAATGGTCAGGGATAATCGTAGTTTTAAAGTTAGCAACAGTGATAACAGTATAATCCGTTCACTCGATTTTCGAATTGTGAAAAAGAAATGGCTGTGCGCAAAACCACGCCATGGTCAATAAACAAGGTGCAGATGGCCAGCTCTTTAGCGATGAAAGGACCTACCAACAGTGTAGGGAAAAGTAAAAAAAAAAAGTGGAATGGTTCGACCAAATGGATGCTATCTAAACCGGCGAGCAATGGGAGGGAGAGTGCCCTGGACCACTATGAAGGATGGTAAATTTTGTTATGTTACCTCTATACTCTGCTTGAAAGCTTCACTTTATTTAGTTGACCAGCTACTGGAAACTTGCTTCACCATGCAACAACTGCTTTATGCAGCACAATGTGCTAGTAGCTAAAAGCGGTCATGTTATTGTTTATTGTTTTGTGTCGCATTTAAGATGATGTAGAGGCGACGCAACTATGACAATCATCCTATAATCCCACCCACGTTGAGGGGCACTAAACTGCAGTGGAAATGCAAGCTCAGAAAAGTAAAGCAAGTATAGTTGAGGCGAGTCGAACCGTAACGTGCAGTGGAAAGACTGATATTACTGACATTAGACTGATATGTCATTACATGCATAGATAAAACCATCAGTCTCTAAAAGTTACTTAAATTGAGCATCATTTCCTAATAACTGATTGGAAATATATGAAATATGTATTGTTTTGCAGGGCCTCTTCACACCAATGTTTTCTGCCACTTGTGTGGGCGTTTAGTAGTGCTTGCAGAAAGGCTGTCCTAACTTAATTTTGGGTCATCTAATAGGCGGATCTTTTGTGACGTCATTGTTTATGTTTGTCGCGTTGCATCATGGGAATTGTGTGGCAGGAAACACCGCTAGATACCTGTAATTTGATTGTTTTGCACGTTTGGAGGGGGATTTAGAGAAAGAGGATGGTTCACTCTTGCTGTGTGGTCGATTGTACGGCTCGTTGGGGGCCTGATAAAAAGTTTTTTCGAATTCCCTCCGAAAAGGAATTGCGAATTTTCAACAATTTTTCACCATAGTACAGACGCCATTGAAAGTCTCACACTGAACACAATTGAATTGGTACAACAGTCACTACATTTTCAATAAATAAATAAGAACACTGATCAATGAAGACTTACCCGGCTTTGCAGTCGCAGTGAGCAGTGATTATTTCGCCGTTCTCTTTGGCGATCACCCACGGGAGATGCGAATCACGCTGTGACTCTGCTTGGCCAGGTCTAACCTCTGCTTTTAGCACGATCACTGCTTTCTGTTTGGCAGAAAAGATCGGCCCAACTTTTCGAGAAACAAAATAGTCATAGGCCTCCAGACATTTGAAAGCCTTTAATCTTTCATGAGTGAAGGGTCCAGGGGTTTCTATTAAATAAGAATAAATGTCTCCCCAGCAGATTGGTGGCCAAGAGATGGGCGAGTCGGACCAAAGTTTTTTGTCATCCCAGATCTCATATGGGCTTTGAATAACTTCGATTTTGTCACCAATACAAATTTTGAGCTTCTCTCCAAACCTCCTCCGGTCTTCAGATGTTAAAGTGCTTCTATATTGTGGATTTCGCCCGCTAACTCTCTTGAAAGTGCTCATCGCGTCTTTACAGCCTGCCATACTGTTTGTTTTGTTGCCACACAACCACTCGCGCATGCGTACAAAGATGTCAACAAAGATCCTCCTATTGGCTTGCAATGAAAATAACGCTCTAGTAACAAATAGACTTAAAAAAAAAAAACAGAAGGAATTGAGTGTTTCTTTTTATTTTATTTCACTTCAAAGTTGAAAGTGGGCTTAAAGGATACGTGGGCTTAATGGGTGCACTTACCGTACATATCTGAGAGAATGACTGCAGATTTTGAAAGGGCTTTATTTACCAATTAATTTTTTATTTATTTGTTTTCAGTTTGTGTTAATTCATGGTGCCACAGATTTTTATTGATTTATTTTTGTATTTTATTAGAAATTGCACAGGAACTATGACAACTAAAGGGACCAAATTGAAGGATTGGCTGCAGGCATTTATATTTATTACAATGTCATTTTTTAAATCTTGTTTATGGTTGCAAGTGTAAATATAGGCATGCACAGTCTTCTTTCCACCTTTATCTGATTCACGGACATGATTAACATTCACTTAGGATTAGGGCTGCACGATTTGGACAAAAAGTAATATTGCAATTATTTTGAAAAAAATTGCGATTGCGATTTGAACTGCGATTATGATGGTAATGTTTTCCACATGTTCAACTGCAAAAAGGCTGCTGGGGTTTTCACACTTGAGCCCTCTTAAAAAAAAAAGAAAAAACTGAGACCTTCTTTCAGTTCAACCACAAATAAATATATAAACAGTGAAACAAAGTCTTCTTCATATCCAAATGTTACCATCCTCCGAGTACCTGTTTTTGTCCATTTTGTGATAGGGTCTCAGCCCACTAATCATCATCATTAGTTTTTGAAACAGTCAACTTGTATATTAGGGATGCTCCAATCAGGATTTTAAAATCCGATACAATCTCCAATTTTCTTTTCATCTCATCAATCGATGCTGATCATTGAACTTTTTATCAGCAGCTCTGTCAAAACTGGTTATATGTAAACTTTCTGCTCAATGTCACTGTTAGCTGAATTCCCCTGTTGGTAAAACCATATTTGTTGCCTAGTTTTTGCTGTAAAAAATAATGTTGGTTGATTAAATAATGCAATAAACACAAAATTTAATTTTTAAATATAAAAGTTACTCTTTATTCTAGGCCTTAAAAACTAGTTGGCTTATACAAATTATTCTTTACTGTATATAAGAATGAGGTGTAATGTCAAACTGAAGTTGAACTGATAACCCATTGGTGTAATTAAATTTAAAGTGAAAAGTTTGGTTTTGTCACCATTTCATTTAATAATTTGTATTCATTATTTTATTATATTTAATTTAGCAATGCATTACAGTATAGTAACTAAATATTTAATATAGATTTATTATATGTACGTTCCTTTTTTAATTTTGTTGGATGTTGGTAATATTAGTTCCGCTTTCACTTGTTTCCGTGGGGAGTGTAATAAGTTTGACACGCTTTCTTGTGAGGGAAACTAATGACAGGAGACTTGTGAAGAGAAGTTTCTGGACTCTACAGGTGTTTCTGAGCACTTCTGTTATTCTAAGCATGACAGAGAGTTGTGGAGCACAGAACCGCTCTGAAAACACCAACAATGCTCTAACTTAATATATACTGCAGCACAAATAAACTTTGAAGAGAGCAGAATATTTATTTATTTAATTAAATCGCAGCCCTTCAAGGTCATATCGCGGTTTCGATTTTATTTAAATTAATTGTGCAGCCCTACTTAGGATAATCCTGCATATCCACCCGTGCTGCTAAATGGATATAACTATGTTGTGCCATGACACAACATTGCTGTTTTAAGACTCTGCTATAATGACGATACATAATTAATAGTTTTTAAGCATAATAAACTGTAAAAGTATGTTTTTTGATCAGCTTTGTTGTATTCATCACTAGATGCATGTAAATGTGAAGTTAAGACATAGGTAAAACTTAATGTCTTTAGGTCTCAATCTAGCTTTGAATGTGCATTCAAATTCCTTTTGTTTTCAGATAGCTGGCCTAGTATACTGTAATATTTGTGATTCTATTTTGTTGTTGCTTTATTTCCCAGTGATGACTCTGTGTATGGCCCAGACATTTTTCATCTGTGTGCATCGTTGGTTCATGTACCTGTACTAAAAAAGTATTACAAAGCTGTCGTAATGCACATGCATCGAACTCGTTCCTATTCGCGCGTGATCAAAATAGTGTACTTTGAAATGTAACATAGTTGACCGTGTATGGTCCGATATGGAAAATAGGAAAACGAAGCATACCTGGGCCTTTAGCATGTCCCTAGTAATGCAGATTACAATGGACCTTAGTCTGGGTTAAATATACCGCAAATAAAAACGAGGCCACGTGGTATTGATGTAAACTCCAAAGTCTACCAATGAACAGAATACATAGGTGATGAAAGATGGATATAACCTAGGACCTTAAAGACCCTGTTGTACTTTGTTTTTTTTACTCAAAAATGAAAATTCTCTCAGCATTGACTCAACTTTATGCCATCATAGATGTGTTTGACTTTTTCATCTGCTGAATTCTGCTGATTTGTAGAAGAATTTCTCAGCTCATTGTATGGACCTACAATGCAAGTGAATGGGTGCCAAAATTTTGAAGCTCAGAGTCACACAAGTCAGCATAAAAGCAATCCATAACACTCCAGTGGTTAAATTGGTGTGTCAGAAGTGATGTGATATGTGTAGGTTTCACTTTCACATTCCTCTTGTGTTTTTGGGGTTTTGCATTTGTTATGCATACTGCCCCCTACTAGGCAGGGAGAAGAATTGTAAAAAAAAAAATGACTACAATTTTGATCTGTTTCTGCCCCACACCTATCATCTCACTTCTGAATATGTGGGTAAAAACACTGGAGTTTCACCAAAAACTAATTAGAGTTGTATGGATTACTTTTATGCTTTATTTATGTGCTTTTTGTAGCGTAAACATTTTGGCACCCATTCACTTGCATTGTATGGACTTACAGACCTGAAATGTTCTTCTTAAAATCATAATTTTTGTTCTGCAGACGAAAGAAAGCCATACACGTCTGGGATGGCAAGAGGGGCGCGTAAATGATGAGAGAATTTTCATTTTTGGGTGAACTATCCCTTTTAAGACAATAAAACATATGGAATGGACTGTCAGTCACAGACTCACCTTAATTTGTCCCATATTATTTATGAGGTCCATAGAGTTTACCAAGGTGGAAAACTCTGAAAGTACACAGAGTAAATCTGACATTTAGACTTGTCTCTACCATACTATATTTAGAAATTAAAACTAGAAGAAAAACAGCAGCCTATTGGTGATGTTACATCATAAAGAGAGGCCTGATTATCAGATGTTCATTGATTGCTAATTTGAGCTTTTTCTTAGCCACTCAATAATACAATGTCTGTCATCTTAACTAATCAACCGTTAGGACAACAATAAGATCTTAAGATTACTGCTTGGAATAGCAGTGCTAAACTAAATTCATAGGATTCAACACTGTCTCCCAGTGATCAGAGTACATTCTCGGTTTTGTGGTTTAGCATTGTTGTTTAGGAATGGGCTATTGGAATAAGATTACAGTTTCAGAATAGCATGACCAAGCACAGAACCCTGTTTTATGGTGATTAGATTTCTCATTTTGGTGCTGTGATTAAATTTCACTAGTTCTCACGGGAGTGTTCTATCCTTTTAAAGTGCTGAATTGAAGTTATTATATGGTTATTAGCTCACCTTTACACAATTTACAGGTAATGATTTTGAACTATGTGAGTCATTGCACAGAATGCCACTAAGGTATGGAATATTGTGCGTTTGAGAGTAGTGCTCTGGTATTGATTGTGTGCTTGGTATAAGTAAATGGGGAAAAAGCTATCTTTAGACCCTCTATGTCTCCTGAGATCTAATTGTTACTACAGTGAAGGTGTAAACTAGTTTCATAGCAGGTTTTTCTTAGAGGTCGACCGATTAATCGGCCGATTTTTTTGCATTTTTTACATAATCGGCATCGGCCAATATCCACGCATATCAAGCCGATTATTAGGCAGGCGCATCTGTGGGCAGCCTAGTGTTGTTTTGGAACACGTGTTCCACACACGCTGCCCCTAGAGTCATTTCCCAGCAGAGTGAGCAGACCTCATCCAGTGCCTAAGGAAGGAGCTAAGTTCCTTGGAGAAAACAGTAAGGGTTAAATTTGTATAACTTCTTTAAATTTAATTAAAAACTTTTGATATGTTACTGCCAACTTCAAGAAAAAAACGTGACAAACGCGATAGTTCACATGACGTTCGGCTACTTTGGATATTGATAGCGTAGTTGAATTTGCATTATCACAGCAGAAGGGTTGCTATCATGTCACAATAAGTAAGCAAGAATTTTGCAATTACAGACAGTGAATCTGAGACTTTTATTTGTTCTGTTTGTGTGTCTTATATTTGAGAGGGTTGTCACTCAATGCAGATAAATAAGTAATAAAAATATACCAACGCAGTATATGCTATTGAAGGACTGGCTTTGGTAAGCTCGGACGTTATCGGTTCTGCTGTCGGTACTGGAGAAATTAAGAAAATACATTCTTTATTGCTATAAAGAGAAAGTTATTTTATCTCGCCAGCCATTTCTATGTATAATAATATGAAACCATTTGTCTGTGATGCAATTTAGCTATTCGCAGTCAGAGAGAGAGAGAGCGAGAGAGATCTTGCTCACGTGGTGCCACAGCGAGCACAAAACGAGCCCTGCTTAATGAATGACAGAACTAAACATTCAAACATAGCCTGGTTTAGATCTGTGATATTAGTCTGATTTTATTTTATATTTCGCCTTTCAAAGATTATAAAAAGAATATTTATACATAAGCCGCATTCTGTCTAGCACAACTTCCTTCCCTTCACAGCAGTGCACTGACATTTCTCCCTAAAACTCAAACTTAACGTCAGAATCAGCACGATCGGTGATTGTTGTAAAATGCAGTCTAGCTACTGTTGCTAAATTGCGGGACGCGTTTAATAATAAAAAGAGCGCAAGAGATTCCGTTCCCAAGGCGGCGCGTGCTCCGAAACACACCGCAAAGAGACAAGCAAAGTATAGGCGACTTTGGGTTTCATGTGCGCGTCTAAACGATCAAATATACACAAAAATATGTCAAAACAACCGGCTTGGAGATTCACTTAAACACAGTTTATGTCTTAAATGGACGTAGTTATGGAAATAGTTGGGGAGAAAATATGCTGCATCAGGAGCCTATTAGATTTGAACTCGGTCTTAAAGGGGAAGCTGTCTATTAAACATGTGACGATTGAGCCATTACTGCGAATCAAACAAAAGGCAAAGAGAAAATCACTTACAGCTCTTGAATGAATAACTTCTGCATTAATAAGCATTAATCTATCTATGATAAACTATGCAGTGTTATTTTACAATTGATTACTTTATTAGATTTCTTTTTAGACCACACCTGAACAGTAATGTTAGTAGACCTTCCTGAAATTAAATCACTGTGGCTATATAACGTTTATCTTTGTTTAATATATATATATATATATATATATATATATAACAAAAAGAACTGTTAAGAATACCGTTAAAGTACCGGATCGATAAGCAGTATCGGTAAGATAGTAATGCCATTAAAACCTTAACGATACCCATCCCTAGTTATGCCTGTGCTTCTCTTGGATGCTCTGAATATTGGATTATGTGTCTGGATTGCCCCTTAATTAAAGCTGCATTTGGATCTCAGCCTTCGTGTCTCGGAGCTGTTCGTAACACCTGCTTTGTTTATTTAATATATTTGTTATACATTATTTATACAATATGTTTTTACATTATACATTTTTAATTTTAAGTGTACAAGTGCAGATTGGTCAAGTGTTCAATAAATGTATTTGTTGAGAAATGTTGTCTATCTTAAGTAATTATTTGTGTTACATTTTATCTTTCAAATAAAAGGTTCAAATAAGAGGTTAAAAACAAGCACATATCGGCCAAAATAAATCGGCAGCATTAATCGGCCATTGGCCGACCCGGATTTCAAAAGATCGGCATCGGCCTGAAAAAAACAATATCGGTCGACCTGTAGTTTTTCTGTTCACACAATCAGTAACAAGCAAACTATGGGTCTGTCACTCAAAACGTACAGTACATGCAGAGCCTAGACTGCCATTGTTCACTGCCTAACAACAGTATTTATGTTGGTTATTACTTTTTGTTGATGCATTTATGCTAGTTGCTTCAAAAGATTTTTTCCTCAATGTCCAAAATTAATGTCTAAATAAAGAAATATAGACAAAGCAAGCAGACGTTCAAATTAATCTTGATTTTATCAAGTGTTTTAATCTCTGCAGAGGGACCATAATAGGTTTCTGTGTATATGAGCTTTCAGATGGATTGTTTTACAATTTCCTTTTAAATAAAGCATTATTCCTGCCCGAACGTTTAATTTTCTCTCTCTATTGGTACAGCCCAGGTCTCTCGCAAGCTGACTTTTCTGTATCTTGCGAATGATGTCATACAGAACAGCAAGAGGAAAGGACCAGAGTTCACACAAGACTTTGCCCCAGTCATTGTTGATGCTTTCAAGCACGTCTCCAGGTGAGTTGGACCAACGTACATACTGTTTTCTCCCATTCAAACTATGCTGAATTTTGTTCATTTGTAGCTTGTTGAACAACTTGTATGACTCTTAGGGTCTCAACCTTGCTCTTTAATCCAACCAAAAGGAAATCATGTGGTTGTATTCCCCTCATTAAGCCTTCAATGAAATTTGAAGTTCAGTTTTTCAAATTTTCAATGAAGTTCAGTTTACCCAAAACTTTTAATACTGTTGTGATTTACTCACTTTCATGTCGTTCCAAACCTAAATGACTTTATTCAAAATGACAGCCTCAGTCAACATTCACTTTCATTGTATGGAAAAAAGATGCATTAGATGTGAATGGAGGCCTTGTTCCACGGATAAGTCATACAGGTTTTTAGAAAACAGAGTAAACGATGACAATTGATTTTTGTGTTTTTGTCATTCTTACTGTGCTTACATTCTCATCTTTTCCTGTGCAGTGAAGGAGAGGAAAGCTGTAAAAAACATTTAAGTAGAGTTCTGTCCATCTGGCAGGAAAGAGCTGTGTATGAGATTGATGTGCTGAACAAACTCTCTGAAGTCCTGCGTAAGTAAACCACCATAAGGTCATATTAGTCCTTCTGTCTCTGATTTAAAAGCTAAATCCTATCCAAAGCTTTTATATATGAAATAGACCCTGTTTACACCTGATATTAAGATGCGTTTGGGCGATCTTATCACATGTGGTCAGCACTAAATACAGGTGTTAACAGGGTCTAAAAAGTTTTGTGATCAGATGGCGAAAAACACCTATGGAGTTAGACAAAAACGCATGTGACCACATCGCATTTGAGTTGTAACCGCTAAACCACCCCCGCGAGCAGCGAAGCATCGCCCCTTACCTGTCAATCAGCCACTGCACCAAAACAACAATTTAAAGACCTTGTGAAATCAAAATTAAATTTTTGCAGCTTTTAGTTCATATCTATTAGCTTGAAGATCATCGTTATGCTTGTGTGCTTCTCAACATTGACAGTTTGTTTTCAGAAGAGATAAGTGTAATCTGGAGTCTCTCTCTTCAGGGTAAAAAGATTTAGGAATAGCCATGACGTCACAGAGGTCGAGAAGCCTTGTCCTATCGAATATTTTCTAGAAAAAAAACTTTCTCTCGACCTACATCTGGTCAGCGCACTTGGCTGTGCTCTCACCTGCGCTGATGAAACCTTCATAGGGCACTTCGGAGGGTGCACAATCCATTCTGGTGGGTCGGTCCAAACAGAATTACCAATAGAGATCACTTAAAAAATGAGTTGTGAATGGCCCTCAGGGTGGAGGATAATTGTCTTTGTACAGCATAAGGTGATGTAGATCGGAAAGTATGAGGAAATTCTAAATACAGATGTGACGTCCTGACATGAAATAAAGCGAAGCCAGATCTGGCATTCCGCTTTAGCAAAACTTGTCTGTCAGAGCATCTAAAAATGAAACGGCCTGTAATTATATGTTTATTGCATCCTTTATTAAAGTTCAAATAATAATGAATAGGTTGTGTAAATAAGCACAAACTTTGAAACTGGCATTTCTCTGTATGGTCAGAGCCAAATATGAGTCATGTGAAAAACAGAGCGAGAGAGTTTCAAACTTCTACTGGTTAATAAACCCTCTTGTGTGGAGACACTCGTTCCTCCCGCCTGCTCGCTGCAGCTAGATTATAACATGATTGCTTGCAATGAAGTAAATCATAATATATTTGTCACTGTGTGTATCTTATTGTGAAGAAAATCCACTATACGCAGCTCTGTTAAGAAGAGTTTTTTTGTTTGTGTGTTAAAGATGGATCGAAATGAACAAAAATGTGAGAGTGTGTAGTCTTGGCCCATTATATAATTAAAAAGAAAATTGTTTATTGTTTTGTCCTTTTGGTTTGTTTTCCTATATAAATATCCAAAACTCCTTACATTTACTTTGGGAGCTATACTGCAGTAAGAGAATGTTGAATATAATATTTAATATATATTTAGTATTTTAAAATATCAAAAAATTAATTAAAACAAGATACATTTACTTGCGAAGCAACATACACTCACCTAAAAGGATTATTAGGAACACCATACTAATACTGTGTTTGACCCCCTTTCGCCTTCAGAACTGCCTTAATTCTACGTGGCATTGATTCAACAAGGTGCTGAAAGCATTCTTTCGAAATGTTGGCCCATATTGATAGGATAGCATCTTGCAGTTGATGGAGATTTGTGGGATGCACATCCAGGGCACGAAGCTCCCGTTCCACCACATCCCAAAGATGCTCTATTGGGTTGAGATCTGGTAACTGTGGGGGCCATTTTAGTACAGTGAACTCATTGTCATGTTCAAGAAACCAATTTGAAATGATTCGAGCTTTGTGACATGGTGCATTATCCTGCTGGAAGTAGCCATCAGAGGATGGGTACATGGTGGCCATAAAGGGATGGACATGGTCAGAAACAATGCTCAGGTAGGCCGTGGCATTTAAACGATGCCCAATTGGCACTAAGGGGCCTAAAGTGTGGCAAGAAAACATCCCCCACACCTTTACACCACCACCACCAGCCTGCACAGTGGTAACAAGGCATGATGTATCCATGTTCTCATTCTGTTTACCTGTTTCTGTTTATTCTGACTCTACCATCTGAATGTCTCAACAGAAATCGAGACTCATCAGACCAGGCAACATTTTTCCAGTCTTCAACTGTCCAATTTTGGTGAGCTCTTGCAAATTGTAGCCTCTCTTTCCTATTTGTTGTGGAGATGAGTGGTACCCGGTGGGGTCTTCTGGTGTTGTAGCCCATCCGCCTCAAGGTTGTGCGTGTTGTGGCTTCACAAATGCTTTGCTGAATACCTCGGTTGTAACGAGTGGTTATTTCAGGCAAAGTTGCTCTTCTGTCAGCTTGAATCAGTCGGCCCATTCTCCTCTGACCTCTAGCATCAACAAGGCATTTTCGCCCACATGACTGCCGCATACTGGATGTTTTTCACTTTTCACACCATTCTTTGTAAACCCTAGAAATGGTTGTGCGTGAAAATCCCAGTAACTGAGCAGATTGGGAAATACTCAGTACCGGCCACCAACAACCATGCCACGCTCAAAATTGCTTAAATCACCTTTCTTTCCCATTCTGACATTCAGTTTGGAGTTCAGGAGATTGTCTTGACCAGGACCACACCCCTAAATGCATTGAAGCAACTGCCATGTGATTGGTTGATTAGATAATTGCATTAATGAGAAATTGAACAGGTGTTCCTAATAATCCTTTAGGTGAGTGTATAATGTATTTAGACTTGCTTTCAAAGAATATATATATGTTTAATAATTCAGTGAATGTCATTTAGAGGTATTTTTAAAAGTCGTCTTGGTCCTCTTTGTTGTTGTATTCACGTTTAATACAACCTTTTAAGTTGAGGCACAAGATGTATAGTTAGTTAAGAGCCAGTGAGTAATCCTTGCAATAATCGACGAATAGTTGAATAAGTGTTCTAATAATCGTTAGATTAGTCAATTATCAAAATAATTGTTGCAGTCGTTAAGCGTTTTTTGTTGTGTGAATTGTGATTCAAAACATGATATATAGTGGGGTTTTACTCGTTTGTTCTCAAAAACCTCCATTGACTTGCATAACGGCTCGAGCCTCGTATGCAAAGACCATGATGCGCTGTGTTTGTTTGTGGGCTGGATATGTCAGTTAAGTCATCATTCGGTTTTAAAGTCAGTGGAAAAGCAGTTGGACTCTGTATTGAGAATGCTCCTCAAATTTCTGTACCAGTTTCACACTCTAGCAGCATAATGGACAGGGGCAATGTGTTTCTGTGGGCTACGATGTGAAGTAAAGCCTACTGGCTATTTAAAAAAAAAATTAAATACATGAATTGTTCAACAAGTCAAGCCCCATTTTACAGTAGGAAATATGTTAACAGGCCAAAGGAAACTGCTGTTCAAGGCACTTCACTGGGACTTTAAACTTTGCCGGTTTATGTGGCTTTAATAGTAAATATAATCGTCTGATCAGAAAATTCGAAAAGCAAATACATACACATGCAAGAGAACTTCACTAATCCTCTTCAGTGTGTCTGAAATCAATTTGCAAGGACACAGATGAGAAGCACATATCTGAAACTTAGGTTTATACATGTACTCCACTAAAATAATTGAGAATTGTGCTTGAAATGTTGCGGTTGTGCTTAGATTGAATTTCAGCTGCATCGGAATGAAACAGCATGCTGGTTTTAGTTGCATATTCTTTTTCTTATTATTTTGCAGTTTATTATTGCGCAGTAACACACTGACATAGTAATTAATGTATGTTGTCATGGAATCCCCTCGAAATCCAAATACAAGTGGTCAAAGGAGATGCATTTAAGCGACCAGTTGTAAACAATGATGTTTCGCCTGACCACATGTGATCAGATCACCCAAGACTCATCTTAATACCAAGTGTAAACGGGGTTGTAGTCATTGAAAAGAACTGCATTATATATTTGGATAACTTCTGGAATCTAATGAATGGAAGCATATGACTGGCTTTATTCAATATGCAATGTAATATGCAAAATGGCAATGCATTTCTCTATTTGAATTTACATTTTCATACACATGTGCAACATTTGGGGCAAAATGAAAATTCTAATCCAATTATAAAATTAGCATTTGCCATTTCCTACCCTAGTTTTAACATTTTAATTAAACATTAATTTGAATGCATTATGACTTGCAAAAATTAAAATGTATTACTTAAACTGAATTCATACGTTTGGTATATTTGTGCAGCAATTGTAGCAAAATACAAATTTGAGATGTAAGTTTCCTTCAATGCATTAACACACAATTAAGAAAATCTCAATTTGCATTTTTATTAATGCCTCTGGGTGAATGTAGCAAAATTCATTTGATAATGCATTCCAAGCTGATTGCATTAACATGATCATCATGCCCTCATCCTGTTAATATACATTTGAAAATGTATTCCGAAGCCTTTGCATTAACATTTGTCATGTTCCCACTGCCAGTGTGGCTTTTAAAATGCATTCAAGCCAATTGCATTATGTTCAACTCTCCACCTGTCAGTCATTACATTAAGGCGGGGCCAGAATCTCGCCAACCAATAGCATTGGTTTGGAGTATGACAACACATGGGCCTGGTTTGTTCAGGAAGTCAAGGACAAGGAGTATGCGCATTTCATAAGCTCCACGGCAAAGCGCAAACTTTAGAAGTAGACATGATCAGCGGAATAAGTCTCACTGCAACTTCAGGTTTGTGTCATTTTCAAATTTTTAAACCAGAACATTGTCACATTTTAAAATGTTAAATGTTGAAAATGGCTCTTTTATTTTTTTGTGGTAGTGCTAGTCACCGCTAGCGTTCTAGAGTATCTTGGTGTTCAAGCATCTGTCACTGTTAGGGAGTTGAACATGTTAATGCAATTGACTCTAATTTTTTTGTAATTAACATTTTTAATTGATTCAAAGACAATAATACAACGGAGAAAAACACAACATATACACACCATATCATCGTTTAACTTTTAACCCTCACTAATATCCCTCCCCAAACACCAACCCCAAAACACACACCAAAAAAAAAAGAAAAGAATACAAAATGGCATAATAAACATGCATGATTAAACTAAACTTATCTCTCCACATCCCTTCCCCTAGAGTCCCCCAAAACTGCCAAATACCTACCCCCACTTCCTGAAAAACAAGTCCCCCAGCCTTCTATCTGTCATCTCAAAAGCCGCCACCCTCCCCATCTCCGCACACCACTCCGGGAATAGTAGCGCTCCATCTGACTTCCAACCCCTTAAAATCATTTGTCTGCCAATCATCATGCTAGTCAGAACCAATTTTTTTATATATTTGTTCCCCAAATTTATATAACTGCCCCAGAGCCCAAAATACACAGTTCTCAAAAAGATCATTTAAATAAATGTCAGAATTAAATACTCTGGCCACTCTTGTCCAAATCATGTGCAAATGTGAGATAACAGGGTGTGACTTGGCGAAATAGGGGCAAGGATTTTCTGTTCAGTAGAAACCAGGGAGGGGCTCTTTCTAGTGGAAGCTACCAATGAGCCAAATGCCTGAGACCGAACGCATACTACTAATAAAACAAAATCTTGGGTTAGGTAATTGTAATTTACCTACCATGTAATTTGTTGAAATGTAGTCTGGGACGTTTACCATTCCAAATTAAGGAATTCGCTATGCTATCAATTGCTAGGGAATGACTGTAACAGGTAGATACATTTTGGAATACAAATCATTTTAATAACATTTAACCTTCCCAATCGTCGATAAATGTAACGAAGCCCACCTGTCCACATTGCTCAAATCTTTTTATTAAAGGGTCAAAATTATTTCTAACATTTTAAATCAGAAAAATGTTCTGGGAATAAAATACCCAAATACTTATTGCCATGTTTGGGTCACTGGAAGGTGAAAGGCTGGAAGGCCCTTACTGGACAGTACACTGTCAGAGCCAAAGCTTGACTTTGTATCCTGAGAACTTGGAAAAGGAATTAATAATTCTACGGAGGCAAGGCATAGATCTGGTAGAGTCAAGAGACAAATAATAAAATATTATCTGTGTAAAGCAGAAGCTTATGCACCACACCTCCCGCCATAATATATTGCTAATGGTTTCCGGCAATACAGAACAATAATGGGCTAAGAGGGCAACACTGCCGAGTGCCCCTATTCAGAGTAAAATAATCTGAAATTAATCATTTTGTTTGTACCGCTGCTACAGGGTGTCTATAAAGTAACTTAATCCAACCAATAAATGTACTCCCGAACCCATACATTCCAAAATCTTAAAAAGATAATCCCATTCTACCATATCAAATGCATTTTTGGTGTCAAGTGAGATAGCAGCGACCGGAGACTGATCATTCGCTACTGACCACATGATATTGTTGAAATGCCTAATGTTATCAGAAGAGCTATGGCCATGAATAAACCCCACCTGATCTATATGTATAAGAGATGTCATAACTTAATCTTTTAGCCAGAATATATGACAATTTTTATATCTAGTTGGATCAGGGAAATTAGATGGTAACTTTTACACGTGCTTGGATCTTGGTCTTTTTTAATAATCAGACTGATCTTAGATTGTGTCATGGTTGGCAGAAGCTTTCCATTCTTTAATGATTCCATATAAACTTCTAACAAAACAGAGCCAGTTCTGTAGCATCAGATCTAAAAAAATTCAGCAGCAAAACCATCTAGCCCAGGAGCCTTGCCAGTAGACAGGGCCTTAATTAGTTTATCTCTGAATCCAGAGAATTTTTTTGCTCAGTCATCAATTTAGGTAGTCCTTATGGTTCCACACATTTTCTAATATTTTTATCAGTAGACATGGAACTATAAAGATCAAGATAGAATTCTTTAACATTATTAATATCAATGGCAGAGGTAAACATTTTAGCAATGGTAGAAAAAGACTCTTTCTGCTTTATATATCTATCCAAAAGCTTCCCTGCTTTTCCCCTCATTTCAAAGTATGACTGTCTTCCCATGAATAACCAAAACTCCACTTTCTGAGAAAAAATTGTATTCTATATGTCAATTCCCTGAGGCCATCAGGCACTTTTTTTACTATTCCCTTCCAGCTCCACGAGTTCTCGTGCTTTGGATCCGACCCCTAAGAACCGCCTTAAGTGCCTCTCAAACCACGCCCAAAGAGGATACTGAGGACCAGTTGGTCTCCATATAAACATTAATTTCAGTCTTTAAATATTTGTTGGAAATCAGTATTTTGTAGCGGGATATATTAAAGTGCCATTTCTTTTTCTCCATATAAGCATCGCTTGACAATTGACGCTGAATTTCTGAGACTATAAAGGGTCTACTTTTATTTGTGTACACTCACAATAACATCAAAACCTTGTGCTTTTGTAAAATAAAGAAAATAATAAGGGTGACCTATCAGACGTCTCTGTCTCCATGAGGATATTTCTGAAAAACGTCACAAAATGAACTGAAACTCCACTAAATACTTATCATACAAACATGAAAGATATGTCTAAAGAAAACTCTACCTTTAAATAAAACTATTCAAATTTAAAACAAATATTCTCCTGCAATGTAATCTGTATGAAACAAAGCGATGTACAGTTTCCCTGGCTCAGCTCATTATAGCTAATGTGATCACACCCACCAGCAGAGCGCGCCATTCATAAGGTAATGTGCTGAGGCGGTCAATGCAAATGGTACACGCCCCCGACAGTGAGGTTTGATGTAAACACAATTCATTCACTTTATTGCGTGTTTGTAAGGATACACAGGCGAGGAAACTCCTGAATAGTAAGGAAGAGTTAACATTTTCCTCAGAAGAAGAGCGGGACTCTGAACGGGACGATGAACGTTTGTATTTTGAAGAGAGATTGATCCAGCCTAGGATACAATTTCGGACGAGTAAGTCATTTAGTTTTCATTAGTAGACATGCTATTTTATATAAACACATACATATTTTACTTGTGGGACAATTTCCAGACTTGCCAGCCAGGATTCAGATTATTGAAATTTGAAATATGTCCTAATAAGCAAATTTTAGTTACATTTTAAATGCTGTTTTGGCTAAGGCAGGTATTTAAATGCTGTATGATATAAATATGATATGTAATATGATATAAAATGATATGAATGTTTAGAACATATTTTATCTAGTGTTTATGCTGCCTCATTATAATCAGTGCTTGTGCTTGCAAATATCTGTTCAGGTCTAAATGAGTAAAATGCACTTTAAAATCACCATCTTATAATAATGCCCATTACAGAAAATCCCCATCTTATAATAATTTCTGAAGGATCATGTGACACTGAAGACTGCAGTAATGATGCTTAAAATTCAGCTTTGATCACAAATTGCATTTTACAATATATTCAAATAGAAAACTGTTCTTTTAAATTGTAAAACATTTTTTTTACTGTATTTTGGATCAAATAAATGCATTCTTGGTGAGCAGAAGAGACTTCTTCTAAAACTTTTATACGGTAGTGTAGGTCTAAAACTTTTATACGGTAGTGTACTTTTAACTTTTACTTTTTAACTTAAAACTTGATTTTGATAATTAAGTCTCCTCACATTCATTCTCTTTCTGTCACATTCCTCATTGATAGGCCCAGGGGAGGGGTATTTTGTCGCCTCAGGTTTGAATCACCTCAATATTCTTGATAGTTCACGCCTCCTCGCATATGACCTTTCTAACACTAAAATTGTCTTACAAAAGTTAAATTAGTATATTGTTTTGTATGAATGAGTGATCAGGATGGTTTTCACATCATTTTGTAGCAAAAACTCTAGGCTACAAGATCCAGTTCTCAAAAGTATTGTGGACAAATGTTTAGTATGTGTTACATGGCCTTATTTCAATGACTTAAAATTTTAGTTTTTTCAAAAACCATGCATAAATGTTATTTTCTCAAAAATACAAACATGTACACACATGTTGCCCACATGTTATTGTAGCCCAGTTTGTGTTGAATACAGTGTTATCAGACTTTAGCCATTAATGTGTTTTTAAGCAACTGTAAATAGCATAAATATCAAGGCATGCCAAAACTTCTCCAGGGCCCAAAATACCCTCAGACCCCAGAGGGATAAGCCAGCAATATGCTTCCATACTTCCATCCGTATTGTGTTAACTATTTATAGACATGTGCTGCTTTAACTTAGAATCACTCCTCATGACCCACAGAGGTAGAAAATAAGGCCAAGAAAAGCCCTAATGAAGAAATTAAGGTCAACGATGATGATTTTGCCTCCCAAAGCTCCCCTGGAGAGCCTCCACAGGTAAGTTGAAAGAACAGAACCTTGTTTGAATGCCAATATACAGTGCATGCATCAAGTATTCAGACCCCTTTTTTCACATTTTGTTTTGTTGCAGCCTAATGGTAAAATTGCTTTAAATTATTATTATTTCTTTCACATCAATCTACAAACCCATAATGACCAAATAACTGATTTTTGATAACTTAGCAAATTTATTAAAAAGAAAAAACTGAAATATCACATTGTGTCGTATTCAGACCCTTTGCTATGAAACTTGAAATTTAGCTCAGGTGCATCCTATTTCTCTGGATAATCTTTGAAATGATTCTACACTTTGATTTGAGTCCACCTGTGGCAAATTCAATTGATTGGACATGATTTGGAAAGGCACACACCTCTCTATATAAGGTCTCACAGCTGAAAATGCATAGCAGAGCATAAACCAAGCTGAGGTCAAAGGAACTGCCTGCAGAGCTCCGAGATAAGGCTGCATTGAAGGTTCTTAAGAGCACAGTGGCCTCCATAATTCTTAATTGGAAGAAGTTTGGAACAACCACGACTCTTCCTAGAGCTGGCCGCCCGGCCAAACTGAGCAATCGGTGGTCACCTCTCTTTGGTAAGAGAGGTGACCAATAACCCAATGGTCAATCTGGTTGAGTCCACATCTGGAGGAAGCCAGGCACCGTTCATCACCTGTGCAATACCAACCCAACAGTGAAGCATGGTGGTGGTATCACCATGCTGTGGGGGTGATTTTCAGCAGCAGGGACTGGTCAGTGTTGAAGGAAAGCTGAATGCAGCAAAATACAGAGATATCCTTAATGAAAACCTGGTCCAGAATGCTCAGGACCTCAGACTGGGCCGAAGGTTCACCTTCCAACAAGACAATGACCCTAAGCACACAGACAAGACCAACGCAAGAGTGGCTTAGGGACAACTCTGTGAATGTTCTGGAATGGCCCAACCAGAGCCCGGACTTGAACCCAATTGAATATCTCTGGAGACACCTGAAAATGGCTGGCCACCCACGGTCCCCATCCAACCTGACAGAGCTTGAAAGAATCTGCAGAGAAGAATGGCAGAAAATCCCCAAATCCAGATGTGCAAAGCTAGTCACATCATACCCAAAAAGACTTGAGGCTGTAATCATTGCCAAAGGTGCTTCAACTACAGTTGAAGTCAGAAGTTTACATACATTTTTTACACTTTTATTTTTTTTATCAAGTCAATAGAACTCATTTTTCAACCACTCCACAGATTTAATATTAGCAAACTAGAGTTTTGGCAAGTAGTTTAGAATATCAACTTTGTGCATGACACAAGTAATTTTTCCGACAACTGTTTACAGACAGATCGTTTCACATTTAATTGACTATATCACAATTCCAGTGGGTCAGAAGTTTACATACACCAAGTTAACTGTGCCTTTAAGCAGCTTGGAAAATTCCAGAAAATTATGTCAAGCCTTTAGACAGTAAGCCAATTAGCTTCTGATAGGAGGTGTACTGAATTGGAAGTGTACCTGTAGATGTATTTTAAGGCCTACCTTCAAACTCAGTGCCTCTGCTTGACATCATGAGAAAATAAAAAGAAATCAGCAAAGACCTCAGAAAAAAATATATAAATAATTGTGGACCTCCACAAGTCTGGTTTATCCTTGGTAGCAATTTCCAAATGCCTGAAGGTACCACATTCATCTGTACAAATAATAGAACACCAGTATAAACACCATGGGACCACGCAGCCATCATACCGCTCAGGAAGGAGACACATTCTGTCTTCTAGAGATTAACATGTTTTTGTGCAAAAAGTGTAAATCAATTCCAGAACAACCGCAAAGGACCTTGTAAAGATGCTGGAGGAAACAGGTAGACTAGTATCTTTATCCAAATTAAAACGAGTCGTATGTTGACATAACCTGAAAGGCTGCTCAGCAAAGAACTGCTCCAAAACCAAAAAAAAAAAAGCCAGACTACAGTTTGCAAGTGCACATGGGAACAAAGATCTTACTTTTTGGAGAAATATCCTCTGGTCTGATAAAACAAAAATTTAACTGTTTGGCCATAATAACCATCGTTATGTTTGGAGGAAAAAGGGTGAAGCTTGCAAGCCAAAGAACACCTTCCCAACCATGAAGCATGGGGTTGGCAGCATCATCACAAAGCTCTGACTTCAATCCGCTAGAAGATTTGTGTGCAGAACTAAAAAAGTGTGAGCGAGCAAGGAGGCCTACAAACTTGACTCAGTTACACCAGTTCTGTCTGGAGGAATGGGCCAAAATTCCAACCACTTATTGTGAGAAGATTGTGGTAGACTACCCAAAACGTTTGCCATTAAATTGTTTAACTTGGGTCAATGCTACCAAATACTAACAAAGTGTATGTAAACTTCTGACCCACTGGGAATATGACGAAATAAATATATGCTGAAATAAATAATTCTCTCTTCTATTATTCAGATTTTTCACATTCTTAAAAAAAGTAGTGATCCTAACTGACCTAAGAAAGGGAATGTTTTCTATGATTAAATGTCAGGAATTGAGTTTATATGTATTTGGCTAAGGTGTATGTAAACTTCTGACTTCAACTGCAAGTACTGAGTTAAGGGTCCGAATATGTATGTCAATGTGATATTTCAAAAAGGTTTTTGCTTTGTGATTATGGAGTGTGTATTGATATGAAAAATAAAATTATCAAAAGCATTTTAGCATAAAGCTGCAACAAAAAAATGTAATACTTAATACTTTATGAATGTGTGTGTAGTATATATATATATATATATATATATATATATATATATATATATATATATATATATATATATATATATATATATATATATATATAAGCTGAGCTCAGTTCAGTGTAATTCCTTCATATCAATACTTGTTCTATTTTTCTCAGACTTCAGAACTGATCAGGGCTCTACAGGAGCTTGAGAATGCTGCCTCGAGTGATGCTGTTCTTCGTCAGCGGATCTCTGCTTTACCCCCAGAAGTGCAGGACACTTCTCTACTGCATAAAATTACAGGTAAGAGCAACCATAAAAACCATAGTTGTGTTAACATTTCTGATATAACATTTAGATTATGCCTTGCATATGAGACTACAGGCCTGCCTTACTCTGATGTTTGACAGCAGGATTTACTTAATTACACCATCAAATTGATTCTCATGTGTCATGACTGTTCCTTTTGTGTGTCAGATAAAGAGTCGGGGGAGCGTCTCTCTCGGCTGGTGGAAGAGGCATGCATGCTTCTGGCTGACTACAGCGGACGGCTGGCGGCAGAGATCGATGACCGACGTCAGCTTATGCACACGCTTGCTTCCTTTTTGCAAAGCCAGAAAGATGGTCTGGCCCAGAATGAACAGAAACTAGAAGTGGGTAAACTTACTAACTTCACACATTCTCTCCTTTATTTTGTTTCTGCACTATTATTCCTCAGTAATCTCTGTCTAATCAGTTTTCCTTTCTCCACTTCTGTTTTTACTTTTGTGTACAGTCTAAACACTGATCATTTACCATTTGTTTAACCATTGTGCTTTTAGATTGAAATAGCCCTTTGGTCATATCAGCATGTTAATCCTATATATTTGGGTTTGCTCTTGCCATATAAGGCAGTGAAACTCAAATCTATTTTAAGCAAAGAATTTCCGCACTAAATGTCTTTTATCCTTCCATCTTTGAGCATGAGAGAACTACTGTGCAGGTAAGTATAAACAAACTTCACATATAAATTGTATGCACATAAATGTATAACTGCTTAATTGTCCAGCCTTTGCCAACAGGTACAGGAGTTCCTGTGTTTTACCTGATTTCCTCTTTACACATCAAATAAAAATAAAAGACAACAATCTCTTGAGTGTGCAATGTGTTTTACTTGCTTTCTACTTGCATTCATAAATGCACTCCATATTTAGTTAGGTAGTTAAGCAAATTAGGAAAACAATTTGGTAGCATCATAGAATAAGGATCTATACAAACTAACAATGAGCAATATCATTACAGCATTTGTTATATTTGCTTAATTTCCTAAATATTCATCTTTACATTAAAAGATCAATGTTAACATATCTTGATCTAACAATGAACAATAACATAAATATAATATAACATTAGCCAAAAAATTGATCTATTGTTTGTTAATGATACCTATACCGAATTCACAGCAACAATTTAGTGTCTGTTAACATATTACATGTTAAAAAAACAAAGTAGTATAGTAATGACTATAACAATGTTTATTTACATGCAGCTCACAAAATATATGTATATGTAGTTTATTAATTTGCATAATTACAGAAGTTTACATGCACTTAGGTTGAAGTCATTACAATTTTTTTTTATAACCACTCCACAGATTTAATATTAGCAAACTTAAGTTTTTGCAAGTAGTTTAGTACATCTACTTTGTGCATGACACTGGTAATTTTTCCAATAATTGTTTACAGACAGATCGTTACACATTTAATTGACTATATCACAATTCCAGTGGGTCAGAATTTTACATACACCAAGTTAACTGTGCCTTTAAGCAGCTTGGAAAATTCCAGAAAATTATGTCAAGTCTTTAGGCAATTCGCTTCTGATAGTCTTAATTGGAGGTGTACCTGTGGATGTATTTTAATGATGCCTTCACGTGCTATTGGAATTATCGTAAATACGAGTTCCCCACTCAGATATTGCACATGAACGACCCCTCAAGTCGTAATTATGAATGAGGAAACTGATCATTTTGATACCCGAGTTTGCGACATGGCAGAGGAGAGTACAGTTTCTGTAGTGAGTGAATGACAGGTTTTATTAGTTTTTCTAAATGCAGCACTTTTGTTGGCACTTTCTGTTTTAGCCATATTTATGTATATCGGCAACAATTTAATGCATGTTGTATTATCTTCAGCAAGCTTACTGAGTAATATGTATTATGGTCTCAAAATAAAAGTTCCTCAGAAATATTTACGAATGAATCTGGCGGCCTCCATGATTTCTGCTCTCTGAGACAACAAAGCATGTGAACACGACGTGAAAGTAATTACCACTTCAGAAGTGGGAAGTAGGATAATTCTGATGGCACATGAAGGCAGCATAAGGCCTACCTTCAAACTCAGTGCCTCTTTGCTTGACATCATGGGAAAATCAAAAGAAATCAGCAAAGACCACAGAAAAAAAAATCTCCACAAGTCTGGTTTATCCTTGGTAGCATTTTCCAAATGGCTGAAGGTACCACATTCATCTGTACAAACAATAGTACACAAGTATAAACACCATGGGACTACACAGCCATCACACCGCTCAGGAAGGAAGGAGGAAGCCACTGCTCCAAAACTGCCATACAAATTCCAGACAACAGTTTGCAAGTGCACATGGGGACAAAGATTTTTTTGGGGTGAAATTTCTTCTCGTCTGATGAAACAAAAATGTTACTGTTTTGCCATAATGACCATCGCTGTGTTTGCTGGGAAAAAAAGGTGAGGCTTGCAAGCCAAAGAACACCATCCCAACTGTTAAGCATGGTGGTGGCAGCATCATGTTGTGGGGGCGCTTTGCTGCAGGAGGGACTGGTGCACTTACAAAAATAGATGGTATCATGAGGAAGGAGAATTATGTGGATATATTGAAGCAACATCTCAAGATATCAGCCATGAAGTTAAAGCTTGTCACAAATGGGTCTTCGAAATGGAATGGACAATGACCCCAAGCATACCTACAAAGTTGTGGCAAAATGGCTTAAGGATAACAAAGTCAAGGTATTGGAGTGGCCATCACAAGCCCTGACCTCAATACGATGGAACATTTGTGGGCAGCACTGAAAAAGTGTGTGCGAGCAAAGAGGCCTACAAACCTGACTCCGTTACACCAGTTCTGTCTGAAGGAATGGGCCACAATTCCAGCAACTTATTGTGAAAAGCTTGCGGAAGGCTTCCCAAAATTTTGACTCAAGTTAAAAAATATAAAGGCAATTATACCAAATACTAACAAGTGTATATAAACTTCTGACCCATTAGGAGTGTGATGGAAAAATTAAATCTGAAATCATTCTCTACTATTATTCTGACAATTCACATTAATAAAATAGTAGTGATCCTAATGTATCCAAGACTGGGAATGTTTTCTACTATTAAATGTCAGGAATTGTGAAAAACTAAGTTTAAATGTATTTGGCCAAGGTGTATGTTGTGAAGTACACATTTATACACCCTACACATCTAGCACTATAAGTGTAACAGTAAACCTATAAAAAAGTATTGCTGTTAAAAATAAATTTTATTACATTATTAGTTTTCATTTGAACCCCTTAAAGTCTAGCTGCAGAGTCTTATGGGTTAAACATGCAGTGATGCATCCGGATCATGAATTGGGACATTCATTTATGTCCCCATTATTTTACCTCCAAACTTTGACATTTGTTGTAGCACAGGAACAGGTAGTTACATAGGAACTTTTCAGATTAATTAATAGAGATATACAATGACAGACATTTTTAATAGATGAAATATTTTATTCTTAGTTACTGATGGTTTGAACAGTCTGGAGTTAAACATTTAACTCAACAGAACATTCCGGTGCTTTATTAATTATATAATAATAAAAAATATATCTCTTTTTACTTCATTTGCATGATAGAATAGTGCTTTTTTAACATGTCAACATTTTTAGCTGATGCCAATTAAAAATAGTTTAAAATGACAGATTTTAGGAAATTTAAAGGACTTATAAGTTCACCAATGCAGAAATTCATCAAGTAACTCATGTGCTTTAGACATATAAAGTCTCTTTTGCACTGACACTTCATGTTTTCTGAGCTGTGTTAGTTGCACATTTAGATACACATAGAAATATAGCACAAAGGGAATGCTATAAACAGTGTTGGGTAATGTTACATTTTAAAGTAAGTGGTTAGAATATTGTGTTACTCCTTAAAAAAGCAACTTAATTAAAAAGTAAATTTTTATGGAAAGTAAAGTGTTACGTTACTTTTGCCTTATTTTTGCATTTCTTTCTCACAGCCACTTTCTCTTCTGCTAGGCCATGCATACCATACAAATAAGCCATGTATTGCATACTAGAGACATTACAGGTCATGCTAGCTACCGTACAACACATGTCAAAACAACATAGTAAACAAACAGATATTTAGAAAATAGGTCTTCACGTCATATTTATAATAAAGAATTATTAACATGAATATACATGATTTTTTTCCATCAACATTTTCTTGGTGACAGGAGCTTCAAGTGCACAACAATACAATACAGCAACAAGACAGAGATAATAATTATATATATATATATATATATACACACACACACACACACATACATATCTGTAGTAGAAACTACATCATATATAGATTATACAGTAAGAACATACATTATGATATATGTATATATGCATATGTATATATATATGTATATATATATATATATATACACACACACACACACACCTGTAGTGCAAATACACATCTGTTATTTACAGTGCAAGGAAATGTAATGGCAGCGGTAGGATGTGTTGGATAATTATAAAAAGACTAAACTGTGGGAAAAAACTGTTCCTGTGCTTGATGGTTCTGGTGCTTATAGTTCTGTAGCATCTGCCAGAAGGCAATAGTTCAAAAAGGTAGTGGGCAGGGCGAGTCGGGCCCAGAGTGATATTTCCAGCCTTTTTCCTCTCTCTGGAAGTTTACAGTTCTTGAAGGGAGAGCAGGGGGAAACCAATAATCCTCTCAACAATCCTAACTGTCCTTTGTAGCAGTCTGATATCCGATTTTGAAGCTGCACCAAACCAGAGAGTTACTGAAGTGCAGAGGACAGACTCAATGACTGCTGAGTAGAACTGTTTCAGCAGCGCCTGTGGCAGGTTCAACTTCCTCAACTGGTGAAGGAAGTACAACCTCTGCTGGGCCTTTTTCACAATGGAGTCAATGTGGCTCTCCCTCTCCAGGTCCTGTGAGATGGCTGTGCCCAGGAATCTGAATGACTCCACTGCTGTTTTGAATGCTGAGGGGTCAATACTTGGGTGTTCCTCCTAAAGTCCACAATAATCTCCACTGTTTTGAGCATGTCCAGCTCCAGGTTTTTTTGACTGCACCAGACGGCCAGCTGTTCAACTTTCCTTCTGTATGCAGACTCATCGTCATCCTGGATGAGGCCGATGACCTTAGTGACATCTGCATACTTCAGGAGATTGACAGAGGTGTCCTTTTCAGTGCAGTCATTTGTATACAGGGAGAAGAGTAGTGGGGAGAGCACACATCCTTGGGGTGCACCAGTGCTGATTGTATTGTGCTGGAAGTGAATTTCCCCATTCTCACTAGATGCTGCCTATCTGTCAGAAAGCTGTTAATCCACTGACAGATAGATGTGGGAACAGAGAGTTGGTGTATTTTAGTCTGGAGAATAGCTGGGATGATGGTGTTGAATCCCAAACTGAAGTCCACAAAAAGGACACTTGCCCCTGGTCTGTCCAGATGTTGCAGGATATGATGCAATCTCATGTTGACTGCATCATCCACAGACCTGTTTGGTCGATATGCAAATTGAAAATGAGCTAGTAAAGGTCCAGTTATGTCCTTCAGGTGGGCCAACACCAGTCCCTCAAATGATTTCATGACCACAAACATCATGGGTCTGTAATCATTAAGTCCTGTGATTTTGGCCTTCTTTGGGACAGGAATGATGATTGAGCATTTACAGCAGCATGAGACTTCACACTGCTCCAGTGATCTATTGAAGATCAGTGTGAAGATGGGGGCCAGCTGGTTAGCACAGAATTTTAGATAAGCTGGTGAAACGAAGTCTGGTCCCTGTGCTTTCCTTGTCTTTGTTTTCGGAAGACACGGCACACCTCTTCTTCACAGATTTTTAAGTGCAGGTTGACTTGCAGGAGGTTTGGCGTTTGTGTGAATTGAAGATCAGAGTGTGGGTGGGGTGTGAGATTGGGCGTTTCAAATCCACAGTAGAACACATTCAAGTCATCAGCCAGTTGTTGGTTCCCTATAGTGTTGGGGCGGGAGTCCCGTAGTTAGTAAGTTGTTTCAGGCCACTCCTCACTCATGCTGTGTCGTTAGCTGAAGACTTGTTTTCAGCTAACAAAAACATCCATTCAGCTTATCAGAATAGTTTCTTTTAGCCACTCTGATTTCCTTATTCAGTGTGTTTCTGGCCTGATTGTATCCCAACCTCTGTAACCATCCTCTTTGGCCTGATGAAGTTGCAAGAGTTCTGCTGTAAACCACGTTTTGTCATTGTTGTATGTTATATAATTCATAGTAGGAATGCACATATCCTCATAGAAACTGTTATATAATGTAACAGTATCTATGAGCTCATCCAGATTTGTGTCAATAACTTCAAAAACACTCCAATCAGTTCAGTCAAAGTAGGCTTGTAGTTCACACTCTGCTTCATTGGTCCTTTTCTTTACAGTCTTTACTACAGGTTTAGCAGATTTTAGTTTCTGCCTCTAGGTTGGAAGAAGATGAACCAGATAATGCTTAGAGAGTCCCAAATCTGCTCTAGTGATAGAGCAATATGCATCCTTTATTGTTGTGTAGTAATGATCCAGTATATTTCGGTCTCTGGTTAGGCATATAATGGGCTGTTTGTATTTGGGCAGTTCATGTGTGAGGTTTGCTTTGTTAAAATCCCAAAGAATAACAATAACTGAGTCCGGGTATTGTTGTTCCGTGTCTGTGATTTGATCAGCCAGCTGTTGCAGCGCTGCATTCACACACGTGTGTGGCGGAATATAAACACTCACCAGAATAAGCGAAGACAGCTCCTGTGGTGAGTAGAAAGGCTTAAAGTTAATAAAGAGCACTTCAAAATCAGGACAGCACATCTTCTTTAACGTTGTTACATCTGTATACCAACTTTCATTGATGTAAAAGCATGTTCCACCATCTCTTGTTTTACCTGTTAAATCCACGATGCATTCCGCTCTGAACAGCTGTGTGGCGGAATGGCTTCACTCAGCCAGGTTTCTGTGAAGCACAAGGCAGCAGAGGTTGAAAGGTCCTTGTTTCTATAGGTGAGGAGATGTAGTTTGTCCATTTTGTTAGGAAGATTCACTAGATTAACATTTGGCAGGCCTGTTTGAAAGCCGCGCAAACAGAGCCTGACCAACACGCCAACTCGTCTCCCTCGCCTGCACCTCTTGAACAGAACAGCTGCGCCTCCTAATAAAATGTCCAGAAAAGTGTCTGAATAGTCAAAAACCGGGAAAGGTTGTCTGGTATGTGCTGCCAAATGTTCAGCAGTGTGTCCCTGGTGAAACTGATTGGAAAAAGATAACTAAACACCAGACAACCTAACAAAAACAACAGAAGAATTGGAACACTCTGCCAAACGCGGCACCATCTTGCTTGTTATGTCTGTATCTTAAAGGTGATTTGCACTTTTATCTGCAAGGTTGGACTTCCTTTGTACATCCATTAGCTTTTGGGTGCTAGAGCTTCTTGGTTGGTCTTTCCAATTCCTCCCATTCATTTAAACAAGTGAATCGTCTCTTCTAAATAGTTTCTGGCCTCACACTATAGAAATACAACGCCCATCAAGCACTATGTCTCCTCCCCAAAGTTTGCAAACTTTTACTCCCGATTTCTAGCAATACAGGGAAAATAGAAGTGTATAAAAGCACTTTTAAATATTAGTTAACTGGATATAGTAAACTCCAGAAAGAGTTTGTTTTTCTTTTTTGCTACTCTTAAAGAGCCTCTTCTCTAAAAAATAAAAATAATATTTCAAATAAAAAATTAGGAAAAGTTTGTACTTGAAACATGGAAAACCATACATTTTTGTTATGTTAATATACTTCTGGGAATATTTGCACATGCACAACAAGTAAATTCTCGGACTCTAAATGGGGTTCTTTGCATGTTTGTTTCAGGAATACAAGCGTAAACTGGTACGGGTGTCCCTGGTACGGAAAGAGCTGCGGTCTCGTCTCAGCAACCTCCCGGATCTCTCCCGGCTTCCAAATGTCACTGGTGGCCACGTCCGCCTGCCCTCTTCCGGCAATCTTTACAGCCCCTCCGATTGAACTGAACTCTTATCTCTCAGATCTCTCACCCGATAATCAGTCTCCAATCTTGCTTTACTCTTGAGTGTCCCATGATCTGGAATCTGATATCACTTGTCCACTAAGCCATTAGTGCATGTTTAAATGATGAGTATCATCCTTGTGTTATATTGCCCCGCTTCAATTCAGACAAGATCATCTCCTGAACCATTTTGCGTGACAGCAATTTGGCTTATCTTTATAGACCCCCTTATCAATTGTTTTGCTCTTGAAACTTATGTAGAATTACACAAGATACAATATTTGAAAATGTTCAAGTACTTCTCGTACTCACCAGTTGTCCACCTACAGTTGTTTTATTTTAGTCTGAATTACACAAATGTAAGTTACAGTGTATGACAGTTTGATTAGATATCTTTCTCCAGCTTAAACTCCTCTTCAATAACTATATCGTATCACAGGTACCCACATTTGTGATTGTTATTTTTGTATTTTTGCAGTGAACATTACTTTCAGTATCTGATAATCAGCTGCAGTATTTTAGTATGGCAATCATACCAACAAGTTTTTTTTTTTTCAATCTGAAAGTTACATGAGTATATTTTTAATCTTGAGTGCTTTGCAGGTAGCAATAGTACAAATTATGCACATTTTAATCACTTTGAATTTAATTGGAATTATGAGATCATGACCAAGATTGTGTCAATTCTGAAAAATGTCAGATGCCTCAAAAGATTAATGGTCCCCAACATGTTTCCCTTGCTGTATTTTCAACATTTGAAAATAAGACCTCAAGCATCAATTGATCTTAAAGTATCAAATAAGTACTTTGAACTTTAATCCTAGCCCCATTTCATCTGCAGACACATGCTTTTATTGAAATTATTTAATTGTTTCCTGTTACTATGGATTTGATTGTTTGAAGCATTCGTGTTTGTGTGCATTTTACTGTATGATTGCTCCCTTGTTGGTTAACTGCATTGGACTATAAGTTACAACTAATTGCCTGTGAATCCACAACTTTTAACTTATTCAGTTGCCAGTGTACATTTTAACATCAGCCTTTGTAAATTGTGTGTTGCTCTGAGCCAAATAAAGTTAATGCAGAGAATCAAAACAAATTCTTCACCGATTTCTTTTCTTAGATTGTAATGAATATGAATGGGCATTTACATTGTACAGATTATAATCCAAGCCCGGATTGTTTCAAGGCATATATGGGCATTTTGTTGTGATTGTTTTGTCTCCTAAAAGCAAACCAAACTTGTGTGACGATTGGGGCGGGTCCGAGCTATGCTGGGCAGAGTGAGGCCGGGGGAGAGGAGTGGAGAATTAGTTCCACCTGTGCTCCACACCTGTCTTGGGTGTACTTAAGGAGAGGAGACAGCTGCAGGCAGGATTTTTTTTAATAATATGTACTACGAAATGTAAATTACTTTTCATCTACATGAAATCACATGTTAGACCAAAAATATAACCCAAGATGTTGTCCAAACTATCCTAACAGGGTTGTTTGAACTAACAATTTCATGTTGAACAATGTTGCTGATTTGCGGTCACGTGACGCCATGCAAGAAGCAGACGCATGAGACACAAGCTCTGCGCACTTTGCTAATTTTTAATTATTTTCATGTTATAATCTTGTGAGAGTCGATATATCCAGTTACATATTTGCTCTTTGAGGTTGTCATGGCAAAGAAGTTAAAATCCTCAGACTCTGGAGACATTAAAAGACACTTACATGCTCTAGCTGAAACCTCTGATGGCCCCGATTTGGAAAGCACGGCGGGAAAAGAAATTCAGCGTCAATGGTCCAACATCTCGGTGATGCTGACGAAGATTGTTGCAGACTTGAAGGATCTTGCTGTAATACGCCGATTGATTACGGCGATGGAAACAAAATTCCCTGAGTTGGTTACAAGAGTGGCAGATGTTGAGAGATGGATTGATTGTCTGGAGTCGTCGGAAAGGGAATTATCCGCTAATCCGCCCACATCCAAAACAGACTTGAAATGCATTTTGGAAAAATTGGAAGATCTCAAAAATAGGAATCTAAGGAACAATATATGGATTGTTGGAATTCCTGAGAATTAAGAGGGCAGAGATGTGGAGAAATTCCTAGATGACCTCTTCCTGAGTCTGCTCGTCATTACAGGGCATAAACTGGAAATCGAGTGAGCTCACAGATTCCCGACTCTTAGATCGGCTGAGGGAAACAGGCCCTGATCAATTCTGGCCAATTTTCTGAGATCATCCGATAAAGATCTCGTGTTGTGCAAGGCGAGGAGCAAACGAAAGCTTTCTTGGAAGAATCACAATATTTTCTTGTTCCCGGACTTTGCGAATTTGAGAAGAGAGAAACCCGATTGGTTCAAGGAATGTAAGAAACTCTTACATCAACGGAAGATCACCTTTGCACGGATGTTTCTGGCTAAACTGAGAATAGACACCAAAGACGGCCGCAAAGTATTTGTATACCCCAGGCAGACACTGTCCTTTATAGAAACAATGGCTGAGTAAACCATTGCATGATTCATATGTGAGTGGACTGACTTGCTGTACTCACTCTAGCTGTCTGAGGAAGATGGGCACCATTTTTGTTTCTTTCTGCATTGGCTCCGCCTAGCAGATGGAGTTTATTTTGTGTAATGACACTCCGAGAAACTTTTGCATTGACGGAAGATCGCTTTTACACTGTAGTTCCCGACCAGATTGAGAATGGATACTATAGATGACTGCAAAATATCCACATGCCCACGCCAAGGATGTCTTTTATAAAGTTGACAGATGGAGTAAGTCATGATATATTTTTTTTTATTCGGCCTTAGAGTGAATTTGACTCTTGACCATCCGAGGAACCGAGACATCTGTTATGTTTCTTTTTGTGCTGGTTCCACCTAGCTGCTGGAGTTTGTTTTGTGGAATAACACTGCTTCGGGACAGTTGCTGATGAATCTGTTCATTCCTTGTGCTTATGCCTCCATGTTTTTATGTTTTTTTTTAAATCTTTGTGTTTAATCTGCCTGTTGGCTGGGGTCTGTTTTACAAAGTATTTACTGTTATGTAATTTTGCCTCACAAAAGTTTGCCTCACAAAGCAATCCAATGTCAAAGTTGTTGCAGGGGCTCTCATAGATGTACATGAACCTTTTGAGTTTAGAGGGCATCTTTTGATTAATGCCGTTTTGTGCTGTCATGCACGGGTTAATGCACACGTTTTTCTTTTTTCTGTTTGTTTGGTTTGGGGGGATTTCGGGGTTTGATTGTTGCACTAATGTTTAAATGTGGTCTTTGAAATCTTGTTTTTGATGCACATTTAATTTTTTCTATTATTTCAAATGTCAAATGTTAATATGAGAGGATTGTCTCTCTCTACATGGAATGTGAATGGGCTGGGGCACCCCATAGAAGGAAGGAAGGTTATTTAATATCTTAAACATAAGAAATGTGATAGTGTTTCTTAAAGAAATGCATCTTTCCTTACAGGAAGCTGAAAAATTTGGGAAGATATGGGGTGGACATATTTTCTTTAGTGCTGGCTCAAATAAGAGTAGGGGGGTCATTATATTGATAAATAAACATCTAGAATTCAAATTTCTCAAACAGATTAAAGATAAATCAGGAAGAGTCATTATTGTTTTAGCAGAAATTCAGGGGCAAAGGTTGGTTTTAGCTAATATTTATGCACCTAACATTGATGATCAGGGCTTTTTTATTGATCTTGAAGGGATGTTGCAAGCTGCTGGCACCCCTCATGATATAATATTGGAAGGAGACTTTAATCTTTTGATGGGCTCAGTCCTTGATCATATTGAAGTGTGTAAACACCCTAGAGAAACACTGACGCTTCACAGGATGTGTAAAAATCTTGGTCTTGCAGATATTTGGTGACTTTTGAACCCATCTAGTAGAGACTATACATTCTTTTCATAGATTATTTTTTATATCTAAATCCCTCATTTCATCTGTTGTCGATTGTCCAATTGGAAACATTTTGGTTTCAGATCATGCCCTGGTGAGCTTGGAGGTGTTGCCACATATGGAGAAAATAAATCATGCAGCTGGCACTTTAATGTATCCCTTTTGCAAAATCCTGATTTCCAACAAATGTTAAAGACTGAAATCAATGTCTATATGGAGACCATCTGGTCCTCAGTATCCTCTGTGGGTGTGGCTTGGGAGGCACTTAAAGGGGTTATTAGGGGCAGAATGATACAGCATGCCTCATTCACCAAAAAATCCAAAGCACGAGAACTTGTTGAGTTGGAAGAGAATATTAAAAGTGCCGAGACAAGAAGTGCCGAATGTCGTCCAATGGCCTCAGATACTCATATGGTACTATTTTGTTGCGGAAACTGGAGTTTGGTTATTCAGGGCAAGACAGTCATACTTTGAGTCAGGGGACAAAGCAGGGAAGCTTTTGGCTAGATATATAAAGCAGAGAGTGTCTTTTTCTACCATTCCTTAAGTGAAATCTGCTGATGGTGAAATTTTTCTTTGGCCATTGATATTAATAAAGCCTTTAAAGAAATCTTGATCTTTATAGTTCCATGTCTTCATCTACTGATGAAGATATTAGACATTTTGTGGAACCATTAGAACTCCCTAAATTGATGACTGAGCAAAAACAAAACCCTCTAGATTCTGAGATAACCTTGGAGGAACTTGACGAGGTAATTAAGGCCTTACCTACAAGCAAGACTCCAGGGCCAGATGTTTTTTTTTTTTAAATCTAATGATAAAGACTAGGCTCCACTTTTGTTAGACGTTTATTCGAATCATTAATGGAATGGGAAGCTTCCACCAACCATAACATGCCAAGAAGGCATTTGATATGGTAGAATGGGATTATCTTTTTAAGATTTTGTAAATGTATGGGTTCGGGAGTACATTTATTGGTTGGATCAAGTTACTTTATAGACACCCTGTAGCAGCGGTACAAACAGGGCTGCCCTCTTTCCCCATTATTGTTCTGTCTTGCCCTGGAACCATTAGCAGCCGCGATAATAAAAGAGGATAATTTTCCAGGAGTGGTGGTGGGAAGCTTGGTGCATAAGCTTCTGCTTTATGCAGATTATATTTTATTATTCGTCTCTGACCCTACTAAATCTATGCCTTACCTCCACAGAATTCCTTTGTTTCAGGATACAAAGTCAACTGGTTTAAATCAGATGCTTTGGCTCTGACAGCATACAGTCCAGTAACGGCCTTTCAGCCAGGCGCCATCCAGTGGCCCAATCAAGGCATTAAGTGTTTGGGTATTTTATTCCAAAGAAATTTGTGTGAGAGTTAATTTTGACCCTTTAATAAAAAGGTTTTTGAGCTTTGTAGACAGGTGGGCTTCATTACATTTATCAATGATTTGGAAGGTTTGTCTGTCAAGTTATACATGGATTCTCAGCCTCAATGTCTGCCCAACTTGAAAAATGCTTCAACTTAAAAGGCACATGGAATAATACAAAACATCTGATTCTTCTTCACTGTAGCAATTTATTGAAAATCTTTCAGCAACAACTTGATCTTCTTTGCTTATTTTCAGTGCTTAATTCAGATATTTTGCTTAATAACAGAGAAAATAAGTCACTATACACATCAATGAAATGCACATCCAATTTGCAAACAAAGATCCCTCTGCACGCTGGTAATCACACACACACCTGGTTCTATGTAATATGTGCCATTCCAATGGCCAATCAGCTTCCTTGTTTCTTTCAGGTTGCTATGTGCTCACAATCAATTGTCTCCATTCATTTTAATCTCAAATCTAAACTCATTTTATCTGATAGTATTTTTCTCTTTATTTAACAATGATTTAAAAAAAAAAATATTTCCAATTTTAAGTTTAGCTTAACAATGTTATTAAACTATTTTCCAAAATGTAACTACCTGCTACAGTGTCTCCTGGTAGATGTCCTCCTCTCTTATTTCAAGCAATTTGAGAGTATAGCGAAGTCTTTGATTTGGAGTGGTAAACACCCCAGATTACATTTTAATAAGCTGCATAGGCTGATTGACAAAGGTGGGCTAGGCCTACCCTGTCACAGTTTGTCTCCACCGTGTTCAAGGACACTTATTTTGAAGTTTTACTACGTTTACCAGAATCCACTGCCCTAATCACTTTATCTCTTCATCGTTATCCCGACCTGTATGCCATTCCTTCATTAATTTCCATGTGTATAAACCCAGTAAACCCTCTAGTTTTATTCATGATTCATCAGTCCTTGAAGTGTTAAGTTTGAAGTGTTACATTGTGCTAAGTTTTGATTTAGTGTTTGTTCCAGAATTTGGTCTACTCCAGCTATTACAATTGATTAGTTTATTAGCGTTTGTTCCACTCCAACGTTTGTAATTAAATGTTTGAAAGATTCTACTCCTGCATCTCCTCTCTTCCTCTTCCACTCCTTGGACCCCAAAAGTTAAAAGACTTACCAACACAAGGAATACGGATACACATTTCTGCTCTTCCAAAGATCTTCCTCTACCCCAGCAATCTCCCATATCTTTCTCATTCATTCAGCCATACCCACATGAGCATGGAGTCAACAAGATTATTCATGGAGCTTTTCAGGCAGGATCTTCACCTCATTGAATATTCCACAAAATCCTACCAACTCTCTGTTACAACCGACATGTCAGATTCAATCTACGGGATGGGTTTAAATTTCCACAGCTCTTTTGGAGTTGGGGAACCTTTCACTATTTGACTATTTCATTGCCACTCTGATCCTCCATTTACCCTCCTTCTTCTCCAAAGAACTCCTCTCCCAGTTTTCTCTCCTCACCTTGAGGGTTATGGCGGGAACTCCAAGCCTTCCACGGCTCCTTTCTCGCCCTCTGGCTCCACGGCTCTCAGCCCCGAGCCTCTCGAGGCTCCTCCCATGGCTCCACCCCCAAGCCTATCACAGCTCCACCTTCCATGGCTCCATTCCCAGAGTATTCCACGGCTCTGCCTTCAGCTCCTCTCCTTAAGTCTCCCTTGGCTCCACCTCCCTCGTACTCTCCCTCGGCTCTGCCCTCTGTGTTCTGTGGCCCCGCCCACTCCCACAGAGTCTCCTCCTCCAGAGGTTCCATCTCCAGACCCAGTCCCTGCCCTGTTGCCACCCCCGAATGCATTTTCAGGCCTGAGGCTGCCCCCTAGGCCCCCAGATCTTCCTCCTGCATCACCTTACCATCATCTGTCTTGGGGCACCAAGAGTCACCCTGCTGGCACCAAGAGTCACCCTGTTGTTCAAGGACTCTTTATTTTGAAGTTTTCTCCAGCACTACGTTTCCCAGAATCCACTGCCCTAATCACTTCATCGTTATCCCCACCTATATACCATTCGCTCATTAGTTTCCATGTGTGTGTATACCCTCTAGTTTTGTTCATGATTTGTCAGTCCTTGAAGTGTAATGTTTGAAGTGTTACATTGTGCTAAATTTAGATTTAGTGTTTGTTCCACTCCTGCGATTTGTAATTAAGTTTGAAAGATTCTGCTCCATCTCCTCTTCCACTCCTTGGTCACCAAACCTTACATACTTGAGCCATATTTAGTTTTATGCGTTCGGTCTCAGACATTTGGCTCATTGTGCCCTTCCTCCTGAAAGAGCTCTTCCCTGGTTTTGCATTGAACTATAAATTCTTGCCCCTATTTTTCCATCGCAAAGCCTTTCTATTAATCTAACCAGAGAAGTTTAATCACATCCTATGATTTCACATTTGCACTCTGTATGACAAAAGTGTCCAGAGTGTTTAATTCAGATATTTATCTAAATGTAGCCTCAAGCCTATGGCTAAACCCCCAAACTGTGCATTAAGTTGATTGAGATGGGGGTTAATGAACTTGGTGATATTTATGAAAGTGGTGTGATAAGATACTTTGAAAATTTGTTTCAATATTTTGGGATCCCCCAGATCTCAGTTTTTTTTGTCTTCAGCTATGCCACTTGCTCTGTTCTATATTTGGGAATAGCATATACCCCCCTAAAGCAGCAGATATGCTAGGAGAGGTGATTTCTGCTTTTGGAAAAGGCCATGAGGCATCAGTATAATACTCCTTAATTCAGCGTCTGGAGGACGGAGTCTCAACCACTTTCAAGAGATTATGGTAGAAATATTTAAACTTGGAATTGGAGGGAGAATGGCTAAACTGCATCTAGAGATGCAAGGGTGTGCCTTATACAACTCAAGATTTTACATCGGTTCTATTGGAGCCCCTCTAAATTATATAGGCTTGGTCTTAAAGACCCACCCACCTGCTGGCGATGCCAATCAGAGGATGGAGATATAACACATGTCTTTTGGGGGTGTGTAGAAACAGTTTTGGTTAAAGGTGCAGAGTCTGTGGCATTCAGGTATCATTTTGCCCCAGACTCTGTATCTGTATTTATTTTTTATCACATCAATGACGTGTTAATTAATTGTCTGCCTATGTGGCCCGTTTTTTAGTCTTTCAGCTTTACAGCACTGTAAAAAGAGGTGAACTAATCTTTCTGTTTCTCATAATTTGCACTTGGCTACATTATAATGTTTTCCTTATTGGGACTATAATCAAAGTTTGTGTAAGGAGACATGTTTGGGGGATTTGGCTATTGAAAATTTAACATTTTAATTTAATTCTTCTCAAATGAACAAAATGACTTGAATAAAGATTCACTCATTTTGCTGAATGAGACTCAAATATCCAAGTCAGTATAATGATCCGATCTTCCCATCAGTAGCACAAATGACTTGGAAAGCATGTCATTTATATGCGGCTTTAAGGAAAGCAAAAGGTTAGTTAATAAAACAACTTTATTACATTTGTCATGACAGGGTACTGCTGAGGCAGTATCAAAATGCGAAAGGGGTGCTGCTGTGGCATAATTGAGAGTATGCGAATAATGCTGCAGCTGTATCAAGCGTGGCGGGCGCTATGGCATATTATCTGGTGGGTGCAGTATCAAATAGAGCACAAGTGGACATTACATTTAGACACATCTTATTGTTAGTCAGGCTCGTTTCAACCATGAGGAAAGGAAATGACAATGCGAAGGTTAACGGGAAGAACTAAAAGGCTATTAAGATTACTGCAATACCACTGCGCTTGAACGGGAGAGCACATACTGCATTAGAACGGGAGAACCTGTGGCCCAAATTGCGTAGGTTCACACTGCATCTGAACGGAAGAACCCACACTCCATTTGAATGGCAGGTGCTGCTGTTTACAGAATTTTGCAGGGTTGTGGTTTGCAATGTGTATATATATTTATAAGCTACGCCCCCAGACTTTGATAAGAGGAAAGGAAGCCCATGAATGCAGTGCTTGGACAGTGCATTTGTGCTGTTTGCAGGAATGATGCTGCAGTTGTGACACCTGTGCAGCATGTTTGCATTACGTTAGAGTCGGGGAGCTGTCGTATGGCCCGAAATATGCCGCAGTTGGCACTTGGACAGCATATTTGTGCTGCTTAGGGATGTTTTGATCCAGTGGTAGGAGCACTGCAGTTGTGCTTTCTAGCAACTTTGCCATCTTTGGCTCCTTGGAAGGTAACAGTTAATTCCTGGAATGATTCCTAGATAGCAAACGCAGGAGGAAAACCTGTTAACAATCCCAAGGAAGGGATTTTATATGGGTCCTCATAGAGACCTGCTGGAAGAAAAATTTTTGAAGCCCTTGTGGATCGTGCAATTTCAGGTGTTTCAGCAGAAATGACAAAATATTCATATTTAGGTGAAACCTATACTCATTTCACAACCCTAAGAAATCTGTGGAAGGTTAGAATCTGTTCATGCTTATTTGAGGGCAAAGCATGCAGCAAGAAAGCATGCAGTTGACATTTCGTGGACATGAGTCTAGAGAAAAGAGAAAATAAATATTAGTAACATTTAGAAACAAAAATGTGATACACAGCAAACATTATTTGCAGCTCTGCACTGCATATGGAAATGCTGGAGAAATGTGCTGGGAAAATTCATAAAAATTATATTAGCGAATTGTTTCATGGCACTGGAACTATTTTTTTCTTCTGCTCATCTTGACAGCAGAAATGCTAAAACAGGCTACAGTAGCAGTCACAGACAGCACTCACCCTTTCAGTCATAGGGTTCGTTCAGAGAGGGAGCGGTGCTTTCCTGAGTTAATGACAAAAAACAGCATCTGGAGTTATTCACACTAAGTAATGTTAAACCTAGACATGACATGTATTATAATGGGATTGTTTGACAATTTCTACAGGTTTATGGAAATTCAGAGGTGTTAAAACATTGATAATCTTTAATCCTCATAAATAAATGATACCTTTATGAAAACATACCATATATTTACTGTATTAATATTGTATAACAATGACCATAACCACGAACATGTTTTTTTGGCAGTAACCAAGGTTGTGATGTAACCGTGGTTTTACTACAGCATTACTGTAATATCCATATAGTAACTTCGATATTATTATATGGTTACTATTACTAAAACCATGGTTAATTGAGGTTTTATATGTGGCTTATACTAACACATTTTTAAAGGGTAAAAAAATCAGCCTAACACTTTCCCATAAATATATATATATATTTTAAGTAATAATATTGTTAATAATTTTATCCAAAGAATTCATACAAATTAAATTTAATAGAGGTATTGATATTGGCCTAAAAGTACTTGGTTTTGGATCGAAAAAAAAAATAAGAGGTATTGCCCATCCCTAATCGTCACAAAAAGCAAGTAAGCAGCGGTTTATATACTACTACTCACGGGCCATGATATGTCAGATTAAAATGAACATGCTCCTCCTGAATTTCTGTTAATTAACTCTATTTAACAAAACATGTTTTTTCTCTCTCTAACCGGTTTATTTATTTTTTCCCTCGGATGGGAATTGTAATAAATATAGCCTATGAGAGAAGGGACAGAATCTTACAGGAGTGGCACTGAAAATTCTTGCAATGACCCAACACTGTATGTCAATTAAAGTGGTAGAAACTGGAACATATATTAACTACTCTTTCTCTGTATAATCACCGATTATTTAGTAGACATTATTGCCTTTGAAATTCAAAGTGAAATTGAAGTGTTTTCAATCTTAATTTAGATGACCTCTCCTGTTCTAGTTTGTCCTCAGGTGAGATGAATGTTAGTAAACATTGCCATGACAATTGCTCTGCACAGGAGGACAGAGAACACAAGAAAAGAATAGCCAAGAAACGCCTCTACATAGTTTCAGCAGTCTTTCTGATTTTACGGTGGGCGAGATCCTAGGTATGTGCCACTTACTGCTTATTTTCTTGGACCATCAATTACATCTTTGAGCAAGACAATAATCTTAACTCATTATGCAATGAAATAACATTTACTTGGAGTTACCAATAGTTCAGTTTAACAGTAATCAACACCTTAAAAAGAATAGTACGTACATTTATTCACATTTTTATCACTCCAAACCTGTATGACTTTCTTTCCTGTGAAATACAAAAGGACACATTTTAAAGAATATACTGGTCGCTATTTTCCAAGCCATTACAATGATTTGGGACTGGAGCTTTCGATCTCCAAAAAGGATGCAAAAGCACCATAAAAGTGGTACATGTGACTTTTACACAATATTCCAGGTCTTTTGAAGCCATGTGATAGCTCTGAGAGAGAAACAGATCGAAATTGAAATTGCCTTCAAATGTGCAGTAATATGGACACTATGATAGTATTGCAGTAGGCTATATGGAAGTGAACTGTATTGATGTGTTTCTGTATTTCCTGTGCAATTTCATCAGTAATGCTTGTGGTGTGCTTGTGTACCTGGCAGTAGAAAAGCTAATTGATAATGACTTCACTGTTGATGGCACTGTCATGCTTATCAGCTCTGGCTGTGCTGTACTGGCCAACATCATGTAAGACAAAAACCCCATTCTGCAGTTCAGAACTATTATGGAATGTACAGTATACCACTTTTCATTGTCCTAATATTATTATAATGGTACATAACCAGACTTTTGAATTGTGGCATAAAGTCTGGTCCTGCCTCTTTAAATGAACTAAGAATTTATTAATTTACAGAGATTTCTCAGAAAACAAATACATAAGAAATATACAGTTTATACCAATAAAGCCACTCTTCTTTTCAATAACTGCCATGAGCCTTCCATCCATGGAGTCTGTCAGTTTCTTGATTTGTTCACGATCAACTTTTGCTGAAGCAGCAACCACAATCTGCCAAATGCTGTTCAAAGAGGTGTATTGTCTTCCCTCACTGTAAATCTCACGTTGAGAAGGGCTCACAAGTTCTCAGTAGTATTTAAGTCAGGTGAATTAGGGGGCCAAGACATTATTTGGGCATCTTTGAGGCCCTTGTTGGCTAGCCAAGCAGTGAAGTTCTTGGATGCATGTGATGGAGCATTGTCCTGCATAAAGATCATGGCCTTCTTGAATGCTGATGACTTCTTCCTGTACCACTGCTTCAAGAAAGTACTTTACAGAAACAGGCAGTAGGTTTGGGAGTTAAGTTTCAGTCTCAAAATGGTCCAACTACCTCATCCTTAATGATAGCAGCCCATACCAGTACCCCTCCTCCACCTTGCTGGCACATGACTCGAAGTGGTGCCGTGTCCATTAGTGATCCAGCCATGGGCCCATCCATCTGGTCCATCAAGAGTCACTCTCATTTCATCTGTCCGTAAAACCTTTGAAAAATCTGTCTTCGTTTAGTTCTTTGCCCAATCTTCCAATAGAAGAACAGGGAGCCCTGCAACAGATGGCATGGCTCCCACAGACCCCCCCTGAACATTGTGTCAGTCTGAGATTACATGAAGAGAGAGACGCAATTAAGAATTGTATTTATATTTACTGGAATTTGTATGACATTAATTAATATATGAAAACTATTTATGGCATTATTTTTGAAGCCATCCTTACTATGCAACATGTTTCACAAGTGCCTAAAACTTTTGCACAGTACTGTATATCCACTTTAATTATGGAAGGTATATCCACCTTCCTTTTCCTTTGTCCTGGGCACCACGTTCACGGTCATGAGGGACATTGTTATCATCTTAATGGAAGGTAAATTGTCTTAGTTGAAGTCATTAATGTTTCATTGCCGGTTCAAATGCAAAACTATGAATTATCATTTGAATTACTTAATTTTTTTAATAACTTAATTTAATTAAAGTTCAATGTAATATTTTAAAGTATGCATACACTAACAGTCAAGAGATTGAACAGGCCTACTCATTCATTAGCAGTACTATTTTCCACATTATAGAATGTGTGATATGAAATACCACAAATGGAAGTATGGGAATTTAGTTACTGGTACGTCAAAATGTTAAATCATGAAAAGTATGCACAATTTATATTTGTCTGTCAAGCATTGAAGGTGCACTCAGTAATGTTTTCCTCATTTAAAACATTTTACTCCTAAAGAAATCTGTTGTAAATTTGCAATATATGTATGAAATCATAACCACACACGAGATGAAGACTGCAGTCATAACAGTAACTTTTAAAAGTTGTTTTATCTACATGGAGAGGATCCCCTCATGATCAGCCTTAACTACTTGCTTAATCTTAGTAACCGCCCTGGTATTTGACACTTTTATTCACGTATTAAAGTAATGTAATGGCTGACTGTGAATAGTACATTTCTGCAATAGCATCTGAAACTGAAAACTATTGATTTTGAATGAGGCTGCATCCAAGCCTCTAGGTGCCACTGTAAGTCGAAGATGACGCAAATACAAAAGTGCAACTTTAAAGCATATACAGTACCATTAGAAGTTTTTTAAGATCATGTTTAAGATCATTAATTCTGTGTCCAAACTTTTTGACTGGTAGTGTATATAAAAATATCTAGATTTTGTAACAGCCACTGGGCATTCTGTGAAAGGGCATTCCATTTTTCATGTGCTATAAATTACTTATTCTCATTTCACCTTTCTCGGAACATGAGCTGTTTTAATTTGTAGATCCTAACTTTTGGAGGGTCTTTTTCATCTACGGGCACACCTGCTGGTGTGAACTCTAATGAGGGGAGGAAGAGGCTGTTCGGAGTTAAAGCACTACACAATCTTCACATCTGGGCCCTGACCTTGAACCATGCTGTGCTCTCTGCTCATGTGGCTATATGTGACGCTTTTCCTTAAACACTATATGACCTCTATATGGCATTTATTAGCATGTAGCCTAAAGCAAACATATATTTCTAAATTATTCAGTTTCTTACTGTTTGCTAATTTTAATCTTCTCAGATGACACTGTAGAGCCACAGGTGGTGTTGAGAGAGATCACCCAGGCCCGTTTCATTACCTACAGTTTCCATTCGTTAACAATTCAACTGGAGCAACAAGCAGACCAGAGGCCTGACTGTAGCCTTTGTCAAGACCCTTCAAAGTGAAACACCCAGATACTTACATTTTTAATGAATGGCCCCAGTCCAAAGGGCCAAAAAAACATATGACAAAGATGGTTGAGAATCCTTGATGGAGGATTATTGTGGTTTTAAAATGATATACCTAAATTGCAAATGTTTTATTTTAGAATAAACAGTTTTGGTCAGTTTTGGACCTTTGATCCCTCTGTTTCTGTGTCGGTATTCATCTGGGGTGGACAGGGCCAGGGGGATACATGACATTATTTCACTGAGATTGTGGCAACACCATGTGCTTCCACTGACAAGATCAAGGATTTCTTTCCTCATGTATTTAGGGTCACTTGACATTTTTATCAGCATTGTATATCAACTACAAATTTGTTGTGAATTGTTCTGCTTGGAAATAGACTGGAAAGTTAGGTTGCTATACTAGTTATTGCATTTCACTGAGCTAAATTTATACAAGGTATTTTAGACATGAAAAAAGATTTGGAATTGGACTCTACATGCAGTTTTTGTTGTTAAATGTATGTATTACATTTCTGACCCATATGCTTATTTTATTTCTCACTGTTTCAGCAAAGAGGAGTAAGATAGTGTATTATACAGTGTTCATCCAGGCATAATGCTATCTTTTGGTCCTCAAAGGGATAATTGTTACCAGTCAACAGTGCAGATGTTAATCTTATTTTTAATCTTTGACCTTATTTGTTTGAGCCTCATTCTTCTTTCTTTAACACTGAGATGACTTTGATAATCTGGTTTCTTTGATCAGTACAGGACTGATCAGTGAAAGAGTTTGGTTCAGTTTCTTTGCTGTTTCCAAAGTGCCACTCTTAGCAGTTCTTTAGATGTCAGTCTTTATTTTCTCCTCAAGCAAGGGCTGATTATTGATATTCCCTGAAGTGAATGTTGAAATTAACGGGCAACACAGTGCCCCATTATGCTTCTATTTACTGGTATGTTTGATTTTACCATGTGCACAGCAAGGCCATCCCAAAAGAAACAAGTGTCAACTGATATATGTAGCTTGTCATTTTTGTGGAAGGGCTTTGATGTACTTCCCTGTTGATATTTGATCATCATCCTAAATTGATGGATGATGTTGTGGGTTTTCTCTTACAACACAAATGTAGGTTATTACATGTTTATAATTCTTAGTAACAAACTATTATTCCTCGGTCCCAGGTATTTCTATCTATAATAGCCTAAACAAAGAATGAAATCATAACTAGAAATGGTTTCTACAATTTCTGTTTTTCTTTTCTTTCTTTTTTTACTTAACTCCCTTGGATGTTTTATTCAAAGGAATGCATATCAAATAGACCAACCATCGTAATTTGCATTATTGCTATTTCGCTCTCTCTTGCTACTGTATCTCTTTGTACTCCCAGCTCCTCCAGGGTCTAATCCTCTTATAGTCCACAGGATATCAAACCAAGCAAAGCTACAAAATATACAGAGAAGACGCCCCTGTGAAGTGGGAGTCCTTGTGTGGCTTTACAGACCATGTATAAGAATAGTAAACAGTGGATTGTTGTGTATAAGTGCATTCAGTATTCTCTTCTGTTCTCCACTCAGAGGAACAACATCACTTAGGTTTATAATGAAAGACCTGACTGCATCTCTGTCTCCAAACTACCTAAATTGTATTGAGGGTCATTTTCTTTGATATGGGAAGGGAAAGGGTTATTAGTGCATATAAGTAAAGGTAGTCTATGCAAAAGAACTGGTCTACAAAACCAGAATTTAAAATGTTTGTGCTATCAATGTTACTTATAACAAAGAGTCTGATGTTAAAAGCGTTAATTGATATCTTGATATTTTTCCCTTAGTTGTTGGGTAAAATCACACAAATCAAATTAATCATTGTTTTTGTCATGGAAAAAAGTCAAAAATGTACTGATTCCTCACTGTGTAAGAACCAGGGTGAAAGTGGTTCACAATAAGTGTTGGATAACATGTGAGATCATTATGCAGATTGCTCCTTTTATCTCCACTATTGTAGCCTACTTTGAATTACACATATTCAACAGCATCTTCAGATGTAATCAGTCCCGAGGAACAAATACTTTTTCTGGTATATTCAAGACATATCTCTTTTTAGGACTGTACACAGTAGAACCCCAAAAAATATGAAATCCGTGGATACAATGAAAAGGTCAATCAGAGCGAAATGTAAGGTCAAGTAAACAAATATTTTACAGGAGATTGCATTATATGCCTCATTGATGCTATACGTTTCTAACATTACGCGAGAAAAGGTGTAGTGTGTAAAATATGGTGTTTACACTAGATGGCGCGCTGCACCTACAACTAAAAAGTACATGGATTTCCACGAAATATTTAATTTTATAGCAACATCTGCCATTTTTGTAGGTAAGGTGCTGTCAGTTAATTGTTTGACGTACTGTTTGTATAAAAATATCTAAAATATAAAAATAACATGAGGAAAATGGGGGATGAGCTACTGTGTACAATGGGTTTGAACTCTCGCGATGACTGACTCGGAAAAATGACGTCCTGTCAACAACACTAAAGTGCGAAAGGTATTTAAACGTCACAAATGCTGTCGCCGTTCAAACGATTGGCATTTTTCTTGTTACAACACAATGTGTGTTTATGCCACATACGTGTTATGGCTTGTGTTTGAGCAGTTGCGTTTGACATTCAGGCTGTGATGTCAGTAGCTCAATGTTAAGCTAAATCATATTTTCCACTGTGTTTTTGTCTTGATAGCATACTGTTTTGGTTTATGGTTGGATAGTTCATTTAACAATTAAATATTTTCTTGTTGCATTTTAATTTGTATTCTATTTTATTGTAAATTGTTTATTATCATTATTAGTAGTAGCATTATTATTAGTATAATTATTTCGGTTAGCCTACCACTACTGGCACCTAATTTTCTTAAAAAATTAAATATATAAAAAAAATCTGTTATTGTTGGTATTGATGCTTTGCCAATAAAGAGTCATCCCATTAAAGTATTTTGAAATTGAAAATGTATCTCTCTCTCTCTCTCTCTCTCTCTCTCTCTCTCTCTCTCTCTCTCTCTATTTAGCATACATGAACAAATTGTTAAGTGGCATGCCCCAAAGTCCTACTGAATAGCCATTCAGCCATCAGTGCCCGCATCCCGCTGTCCCCATGACAACCCCTCCTCTTGCCCCGTTTCCCGGGCAACAGGCTCAGACAGCGCGTGATGTGAACACAGCCTCACTATGTCGGATCGGACAGGAGACGGTGCAGGACATCGTCTTACGAACCATGGAGATCTTTCAGCTGCTTAGAAACATGCAAGTAAGTTCATACCATCAAAGACATACATCCTGTCTTTGTCTGCTTTGATGCCCTTTCTCCTTGTCTTCTTTTTCAGCTGCCGAATGGAGTGACTTATCATCCTAACACTCATCAGGATCGGTTGGGGAAACTGCAAGAGCACTTGCGGATGCTCTCTGTCCTTTTCCGCAAGCTCCGTCTTGTTTATGACAAATGCAATGAGAACTGTGCTGGTCTAGACCCCATACCACCTGAGGTGAGATTCCACATTCTCTCTCCTCTCTCACTTTCTCTCTACCACATTCTGGTCTATGCTTCATGAGAAGCACTTGAGTATCCTTTATCTGTTAAAGAGAGTAATTGTTTTAGATGTAAAAGTTTTTTTTCCTAACCTAGTTTTATATGCAGAGACAACTATATGTAAGCAATTTGAAGGTTGTGGCTCTATGGCACTATCAAAACATTGCTCTGTTTGTTTGAGTATCCTGACCAGCCCAACACAGCAACACTGGCTCAACCAATGGCATCAGTTTGGTGTAGGACTATTTTTTTCCCCGACAAATGGCTGATGGGGGGAGTTTTCAGGAAACCTGTTTGGAAACATTGGATGCTTCTCATTTCCTAAATTTTGCATCCTTGTTTCCTCGGCCTTCCATCCTTGAGCCTGTGACCCAGAAACAGATTAAAGTCCGCCATCATGAAGGACATATCACACATATCACAATTGCTAAATGCACCGTGATAAACGAGGACAGAGAAAGCTTACCGTGGACACTTGAGAGAGGAAATAGGATCTTCCTATGTGTGAGATGTTTTGGTCGACACACGCATAAATTCTCCTACCCCCGTCACATCTGACACAAAAGTTTGAATTCATGTCTCACCTTTGCATTTTAAATAAACTATAATTGTTACATACTTAAACTGTGCATCTTTAATTATTAGGTTTTACGATGAAAATATCAATAAATCAAGTTTCAACAACATAACGTCAAGCGCTCCGATGTAATGCAGCTGCGCAGAGAGGGCCCTTTGAAGTCACGCTTGAGTGAGCTGGACATTTAATTTTACAAATACATCTTGCTTTGATTCCTCCATCCTTGTTTCTTTTCCTTCCATCCTGTCCTTGTTTCCTAAGAGGGTGGAGTTAGGAAACAAGGAAAGAAAGCAAGGAAAGGAAATGAGTATGCACAGTTTCAGAAATGAGAAGCACACAATGGCTGAGTTCAGAATTACACACTACCCATATTATTTCTTCCATAGGCTCATATAGCAGAAGTAGTGAGAGTAGTATAGGTAGAATGCCATTCTGAACAGCTAATCTTTATCTAGTTGCACCAAAATGTAAAACGTCTCAGTGTTTTCAACCGTAGCATGATTTTTGGTGCCATACTGGCTGGTTTGAGTATTTCTGTAACTGCTGACACATTGTTTTCTCCATTCCAATGGTTGATGTGAACATTAACTGAATCGCCTCAGACGTATCTGCTTGATTTTATACATTGCACTGCTGCCACAGGATTGGCTGATTAGATAATAGCATGAATAAGTAGGTGTACCTAATAAAGTGGTCACTAAGTGTATTCTGACACCTCTCAGCATACTGTAGATGCAGCATCACAAACACGTTTACCAATTCCATTGTCGAAATACCATATTCACAGGCATATTTATCTCAAATTATTAATTTATTCTACATCTGAAAGTGTCTGTTAATAGGGGGTGTGTAGTATTCTTGCAACCTCAATATGGCAGACCCCATAGGGGTACGTCCCACTCCGTATAGAATAAAACAGCTTTTTCTAGGCCATTGATATGACTGTACTTCTATGTAGTTTACTTCAAAAGTACTAATCACATTGTCACTGATGGGTTGCGAACTTCGAGTAGTTAGGAGTGGGTTTATTTGATCTTGTACTTATGGGAATTCTACAACATCTATTTGCTTTTAACATCTAATTAGTGCACATAAGGAGATTATTTTAAAGTTAACTAGGCAACATTTTTATAATGCATTTTGACTTGTAGTGGAGGAAACATCCTTGAATCACATGTTTGTGTCATGGCCTCACTTTGGCATTGAAGTGATGTAGTGATTCAGTCCAACTGAGATTCCCACTGACTCAGTTTGGTCAGTCTAATAGCTTTCAATGACGTCATGTCTGGATTTGTAAAGAATAAGCTCTCACATGTTATAATAAGAATGTTTTTCAATTCTTCTGATGGGCTGCTTTGGTGGCCTTTAAGGATGAATAGTCCATAGAAACATTTGCAAAAATGCCACTGCTACTTTATTGTGTTGTATTTCAGCACAAGACCCTGTGTCTTATTTACTAACCACCTGGAGTCCAATAGGTTCCAATCGGATGCTTGTATGTTCTGGTTTAGCACTGTGCCATGTGTAATTAAATCAAGTCATTGAGATTCTTTTCACTACAAAAACACCTCTATTAAATGCATAGTGGCCTATTATAGATTACAAAAGGCAGCATTATTTGTCTAACACAATTAATGTTGTACTCTGGAAAGCAGGGTGTAGAACTTTACTACAAAGAGATATTTGTGTAAATGTTTTTATTGATTATTGCAGTAGTAGTTTAAAAAATGATCAAATGTTAGGAAATAAAAGGTATGGGCATAGCTAAGTGCACTTTTGTTTTAAAGGGATAGTTCACCCTAGAATGAAAATTCTCTCATCATTTACTCACCCTTATGCCATCTCAGATGTGTGTGACTTTCTTTCATCTGCTCAACACAAATTAAGATTTTTAGAAGAATATTTCAGCTCCATACAATGCAAGTGAATGGGTGCCAACATTTTGAAGCTCCAAAATCCACATAAAGGAAGCATAAAAGTAATCCATCTGACTCCAGTGATTAAATCCATGTGTTCAGACACAATATGATAGGTGTAGATTAGAAACAGATATATTTAAGAATATAGAATAATTAAGTATTTTTTCCTTCACTTTAAATTTCTGATTCTGTTTTTGGTGATTCACATTCTTTGTGCATATTGTCCTCTTCTGGGCATGGAGGATAATTTATGATAAAAACAATACTTAAATATTGACCTGTTTCACACCCACACTTATCATACTGTGTATAAACACATTAGTTTAACCATTGGAGTCAGTTGGAAATTCAGTTTCTTCCTCCTCATTATCAGAAAAGCCACTGTACTCAGAGGATATTTGTTTTGGCTCTGCCTCCCCTGTTTGTATTTCAGGTGCTCTTTCAGCTCCTGTAACGCTTTTTCTTCAAACAGGAAGTGCGATAATGGAGTCAGTAGCATTACCTCATCACCTCGCTAATTAGCTGCAGCGCTTGGTAATGAACAGCTGGCAAAGTCCCTCATGTCAGCATTTTCCAACCAAGGCAATCATCGGCTCCCAGCAGTGGAATTTCCTCCACAACGAAAAATAAATTTACCACCACTTTTTTCCATCCACCTCAGTCCCCTCAATGTAATGAACCCGAGTGAACTTCTCTGAATCATTCTTTTCAGTCAGCTTGCAGACCACATCCATCTTTCAGAGTCTTGGCTTTGAGCAATGTGTTGTTTGTGTTACATAAAACTAGCCAGCTCTTTCTTACTCCATTTGTGGCCAACAGGTGGATACTTCCTTGGGCTCAAAGCTTGCATTGTGTTCCTGTTCCTTCTAGAATCCATCCGTCTTTAAGAGTGCGAAGCTAATAAAAGGAATAGGTGAAATTAAAATTCACCCTCAGGTTGTTCCAGTGAGTACGGTTTTCTTCTGTGAAACACATAATAGTTTCAATATATATATATATATATATATATATATGAAGTTAAAACAGAACGTTTTGGCCACAATGAGCAATGGTATGTTTGGAGAAAAAAGGGTGCAGAATTTCATGAAAATAACACCTCTCCAAGTTAAGCACAAGGTTGGATTGATCATGCTTTGGACCTGTGTTGCAGCCAGTGGCATGAGGAACAGTTCACTGGTAGAGGGAAGAATGGATTCAAATTCTGGAAACAGACATCACACCATCTGTAAAAAAGCTGAAGATGAAAGGATAATGATCCTAGACTCACCTCAAAACCACAATGGACTATCTCAAGAGGTGCAAGCTGAAGGTTTTGCCATGGCCCTCACAGTCCCCGACCTCAACATCATCGAAAATCTGTGCATGCAAGATGGCCCAAGATTCTCACAGAACTAGAAAACTTTTACAAGGAAGAATGGGCGAAAATCTCCCAAACAAGTTTTGAAAGACTCTTAGCTGTCAACAAAAAGCTTTTACAAGCTGTGATACTTGCCAAAGGGGGTGTTATTAAGTACTGACCATGCAGGGTGCCAAAACATTTGCTTCAGGCCCTTTTCCTGTTTTGTTATTTTGAAACCATAAAAGATGGAAATAAAGTAATATTGCATATATATATATATATATATATATATATATATATATATATATATATATATATATATATATTTGTTTTTTTTATAATTTTTTTTTTTCACTTTTCTCCCCAATTTGGAATGCCCAATTCCCAATGCGCTCTAGGTCCTTGTGGTGGTTTAGTGACTCGCCTCAATCCGGGTGGCGGAGGACAAATCTCAGTTGTCTCCATGTCTGAGACCGTCAATCCGCGCATATTATCACATGGCTTGTGAGTTTCCATGGAGACAAAGTGCGTGTGGAGGCTTTACACTATTCTCTGCGGCACCCAATTCATATTTTGAATCAAATCTTTCCAATGAATCGATTCATTCAGGTCACACATTCAGTTGGATTGATTTGGTTCTTGAGTTCAACTCAAATAATCTATGATCGAGTTGCAACAGTCATCAGTGAATTATGATTTACATTTCTGTCCGGTCCTCACACAAAACATTTACATTTTACATTTATGCATTTGGCAGACGCTTTTATCCAAAGCGACTTACAGTGCATTACAGGGACAATCCCCCTGGAGCAACCTGGAGTTAAGTGCCTTGCTCAAGGACACAATGGTGGTGGCTCGAACCAGCATCTTTCTGATCACCAGATTATCATTTATGTGCTTAGACCACTACACCACTCCAAACAAATCACTTCAGAAGACTTGGAATATAGCACATGAGTCACATGGACAATTTTTATGCTAATTGATGGTGCTTTTTGTCATTTGCTGCTTGACAGCCACAGTCCTAATTAATTTTCAATATATGGAAACATTCAGGATATTGTTTTGTGTACCACAGAAGAAACAAAGTTATACAGGACTGGAATGACACAAGGATGTGTAAATTATGACAGAATCTTTTGGGCAAACTATTCCTTTATTTAATTTTACAGTTTGGCTTATGTTTTCCCTCTTTCCCTTTTTTCACTACCTTGACAAACCTACCAGGGGCTTTTCTGTTTCTCTCACTCTCTCTCTTTGTTCTTACATTTCATATGATCATATTTTTCCTGTTTGTTTCCCTCTCGGCATGTGACAGCCTGAAGCCTATAGTCTGTTCTTGAAACCGCAGACCCACAAAATATGAATGATTATGCTGAGTTCAAAATGTCATACTGTTGCCTGAAATTATACAGTACATCATTTAAAGCTATTGATTGGTTTCCTGTACAACTCTGTACATGTTTACAGGTTTCATGGATTAAGTAATCAAAATCTAGCTTATTTTCTGAGGATACTTATGCTAGAAGTGAAAAAAGGCATATTTAGATATTTAGATTTATAAAATTGTATCAGTTGTAATTTACCATTTACATATTATATTAATTATTGACTGCAGTGTCATCCAGTCACACAACTCATTAATAGTTAATGACATAAATAACATTAAATATCTTCAATAAAGGGTCGCCAATCGTTGAATTCCTTTGCCTACATTGAGAATACTTCTTGAGATGGTAGTTTGAATGTTTCTTGGTCACAGTACTTTGATTAGTGTATGATATTACTTGTATCCTACTGTTCTATAAACAATAATTCATATGGCCAGTTATTTTATACATTTTCTTTTGCTCTGCCATCAAAAATAATTCATCCTGCCAGCCTGTCAGACATACACAGGCAAGCGGAGTGAGACAAACTGAAACGTTTTTAATGCTGTTATGAGAAATATCAGTACTCAGAGGGGCCGTTTACACAGAAAGTGTTATTGCGTTAAAAAAAGCCAGACACAGCGCAACGAATGAAACAGAATGCAGGTGTCTCGTTGAAGAAAAGATCTTTTAACTTGATGCTCCATTCATGACACAAGATGATGACAAAGCAGCAATATGCATTGCAATAGTCAGAGACGTCTATCTAGTGCAGGGGTCAGGAACCTATGGCACGTGTGCCAGCATTGGCACGCCGAGGAGTAATCACAGGCTTGCAAGCAATGGCGTGAGAGGAGTAGACTATTTTATTTATTTAAATTCAGCACCTGCATTCCAATCTACATCTTGATGTAATCCTTCATGATTATGCAGTGTGTTTTCATTAGCTGAATGAGAGGCTAAACACTGTTAAAGTGTGATGAGACTTGCGCTGCGCATGCAAGCCATTCACACATCACGAGCTGGCATTGCTCTCTTTCGGTTAATCACGCGAGTAAATGCGCCCCTTTGCTTCGGTCAGACTGAGCTGATGACAGCCTACATTCCGTGTTTCATTTGTTTGTTTTTGCTTTCAGAACAACACGTGATGTAATAAGGAAAACACCACTATTAATCCTTCAGATTTCCATTACCAAGCTCTGCATGATTTTGAAACATTTATGACATAATTTAAGAAATATCTAAGATTCTACACTTTCTATGATCAGCAATCAAATAAGCAAATTTGTGACATTAACTGTAACTCATTTTGTACAAAAGGACAGGTTTTCTTTAAAGCAGCTCCAAAACATGCATTGTGAAAATTCACATGCAGGATCATGATTATATCATAATCATCGGGTTTTGCACACTAATTTCACAAAATGAAATTAGAAGACTGTAACAAATGTGCAGTTGTCTACTAATTATATTATAATTAGGGACTAAAATCATAAGCAAAGTAGATGGTTTTCTTCTTACAATGCAGTTGTCTTCACCTGCATGCACTGATTCCTCATCCAGAAAACCAGCAGGTGTCACTGTGATGTTAAAGCAAGGAGATCTTCATCTAGTACCATTGAAGTCTATTTGGCAAGGTCACCAAATGATGGATCCACACAAAAAGAATGAAACACTTTATGGATCTCAGATAGCTTGTGTGGGTAGAACTGTTTGAACCATTGTCCTGCAGTAAATTGAGGAAAGCAAAGAGTCATACCAAAGGTGGATGAGATTCATTGAAACAGTTTTGGCAGTCACATTTTATAGTGATCCAGTCCAAGGCTGTTAAGAGGCTCAATTTGTGAGGTCAAATGATTCAAACCACTTCATTTTTAAGCCGAAAGGGCAGTGCTTGATAACTAATGTATTTAGGCAAAATAGCATAGGTATCATTATATTGGAGTCTTAAAAGGATAGTTAACTACAAAATACATATTCTGTCTTCATTTACTCACCCTCATGTTGTTCCAAAAACATATGAACATGAAAGAAGATGGCACAGTCGCCATTCATATTCAGTGCATCTTTTTTCTATACAATGATAGTGAATGGTGACTGAGCGTGTCAATCTGCATGACATGTCATTTTGTGTTCCATGTAAGAAAGAAATTAATATGGGTTTTTAACCCTAATGTTGTGTTCCGGTCATTTTGACCCAGGCAACTTTTTTTTCCGTAAATTATTTATTTTTATTTTTTTGCTTAATCCAACTGGAATAAAATTCCTTGACTTTATTCACATATGGTATCTGAAAACAGAACAAATTTGGACCATTTGCTTTCATTTTTGTTTTGTTTTATTTCACTTTGTTACACTTGTTATGTGTCCTGTCAAAAATGAATGGATTAAACTACAAAATACAGAAATAAGTGTTCAGGAGCCTCCCAATCCTTTAGATCCGCTCATATATGGATGCGATTTTGAATGTGCACACAACACGTGGCACACACACACACACACACACACACACACACACACACACACACGCACACACAGGTGCAGACTCTCCGTAGACATAATGATTTTTATACTGTACGAACTATAGATTCTATCCCCTAAACCTAACCCTCACAAAAAACGTTGCTAATATTAAAAAAAAAAACATTGTTTAGTATGTTTTTAAGTGATTTTAATTATGCGGACACTAGAAATGTCCTCATAAACCACATTTATTGCATAATACCCTTGTAATTACCAGTTTGTAACCTAAAAAAAAATTCCTTGTAAACCACCATATATATACTGTATATATCTAAAAAGGAGCACAAAACCTGTTATAATTACTAAAAAGAAGTAAAAAAAAAAAAAAAGATCTATTACAATATCTTGTGATAATATGAGATATTTATAAACAATCTTAGTGGACCGGCCATTTTGACCCGGGAACACAAAATGTGTTTGCATAGAAATACAACACAAGGGAGCATAAGGTGAGAAAATTATGACAGAACTTTCATTTTTAGGTGAATTACCCCTTTAAACTTGAGATCTGGTGTTTTTTGAAAGCTTCCTGAATTATGCAACATTCCATTACTGTGGCATAATCAGTTTGTTAAAACTTTACAATCTGATCATCACAGCAAATGTTTACACAAAAATATTTTTAAATCCTCGATTACGTTCTGTGATTATATACAGGCTTTCAGATGTAACTTTGGATAATGGCACAGATTAACTTTAGTTCAAGGTCGTCATCTTTTAAGCTGCCTAAAGAGAAAACCCAACTATTGGCATTCCATTTCTGTTCACTAATACCGCAGTATCCCGTTCATTCATCTGTAATCCAAAACATCTTTACAGGAAGACATCAGGTTGCTTGTAGTGAGTAAATAATTAATAAATTCTCAAGTGTACGGATGTACACATGAGAATTTATACTGGTGGGGATTAAAAGGTGTATTTTCCAACTACAGCTGAACTCCATCAAAATAAATAGAATCATTTCTGAAACCTTTGCTGAAATGACCTGTGGGTTGTGGTAGCAGTGATTGAAGATCTGGGAAGGTAATCTGAAGGTTGCCAGTTCAAACCCCAGAGGGGAGTAATTCATGAGCTGGAGAATTACTGGGTTCTCCTATCATCATTGTGCCCCTGAGCAAGTCACTTAACCCCAGGTTGTTGCAGGGGGACTGGCGCTTTAATAAATGGATTGTATGTTTCTTTGGATAAAAAGGTGTCTGGTTAATGATTTGCTAATACAGATTCCGTTTTCCAAAAGAGAAATACAGTTAGAGAGAGATGAGGGGTTTTCAGAAGTTTTAATGTGTAATTTTTGTGCCAACAGAGACACCAAACAGAATTGCAAAAATAATGACCAAGCAGATTTCTTGAGCACTCACCCTTTTGCTATTGGTAATTTGTCCCACCCCAAACTTGCACCATTGGTTGAGCCAGTGTTGCTATGTCAGACAGCGTTTACACTTCTCAGGGACATCAACCAATGAATGGCTTACTAGTAGTCTTTACATTTTGAATCTTTACATATTGAATTGGAATAGGAAAACCATCAAAATATACATTGAGTCTTTCTTTTTCAGCAACTTATTCCATATGTAGAAGATGACAGCTCTAAACTGGATGACCGTATGGCCAATGAAATGCGTGCAGCAAGCGAAGACAGGAGAGAAATACTGGAAATTAAAAAGGTTAGAACAGCAAAACAGTTTTCTTGAAAACGGTTCTCAGATTTACATGTCTTTTGAAACAAAAAGCACACCGAGTTGCACTATGTATTGCATTAAAAGTGCTTGTATCTTTTTAGGGATGCAATTTCTTATGGTAGTATATTTAAGCTGTGAATATTTCAGTTGAAAAAAATAAATTCATCATTTAAAATACAATAATAAATGTTCACCTTTCAAAGTTAATTTCCAAAATATTCATTAAAAAAAACCTTATTATTCAACAGGTAATATTTGGCCCATTATATTCTAGCTTTGCAAATTCACCTACATTTTCATCAACAACTGATTGCGACACCTAATGGTGAAGATTGTTCATCGGCACTCTACTGCTTTTAATTTTGGCAACAATTTTTTGTTTCAATCTATTTTTACCCCTGAAATGTTAATGGACATTTTATGTGAAATTTTGGAACTGAACCTTGGAAGGTTAATATTTATCATTGGATTTTTAGAGATGGAATTTTGTGCAAAATGTTTGCAATTGAACATTCAAATCTTTAATATACATTCAAATGAAACTGCATCCTCAAAAAATGCAAGCACTGTTAACGGAACTGGTTTATTTTTCGATTTTTGCGATTCAGCAAGCTTCTATTTAAAGACATTTGTTATTAGTTCATGTCCATATATTAGACATCATGAGGTGACCCAGAACAGTAGCAAAATTGTTTATCGTACGAAAGAAAAATATTTATTAATATTACCATTAACAATATAGGCTCAACGATATGCTTATTACAGCCTATAATTATTAACATGACAGATGTCGGAAAGGAAATCTATCAATGTTGTAGGTGCACAAACAACACCAGAAATGTGATTTAATTTGCGACCACATGGAACAAATGGGCTTTTTCATATATTTTAAATATTTGATTAGCATTAGTGATATTACATATTAATTTGCACCAAAATACAGAGTTTGAATGGACACACACATTTTAACAAGAAAAGAAATGAGAAGCATTTTCATCTCCAATTTAAAAGTTTATTATTTTCTAACCTAATTATGCATGATTCTGTGGTGAATTAATTTATATTTTGGCATTTAGCATTGTATTATACCTGCTGTCAGCAACCATATCTAGACAATTTTTGAGTCACGCCTACCAATTGAGAAGCATAATCTTTAAAATGGTAAATAAATGAGATGAATATCTGCATTAATTACTCATATAATAAAACCATGGTATTTGAAAATTGACATAATGGCTTTCAAACCAAATACGTGTCGACTTTCTTGCAGCGAAATGGTCGTAGCTTAATAGGGCGATGTTCTTTCTACTCTCCTCTCTGTCATAGAGCTGGCCATATTAAAAACTGCCTCATGCCCATGAAAGTCGGCATGGAAATGCTCATACGACAAGGGCCATGGAGCTTTTCGCTGGCCAAATTGCCAGCTGCAGATAACATGCTGGATGAGGAGAGCATGTTTGGGGAATAAAGAATGTCAAACTCGGGAGGTCAAGGTTGTATCAGTATGTGGAGAGCAGATGTGTTATAGCTCTCCAGCATCTGCCTGTGTGGCAGCTGCCAGCTGTACTCAAGACATAAGAGAAATGAACATGGGCCTGGGTTTGGTAGATTGACGGACTAATGAATGGATTGATTGACTATTTATATGCATGTGCACAGCATCGGAGAATTATGGATCTATAGAGAGATGAGGTATGGAGGATGGTGGAATGATGGATAGATGGATGCAGATGGATTTGTCTGATCGAGATTTTTAGAAGGGATGGGTATAGATATGAATGGAGGGATGGTAGCGAAGTCTGATTCGTAAACAAAACATTCTTTTGAGTTGGATCAGTGAATCTGTTGATCCTGTCCAGGGTTAATATAGTTTTAATTTATAAATTTTTAAACTGTGTACCTTTCAGTTTAGATTTTTGCTTAATTGTTTGTTTTTGTTTTATGATTGTAAGTTTTAGTTTCAGTGTTTTTTCAGTTAGTTTATCTTTTATTTTTTCATTAAACCAAGACTCTAAATGAGCTCAAAACCAATGAGTGAGTTGATATTAAGAGCTTTTGGAGTGCACCAAGGATTTGATTGATTGGGTGAAAAGTAAGTAAATTAATAGCAAAATAGCACAAATTTTAACAAATCAGATGTACTGGAAATATTATGACTTGAAAGTATGACATGTATGGGAGCAAAAAACTATTATTAATTATGAACAAATTATTATAAATTCATATTTTTTTAATTCATAGTAATATGTGTCTACATATGGCTTTGTTAGATTATGTTAGAGCATGTAATATGCCATGTAGGAATGGCAGAGAATCCATATGAAGGAAGTTTTTCAATTGGTCCATTGATACAAACTGTACAAAACAACCAGTTCACACAAATGAATCAGAATTCGCATCACTAATGTAACGATTCCCCGTTGTCTGCCCTGTGTTCTCTGTCGCACTATCACGTTTATGTCATATTTCCTGGTCTGCTCCGTGTTTTCCGTTTCACCCGTCACCGTTCACGCTCCATGTCGCGTTTTCCTTGTTGTTCGCCCCGTGTTTCACTGTCCTTGTCTAAACTACATTTCCCACAATTCCCGGTCTCCCTCACTGCCTGCATTCATCATTGTTTTCACCTGTGTCTCGTTCAGTCTCCACTTTGTACATGTATTTAAACCCTGATTCTTTGTTTAATCACTGTCGATCGTTGTTTGTATCCGGTATGTTGTCAAGCCTGATCTGTGTATCCTTTACCCAAGTTCCTAGTTCTGTTTTGTATTTTTGTTCCCTCGTGTGTAATCTGATTCATTGTGTGTTCAGTTGCCTGTTTTCCCATCGTGGACTTTTCTTTGTGTTTACCCTTTTATTTATTAAATGTTAAATAAAACCGCGTTTGGATCCGCACCTCTTGTCCGTCTTAACCTGTGTCTACACTAGACGTTACAGAACGATCGACCAATAATGGATCCAGCGGTTATCTGGGCATGCTGCCGCCTCCTGGACCTGAAGCAAGGAAGCCGCCCGGTGGAGGATCACATTAGGGACTTCCTGTACCTAGCGAGCGCCACCGACTATCCTGACTCCTCCCTGGTGGTGTTCTTCCAGGCTAGCCTGACCGGTACGCTCCAGGAGCGGTTGCCGCCGGCGACACGTGACTGGACGCTCTGTGAGTTCATGGAAGAGACACTTCTGGCATGCGGCTCGCTATTTACTGTGGATGTGGTTGAGGATCCTGCCTCTCCTCCCACGGCGGTGACCCTCCAGTCGTCCTTGGCTCATCCTCTTCCACCTGCCCCACCAGTCAGCGAGCTCGCCCCCACGCCTGTCGTCGTCCACGAGCCAGCACGGTCGACTTCGTCCGCCCGGAGGAGGAGAAGAAGACGGGCTTCCGCCTTCCGGCCAACGTCAGCCACGGTCTGCGAGCCAGAGCCCACGCCTGTCACCGTGAGCGGGCCAGAGCCCACGCCTGTCACGGTGAGCGAGCCTGTGCCCACGTCAGCCACGGTCAGCGAGCTTGAGCCCATACCAGCTACGGCCTGCGAGCCTGAAGCCACGCCGACCAGGAACAGTGTACCCACGCATACCACGGTCAACGAGCCAGTGCCTGACGCCTCAGAGGTCAATGAGCCAGCACCTGTAGCCTCGACCGTCCCTGAGCCAGCGCCTGTAGCCTCGACCGTCCCTGAGCCAGCGCCTGTAGCCTCGACCGTCCCTGTGCCAGCGCCAGCAGCCATGACCGTCCAAGAGCCAGCGCCAGCAGCCATGACCATCCCAGGGCCAACGCCAGTAGCCAGGACCATCCAACAGCCAGCGCCCCTCGAACCTTCTAGGGCTCTGCTTCCCGAGCCTCCCAGGGCTCCGCCTCTCAAGCTTTCCAGAGCTCCGCCTCTCAAGCTTTCCAGAGCTCCACCTCTCGAGCTTCCCGAGCCTCCCAGGGCTTTGCCTCTCAAGCCTCTCGAGCCTTCCAGGGCTCCGCCTCTCAAGCCTCTCGAGCCATCCAGGGCTCCGCCCCTCAAGTCACTCGGGCCTTCCAGGGCTCCGCCCCTCAAGTCACTCGAGCCTTCCAGGGCTCCACCTCTCGAGTCACCCGAGCCTTCCAGGGCTCCGCCCCTCAAGTCACTCGAGCCTTCTAGGGCTCCGCCCCTCAAGCCTCTCTGGCCTTCCAGGGCTCCGCCTCTCGAGCCTCCCAGGGCTCCGCCCCTCAAGCCTCTCGGGCCTTCCAGGGCTCTGCCTCTCGAGCCTTCCAGGGCTCCGCCTCCAGAACCTCTCGAGCCTTCCACGGCCCATCTCCCCGAGCCTCCTACGGCTCCACCTCCCGAGCCTCCTACGGCCCTGCTCTCAGAGACCCCAGAGCCTTCTAGGGCTCCGCCTCTAGAGCGTCCTACGGCGCTTCTCCCCGAGCCTCCTACAGCTCTGCTCCCCGAGACTCCTGAGCCTCCTACGGCTCCGCCTCCCGAGCCTCCTACGGCTCCGCCTCTAAAGGCCCCTACGGCGCAACCTTCCTCGGCTCCACCTCCTGAGCCTTCCTCGGCTCCACCTCCTGAGCCTCCCTCGGCTTCACCTCCAGAGCCTTCCAGGCCTCCGCCTCTAGAGCCTCCTACGGCGCCACCTCCATCGGCTCCGCCTCCAGAGCCTTCCAGGCCTCCGCCTTCAAAGCCTCCTACAGCGTCACCTCCCTCGGCTCTGCCTCCAGAGCCTTCCAGAGCTTCGCCACTAGAGCCTCCTACGGCGCACCTTCCTCGGCTCCGCCTCCTGAGCCTTCCTCGGCTCCACCTCCTGAGCCTTCCAGGCCTCCGCCTCTAGAGCCTCCTACGGCGCCACCTCCATCGGCTCCGCCTCCAGAGCCTTCCAGGCCTCCGCCTTCAAAGCCTCCTACAGCGCCACCTCCCACGGCTCTGCCTCCTGAGCCTCCCACGGCTCTGCCTCCTGAGCCTCCCATGGCTCTGCCGCCTGAGCCTCCCACGGCTCTGCCTCCTGAGCCTCCCACGGCTCTGCCTCCTGAGCCTCTCACGGCTCCGCTTCCTGAGCCCCTTGAACCTTCCTCGGCTCTGCCTTCCTTGACTCCGCCTCCTGAGCCTCCCTCTGCTCTGCCTCTTGAGGCCCCAGAGCCTCCCTCAGCTCCGCCTCCTGAGGCCCCAGAGCCTCCCTCAGCTCTGCCTCCTGAGCCTCCAGAGCCTCCCTCAGCTTTATCTCCAGAGCCCCTTGCAGCTCCGCCCCCAGGGTCTCCTGCGGCCTTGCCTGCGCCTCCTTCGGCGCCACCACCCAAGTCTTCGACTGCTCCGTCTCAGAAGTCCTCCTTGGCTCCGCCAGCTCCCCTAGTGGCCACTCTTCCTCCCAGGCCCCTTGAACCAGCCCTAGCCCTATGGCCACCTCCTAGGTCACCTAAACCTGTCCCTGTCCTGGAGCCACATCCCAGGTCCCCTGAACCGGCCCCTGTTCTGCGGCCATCTCCCAGAACTCCTAGACCTGTCCCTGTCCTGAGGCCGCCTCCCAGGCCTCCTGGACCTGTCCCTGCCCGATGGCCACCTCCCAGGCCCCCTAGACCTGTCCCTGTCTTGTGGCCGCCTCCCAGGCCTCCTCGAACTGTCCCTGTCCTGTGGCCACCTCCCAGGTCCCCTGAACCGGCCCTTGTCAAGTGGCCAGCCCCCAGGCCATCTAAACCGACCTCTGTCCTGTGGCCACCTCCCAGGCCCCCTGAACAGGCCCCTGCTCTACAGCCATCTCCCAGGCCTCCTAAACCTGTCCCTACCCGGTGGACGTCCCCCAGGCCACCCGACCTGGTTCCCTGCACACACCCCCAGAGACTGCTTACCTGCCCTCTCGGCCTCCCTGGTCTGCCTGTCTGCCCTTTGTGCCCCTGTGGACTGTCTCATTGCCACTTTTGCCTCCTTGGACTGCCTAATTTCCCCTTGTGCCCCCGTGGTCTGTCTCCGTGTCCCTTGTGCCCCCTTGGTCTGTCTCCGTGTCCCTTGAGCCCCCTTGGTCTGTCTTCGAGTCCCTTTAGCCTCCTTGGTCTGTATCCGTGTCCCCTGTGCCCCCTTTGGTCTGTCTGTTTTTCCCCTTTTCTGGCCCCTCACTCCTTGAACATTTGTTTATCCCTGATATTTTTTCTTTTCTGTGTCTTAAGACCGTCTGGAATCCGGTCCTTTTGAGGGGGGATTCTGTAACGATTCCCCGTTGTCTGCCCTGTGTTCTCTGTCGCACTATCACATTTATGTCATATTTCCTGGTCTGCTCCGTGTTTTCCGTTTCATCCGTCACCGTTCACGCTCCATGTCGCGTTTTCCTTGTTGTTCGCCCCGTGTTTCACTGTCCTTGTCTAAACTACAATTCCCGGTCTCCCTCACTGCCTGCATTCATCATTGTTTTCACCTGTGTCTCGTTCAGTCTCCACTTTGTACGTGTATTTAAACCCTGATTCTTTGTTTAATCACTGTTGATCGTTGTTTGTATCCGGTATGTTGTCAAGCCTGATCTGTGTATCCTTTACCCGAGTTCCTAGTTCTGTTTTGTGTTTTTGTTCCCTCGTGTGTAATCTGATTCATTGTGTGTTCAGTTGCCTGTTTTCCCATCGTGGACTTTTCTTTGTGTTTACCCTTTTATTTATTAAATGTTAAATAAAACCGCGTTTGGATCCGCACCTCTTGTCCGTCTTATCCTGTGTCTACACTAGACGTTACAACTAATGGATTGGTGAACAGACATAGACATCAGTTTGAGTGGTGAAAGTAATGAAGACATGGATGATTAAAAATTAGCTCTCAGGTCAGTTTATTGAAACAAAATGGAGACTGGCTGTCTGACTCATCCCATTGTAAGCTAGGTTGCGCATTTTAATAGAGTCATGCCATTGTTCTGTTGATTGAGTGCCATTGTTTCCAGAGCCGATGGTGCTCAGGCTTGATTTAGTGAATCCTCTTTCACCGGGTCTACCGGCTTCACATGCTTATGAAGAGTTGGAGAAATGTATGGTGTAAGTATGGTAAGGCTTTGTAGGATGTCCTGTCTTTGAATGATCACCCCACTCTCATTATCTGTCGATTGGGGTAATTGCTGTTTGTCAGGGGCCCGGCTAAATAATAGCCCTGCAATTTACAACGCAAGAGATTGGCCTTCATTACCACCACTACTCTATCTTCACCTGTCTTGTGTGTTCTGCAGAGTTTTATTGTACCTTTCATTAGCCGCATAACAGAAGGGTTTTTCCTTGTGTTACCTTAGTTTTTTCTAAAGCGAAATCTCAGAGGCGTAATTTAGTGTGTATCTTTGTCTCGCAAAAATGAACCCTCAAAATTTCGATGCAATTTGGAGGGGAAACAACAGTGCAAATTGTCTTGCAAAAGAAAAGCGTATAAAGGCCATCATCATAAACAAATGCAAGAGATAATTATGCATCATCTGACTCGAGAGAACAATTTACAGTGTCACCTAGCACCTCATCCCACCCCTCTTCTCGACTCTTATATGACTCCAAATCTGCTCTTACTGTATGTTATAGTCCCCGGGGTCCCTCGGGGCCCCACAGATGTGTGAGGCCATCCAGAGGTCCACTGTAGTCGAGGCACTGTCAACTCGCCGGGGCAGGCCCTTTGATTGAATACTGCTCTAACTGTTAATAAATTCCTGTCACAGCCCATTAAGAAAGCCTCGGAGAGATGGCTGCTCTCATTTATTCTCCACCACTCTCCTCTTTTTCCCCCTCTAAGCTCTCTCGTTTTCTTTTTCCCTTGTTCACCCCCTCTTCAATGTTTTTTTTAATACCATGTTAATTACCCCGTCTGTGCTCTTTATTCAAATGAGAATGTGAGAAATGTGAGAGAAGAATGTTTGTAATTTCAAATAGGCCTCTCAGAAGGCAGATACCATGAGGTTAATCAACAGCGGCAGAGGTACGAGCGTTCGCCGTTATCTCCACTGCAGGGCTGGGACTGAGGGGCCGTGGTGGAGCTCTGCTCCGATAAACAAACATGGTGAAACCATGAGGTGGGTTCAGAGACGACAAACACACACAAGCATACGCTAGCACAAATGGTCTGCTCACTGGAGGCACTCAATTCTCCACATGATTAGTCAGTTCATATGTCATCCATTAGAACAGGTTTTCCGGCCAGAGGCATTTTAATTGGTGCACGCGGGGTCAGAGAGGAAGGCCCAGCATGCTTGGGGCATGGAAATGGGACACAGTGAAAATAGAAAACGTTTCGCGGTGGGTCATTACTCTTCAGGTTGAGGAAGTGCTAGTTGTTTTGCCTGTTATTATTACTTTGTACTTGTGAACAAATAATTATATATATATATATATTTTTCTCTCGTAACAGTTGTTAAAATTTAAACAACAAATGAAAGCCAGTGAAAGTGGAACACAGTGACCACATCTTCAGCTCCATGACTTTGGACTTTTTAATGTTTGCTAGCGTAAGCTTCTCTATTACTATTGCTCATACTTATGGTTAAAGATTTTACGCTAATTGCTTAAACAAGATTGCAGGTGGTAATTGAATAAGATTCAGGATTTTGAGCTGAAATGCCATGAGCAAAAGTGCCGCAACTATTTATTGACTTCGCCCTTCTTTGTGCTTCGGACATTAATGATGCCTAAAATCAGGTGACTTGTTGAGGCGGTATGTGCTATTACTTTTTAAGTGATCAAATGTATGATTTTTGCCTGGCGGATGAAAAAATGGGTTAAAAAGATCACATAGACTTTACCTGAGCCATGCAGCATATAGAATATCATTGGGACATTTTTATTTAATCCAGTAAGCAAGTACCAAACAACACCCTAGCCACCTCCCAGAACACCCTAGCATCATCACCATCATTTAAAAACCTAGTTTAATACTTCATGTTATAATCTATCATTTATAATACAAAGAAATCACAAATACTCACATTCATGTTTATTTTTGAGTTTAGTTCATCACATTATTAGTTATCAGAATATAAAGATTCATGCTTCATAAATCAGTGCTCAAATATGAACTGACACCACTCTGATTATTCTTGGATAAATTATGTACTTTTCTTGGCTTGCTTCGTCTGTAAGGGAATGTGATTAAATTTCAAAACAAACCCTTTTTGTCTTCTCAGCCAAATCCAAAGTTCTCCCTTTTCTCCCACAAGAGCAGAGGCTTAAAGTACATATCTCTCAGTTTAGGCTTTAAAATGAAATTACTTATACACTCTCCCTGAAAGATTTCTATTACTCGTCTCTCCTTTATACTGCCTGGGATACGCTCATTAGAGCCAGATGCAGTAAGCCCCTAACATTCTGAAATGAGATGAAAGAGCTCACTGTGAAAAGTATTCAGGAACATGCCTGATTGGCAATCACTAGATCCATTCTCTAAAGAAAACTTTCATTTGTTTTAGTGGTGTCATTACTTTCTTAATGAACATTCATGGTCTTATTGTGAATTAAAATGTACATGATGTTGCAGAGAAAAAATTAAAATATTCTGCCTCTGAAATGACTTTCTTTATTTGAATGACATAACAAAGATCTGTTATTGGTCAGATAGATCACTATATGGAATTGCCAACTGTCCTGTGTTAGCCGGATCATCCCATCAAGATGCTTGATGGGTGCCGACACTGTTGAGCGGCCGCACATTTTCAAGCATCCTGTTCATAATTTGCTCACCCACATGTTGTTCCTAACCTGTATGACTTTCTTCAATAAAACACTAATGGAGATATTAGGAAGACTGTCACTATTTACTTTTTATAGCAGCATTTTTCTATACAATGAAAGTGAAACATTCTGCCTCGCATCTAGTTTTGTCTTCATTCATTAACAGCTTAATAACAAGAGTGATAACAAGAAAGCACTTCAGCTGGCATTTCCATTGACATGCCTTGGTTTCTCTAACACATTGCATTGTTTCCACCATTTCCCAGGTGGGTAACATCTTACCTTCATCTCGCCTTCTCCTCCCCTGTTACTCATTCCTCACCTTCGTGCTTCACCTGTGATCTGTCGAGATCTCCTCCCTCCTGCGGCGTCTGGCCCACATCACAGCAGGATGGGCTTTAGTTGCTCTCGGTTTCGTTCCTGCATCAAACCTTTCACTCCCACTTCTCCCAACCGCACAAGGCGTACTGTTTAGCTCGAATTCGAAACGCCACTTTGAAGATCTAATGAACTTTTCAACCTAAACATTGTGTGTTTAATTGAGTCTAGGCTGTTGTTTATGAATTGCTCTGGTGGAACAAATATAATGAGATGTTTGAGGGAGGAAAGAGATCATTTGCAAATAATTTGCAACTAGACCAGTTTATGTAAATTTAGTAGACAACCTACGTACATATGACTGTGTTTATAGTCGTAGATGGAGTGGGCAGGGAATGGTCATGGTCGGTTGATACAAGGACTGTAAACGAAGTAACAATAAACAGCATAATCAATACCACAGGCGGAGAGCAGTCTGGTGTTGAATGATTGAAAAATGCTGGGGAGCAGAGCAGTGATCAGTGGAACACTCTTAAATACTTGCACATTTCACATGTAGACTCTCTTTTTCGCCTAGTATTGCTCATACTTAAAGGGGTCATGAAATACTTTTTTTTATAGTAACAGCATACAGTCCCTCAAATACAGCAATTGTTTTTATCTCAGTCGGAAGAGAATAAACAAGCACCAAAACATTAGAAAAGTACATTTCACAGTGTACACATAACGTACATCTAACACATTGTATCCGAATATATTACACTATTCATCTCAAGCACAACTGTTAACACTCACACCCTGTCTACACCAGATGCTGTAATAAATGGAAGCTTCTGTTGCGGTGCATCACTCCAACAGTAAACAAACAGTTGTCCCATTCCATTTTGCACTGGTGCTACTACTGCCAACAACACAAAGGTTTCAGAAAGTTTGTGTCGATATGCCTGGTGTAGACAGCCTCAAGCCATTGTGTTGCGTCATGTCAATGGATGCACTCGGTGTAGACAATGTGTCAAGTATCATAAACAATCATGACATTTGAAATATTAATGAAAGGAACTGTTTACTTACGTTTTTGATCGGGTCCAATAGTGTTTTTTATTGCCCCATATCCTTCAGTGACAATTCCTTTGTTTTATTACTGCTTCTCAAGACGCTCACATCCAGTTTATCATCCTGCACTGAGGTGCACATCACTGGGAACAAATCAAAACGGTCAAAGACATCCATCTAGTGCATGTTTACATACACCAACAATTAAAAATAGTGCTGATAGGTGAATGAACAGTTTGTTGAGCAGTTTAAGCAACAAAACATCAGGAGCCACAGCAGCTGAGTTGAAACTTGATACTGCATCTTTTAAAAGCGTGCCAGAGAGATGACAACAGTCAAAGACATCTAGTAGTACATGTTAGTATACAAAAATAATTCAAAATAATCCAGATGGGTCCCTTTTTGTGTTCAGTAGTTAGGCCACAGACAAGTAGGCCTTTTGTGGTTTTCTTTGTCACTATTTATGAGCCAAGTGAGCAAAGTGTGTGGGGCCATGGGTTTGATGATTTTAAAATAGGCGTTGATTTTGTTGCTGGAGAGTCCATCTTGAATTAATAAGTACCCCAAGTGACGTAAGGAAGTAGAGAATGCGGTGTTTCGGCAGCTTGTTTTCAATACATGTTTTTATTGCATTGGGGATTAAGCTTTGAGTTCTGGAATTTTCTGTATGTTTTTATAGTAGAATGATCTCTTATATGTCAAAATATCAAGGACATTTTATTCCTCATGACATGACCCCTTTAAAGGAATATTTTGGTTCAATACAAGTTAAGGACAATCAAAAGTATTTGTGGCATAAAGTTGATTACCACAACATTTGTTTTGGATATCCCTCCTTTTCTTAAGAAAAAGCAAAACAATTTTAAGGGTTTAAAGGAAGAAATGTGAAGCTTATAATTTTATAAAAGCACTTCTAATTCTTCTGTTAGAACTTGGGTATTATTTGAGGATTGTCGTTTTTATGGTCATAATAGGATTTTTGGGTTTAAGATATTGTCATGGCAACAAAGTGGTTAAAAGGTTAGTAAGCTATTTTGTCTCTCTAAAATCATGTTAACATGCATACTGTTTATGTCTTGTGGCTATACATTTGAAAAAGTGTGTAATATTTAAAGATTTCTTTCACTTCCATTGTAAGCGCCTCAGTGTAACCCAGATTTTTGCAATTTTTAGAGAAAAGGAGGGACTAAGTCTAAATAAATTTTTGTGGTTATCAATATTATGCCACAAATGCTTTAACTTATATTGAACCTAGAATATTCCTTTAAGGTAAGTGATTTAAATCCTAAATATTAAACTTAGACGCATAACCCACACCGTTTGTGCCATAGACATGAATGAATCCTCAAATCGCGCAGTGTGCTGAGGAGAGGTGTGCTCTTAAATTTGCTAAAAAATATGTTAAAAGAGATTGAAAGTATGATATGGATGATACAGTGGGTGAAAAATACCATAGACTTACATTGAAGAAGGGACACAAACCATATCTAGGTGCCAGAATATTATAGAGATTTGAGTATGGGCTCTTTTGACTTGGGACAATAAGCAACTATCCAGAGCACCCTAGTAACTGCATAGCAATGGCCCAAAAAACACTAAGAATACCTTAGCAACTGCATAGAAATGTCATGGCAACCACCCAGAACACCCTAGTACTGCGGCAGTGACTTTTCCACTGGCAAGTACCACTCACATTTTTTTCAGAATGAAACACTTCCGAAAATGTTAACATCTAGTTATTTTTGTTGCTATACTGTATTCTAGCTTGCAAAGGCTTTTCTGCTCAAAAATGTCAAAATGTCAAAGAAATTTTGTTGAATGGCTGTTATTGTTTTGTTTTTCTAGATTTCTGTCACTCACCATTTACTGCATTCTTGCCATCAGCAGTCCTCTCATGTAACACAGAGGGGCCATCTGGCTTCAGCTTTGATCAAAATAAACAGCTGATGAAGCTAGTTCTGTTTTTGGATGTTCAGCAGTGGCATAAATGCCAAAAGAACACAGTGTCCATACCATTTCCGTTACAAGATAGTCAATACAGGAGAGTCAGTGCCAATTTAGAGACAAGAACTGTGCCGTAGCAGTCAACTCTTTTGTGACAGTTGTTGTGGTCTCACAGTTTTTTTTAGCATCCTGTGCCTTGAGCGCTGTTTGTTAAGAAGCTGTCAAGTTGAAAAAAGGTTTTTAAAAACACTTCAAGACACTTGCATTCTTTTCCACTCCATTGCACTGCATTTAGCTGTTATTAAAAGCAAAAATGCGTCATGTGTGAACGGCCCTCTTCAAACAACTAGATCCCAGAGCTCTAACATGGTTGCATCAGAGATGGTGTGACGCCACCTGGATTAGAAAGAGGTGGTACATTCCTCCCCACTCTTCAATCAATGTAATCCCCTTTTCACTCCCAGACACTTACACTAGTAATTCCTGCTCAATCTGTGCAAGCAGAAATGTTGAAATGAGTCGAGAGGCGGATTAGCCATACAGAATACAAGGTCAAACAGCTTTTATAACAAAGGTTTTTTCTGAAGACACTTTTAAATTTTAATCCCACACAGTTATTCTACCATAATATGTTTCTTTAACATTTTGTACTTTGATCAGCCAAAACTAGTATATGCTATAAAAACACTTTACTCTACTCTCCACCAATAGCTAGTGTGTAGTGGGAGTTCTGCCGCACTTTGGCCGCAGTCGCATCATCCAGGTGGATGCTACACACTGTAGGTGGTTGAGGAGATTCCCCCAATACTATGTAAAGCACTTTTATATAAATGTAAGTAATTATTATTATTATTATATGAAATAGGGCTGGTCGATATAGCTAATCTCAATATTTTTCAGCCTGTTGACGATTATCATATAAACAATACGCATCTCCATATTTACGTATTTGCTCTGAAATGGCTTAAAAGTGTGATTTTATCTGAATCTTTAGAATCATTTTACCTAAACTCATTGAATCAAGAGTTTTGTATCAATTACAACATGATCACTCAGGAAATCAACATGTTTCTGAATGTTTGTGTACCGTAAAATAGAAGTTAAATCCCCCATCTGACATTTTTGCATCAAATTAAACACATTCAACTTTCCCTTTGGTGAAACTGTTAGCACGTTGTGCAAGCAATCTCCTAGATACGTGTTCTGGCCTAGTGTTGTCACGGTACCAAAATTTCAGTACTTATCAACATACCATTGCATTTTTTAACAAACTTTTATTCAGTACAAAAGCACTCTTGCTTGTGATTTATGTAATGATAATTTTTATTATCATTACAATCATTATTCATTAATCATAATTTTTTATTATTATTATCATTATTATATCTACAGTAAGGATTACATTTTACTATACAGTTATAATATATTTGTTGCAATTTCTTAAATTTCAGGCGTTAGGCTTTTATTATGGATTTCTCTGGATAAACAGTTTGTTTATGTAAAAATAACTCTTCAGAGTGGATTAGTGCTTTGCTCTGTCATCTCTCATACAACACAAATGATTCTCATATTCTGTTGGGTTTTCAGTGTATGAGCGGTCTTCTTCACACATTCATTTAAAGCTCATGCAGCTCATACAGACTAAGATTGCAGCATTTCGCGGTTTAATAATCACACTAGGACATGTCGTGATTTAAATTTTATTTTGCATTTCAATGTAAAAGGAGTAACAGAGCACACGCTCAAGTTAGCATTGAGCATTTGAAAGCAGTTGTGTGTCAGTAAGACAAACCGAACTAAGTCAATGCTCGGTACTTTTATCCGGAAGACTCGCAGACTTGAGTGAAATTTAAGATGACATTTATTTGATGAATATAAAACAGAAATGTAATGTCTCTCTTTGGCGTAAGCCCCATCTGGCAGTCCGAAGAAGTTGTACTCAGAACTGTCATATCCTGCCGGAGATAGGAGGCAGGGGCGAGGAGCCTACCCCCATGCAGTACGGGACTCAACTGGTGGTGGTGGGGTGGTGGAGGTTGCCGTGTTAGCACACTGAAACAGCAAGGTGATAGATTGTGAGCAGATTATTAAGCATTGGCTTAGGATGTAATTGGCTAGGAGTTACCTAGCTAATGGTGTGATGATGTACAGCTGCTAGTCTTCCCACTAGAACTACACTGCGCTTACATTACCGGTACTGTAGAATCACTGGTATCGTTATATCTTTTTTATTTTAGGACCAACTTGGTACCGAAGTACCGGTACTTTTGACAACACTTTTCTGGCCCCATGGAAACAAGGAATTGATCACGTTCATGAAAACAATGGTGAGCAAGATTCTGAGGTTTGCTTTAAAAATATATATATATTTTTTCAATTGATGTTAGGTTTAGGGTGTAGAGTTATTTATATTAGTTAATGTTAAGTAATGTTAAGAGTTAATATGCATTCCTTTTGACAGTTTTACATCATAAACAACTAAAAATACAACTCGCTTTTGGCACCACCTTGTGAATGTTTCACCCTGGAAACTGGTCAACAACACATCCAGCTTCAGACAGTTTTTCAAATTTGGATAAGCACAGACTGATTTCAGCAACAGAACTCTCAACCTCCTCTTGCCAAGTTCATAGTGTGATCAGCCTATTGAAGCCATTGAAATGGACAGTTTCAAACTTTTAATATGTTTTTTTGTTACTGATGTTTAAGTCAGAGAAACTATTGAAACATTAATGTCTTATTAAATGGGAAGGATAACAAAAGTAGTCCAATGAATATGTGTTTAGTGGAAAAAAAATTGCATTAAAATCATTGTAGTATTCACACTGTTGCATAATTTTATATAGCTGGCTAAATCATCTGAAAAATATAGCGAATAGAGATGTTAATGAATAATTGATGATTTATTATTTGCCATAAATACTTTTATCCAAAATCCATTTAGATTTTCATCATCAATGAATAAATTTCAGCACAGATGCTGAATGCAATATTGCAATCAAATGAAATTTTAAAGCATCAGTGAAGTCTGACAACAATGGTATCATAACTAGTGCTTCGTTAGCTCAGATTACACAAAAAAAAATGCTATTTTTCAGACTGGTTCAAATTGGCGATGTCTGTATCTAAAAGGTGATTGGCTCTTTTACCTGAAAGTCCGGACTTTCTTTTCTACATCTGTTGGATGTTCCAATTTCTCCCATTCATTTTAATACCAGTGGACCAACTTTGCTAAACTGTCCCTGGATCAGTGTAATCATGGGGCGTTTCTCTATTAATGAACATTACATTTATTGCATAAACCATGATGGTGTGCGTCTATTCTCAGTTTGGCCGGAAACATCAGAGCAAAAGTGACCTTCCGTTGATGTAAGAGTTTCTTGAATTCGCTGAATCGATCACGTTTCTCTCATAGAAGTCGCAAAGTCTGGGAACAAGAAAATGTTGTGGTTCTTCCAATAAAGCCTTTCTTTACTCCTCGCTTCGCATAACACGAAACCTTTATCGGGTGATCTCTGAAATTATGCCAGAATTGATCTGGTCCTGTCTCCCTCAGCAGATCTCCGAGACTGGACCCTTTGAGCATGCTCGATGTCCAGTTTATGGCCTGTTATGTCAAGCAGACTCGGTAAGAGCCCATCTAGGAAGAGGTTGACCATTGGCTTGCAGAACCTGGATGAGCGGTCTGATACGTCTAAATCCCGGATGTGTGGTTGTATAAGCAATATCTGGCCATTATATGGCACCATTGACCAATCAGATTAGTGTATTCCAGAGAGCTGTGTAATACTAATTAAGGAATAATTGATGATGGAATTATTGAAAAATAATGCACACCATGAGGGGGTCAGAGTGGCCATTGCACCTCGGGTGTGCATTCTTTTCAATAATTCAATGGGCCGGAGTACATTATTCCACCTATACCACGGTTACCACACCTAAAGATATCTTTTATGGTTTTATCTCAAGACATTATCAGGTTTTCATTCATAAAACACTCTTGGGTGTCAAATCCACCACGGATTCTGTGTCTTGCTTTGGTACAGGCCAAGTCTTAGTTGCTAATTCGAAAACTTCAGTTTAGAATGAGTAACAGAGGCTTGCACTGCTTTTAAGCACTTACTAGAGTAACAAGGTATTGTGTGAGTAAGAGAAAGACAGTAAGAAAACAGAGATCGTGTATGGGATTACCTGTGTTTGCTGGGGCCCAAATCACAATTTAGTTAGGCTATACTTCTCAGCAGCACCATAGCTTTTCCATTGCTAAACAACTGTTTTATTCAATTGCAGGGGTATTGCATTAACTACTGTTAACAAATAGGACCTTTATACAAGATCTATTTTTTATTGGAGTTTTTTGATGATAGTTCTGCCCGTCAATTAATTCATGCTCTATAACAAGATTTTTAAACTTAACCGGTCACTTGCAGATTTTTTAGGAAATAAACATCCAAAATGGAATATTTCTTCACATTACTTTTTTGAGTGCCTGATATCACAATTAAGAGTCAGATGAGAGGCACACACATATCTGCAGGTCTGAAGCGTGTGATTGCGCTTGTAATTGGCAGAAATGATGTGCCACTTTTTTCACGCTTTCATTTTGTTATTATACAATTTTTGCACTTTATTATAACACTTATCATGCAGTAACACGCTAATGTAATGACTGATGTATGCAGTCATTAATTCAGAGACCCTCTCTTTGAATTCTAAACACAATTGGTCAAAAAAGACGCATATTACCTGGTGTTATTTTTTATGCCGCTTGTTAATACAGCAGTCAATAAACAGGGAACGCATACACAGTGGGAGAGTGTGTGTGAGAGACAATAAAGTCAATAATGATGGACTTGGTTAAAATGTTTTTCTTTCTTTTAATTTTATTTCCTGACAAAATGATAGCATTTTAAATTATCCATCAATGTTTAAAAAACCAAATAGGTAAATGACCGATAACATTTGGTTAACGCAACCCCTATTTGCGAGTCATCTTTTCTACTTGTAATTTCAATCTGCAATCTCTAAAAGTAAGCTAATAAAATAATTTTAAATCAAATCAATTTTTCATGTCCATGAAATGCATTTTCATGTATTTATTTATTTATTTGGCAAGTAGTCATGCAATAAGTGGGATAATGAGCAGTCAGGTCATTATCTCATTATAAACCCATTAAGGATGATACAAGACATGTCAGTGTTTATTGTGCGATAAGGACTGGCTGACTGTACATTATCCCTTACATACAGTATATCACTTTCTATATCCCAGTGTCCATTATAACAGAAGGTACACCTTTGTAATACAGATCAAGGCACTTTTTTGCCTTCAAAACTGCCTGAATTATTTTTGGCAAGGAATCGGCACATCTGTGCCAGAAGAATTCCTTAGTGGTTTGGGCCAGGTTGACTCAATACAATCTTGCAGCATCTACCGATTTACAGTCTATACATTTGCACTGCACACCTCCCATTTCAGCTCACCCCAAAGGCGATCTATTGGATTGAGATCACAAAACTGTGTAGCCATTGGATTAAAAAGTAGTCACAAGCTATCCCCACAATAGAACAAGGTAGAGATGATGAATGCTTTGTGACACTGTGCATTTTCCCACTGTATGTGGGAGTGGTGGTGGCATAGTGGCTAAAGCACAGGTGTGTTAATCGGAAGGTTGCTGGTTCTAACCCCACGGCCACCACCATTGTGTCCTTGAGCAAGACACTTAACTCCAGGTTGTTCCGGGGGGATTGTCCCTGTAATAATTGCATTGTAAGTCGCTTTGGATAAAAGCGTCTGCCAAATGCATAAATGTAAATGTATGTATCAATTGAAATGGGTAGACTGTGGCTAAACAGGGATACGGATGGTCAGTAACAAAGCTTGTATACTGTGGTATCTAAATGGAGTACGGTTTGTATAAAAAGTAACTAAAGTGTGCTAGGTAAACAATTCCCACACTACAACACCGGTAACTTCTAACTTTGACATAAGGCAGGACAGTTTAAGTGAATTACTCTTGTCTAGCTCTACACCATTGAGATTTGGAGATGCCCCTCTGCACAGCACTGTTGTAAATTGTGGGTTATAATGTCAACTTGAGTGACGCCTTCCTCTGGCCATTCTCTTTAACAAGCTGTTTTTGGCCACAGTACTTCTCACCATTTCTGGTATGCTGTCTGTGAAATGCTGTAGGCGGTACAGCAAAAACAATCATATCACAGTCAAAGTTTATTACATCACAGTTCTTCCACATTCAGTCTGCTTCATGCACAAAAGTCTCTAGAGTTTGAATGGTGCCAAAAACAAAAACATCCAGCGAGCAGGAGTTCTGTGGACGGAAACGCCTCGTTTATGAGAGATGTCAAAGGGAGAATGGCCAGACTGGTTTGAGCTGACAGAAAGGCAATACGGTAACTCCGATAACCGCTCTGTACAATTGTAGTGAGCAGAATAGCATCTCAGAATGCACAAAATGTTGAACCTTGAGGCGGATGGGCTACAACAGCAGACCACGTCGGGTATTTTTTTTAAGACAGTAGTGTTCCTAATAAAGTGCTCATTGTGTGTACTGTATGTCATTTAGCTGCTCTGAAAATATTTATTTCCATTTTTATCACAGAAACTCAAACAGAAGAACCAACAGCTAAAGATGATTATGGACCAGCTGAGAAACCTCATCTGGGAGATAAACTCCATGCTGGCGGTCAGGAGTTGAAACGTGCTTGTATACACAAAAACACACTGTCATGAGAGTTCTGTTTTCAAGGAGTGGTTTGCAAAAAAATATGAGGATGCAGGAAAGAGCGGCGAGGCAAAAAATTGAGAGAAGGTAGAAAGCGACTGAACTGAAGAAATTCTGCTATGCTCATAATGCATGGTTGAAATGCCTTTAAGTTCTGCTGCTTTTGATTCAGTTTTCCACCTGATGAACATTAGGAGGTCTGAGCAGTCTGCTCATTCACTCCGATACATTTTCAAATGAACCTTTTACTCAAGTATATTCTTTATATTTGTATGTGTGATAGTTCCTTTTTTTACTTTTAAAGGGGCAGTACACCTAAAAAACGAAAACTGTCACGTTCTCACCCTCAGTGGTACACAGGAGTTTATTGTTTGTTTTACAGCAGAATGTGCAAGCTGCTCTTTTCCATACAATGAATGTAAATGGTGACCATGGGTGTCAAGCAAGATTTCCAGTGAATAATGACTTAAATTTCAGTCTGCTCCTCACCTAAAGCAATCTGTCTTCAGAAGACATGGAATATAGTGCATGGGCTTTTTATCCTTTTTGGAGTCCTTACAATCTCTGGTCCCCATCCAGTTTCATTGTATGAAAGAGAGCATTGTAAACATTCTTTAAACCGTTTGGGTACCATTGAAAAAAGTCATCATATTTCATTGAGTGAAATATCCCTTAAAGCTATATATTTCTCGGTCACTACAGAATATACAAATGTATTATAGAAATTGAATGATATTGTAGATTAAAATGGTGTTAATATACAGTAAATTATAAACCTTTTTTCAGTGCTTGACCGGATAACATTTTGTAATTCTTGTTTCATATGAGCATCTGGATCAGTTATATTACAAATGTGCTTAAAAAAAAGAAAAGTAATTTTAATGCCGCATGAGTTCGACTCCATGATCATAGTCATTAAATAGTCTTTACACATTGCAAAAAAAAAAATAAAAAAATGACAAAAGCACAGCAATGTATTGCCGTCTCTGTTACAGTAAATGCACAATCAATATTGCTGAATAACAGGAAAGTGTAGTTCAATACATCCCGCATTTTTCCAACATACTCTTTGTATTCATGGGAAAAATGCCACACGAGCCACATCTTTATAGCATCAAATATGACTTTATTCATTTTCTTATAAATCATTCATACAAAATTGGCATTTCGCAATTTCTTTATTACCTCTATAAAAGTAATCTGTTAATTACAGGGAGGGGTCAGGACAGGAGGGTGCAAAAAAAAAAAAAAAAAAACCTAAATAAAAATGTTTTTTCTCATAAATAGTCTAAAGTGGTCATGCAAGTCAGGTTAACAGCCTAATCTGAGAAACGGAGTTGAGTGTTTAACTGATGGTATGACATTTTAGTGTAAAGTTGGCATCTCGCAGATGACATTACTGTTATACTAAAGGTTTTGCCCCTTCTCTCAGTCGTGGTCACAAACTCACAAATCAAATGAATCAAAAGGCACAAGATCAGTGGACAGATCAGTGAGTATTCCAAACATTAAGGGTTTGAGCATTGTTCCATATTGCTTATTGCTAATCACAGAAGATAATGTAAGAAGCATGAAGATAAATCAGATGCAAATGTGTTAAGCATTGATCTCGATGCACCTTATTGAACGAGAAAGACAAACAGATACAGGATAAATATATAGCCAATATAAACCATGAAAGACTCCCATTTACTAAAGACAAAAATGGTACAATTGCATGACTTTAAATTTGGCAAGATTCTTTGGTGATCTTGCGAGTGTGTTGTGGTAGCAGCAGCATTCAGCAGATGCCAATTGGAAATGAATGGCTTTGTCATGTCATGCTGGGCGATAAAAAAAAACCACTAGCATCATTTTACAATGCAAACATCTATCAGTTGTATTGTCTGTATACATACTACACATTGACAAGAGCCTTGGGCAGATCTAGACAGTGTTGGCCATATCACTGCCCCTGATGACAATGTTTGCAAGGGCATGCTGAATGGGTGGGATGCACATCCTAATCAACATTAGATATGCAGTTATCAACTACCCACTAAAAATGATCTTCAGGTTCGGACATGTTATTCTTTATATAATTGTGTGGATTAATTTGTCTGGACATAAATAGAAATTATGTACAGAGAGAGGTCACAGTTTTGAAGTCTAGGATTTGGCCAAAAAAAACTTGTGCAAGGCCAGAAGTAAATTCTGTGATAAGATATTATAACAACAATCATAGATATAAATGCTCGATATAAAATATAAATTAGATGGTTTACTGAACTTAAAACTTAACCAGATGTGGGCCATTTGTGTTGACTAGAAAAAAGAAAAACCAAACTTAAGTCGTTAAGACATAATTTACGAATGAACATTTCAACTGTTCCGAGGGCAATTATTTTAGTAGTTTTAAGGGACGTGAATTTATGTTCTTGAAATTAATTGTACTTGTATAACAAGATTCACATATAATACTACTAAACTTTAATTTTAAGATTTAAATTCAAAATGTATTCAGACCACTCAGATTTCCAGTTCATTTAGCTACAAATGTCAGTTGTAACCATGTGAAATTTTGCAAGCCTTACGGTGGAACATTTCTCATTCATTTGAAGCATAGGGGAAGTGAACTAAATTAAAGTGATTAAAGGGAAAGTTCACCCAAAATTATAATTATATAATACTTTACACATCTTTATGTTGTTTCAAACCCATATGACTGACTTTGTTCCATAGGACACTAAAAGAAAATGTGAGCCTTAAACATCATTCACTTTCATTGTATGGAAAAAGATATAATAAAAGTGAATGGTGATTGAGGGTAACCTTCTGACTAACATTTCCTTGTGCTTTACAGGGGAAAGAAAATCATGGGTTTGGAATAGCATGAGGGTGAGTAAATCATCATAGAATTTTCATTTTGGGGTGAACTATCCCTTTAAGATATTTGTCAAATTAAATGTGAAGTCAGCAACTTGGGTTCCCAAACAACAGTCAATGTCAGATATGCGTTTTGATTTAGGCACAGGTTGACCATTACCACACAGAAAAAAAAAAGTGGTGTATAATGAAAAGTCAATCAAATTCTGATACGTTATGCGAAGGAAAAATTAAATGGGAAAAATAAAGGCTTTGGCTCACAGCTGGCACATTTTAAGTCCAGCCACCTTCACGAACGGCCATTAAAGCACGGCACTCCTTCAAGTCATCAGACATTCAAGTACCTGTTAGCAGAGACTGATAAAACGCTCCACTCTTTAAAAACACATTTCCTCTGGAAACAGAGAGAACAAATCTGGAGGGGCCTCAACGTCTCGAGCGCATTTGCTTGATATTAAAATCAATGAGAAAAGATGTGCACTTCGATATAAAGGAAGCATACACTCAACATGTTCTAGGTAAAACAGAGAAATACATTTGCTGGGTGTCTGTTTGGGGCTAAGCAAGTTTTATACGTTTAAAATAGGAGGCCAACAAAAGTGGAGAAATGAGGCAGTGCCATTGAACTTTGACGGACAGCTCATTCTTCACAGGGACGGGGCAAATAAAGGAGGCGAGAGACGACTCACTTAAATTAATAGCGCAAGTCCTTACGGTGCAACCCGTCATGCTGTTATGTCCAAAGCTCCTTTACAAATCTGAACTTTCAGAGACCTTACTGAATTGGCTGTTTTCTCGCCTAAACAGATGGTGTTTCTGCAAAGTAAGCTCTGCAGGCACTGCCTTTGTTTTACTGCAAATTTTGGCTTGACTATGACAAACATTTCCCCAAACCTGGCTGTTTAATAACTCTAGGGAATACTAATTAATTGTTTTTGTTTTTTTAGTAGGGTGGATTTGCATGAATTATGTTGTGATGGTTGCACATGCCACTTAAAAGGCAACTAATGATTCTTGGCACTATTTTAAAAATAAAAAAAATAAAATACTGCAGGGTGCTTTACGTGTGGTTATGTGGGATCGCAGCAGTGTTAAAGAATTATGTGTTGGTGAACTTTTCACCTGTGCGACTGTTCGATAAGCAAAATTACACCATAACAGGGCTTACTAAATCAATTTGACTGAAAACAAATGAGATCATTATGAAGCCAAATTACTTTTGTGACTCCAAACAAGAAATCATAATACCTCAAAAACTTAACTCTTAATTTTAAAGGGACAGTTCTGGAAAATCTGTCATCATTTTTTCATTCTTATATTAATCCAAACTCATATACATCTATTGAACACAAAAGTAGAAAAGGCAGAATGTTAACTTCAGTCACCATTCACTTCATCTTTTGCCATACAATGAAAGTGAATAGTGACCGAGGCTAACTTTCTTCCTAAAAATTCCTTTTGTGTTCCATTGAGAAAAGAAAGTCATACGAGTTTGGAACAACACAAGGGTGAGTAAATGATTAAAACTGTCAATTTATGGGGGAACTATCCCTTCAACTGTATGAAATAATGTTTCAATCTCTTTAAGATTCCAGAAAGCACAGAATTTGAGCACTTGACAGAGCAGGTGTCCATGCTGACATCAAAAGAATAAAAAGGAATGGATCTGGATGTGTCATTGTAAAGATGAAGTGATCTGTAGCAGTCATTACCAAAACCAAAGCAAAACAAAAATTCTTCCAAATAGTCTTGTAGTTAAAAGTGGGTAACGTGTTTTTGAAGGTCCACAGAGGCCATCACATCCTGGTGTCTTTGTCCTTTGCTGTGTGCTGAAGGGAAAACGGAGCCAGATCTCTGACCGCTGAGGTCCTCCTCTGCTCCAGAGGGTCTCTTGCGGCCCCCTGTTGAATGTCCGACAAGGGGCGCCAGTCTGATCAGAGGCGCTCTATCTCCCTGTATTTCTTGCGGAGGATGGAGACCTGGTCCTTGAACAGAACAGGGTCCAGTCTCATTTGGGAGTGGACCAGAGGCATGCCGCCAAACCAGCTGGCGAACTTGTTCATGCAGGTCTGACGCTGGGCAAAGTGGTCCGGGTCCGCCCAGCGCGAGGCTCGAGATGACTAAGAGGAACAGATGCAAAACGTTACACGGTTTTCTAGAGGATCATATAGGAAAATGACATTGAGTTGGCCGTTAAGTTAAAATAGCAATGTGTAATTATGATGAAAGAGCAAAGTGGTGTAGCATCTAAAGAGGTGTTCCAGGGTTATCGTCTACAAATGAACTGAAATATAAATAAGCCCAACATAACAGAATTAGTGTTACCACTCTTGTTGATGGATGTATTTCCATTACTTTTCCATCATTTGCGATTACTGGATGAGAATCTTTAAAAAAAAACTTGAAATGAAAAATTCTAAATGATAACAACCCTGGGCTTTTCACACTGACAGCGATTTGCTGCAACAAAGTGACCAGTCTTTATTTTCAATGAGAGTTTGTGATTTGAGGCCACATTCGTGACAAGAGAAGTTGAGGAAGTTGAGTTGAGCAGATTTCAACCTTATGCAAATGCACAGCAGCACACACTACAGAGTCACCATCTGATTCAGTTGAATACAGCAGTCGACCTCCAGCAGTTGAATCGCTGTTGGTGTGAACGCCCCCTTAAGACTATTTTTCCCCATACCTGGCCCATCATGGTCTCCTTGTACTGCTTTTTCTGCGTGACCTTGATGGGTGGCAGCTTGGTGACGGCAGACACCAGGAAGTTCATGAGGATGTCCTCACAATTGGCCAGCTGGTCCACCATGCTCTTCAGGCTATTTGGCAGGAAGTGGGTGTACAGGAAGTGGTAATATCTAGAGAAGAGCAGGGAATGGAGGGCATGGAGATTTTTGTTCAGTTTTTGAGACAACCAATACATAACTTCAAAGCATCAATAGGCCAGTGGAAGCATAATAAATAGGGCTGGGTAAACAATATTGATTTCGGATCATTTGAACAATCCAATATTGATTCTTCAAATCTCAATATTGATCTTTTAATTTGCCCTTTGCTAAATATTATTTATAGTATGTCTCTTGTCCTTTTGATTGGTCCTTGTTCAGAATTTCAGATGAACTTTCTTAATATGGAAACTCATTTGACCAAATCACATTCCTTTGAACAAATGAACAAAAGCAGAACTGGCCATTTGACGCCAGCACCACCAAGCTTAAAGGCAAATAAATGATATTTTTTGGCAGTAGATTCAAAAGAAATATAACTAAAGTGTGTCACATTATCTTTTCATTCTTTTACTGTCCATATCACCTTAGTGTTTTCTCAGTAAAGCTAATAGATGACATATAGTGGTTTATTATCTTTTAGCAGTCTATATCAATGCATCAGTGCTGTTAAATACCTGTGGTAAATGGCAGCTCCGGTGAGAACCATGGAGTAGTCATTGGTCCATTTGGATGTGTACCCCCAACGCTCCTTATTATTGTCCCAGAAATGACTACGGGCAGGATACCCAACAATTCTCTCTGGGAAACTCTGCCACACTGTGAAGGCAAAGTCCACCTGCAAGGAAACATAGAGCTCAAGTTAGAAGCCATACAGCAAACCAGTTATTCAAAAGCCAGACATAAAGAGTTAAAAGAAAGAACAGAGAATTCAGGTTGGTGGCATAAAGTTTTCTCCTGACAACATCCAAACAAAGAAAGATACACATGCACACACACAAAAAGGATATAAACCTACACAAACATGCTTTCAAAGCCACGGCTGTAAGATGCCTTCTTTTTTAAAGATCAAAGCGTTTAAACAAATAATTACTGAAACACATCAAAAGTGTCAGAGGCAGAAACTCAGCTGGATTTGAAGTCGGCAGTGAATTAAACCACACACAAACACATACAAAAGGTACAATGAAACCTTGCCATAACCCCAAAGGCAGTACATCTGCCTCACATGTAATGCCAAGCTAAGTATCAGGCTTCACAAATGGGGGAGTTTAAGGAAGAAAGAGTAATTGCAGTTTCCCTGTAGTGTGGTCAAGATAACAAATGATTAAAGATATCCATTTCGGGAAGAAAAGAGGAAAGTGCAGGAGAGAAGACAGGTTTAGGAGGCTGTGTTGGGCTGTGTGCATGCAGGCTGACTCTGCTCTCTCTGATAAGGGATGGCCATTTTTCACCAGCACACACTGCAGTGTGGGACTAGTAGAAAAGAAGTCGAGAGAGAGAGAGAGAGAGAGAGAGAGAGAGAGAAATGTTTGGGGTGGGACCATCTGTTTGTCTGACCATTGGCAGATATCATTATTTTTAGAGCTATCATCAATTGATAATTTTTTGAATCAAATTATTGCATGATGTGCAGATTCATTAATCACTAATTGCTAATCACCTACTTACTAATCAAATTATTGCATATCAATATTTGCTGAGAAAACCCCAAAATATGTACAAGATAATTAAATATATAATTAAACAATTAAATATCTATAATAAATAAAAATGACACCTGTAATTTATTTAATTAATATTAATGGTGCAGTAATTACACACTTTGTTTTAAATGTTGCACTGTAGTAGAGGTCTGCAATCTCACGGAACTCCAGTAGGACCCGTGGGACCCAATTAAGATTTCTTGTGGCGTGGGATTCAAATAATACAAAACAATATTCCATAAAAATGTGCACAGTACATACATTAAATTAGAACAGGCTATGTTAAGTAGTCAATGGGGCTTTAGGAGAATGGCCGAGCAAAGTGTGGGCACTTGGTGTCAAAGGATGTAAAAGTGGGACTGGAAAATGGTAAATTTATTGTTAAGAAACCAACCTCAGGCAAATCAGAGGGGCATAATTATCACACATCATCTGATAATATCAATAACAGAAAAATCAAACATTCATTGTGTTAACTTATCTATTTGTATGGCTTTTGCCGTATGTGAAAAATGTGCGCGATAGAAACTTGTGAGAGCATGATGGAGAAAAGCTCTACTATAAAAAGACCTCTAAACTGTAGTTGCCTGAATGTTTCCAATGTGTAAAAATGGCAATAAACCTGACTTCGACTTTGTTTGCCCAGTCATTCTTCACCCAGCCTGAAATGCTTAAAAGCTAATGTATAATTTCCCAAAAAATATAGGGGGAATGAGGAGGTTCCAACACCCCTTGTTTTGCCACTGCCCCTTTAGAACGTTTATATGTAAATTACCTCTTTTTATGATTGGCTAACATGACAAATATCAGTGAGCAAGATGATGATCAACACATTATTGGTAAAAAAAGGAAAGAAAACTTTCCATCAGCACAAATAAAAAGCAGGGAAGAGAGAAGGACACTGAGAAATACCTCAGTGGTTGACAACACTGTGTCTTCGTCCAGACTTAACACTGTGTCAGTGATGATACTGTCATACGGCTGAAACCTACTGCTCATGACCTACAGAGAAAGAGAGAGAGAGAATAAATATATAAAGAGGGAAAAATCACTCTTGTCATGTTTTTTGTTCCTGTTTGGATTCTAGTCTGCTACACTATTTGACTTTAAATATCTGCCTGGTGTGTGTGTGTGTGTCTGAGGTCAGAAACACTAATAAGATGCAGAGATTTACAAAAACCACACCGCACACATTAATTCCCTCACAATACTTCATAAACATGGACAAGCACAGACAAACAATTTGATTTAATTTTGTCAAAACACATATGGACATATCAGGCCTCAATGGAATAAAATGTCAAAACACAGTGTCAGGAGTAGAAGAATCCAGACACATAAATACACAAAAAGAGGATGGTGTCCAAACGTACAACTAAACAGGAAATAATACACACATGCTTCCCATTGTAAATTCCTACTCATACAAACACTCTCCCACCAGAGAGACGGCAGTGCCAAGAGGGTCCACTCTCGAAACAATCAGCAACTAGAAACTCACCAGCACAAAAAGAACGAAGGGTGAAAAATATGGCATACACAGGTGACCTATGTTATGAGAATATACTTGTACAATTTAACACAAAAAAATCTCCCTCAGATGGCCTATTACCACAGTACTGTTCCAGAGAACCCACGTCAAGCCTTCAACGTGTTAAAAAAAATGTAGTTCAGTGTTTTTGACAAATAACTCAAGTCATTTTATACTCTTATTGTCCATCTGCTTAAAGCTCCACATATAGACAAAAGACAAATAAAAAGCTCCAAAAAGCACATAAAGGGAATATTAAAGTAATCCATAAGACTCTAGTGGTTTAATCTATATCTTCAGAAGCAATATGATAGTTGTGAGAAACAAATCAATATTTAAGGCCTTTTTTTACTATAAATTCTCCTCCCTGCCCAGGTAGGTGGTGATATGCAGGAAGAATGGGAATCGCCAAAAACAAAAAGGAGAATGTGAAAGTGGAGACTGATAGTAAAAAAGGACTTCAATATTGATCTGTATCTCATCCAAACTTATCAAATAGCTTCTGAAGACATAGATTTAACCACTAGAGTTGTATGGTTTATTTTTAGGCTGCCTTTATATGCTTTTTTTGGATCTTCAATGTTTTGGTCACCATTCACTTGCAATGTATAGACCTACAGAGCTGAAATATTCTTCCAAAAATCTTTGTTTTTGTTCAGCAGAAGAAAGTCATGCACATCTGGGATGGCATGATGGTGAGTAAATGATGAGAGAATTTTCATTTTGGGATAAACTATTCTTTTAAATTTTTTCAACATAACTGGTCCTGGATTTATTAATCTTAAATGTATATTTATAATTTCAAAACACAGTATAGAGTACAAATACAATTTTAAATATATATTTTTTTATATTAGCAGTTTATGCCTCATGAACAAAATGGACTAACAATCAACAAAAGTTTTATAGGTTAAGAACAACATGAGGTTAAGTAAATAATTACATAATTTTCATTTGGGTGAAATATCCCTTTAAATCCTGCTGTCTTTCATCAGGTATAGTAAATGCTGTTTCACATTGTCATTAATGAAAGCCACAGCAGCACAGCAACAGTGTGGGAAGTGGATGTCGAAACTATCTGAACAGAGAAATATTCTCTGCAGAACCTCATATACTGCGAGGGAAAATGCCCAAAGCTACACTTCAGTGTGGTGTGGGGCCACCCTGTCAGTCACAGCTTAAAAGAGCTGTCTCCTCAAACGTCAGCTAGTCTGGATGGGAACACACACACACACACACACACACACACACACACGTGCCACCTCTGTAAACAAGACAGCCACAAGTACTACAAACCACAGGCCGACTGGCACAACTTCACTGCTCGCCTCCCTTAACCAGAGGAAACGAATCACTCTCTGCTCCAAACACTGGGAAACAACACACACACTGTGACTGTTCAACAGCTTTAGCTCAGACCAAAAAAATCAAACACTTCCTCTGAACATGTAAAAGGAAAGGGTTTATGTATTGCTAATATTTTATTGCTATAAATATCAATCAAGTCACATTTACATAAATGATTTGATTCCATTTTTAATTAAAGGGAGGGTTCTCACCTTGCTCTCTCCTTCTATAACAATTATTGGCACTGAGGTTGGAGGCCATCGATGCTTGGCAGGTAAAGGCTTGTCACAATTCCACAATACAATAATCTGAAAAAAGAGAGATCATCAATGAAAAAAATAAATAAATCTTGACTAGCACTCATTCTTTTGATTTCCGCATTTCTTTGACTGAATCCTTGTGGGCAGATGCACACATTAATTCAATCTGATCTAGTCCCGAGCTTAAATGTTTCAAGAAATGCAAATCCCTTTATAATGAATGCATTATTACTTCTAATTTGACCATACTTCATTAACAAGCCAGAAAAAAAAAAAAAAAAAGATTGAGAATTTGATAGTAACGGCAAGCCATGAATGCCAAACATGTAGTCTGAACAAGACAAAAACGCATTAAATCTTTTTACAAGCCTCATCCAAACCATCGTATGTGGTTTGGAATCTGATTAAAATCAGATTTTTCTTAATGTGTCTTAGTCTGAATGGTCAGATCAGATTTCATGTGGGTTTTTTTTTTTTTTTATCATTTGCTGAGCGCAACGGTTGTTATAAGTCAGGTTTTGCTAAACATACTGCGCGCCGAACGACATAATTAATGCCTTCACAGTAGGGCTGCACAATGAATTGAAAAACTATTTGCGATTATTATAATGGCTACCACGATTATGTAATCGTGAAAACAGACGATTACAGCATTCAATTTAAGTCTGCTCATGTTGCGTCAATGGTTTCTATTTACAACGTGTTTTTGCAGCGGTTGAGTATTCTAACCAATCACTAACATGTCCGTTGAGCAATGAAACGGCAATGGCCAATCAGAGCCACTTAAATTAGTCCTCCGTCCTATCAGTGATGGCAACTGTCTGAATGCCCAGATGCTTGCTTTATGTTCCAAGTCTGTTAGCAGTGGGACACGAAAATTAATACTGAAGAAACATCACCTGACACTCGATAAAAGAAGCTGTAGAACAAGAGCGAAAGGCACTTTGGAATTATTATTAATTTTGGATTCATTGCATATTGCACCGCTCGCTTTGAACGTAGATGTTAAATACACTGCAAATGGGCAACACGACAAAACTAAAATGCTCCCATTGTAATCAAGGCACAGACGTGGTGTAAATAATTAATTTAGACAGCTTTGTTTTTAATGAGAGCATTCATGAGAGTGCAGAACTTTGTGTGGAGCTTTTCTGATCTTGCGTCGAAATGTAATAACAGTTTTGTCACGTTAATAAGTAGGCCAATGTGAATTTGATTAGTACAAAATAGCAATAAAGTAATTCAAATTAACTCTTCCAAGTTTGTTTTGGGGGTGTAGGCAACTAAGAATATGGCATGAATAGCATATTTCAGGAATCACCTTTATAGTTATCGCATCTGCTCTAATAAGAACCATTTGCCACACAGCTGGTATTAGTAGAATGAACATTTTCATGAGACGCACAAACTCAAATTACTGTTTTTAATTTCCAAAGTGAAACCACTGAGGCAAAATATTATCGAACGATGATCTTACATGAACAAGATCACCACTGAACATCTAATGGGATGAATGGTCCCCTGTCTGTTACTGAACGCAATGAGTAACTTGCTCAATTTAAATCGGCTGTTAATATGTTTGAATATTGAATATGTCATATTATTTACTGTACGTGGACTAATATTTTAAGCAGCAATTTAGCAATCATTTAATTTATTGTATACCATAGATATCCATATAAAATTATTTGTATTTGGCCTAACATTAACAAATATTATTAGAATATTTAATGCTTTAAAGATGCTTAAAAGAAACTGGAGCGCAGCTCGTATCACCATTGAAATCTGCGACTCTGAAGAACTACACGGTTGCTTGCTTTGTGACGTCACAGTAATTTAATATTTCAATCTACATTAATAATGGCAATAACAATATCATGGGGAATAATCGACAATTATGATTTTTGCTATAATCGCGTAGCCCTACATCAAAGGGCACTTATAATTTAATACCATAATGATGGTCACGCAGTACAGTAGGATCGTTACAGACAGAATTTTCAATAAAAATTACTTCAAAAGTGAGTTCAGCCGGTTTTATAACACATTTCAACCCTACAAAACTCTCACAGTGGAAAGTAAACAGGGCATAGAGATCCTCACTTCTGAATGAAACACGCCCATATGTCATTTGTTACTGGGCATGCAAAGCAATGCAAACCTATTATTATTATTATTATTATTATTATTATTATAATAATAATACAGACATTGGCTTAACTCAACCAAGAGATGTGCTAAGGTGCAGTAAGCCATACCGGTTGCGAGAAACCACAATGCGATAAAGTGTTGAATATCACGTGAATAAGGGACGCTTGAGCATTATGAGCATTACATCACGACACAGGTCCTCGTCTCACCGTCTGACCTTTTTATGATTTAATATGGGACACAAAGCCTTAACAATTATGGGATGTTTCTGAACAGAAAAAAAAAAATATCTCATCTGGCCACATATGACTTGCGGTTTGAACAGTAAAATTTGGCCACATCCACACTAATGTATGTTCTTTTGTAAATGCATCAATTCCTCTCAATCACGCTAGAACAGCCTCCATCGAAAATGGAACATTTCGAAAACGTTCTTCAATACTGCATACTTTTGAAAATTATGTTAGGGAACCAAAACTGAGTTTTTAGTCGAAAACAGATTAGTGTGGATGTAGCCTTTATTTAAAGACTCTGGACATTCTCTATAGATTTCCCCAAATATCTGTGCAGAAAATGAGGAAAAATTCTGATATATATTTATTTCAGCTTTTATTTATTTCGTGTGCCAGAGGTTTACATCCACTTTGTTAGTATTTGGTATCATTGCCTTTAAATTGTTTAACTTGGGTCAAACATTTTGGGTGGACTTCCTCAAGCTTCTCACAATAAGTTGCTGGAATTTTGGCCCATTTCTTCAGACAGAACTGGTGAAACTAAGTCAGGTTTGTAGGCTTCGCATTTAATTTTCAGTTCTGCCCACAAATTTCAGGGCTTTATTATGGCCTATCCAATACCTTGAATGTTGTCCTTATGCCATTTTGCCAAATCTTTGGAAGTACAGTGGGTACGGAAAGTATTCAGACCCCCTTAGATTTTTCACACTTTGTTATATTGCAGCCATTTGCTAAAATCATTTAAGATCATTTTTTTTCCTCATTATTGTACACACAGCACCCCATATTGACAGAAAAACACAGAATTGTTGACATTTTTGCACATTTATTAAAAAAGAAAAACTGAAATATCACATGGTCCTAAGTATTCAGACCCTTTGCTGTGACACTCATATATTTAACTCAGGTGCTGTCCATTTCTTCTGATCATCCTTGAGATGGTTCTACACCTTCAATTGAGTCTAGCTGTGTTTGATTATACTGATTGGACTTGATTAGGAAAGCCATACACCTGTCTATATAAGACCTTACAGCTCACAGTGCATGTCAGAGCAAATGAGAATCATGAGGTCAAAGGAACTGCCTGAAGAGCTCAGAGACAGAATTGTGGCAAGGCACAGATCTGGCCAAGGTTACAAAAAATGTCTGCTGCCCTTAAGGTTCATAAGAGCACAGTGGCCTCCATAATCCTTAAATGGAAGACGCTTGGATGACCAGAACCCTTCCTAGAGCTGGCCGTCCGCCAAACTGAGCTATCGGGGAGAAGAGCCTTGGTGAGAGAGGTAAAGAAGAACCCAAAGATCACTGTGGCTGAGCTCCAGAGATGCAGTCGGGAGATGGGAGAAAGTTGTAGTAAGTCAACCATCACTGCAGCCGTCCACCAGTCGGGGCTTTATGGCAGAGTGGCCCGACGGAAGCCTCTCCTCAGTGCAAGACACATGAAAGCCCGCATGGAGTTTGCTAAAAAACACCTGAAGGACTCCAAGATGGTGATAAATAAGATACTCTGGTTTGATTAGACCAAGATATAACTTTTTGGCCTTAATTCTAAGCGGTATGTGTGGAGAAAACCAGGCACTGCTCATCACCTGTCCAATACAGTCTCAACAGTGAAGCATGGTGGTGGCAGCATCATGCTGTGGGGGTGTTTTTCAGCTGCCTGGACAGGACGACTGGTTGCAATCGAGGGAAAGATGAATGCGCCAAGTACAGGGATATCCTGGACTGAAAACCTTCTCCAGAGTGCTCTGGACCTCAGACTGGGCCGAAGGTTCACCTTCCAACAAGACAATGACCCTAAGCACACCGCTAAAATAACGAAGGAGTGGCTTCACAACAACTCCGTGACTGTTCTTGAATGGCCCAGCCAGAGCCCTGACTTAAACCCAATTGAGCATCTCTGGAGAGACCTGAAAATATCTGTCCACCAATGTTTACCATCCAACCTGACAGAACTGGAGAGGATCTGCAAGGAGGAATGGCAGAGAATACCCAAATCCAGATGTGAAAAACTTGTTGCATCTTTCCAAAAAGACTCATGGCTGTATTAGATCAAAAGGGTGCTTCTACTAAATACTGAACAAAGGGTCTGAATACTTAGGACCATGTGATATTTCAGTGTTTCTTTTTTAATAAATGTGCAAAAATGTCAACAATTCTGTGTTTTTCTGTCAATATGGGGTGCTGTGTGTACAATAATGAGGAAAAAAAATGAACTTAAATGATTTTAGCAAATGGCTGCAATATAACAAAGAGTGAAAAATTGAAGGGGGTCTGAATACTTTCCGTACCCACTGTATACTTGGGGTATTTGTCCATTTGGAAGACCCATTTGCGACAGAGCTTTAACCTTCTGGCTATCTTGAGATGTTACTACAATATATTCACATAATTTTGCTTCCTCGTGATGCCATCTATTTTGTGAAGTGCACCAGTCCCTCCTGCAGCAAAGCATCCCCAACAACATGATGCTGCCACCCCCATGCTTCAAGGTTGGGATGGTGTTCTTCGGCTTGCATGCCTCACCCTTTTTCCTCCAAACATAACGATGGTCATTATGGCCAAATAGTTACATTTTTGTTTCATCAGACCAGAGGACATTTCTCCAAATAGTAAGATCTTTGTCTCCATGTGCACTTGCAAACCGTAGTCTGACTTTTTTAAGGTGGTTTTGGAGCAGTGGCTTCTTCCTTGCTGAGCAGCCTTTCAGGTTATGTCGATATAGGACTCATTTTACTGTGGATATAGATCCTCCAGCATCTTCACAATGTCCTTTGCTGTTGTTATGGGATACATTTGCAATTTTTTTTTTTTTTAACTATGTTCATCTCTAGGAGACAGAATGTGTCTCATGGTGCTCCCACAGTGTTTGTACTTTTGTACTATTGTTTGTACAGATGAACGTGGTACATTCAGGCATTTGAAAATTGCACCCAAGGATGATCCAGACTTGTAGAGGTCCACATTTGTTTTTTTCTGAGTTCTTGGCTAATTTCTTTTGGTTTTTCCATGATGTCAAGCAAAGTGGCACGGAGTTTGAAGGTAGGCCTTAAAATACATCCACAGGTACACCTCCAATTAAGACTATCAGAAGCTAATTGCCTAAAGTCTTGACATAAATTTCTGGAATTTTCCAAGCTGCTTAAAGGCAGAGTTAACTTGGTGTATGTAAACTTCTGACCCACTGGAATTGTGATATAGTCAATTAAATGTGAAACAATCTGTCTGTAAACAATTATTGGAAAAACTACTCATGTCATGCACAAATTAGATGTCCTAAACAACTTGCAAAAACTATATGTTGCTAATTTGAAATATGTGGAGAGGTTAATGGCTTAAACCTAAGTACATGAAAACTTCTGACTTCAACTGAGATATATATATATATACATACACTCACCTAAAGGATTATTAGGAACACCTGTTCAATTTCTCATTAATGCAATTATCTAATCAAACAATCACATGGCAGTTGCTTCAATGCATTTAGGGGTGTGGTCCTGGTCAAGACAATCTCCTGAACTCCAAACTGAATGTCAGAATGGGAAAGAAAGGTGATTTAAGCAATTTTGAGCGTGGCATGGTTGTTGGTGCCAGACGGGCCGGTCTGAGTATTTCACAATCTGCTCAGTTACTGGGATTTTCACGCACAACCATTTCTAGGGTTTACAAAGAATGGTGTGAAAAGGGAAAAACATCCAGTATGCGGCAGTCCTGTGGGCTGAAAATGCCTTGTTGATGCTAGAGGTCAGAGGAGAATGGGCCGACTGATTCAAGCTGATAGAAGAGCAACTTTGCCTGAAATAACCACTCGTTACAACCGAGGTATGCAGCAAAGCATTTGTGAAGCCACAACACGCACAACCTTGAGGCGGATGGGCTACAACACCAGAAGATCCCACCGGTACCACTCATCTCCACTACAAATAGGAAAAAGAGGCTACAATTTGCAAGAGCTCACCAAAATTGGACAGTTGAAGACTGGAAAAATGTTGCCTGGTCTGATGAGTCTCGATTTCTGTTGAGACATTCAGATGGTAGAGTCAGAATTTGGCGTAAACAGAATGAGAACATGGATCCATCATGCCTTGTTACCACTGTGCAGGCTGGTGGTGGTGGTGTAATGGTGTGGGGGATGTTTTCTTGGCACACTTTAGGCCCCTTAGTGCCAATTGGGCATCGTTTAAATGCCACGGCCTACCTGAGCATTGTTTCTGACCATGTCCATCCCTTTATGGCCACCATGTACCCATCCTCTGATGGCTACTTCCAGCAGGATAATGCACCATGTCACAAAGCTCGAATCATTTCAAATTGGTTTCTTGAACATGACAATGAGTTCACTGTACTAAAATGGCCCCCACAGTCACCAGATCTCAACCCAATAGACCATCTTTTGAATGTGGTGGAACGGGAGCTTCGTGCCCTGGATGTGCATCCCACAAATCTCCATCAACTGCAAGATGCTATCCTATCAATATGGGCCAACATTTCTAAAGAATGCTTTCAGCACCTTGTTGAATCAATGCCACGTGGAATTAAGGCAGTTCTGAAGGCGAAAGGGGGTCAAACACAGTATTAGTATGGTGTTCCTAATAATCCTTTAGGTGAGTGTGTATATATATATAAGCAACATATTTGTACTTTGCAATAATAGCTAGAATCTAGAACCTAATTTTAATTTATAAATTCATAACTCGAAAATTATAGCATTACTTATTTGTTTATAATTATCAACCCATTTTATCTAATGTTTCTCACAATGAAAAAAATAAAAAATAAAAATGTCATCTATGTCAGCCAGCAAAGTAATGATACCTTACATCGGCAAACTGATTAAATTGGACTGATTGACTTTGCAAAACAACAAAAGTTCAAAACATCACAAAAAAACTAAATAAACAAAAATTAAACAAATAAATAAAATTTTACATGGTCATAAAATATTTTATAAACTGACCGACATTTCGAGAGGCGGTTACATCAACTGGCCTGAAACTCTCTCACACTGCTTATAATTCAGAATTTTTGTCTGGTCTTGACCTCAAAACGTAACAGATACCATTTATAACATTTATATAATAAAAATAAAACACACAGTTAAAGGTGTTTATGTAAGATCATACTGTATGTTGTTGACTTACTAAGCTTAATTGTTTGAAGATTGTCTATGCAACCAAACCTGACATATTAGAAAGAGACCTAACATTTTTACACCTGGGAAAGCTGCTCAAAATGAAAATGTATTATTTTAATGCACTGCTTTTAAAATCAGGTTTTAAAGTGCTGGTGATATAAACAGCCATCGAGCCTTTTACTTAACCGCATCTTTCATTTCATTAACTCTGTCACCGAGTCACACAGCTCTCTCAAACCACGGAGCAGAACATAATAAATGAAAGCTCCACAGTCTAATGATATTACATGCAGAAGGATCAGGAGGCCTCTTCAAACTCTAAGTATCCATAATCTATAATAAGATCAGAGACATAATTAAACTACTTAAACTTTTAGAAACAAAACAAAGCCTGAAGGTTGGAATTTTTGATAACGCAGACTGTGCTCATGGATTTTATGGACGCAATAGGATAAGAAAGGTCCTGAAATAAATTGCTATGGCATCATAGGCCATATTCTGTCAGTATTGCATTCACAGACAGTACGGTTATAAATGAGTGACAATAACATTCTATAAGGAACCTGGGTCCCTAAAATGTTCAGGAATCATATCCACATTTTGAAAGCTAGTTCAGTAAACATGTGTGAATGTCTAAAAGGGGGTCTTCCACGGGAGTTCCTATCAGTTTTGTGGAGTGGGTGTGACTCAAATGCTGTCCTCTGAACTCGGTTACAAATAAAAAGCATTCAAAGTCAATCAGTTTATTACGATTTGATGAATGAAGATGTGCCTCACTTGGACTCGTTTATTAAATGACGTTGTGTCAATGTGTGAGTCTTTGCAGTGTTACGGCAGTCACCATCTTTGATTTATGGGTGGAAATTTAACTTCGGTCAATAGAGCGCAACAGTGCCCACCCTCTTTAAACTAGTGAGAATCTGAAATGTTTTAACAGGATTTTACTTTCTAGTAATTTACAAGGATGAAAGTGCCTGAAGCTAAAGAAACACCCCATTAACTTTTTTTACTGTCACTATGGCTAAAAGCATTATTCTCAGCTGTCGAGAGAATAGAAAAGGGGCTCGAATTGAGATTTGGAACAACATAAGGATGAGTAAATGATAATAGAAGTATAATTTTGGGGTGAACTATCCCATAAACACTGAGGAAAGAAAAGTAGAGCACGCACACACACGGCCAAATTTGTTTTTGCAGATTTAGCTGTTTTGGAAGGAAATTGAAACTTTAATTCAGCAAAGTGGCATTCAACTTGATCACAAAGTATAGTCAGGACATTCCTGATATAAAAAACAGCACCATCACAATTTGAAAAAGTCATTTTTTATCTAATCTAGACAGGCCCCATTTCAAGCAGCCTTAACTCCAACACCTTATCCTTGAGTAATCATGCTAAATTGCTAATTTGGTGCTAGAAAATCACTTGCCATTATATCAAACACAGCTGAAAGCTATTTGGTTTGTTAAATGAAGCTTAACATTGTCTTTGTGTTTGTTTTTCAGTTGCCACCGTATGCAATAGACTGGCATGTCTTAATGTCAATATTATGTAAAAAATGGCAAAAAAGAAACAGCTTTCTCTAGAAACTCATCAGTCAATCATTGTTTTGAGGAATGAAGGCTTTACAATGCTTGAAATTGCAAAAACAAAAATAAAGATTTCATACAAACGTGTGCACTACAGTCTTCAAAGACAAGGACAGAAAGAGATGTGGAAGACCAGATGTACAACTAAACAAGAGGATAAGTGCATCAGAGTCTCTAGTTTGAGAAATAGACGCCTCATGTGTCCTCAGCTGACAGCTTCATTGAATTCTACCTGCTCATCACCAGTATCATGTACAACAGTAAAGAGAAGACTCAGGGGTGCAGGCCACTTTTAACAACTTTTATATCCACAATTGGGCAACAGATAATTGGAAAAGACTGCTATGGATCTTAACCCCATTGAGCTTTTGTGGGATCAGCTAGACTGTAAGGTGTGTGAGAATTGTCCGACAAGACAGCCACATCTATGGCAAGTGCTACAGGAAGCATGGGGTGAAATGTATCTGGACAAACTGACAGCTAGAATAACAAGGATCTGCAAAGCTGTCATTGCTGCACATGGAAGATTTTTTTGATGAGAACTCTTTGAAGTAGTTTAATTTTTCAAATTGTAATAGTAATTTTTCAAGTTATTAATGTCCTGACTGTACATTGTGAACAGTTGAATGCCACTTTGGTGAATAAAAGTACCAAATTCTTTCCATAATAGCAAAATCTGTACATTATTAAGAGCAATATCTGTACATTATTCCAAACATTTGGCCACCAGTGTGTGTATTTATATGTATTTTTATTATTATGTTTATTATTTTTATGGTGCTATAGTGTCATGACAAACATTTTTACATTCGTATTGCCAAAGTGTTCATAGCTGAGCTTCATACAATTAAAACACTGTGGAACAAAGACAGTGCAAACAATGTACATAATATAAGAAAATAGACGAAATATACAATGTATTCTTGACAGATAAGGTGAAATGTTAAATAATAAAAATGAACACAAGTTTAAAAAGGAAAAATAAAATAAACTAAAACTATAAGAAAGAGACTAGTATGTTAGAGATGCAGACTCGGGTCAGATCACACACGGTCCCTCATTCTGTGGCAGACAGACACATATTGTGCTGCTATCACACAGCACTCCTTGTGCTCTCCGAATAAGAAGTTCAGGTTTTTATTGTTAGTGAAATGGTCAAATGTGCTGTGAATATGTTATTTTTGTAGTAAAGAAAATTCCTGGATGGCTGTGAATTTTGTGCATTCTGTTAGAAAATGCAGCTCTGTCTTAATTTTGTTTTGATCAGTGTGGACACAAACTTTCTTCCTTTGTCTGCCTGTTTCTATAATGAGGTCTGTACCTTGTCAAGGTGGCTCTCAGTTATTTTGCCTGTCACTGTGTACAGGTAGTGCTTTGGTGCTTTCTCTTTTTAGATTTTTTTTTTAATCTTTTTGCTCTGTTGTTGTGTTTGAGTTTCCCAATAAGTGATATAATTATGTTTTATTTGTGCTATAATTTGGCTGTGTCTAGTTTTGCAGTATTGTTCTGGTCCAGGTCTCCAGTGTGATGAGGGTTAGTAGATGTTGGTGAAGCATCAGGACAAAAGCTCTGGAACAGCTGAGAGGGGGGATTGGTTTCTTTGCTCAACTCTTGGTATTTCAGGGCTTTATAATGGTATTAGTGGGTTCACTGAGTTTTAGATGTTTCCAGAATTTGATTGCCCGTTTTTGTATTTTTATAATTAGTGGATATTTGCCCTGCATGCATTATTTGTTATGTGCCGGTGTACTTGTAGAATATTTTTACAGAATTCTGCATGCAGAGTCTCAATTGGATGTTTTACCAATTTAGGGAATTCTTGATCTGGATTTGTCAGTTGACCCCACACCTCACAGGGCAATGTCAATGTCAATGTCAGTTTGTCAGTTGACCCCACACCTCATACAGGGCAATCGGCTCTAACATTTGTAACCAAATCCTAATAGGTATCTTTATATTGAGTTTTTATGGCATAGAAGGCCCTGCAAGCCCTATTTCTCAGTTCATTCACTGCAGGGTTAAAGTTTCTAGTGGAAGTGGTTTTTAGTCCTAGATAATTGTAGTGTGATCAGAGTGTTATTTGGTTATTTCCTAATGTGAATCATGACCTTTTTTGGAAGGTCATGATTTTAGTTTTATTGAGGTTTACTGTCAGGGACAAGGTCTGAAAGTATTGGGTCTACAGCAGGTCCAGGTTCTGCTGTAGACCCTGTTCAGTGTGAGACCACAGAACCAGGTCATCTGCATACAGCAGGCATTTGATTTTAGAGTCATATAGAGTGAGACCAGGGGCTGTAGATTGCTCCAGACTGTTTGCTAGTTCGTTGATGTAAACGTAGAACAGTGTTGGGCTTAAACCGCAACCCTGTCTCACTCCACACTCCTGGGAAAAAAATCTTGTTCTTTGTGTGCTAATTTTGACACCACATTTGCATTCAGTGTAAATTGATTTAATGAGGTCATAGGTTTGACCTTCTATGCCACTTTCAATAAGTTTGTACAATAATCCATTGCGCCAGATTGAATCAAATGCTTTTTTAAAGTCAATAAAGCATGCAAAAAAATATTCCTTTATTTTGGACATGTCTTTCAATTAAGGTTTGCAATAATGGTCATTTGGTAAAAATCCAATTTGATTCTGCTCAAGACATTGTGTGTGTGAATTAATTATACTACAAATAATTTTTCCCAGGTTGCTACTCACACAAATGCCTCTAATTATTTGGGTCAAATTTATCTCCATTTTTAAAGCTGGGTGTTACCAGTCCTTGATTCCAGATGTCAGGGAAGTAACCTACACTCAGAACTACATTGAATCATTTTAGAATGGCTGATTGGAATTTAGTGGTGGTATATTTGAACCTTTCATTAAATATCCTATCAGGTCCAGATGCTTTTTTGGGATTTAGAGTTTTAATTTGGTCTTAAAGATCATTTTCAGTGATAGGAAAGTCTAATGGGTTTTGAATATCTTTGATAGCCAATTCTAATATTTCCAATGGTTTAGTTATTTGATTTTGCTTACAATCTGACAATGCCAGTTTCTACTTTATTTAAATAGAGTTTGGAAATGGGTTTCACATATTTATCCATTTTGGATTGCCAACTTCCTGTCAAAAAATGGGTTTGTTTTGACTGACTGCTCGATTGTTGTCAGTTGCTTATTGGTGTTTTGTGCTTTTTTTGGTTCTGATTGTATGTTTGAAGGCAAATCTCTGCGCTATGTGGATTGCTATGTTTTTGATTAGACAGCATCATGAGTTTTTTAATAATTTCCTGAATCTTGATCAAACCAATTGTTGTCATTTTTGGATTTGTATTTGGTTTCAAATTTTTACTGTTTTGCTGATTTCTCAAACATATAATTTATATCCTGCACAGCCATTAACACCTTTAGTGTGAGTATAAGTGGTATCTAAGAGCAGTTTGTTTGGCTGCTTATTCCTGGTACATCTCTGTGCTGTTTTCAGCCCATCTGTATGGTTTTTCTGGTATTGTACAGCTTGCTGTGTTGGGTGATACCCCTTAACACCCACTGTCATAAATATGCGACAAACCGTTTGACTCAATCAACCAGCCGAGATAACGTCTGCATTCCCCCAATGCTGGTGAGTGCATATTCGCTACGGACCTAGGAACCTTCGACAAGCACTTGTTTCTAGTTGGACCGCAAAGTGACGGACTTATTTCCTGTTTACGCACGAGAATTACTCCGGTCGCGAAGTTATGGATATGAGTCGGGAAAGTTTGATCCTGAGGTGTATATAAGGTAAGTTGTGCTAAGATAAAAAATACTCACCTGATTATTGTGTGCTTATACACTTGACATAATGAGGTGAAATATGTGTGACAAGTATTTTTGAAGTTATTGTAATATTTAGCTTTGTAGCATATTAGCGACAGTAGACCATAAGCCTAATGCTGACCGCTAAACCAGCGCTATATAGAAAAACTCTTTTCGTGACAGCTTATCTAGGTAATCCTTTGTATTTTGCTTAGTTATTTTCAATAGTCTGTATACAGACACCATGCTGGGATACACCATGCTGGGATATGAATACAAAAGCTATTTATTTTTATGCAGATCCGAATGAAACCTTCCGTGTTTTACGGCAAGCGCGTAAATGCGCAACCTCATGTCAGAGCTCCCCCAGAGGAAAGTGAGGATAGTTGTCTCAGTGATAGTGCAGGCAGCGATGAGGAATATGTTCCCAAGCCAGGTGATGAAGAGAGCTGCAGTGAGAGCGACAGGAGCAGCAGTGATGAGGAAAATGTTGTCAAGCCAGGTGAATCAGGATTCAAAATTAGCACCAGCACCAGCCAAATGCTGGTTAATTTTTATGTTGGCTGGTACTAGATTTTAGACTGAAAATGCTGATTTCCTGTTGAATGGCTAGTGAATTTCGCCAGTTTATCCATAGATTATCCATTGATTTTCACATTTCTAAAAGTTAATTTGGACCTGCAGGTGTGAGGAGGAGGAGCAGCAGCAGTGAGGAGGAGGTTCAATACCAGGATGCGGGCAGTGATGGCGAATGTGTTCCCGAGCCAGGGGATGAAGAGAGTGCCCAGCCTGTTTCCTTCATAGAGAGGTGGGACAGAAAGCAAAGGAGGAAAGTGTCTGTGGAATGTCCTAGCATCATCACCCTCTATAATAAGTTCATGGGTGGTGTTGATGCACTTGATGCCCTAATCGCCTACTACCGCATCCACATCAGGTCTAAGAAGTATTCTTCTTTCACTTCGTGGACATGGTGGTTGTCAACGGCTGGTTGCTCTATCGGCGTGATTGTGACAGTATGAATGTTCCACGGAAGAAGCAGAAGGACTTGCTGGCTTTCAAGCTTTCCATTGCACAGGCCCTCTGCATGCAAGGCAAAGATCTGTCAGCCAAAAAGAGGGGGCGGCGTTCGTCTGACGTGGAGCGATAAGTTCAAGAAGAAGCGCAGGGGACCAACTAAGGCTATTCCCACACAAGATGTCCGTGCTGATGGTGTGGGTCACTGGCCGCAAATCGACAGTGTGCGGCAACGCTGCAAATTCCCTAAGTGCACGGGCCACACTAGCTTCAAGTGTACAAAATGTGATGTTCACTTGTGCCTAAACAAGAACAAAAACTGCTTCTGTGCATTCCACGAGTGAGAAAAACATTGTTACATTGTTGTGCGTGCGTGCATGCCTGAGTGTGTGTATGTATGCATGCATGCATGTGTCCACGTGTGTGTGAATGTGTGTGTGTTTGTGTGCATGTGTGTGTGTGTGTGTGTGTGTGTGTGTGTGTGTGCGTGCGTGCGTGCGTGCGTGCGTGTGTGGAGGTTAACCCTGGGGCTACCCAAGAGGTGTTTCACGGCCCCTGCTCCTTAAATAATTAAAGAGTGGAGTAGCATTGTTATGTTACATTGTTATAGTACAAAGAACTGCTTCTGTGCATTCCCTCTCATTCTTTCAGGTTCAGCAACATACATTTGAAAACTTAATTTACAATTCAAATCAATCTACAATTCAAATTAATGCAATGTTTCCTATAGCCTTAACAGCAACGTTTGTGTATATTGTGTTGGTGACATGAAAGTGGTCATAATTCTTATTATTAAATACCTGCTGTTGCAGATTTATATAAATAAGTAAAAAAAAAAAGGGTGAATAAATAAAACATTGTTTTTTCACTGTTATTTTACTGTTTTTTTGTTATCTTATTATTGACCATTATGCCCGCTGTTGCAAATTTGCAACATACCAAATTGACCCCAAATTGACCATTATGCCCACTGTTGCAAATTTGCAACATACCAAATTGACCCCAAATTGACCATTATGCCCGCTGTTGCAAATTTGCAACATACCAAAATTTTGATTTATTTGTTGTGCAAAAGTGAAATTGATAATCTCAACATTATTTACCATCTACTTAAAGGCAAAAACACACATAAAATATTTTTTTATATACAGCTATATAAATTCAGGCGTTAAGGGGTTTAATGTTAGCCCATGTCCTTTTGAGATACACAGTAATTTGGCTGTGATCGGACAAAGGGGTTAGTTCTCTAACAGTGAATGCTCTGAGAGATGAAGGATCTAAGTCTGTTATCATATAATCTACTGTGCTATTCTCAAGATGTGAGCAAAACTTAAATCTCCCAAAAGTGTCCCCTCGTATTCTACCATTGACAATGTACAGACCAAGACTTCGACAGAGCTGCAGGAGGTTTTTCCCAATCTTTTTGACTATACGGCCGTGTAAATTTGAGGAAAATAGTTGTTATATAGATAAATTTATTGTTAATATTTTTACTCCCATGTGTCTGTGAAGTCAGTTATTATATATAAATGACAGGGGATGAGGAGATAGGTGCCTTGTCGAGCTTGTTCTGGCAAGCTTGTTAACAGAATGGGGCCTACCGCTGTGATCGTGTGTTCACTGCTTGCGTGCGAGTATACGTTTTATCTGCATATACCTCCACCCCCAAAAAACGGGGGGAGTTTGATAGAGATACCATCTGCGTCTGATACATTGCAGAGGAAGTCACAGTTAATGGCAGTTAAAAATACTCTTTTAAATCCACCACATCATAGACTCTCACGCTTCACACCTCATTGAGATTCTGAATCTGTCAAGGGGCAATTACACTAAGACTACTACAACGAGTGTTTATTAACAGGTGCAACTTTTGAGTTGTCCTGTTTATACAACAGCTTAAAGGAGAGGCTTAAGTACTGTCTGTATGAATTAATAAATAAAAAAAGTTAATGGACAGAACCATTTTTGGGTGAACTCTCCCTTTAAGACTCCATGTGATTTATTCCAGCTTAAAGGGCTAGCATCGCTATTCCCATCCCTCCACTTCAGTTGGAGTTGAGCATGATCCATTCAAGCTCCGCCAGAGAAACAAAAACCAAGCATTCGGCAGCAGCAGAGTCTTTTTTAAGCCCTCCTGCGGAGAAGAGAGGAGACAGTCTGTGAAAACTGCCAGCTTGTGTGTGCGCAACATGCTTCACGCAGTCAGCGGGGACACATTGCATTTAATTCACCTCCTCTCCTCCTCCCCCAACCTGTCTCTCTCTCCCTTTCGCACACTGGAGAGGAATCAATACGTTTTTGTTCCCAGGGTGGTAAACACTTGAGAAGGCAGTGGATGCCATGGAAACGGAGGGGCTGCTGGGATGCACGGGCTCTGATTTAGTCCCTGAGGTTTAAGTGGGGTTTAAACTAGAGGCGGCGGAAAAGACGAGGTGTCTAGATTCACGGAAAGGATGACACTTCAAACCGCTTTGAATGCGAAGAGATATCAACCCGTCTTCGAGAGAAAAACAACAGCTATCCATGTAACAGGTTATAAACTAGGGCTGTCAATTAAAACTCCAATATGTAAGATTTTTTGGTTCGAAATTAACATTTAAATTGCCATTTTTTATTGACTACAATCAATCAGTGTTCAAAACAATGTCCTTACCTAACCCTGATTCACCATGGTAAGCCTAAAAATGAGTTGTATTTTGAGCTGTCAAGTCAGATTTGGCACAAAATCACTGGCTTAAGTCATTCATCCTTGCACCATTGCTTGCCGTCACATGTTCCGGCTGGAGAATCTACACTGTTCAATTCAGTTAAGTCACACTCACACAGTTCAGCAGAGCATTGCAGCAATCTGGATGGATGCATATCTGTTATCCGTTTGGCAAAGTTGTTTACATGCTATAATGCTTGGATAGTTTTCTGGTAGGGATTTTGAAGCTTATAATGGTTGTCATGTTTTTATGAATCGAACATTACTCATGTGTTAATCCATTACGATGTATCTACATTAAGTTACAGTGACATGTTTACTAAAATGAATGACTTCTGAAATGTACTCCTTGTAATTGTTATGTTGCATATTTAAGCATATTAGTTTTATGTTTAATAAAGTTTATTTTATCCCCATCATTATTGAATCCTCGTTTTATGTTTGTAGTTTACAATGTTATTGTGTGCAGTGCACAGACATACTATTGCACACTGCCTGGCCAAAAAAATAAAAAAATTGCCGTTTAGAATTGAATAAGGGTCATGATCTGGGGTTGCTTCAGTTGGTCAGGTCTAGGCTCAGCAACTATATGCGGCAATACAATGAAGTCAGCTGACTACCCGAATGTACTGAAGGACCAGGTTAGCCCATCAATACATTTTTTTCTTCCCTGATGGCACGGGCATATTCCAGGGCATATTCCAGGACAACAATGCATATATTCATCAGGCTCAGATTGTGAAAGAGTGGTTCCTGGAGCATGAGGAATCATTTTCACACATGAACTAGTCACCACAGATTCCAGAACTTCACCCCATTGAATGTCATTGGGATGTGCTGGAGAAGACCTTACGGAGTTGGTCGACTCTCCCATTGTCAATTTATATACATACAAAAAGTAATCCATAAGACTCCAGAGGTTAAATCTATATATTCTAAATGATATATTACGTGTGGATGATTAACGTAATTAAATCATTTATTACTATAAATCTCCACTTTTTTTTGCGCGATTCAAATTTTTTGTGCATTGCCACATACAGGGCAGGGAGTAAAAAAGGACTTAAATATTGATCTGTTTCTCACCCACAGATTTAAACACTGGAGTCATATGGATTACATTTATGCTGCTTTTATATGCATTTTTGAACTTCAAAAGTTCTGTTCGCCATTCACTTGCATTGAATGGGCCAACATAGATATTCATCCCAGTCATGCACATCTGGAAGAATTTTCATTTTTAGGTGAACTACCCCTTTAAGATAAAAAAGGTAGCTTTTTTAATTGACTGCTATAATTAAAATATTCTCAATTTCTTTAAAAACAATTACAATGCTTACCTGATTTTATTTTTTTTAAATAAAAATAACTGGGCAGACTATATTCAAAAAGTTAACTTAAGCCATTTTAGAGTAACAAGTCCATGTCAAATGACAGAGAGCTCTGATCCGGTTACAAATGGATGGGGTTTATAGTCGTTGAAGGTGGTCTTTTCTTTGTGTTATTTTTTAGATTATTCTTGCGATTTTTATTAGAGACTGTAGACAATGAGGTAATTATAGGGGACAGAAAGGGGCAAATGGGATCGGGACACGTCAGAGGCTGGATTCAAACCCGTGTCACCACAGCTTTATGTGTCTGAAGCATGTGCACTAACCGAAAGAGGAGGTTCTTACCTGAGCACAGTACTGGGACCTGGCTCACGGAGACGAGGAGCTTGAGAATGGGTTGAGACTGAGATACCAGGGGGGTGACAGCATGGATAACAGCAGTGAACTTGGAATTTGGCTTTATCCCTAAAAAAACAAGAACATCTCTGTAAAATACTTCTCCAAAACAAGTACGTCGCAGTATGACCGAAGTAAAATGTAATTGAAGATCATTAATCTCAGTTTTATGGTTATTAAATGAATTTAATAAACTACATGTTTAATTATACAGATGATAATAGCATTAATATCATGCATATTGTTTTAATCTCCCTATAGATCCAGAGAGCTGTTGTTATTTGCCTGATTTGCCCATGAGATAATAAAAACTGACAGTTGGCACCATTCATTGGAGTGCTTTCCCTGTCTCGAAATAACTCACCATGTTTAATTGGTGCAGCAGCGACGACCGCACAGATACAAGAAGATAATTCTTGTTGGTTACCACAGTTTATTTTACACCCGCATTTTCTCACTAACAAGAGGTGCTCAATCAACAGCTTCATATTGATTGGCCTGACAAGCACTGCAGATTAAGATAGAAGCATGCGTGGGCTGCATTAGCAACAGTGGCAATGCATGACTTTAGATTGTGAATATGGATTTCGCGATCCAATTACACGGTGCGAGTCGATAATCTATCACATTGCACAATGGTTGTCACTTTGCTTACATTTCTAGATATCAAGGCTTCTCTGCAATTTAGAGGTGGGGAGAGAGGGTGTTCAAAAATAAGTTGGATGCTGATAAAGGAGAGGACCAGAGACAACATAACTAGGGTTTTTGAAGTACACATGAGGCTAGTCACAAATCTGGCTCCAACAAGATGCACGTCGGTAACAGATGAAAGAGAATCTGAGAGTCCCATAATTCCTCTCTGTCATGTCTTAGAAAGCTAATTAATTCCAGAAACATTTAAATATAACCTCAAAATGTCATACAGGACTAGTTTATAAAGTTTAGGAGAAAGGGGTACCATATATTTAAAGATAAAGTGTGTAATTTTTTGAATGGGGAAATACTTTCTTCACTTTCTTACTTCACCTGAAAAGTGGAAACACTAGGGATCTGTGGTGCCATCAAAACTTTACTTATATGAGCTTCTCAACCAGCCAGACACAAGAAGTGTTTGGGATGGGACTACATGTGTTTTATGAACCAATGGAAGGTGGTGGAGTTTTCGGGAAACCTATTTGTAAAACAGTCATTATTATTCAAACTTCCATTTGGTGAAGCTAGTAGCGGAAATATGACACACTTGAAACAAGACATCTTTGTCTTGTTTCCCCTAAAAACACAACAGTTTGACGTCGATTTCCGTGAAGTTCTCCTAGGGGGGCAGTGCCAACAAAAGTTCCTCTGCTAAGAATTTTATTACAGTTTTTTCATTGAAACCATTTGGAGTTTTTAATATGCCACTTTAAAAAATTCATACATTTTTCGTGAGTCAGTTTGCTGATAAATCTGATGTTCACATATGTGGAAAATAGGATCTTATTCCCTCAAAATTTGAAAAACAAAAATATATATTTTTTTAGCTGTTTAAATAACTTTCAACATTAACAAATCTGTGGTCATTTCACTTTATTTTGATATAAATTGTGTTATTTATTATTTTGTTATTTTCACATTGAGCATCAATGGGTTTATCCAAAAGCGGAAAGAAGTCTCTTTCAGAGGATTTATATGGAGTTAGGAGGAAAATAATGTGCATTTCTAACTTTTCTGAGATCAGTGCAGACAGACAGCACAATGGAGGTTAAATCATTCACTAAATAGGGAGCAAGGGAGGATCCCATAGTTTTCTATGCATTCACAGACCAAAAGTTCATTTTCGTGCTACATATGTTTGGACCACTCAACATGTTTGGCAGACATGGGACAATGATAATCAGTACATTGATTCAGAATTTTATAAGTCTAAATTTTATTTTAACAAGGTTGGCAGTGATTAGATGATGCTGACAAATAATCTGAATCAGAATTATTTATTCAGCTTTATAGAAAATCAGCTGTAATGTCTTCAACATCTCAAAAACATGACTTCTCCTGGAAACATTATTAAAAAAAATTATATAAAAATCAGACTTTCTATAGCTTGGTATTATTTAACATTTCACAACTTAGTCCCACTGTCCACATATGTGAAAATGTTTAGGAAAACTATTTGCTGTAGAATTATTTTTTTTAATTTTTTTTAATTTTTATATTTTTGCTTGTATATTAGGTCCTACTAGTTACAAATCAAAAATGGAAATGGAGAATACACACCACATTTACGCTCTGGCCTCAGGAGGTTAAAACAAGAAATATTGACATGATAAGTTAAATACACAAGATATTTAAACTTGCTTTCAGAGATTCAAATTTGAATATAGTGTAATGTATTTGTCACTTGTTTTTCACTTGTTTAAGCTTATAACAACTGGAAAAGTGTTGCATAACCAAATACACTTATATTCAAGCAAACATTCTCTGAAAATGAATTATTTTATAGTGTTTTTAAAGATGTTTAGACCATTTTACAAAAAAAAAAAAAAGACGGAAGGACGAAGGATCTGATGAAGAATCAGATTTTTTGCAGTTCAGAATATTTAATCAGACTTTGCCTTTAACAGAGGTTAGACTGTGCAATATACAGAACAAAATGGATAATTACCAAGTTCGGCATAGTAGAAAGGGTAGTCGCCCAGGTAGGATGAGTACTGGGGCAGTGTAAAAAGACCACCAGGGTGACTGTTCCACATCAGGGTACTCCTGGAAGTCTGCTGAAGCACTCTGTCCTGAATGATCTACAAGAAACAAGTAAACAAACACCTTGCATTAAATGGCTGGTTGGCCAAAAATAATCATTTTGTTATCATCTGTTCACCCTGAAGTTGTAACAAACCCATATTGCATCTTTTTTTCAATACAATAAGGTGAATGGTAACCGAGGCTCATAATTTGCCTGAAATTTCCTTTTGTGTTCCTTGAGGTTTGGAACAACATAAGGACGAGTAAATGGTGATTTAATTAATCGTTTTGGCTGAACTATTACTTTAAGCATAAACACCTCAAGACGCTGCTAGTTTAATTCACTCAATGGTGACAGATGTGTCGTTTTTGTGAAAGGGTAAATTAATGTTGCAAATTGAAACTTCAGCTGAGGTGCAGCTCTCGGTCTATAAACTATAAGACAAATGATCAAATGCTCCACTGATTTCACCACCTTCATCGTGCCAATCAGCTGCTCGCAGCATTAAGAGAAGCAATTGCATCACTGGCCTTGAATGAAGCTCTATGCCGCGATTGGGTGCTGTAAAAAGAGACAAAGACGGATAGGTTTTTTTTTTGTTGCTGTCATTTTTTGGTTTATATTGTGCCCCTTGTTGCGAAAGTGGCTTGGCTTAGTGACAACCTAATCGTTCGCAACTGGAATGAGATTTCATACAAGCTGGATGTCTCTGAGATTGTGTCTTCAATGAAGATGCCTCATACTAGGCCTGGAGGCATTTTGTAGTACAAATTAATCTTATAGAATTTACTGAGAAGCTGGATCATCTGAGTGGATTCATTAGGATGCCGAGATTCCCTGCATTTCATCTCACTGGGTGCACACAAATGTTTTTCAAATGCAAATATAGTTTCTATAGAAAGAAATAACTGCATAATAAATTGTACAACCCCTGGCAAAACTTATGGAATCACCACAATCTCATTCACCCAGCTTTTTTACATCGTGGCAAATAAACAAATCACAGATATGACAACAATTTGTTTTTAATGGCTGAACATTCTGGCTTTGTGAAACATCCCTCAAACTAATTAAAAGAACATTATTTTAATTAATGGCATATTTTTTTCCAGATCAAGTAGAGGAAAGAATTATCGAGTCATCCAAAAAAAAAACAGTACTTTATTGCTCCTCCTCTGGCTTTTATGATGGCCTGAATTCTTTGAGCCATGGACTTCACTAATTAAAAACAATATTCTCCATCAAGCTGGTTTCAACTTTCTTGAATAGCGATTGACAGATCAGCCTTGCAGGATGGAGCCTTGTCATGGACCAATTTTTTCAATTTCCACCATAAATATGAGATCCAGACTGTTTTCTGGCAATGTAATTGAGTTGATAAGCCTTTCCTGAAGAAAAGCTTTAACACTCTTTGCTCTGTGGCAAGATGCATTATCATCCTGAAAAATGACTTCATCATTACCAAACATAGTTTCTATTGAAGGAACGAGAAAAGTGTCCAAAATTTCAATGTACACCTGTGCATTGACTGTTGAGGTAATGATTGCAATCTCCCCTGGTCCTTTACCTGACATGTAACCCCATATCATAAATGACTGGGTAAATGTGATTGTTTTCTTCAGGCAGTCATCTTTATGCGTTTCATTGGAACGGCACCAGATATAAGTTCCAGCATCATTGCCTTGGTCAACGCAGATTCGGTATTCATCACTTTCATCCAATCATGCACACTCCATGATTACTTCTCTTTAGCCCTCTGCAGCCTTGTTTTCTACTGTTTAGGTGTTTGTGATGGTTTTCGCTTGGTTTTTCAATATGTAATCTTTTCTATAAGTATCATCAGTGATTGATCTACTGGGGTTAGCAGACAACTGATGAGAGTTTTTTTAATTGCCAAAGCGATTCCAATATCTAGATATCTAGCAGGGTGGCCAATATCCCATATTATGCCGATGTATACAACATAATTTACAAACAAAAGGAACTAACTAACTAAATAACTGTTCAAAAAGTTAAAAAATAAAAATGTAGTTCTAAAAATTCTTATTCATTCATCTGATCTCATTTGAGCGTTTTTCCTTTGATTTCTTTTTGTCCCCCCTTGGTGCAGTCAATAATCATTTGACACCACTGAGATTAAGCTGTAGCCTTTCGCCCTTGTGAAGCCCACCTGTCATCTTAAAAACCCAATCTGAGGGGCTGATGAAAGGACATTCCTCTCGCTCAGCTAAAAGTCCTCCCTTTTAGTGACTGAAGACATGTGATTGACGACTCAATCTCGCAACAGGATGGCCGCAATCTTCCAAATGGAGGGGAGTGAATGAAAGAGACTCTTCGGATGCTGGCTGTAATTGCAATGAAGCAGTACCTTCACTGTGGGAGGCTGGGGGTTAGACAGCCCTGTCACTAGTTTAGAGTCTTTGGGGGTTAATTGTTGTGATTTGTTGATTGTAGATGCTTCTGAACTGTATAAAACTGTCAGTGGCTAGGCATGGAGTACAACTGCATGCAAATAGGCTAACTGTGGCAAATTGTCACACTTATTACATTTATGTACAAGTAAATACCTTTAAGTCATTACTAAAAAAAGGCGGCTGAATATTTCCACCATTTTTATTCAGGGAAAAAGAACAATTAATTGAACACATGCTGACATTGTGACAACATGCCCCAGTGGCGGGGTACCATATGTGGCAACATGTCACAGTGGAGCCGGTCATTAAACAGCCTATATTATGCTTTTTTATAGGCTCAAATGTGAGTCCACATTGAAGATTTGGGATTCAAAATCTAATTTAAGCCTGGAGAAATGTTTCAGTATTTTGAAAAATGTACAACAAAGAAACTATGACATAAAATGATTAAATATTTACACTCACAAGAACTTCATTAGGAATACTATGGTCCTAATAAGGTGTCCAACATGGTCTTCTGCTGTTGTTGTCCCATCTGCCTCAAGGTTTGACATTTTGTGAATTCTGAGATCCTGTTTTGCTCACTACAATTGTGCAGAGCGGTTATCTGGGTTACCGTATTGCCTTTTTGCCTGATCAAACCAGTCTGGCCATTCTCCATTGACCACTCTGATCAAGAAGGCGTTTCTGTTCGCAGAACTGCGGCACACTGGATGTTTTTTGTTTTTGGCACCATTCTGAGAAATCTCTAGAGACATATGTTTGAAAATCCCAGGAGATCAGCAGTTACAGAAATACTCATACCAGCCTGTCTGGCACCAACAATCATGCCACGATCAAAATCACTGAGCTCAAATATTTCCCCATTCTGCTGGTTGATGTGAACTTTAACTGAAGCTCCTGACCTGTATCTGCATGATTTTATGCATTGAACTGCTGCCACAGTTAAGTTGGTTTACAGATGTTCCTAATAAAGTGCCCAGTGAGTGCATGATTCTGCACTACATCTAGTTTACTAATCAAATGAGCAAATTTGTGTCATCTTGATACCTTTGTACATACGGTCAAATTCCCTTGCCTCCATTGATACACACAAGGTTTTTGGAACATTCTTAAACCATGATGGATAACTTTCACAGAAATTGTTATGGTGATAATTCAATTTGCATTAAAAATAAATAAAAGTGCTTTAAATTAGACAACAGAAGGGTTTTCAGAAGTGGACTCAGACTTCTGAACCCCACTGAATATCCTTGGATTAAATCTGGCATGTGAAAGTGTACACACTTCCACCCCTTCTCATACATCATAATATTCAACACTGTCAAAACTATTTGAACCCACAATTGGGGAGTAGCTTTTGTGTCTAAATCATCTCTAGTGGGCATCACAGCTGTGGAATGAGAATATTTATGTGTGTGTGTGTGTGTGTGTGTGTGTGTGACAGCAGGAGATGGCATGACTGAACAGTTATTACTTACTTCTAGAGTGGTGAGCACAATCTTTTCCAAGGAGGAGAAGTAGGCCTCCCACAAGAACTGTGTCTGCTGTCGCAGAGCTAGAATCTTATCCTGATGAATGGAGTGCACCGTGGACGGGATCTAAAAAGAGAGAGAGAGAGAGACAGCATGGTAAATCAGAACACTGCTGCTAGAGAGGTTATGTATGAGTGCTCAGTAAAAAGACCAAACAGAATGAAACTAGCAGAAAAGGCAAAGAGGAGAAAGAGGAATGATGAGGTGAAGACCTGAATGGTTGCATTTTCTCAGTGGAAATAATCAAATAGTGTATCTTGAACAATTTGTATTTCCCCCCCTGTTGAGAAAACAGATGAAAAAAAGGGCATCTAACAGCTCTAGTCTGGTTGTACTCAGCCCCATTAGCTGGTAGTCCAGCTGATCAACCACCTAAACCAGTTTACACCAGCTACTGACCATAAATGACCTGCTTTATTCAGCAAAAATCTATGAAAAAAAAACAGATCACATCACAGGCTTGTTTTTGTTAGATTTTCATCAGAATGCAGACCTTACATTAGAAGTCAAAGAGAGGGAGTCAATGAGTATTTGAGCAATTGTGGTAATTCAAATCTCTGAGGTTACACAGAATGGGCATAACAAGACAAGAGATAGGAGTATAGAATGGAATAACAGAGTTATTTATTTCTGACCTGCAGTAGGAGCCTCTCGTCCCCGATCACAGCAGCTGTGTTCCAGTCGATGACCTCGGAGAAGGGAAGTTCCCAGCCATTACTCAGCATGACCGGCACACAGGCAGCCTACACACACACACACACACACACACACACACACACACACACGCGATGGGGTCACAGTGTGAGTCATATGTGCAGTGTTTTGATTATGAGACAGCACAATTGAGAAAAGGCACTTGTATAAACTAGTAATAGAACAACACAATGGATTGCATATTAAATGGCTTCAACTGAATGCCAGAGAAGCCATTAGCCTTGTTATTGATACTAACTCAGAGTCCAGCATACAGATTGCAACAACAAATCCATTTATGCAATATACAGTTACTCATTATATAAGCAAATAGAAAGTGAGGAGGAAGTGAGGGAGAGACAGAAGAAAGCGGAGGACAATACAATAAAAAAAATTAAAAAAGGCAAATTAAAATTATTTTATAGTGAGAGTTGCGATAACAATGACTTTAATGTAGTAATCAGTTATGTTTATGGAGATGAGTGGGGCAGAGTATAGCCCCAGCGCACTATTGTCTATTGGTATATGTCGCGTTGATGTCACGTGCGTAATACGGACAGCAGTGATGACAGACAACCAGCAACTAGGGCTCTATATCAATATTTTGACTTCAGGACGATGCCAGCCTCTAGTACCTAGATACTGAAACTAATTCACTAAAGAACACTCTGTCCAACAGAAAAGTTTGGAAAACTTTGTAATAATTATTACAGTGAAAAACAATGCCTTACATGTCAATTACAGTATATAATTCTGAATTATTCTGAGCTCTGTATTGCCTATATTTTGTGTATTATATACAGTGAGGAATAAACTTAGATCATTAGGTTTCTACACAGCAAGGGTAAATTGCACCTCATCTATGCTTTTGGAAGGGCGATGTATATTGGTGAATATTGGAAGGAAGCAAGTTAACTTGTTTGGAAGGAAGTTAATTTGTGGGAAAAAATTTGAGGGATGTTTGGATTGAAGAAAGAGAAAGGAGGAAATAGAGATGTAAAGAAAGAAAGAAGAATGTCAAGAATAAGAATAACATATATATTCCACCACATTGTTTATGGAAAAATTATGGTGAGAAAAAAAAAGGGCACTAAAAGAAATGTGAGTTTCCTTTTAAGTGAGTTTGAGGTGTAGAAATGGAGGGATGAGCAGCTGCTGTGTCTGACAGCTGTTTGACGTAATGAGAACCTGCCACTCAAGAGGTCATAAAGGCGTCAGCTGAGCAGAGTGCACCACAGGGCATACAGTGGTTACAAACGTACACAGAGTGTGTGTGTGTGTGCTCCAGGGGTAAAACGCTGAGGTTTGGGAGTGTGTGCAAAATGAGAGCTATCAGGAAAGTGTGTGTGTATACTGTTTGGCAATACATGTGAGGGCCAAACTTCTGAAAATGGCCTCACAGTAAAATCTCTTGGAAGTGACTTATGAGGATGGTGAACATTCGCAAAAAAAGGTTCATAAATGGAAACATTTTGACTTAATTAAAATATGAAAATGCCATAAGGTGTAACAGGTACAGATAACAGGTGTAGGGCTAGGGTTTAGAAACTATAAATAGCTGAATTTTAGAACAACAGTAGTCAATGGGAGCATTGGGAGGTCCTCAAAGGAAGGAAGGAAGGAAGCAAGGAAGTTTGGAAGGACATATGGGCTGCACTCCACTTCACTTTAAACATCCACTCACTAACTTCTGTAAGCACTTCCCCTCTGGGAATCCCTGCCACCATTTTGGAAGTCCATTCCACTTGTTAAAGAGGGCAAGGGAACTTTCTGCTGACAGACCCTCAACCCCTTGATTTTGACTGACTCGATTGTGATGTAAAACACAACTCTAGTGAATGATATAACGGAGAATTGTTTACAGCTGTAAGTAAGTTATGTAAAATAAACAGTTTAGAAAAGTTATATTGATATTTAACTGTGTAATACTTGTAGCAAACTTAAACGGACACAGTCATAGCCTGAGTTCATTGCAATGTTACAATATTCATTTGTGTAAAACTTAATCCTTTCTAACAATTAATTCTAATAAAAAGTTCATTTATACATGACAAGATTTATGCATACACCACTGAAATCAGAACTAAACTTTACCTCAATTTGTGATCAATCTCTGAAGACATTGACATCTCAGGTGCAAAATTAGCCAAATACTTCCAAAAAATGTAATCATCCCTATTGCAAGAGACAACGAGCTACAAGTGATCAAGGGCTTAGGCCGTTCCATTTCAACCCATTGCAGGGGTTTTGCCAGTAGTCGGCAAGGCATTTCGCAACGTAAGCAACAACGTACATCCGTGATGGAGGGAAGTTTGCGAGGGGAGGGTGTAAAAAAGCCATGGAAAGAAGTTTAGAGTGACATACAGATGGAGGTTTGGAGGGACACATGATAGAAGGTAGTCTGAAAGGACATATGGAAGAAAGGACGTAGGGAAGAAAGTTTAGCAGGATGTATGGTAAAAAGGAAAGAAGGAAGAAAGGAATGATGTGTATGTGTGTGTGGTCACCTGCAGAGCCTCCAGGAAGCGAAAGGAGCCCAGTCGTCGTCCCCGTGGTACCAGACAGAAAGTAGAATTGTGCAGCATTTCACGGTAGTCATATCTGCAGAAAAACACACAAGCACAAATGAATGATACATATCCCCTATTTGAAATTCAAGTGTCATTTTTACACCACGGCTGTACTACTCTCTCCCTTCTCCACAGAGCCATAACTCGCCATCCCAACAGAAAGATCAGATGTTGCTGGGTAATGAGGTTATGACACATGCTTTGGTCAGGCAGCCACATTTATGAGCCGCATATATGTGCAGAATCTATTCAGGCACACACAAACGGTATAAACAGTGTGACATTTTATCTAAAAACGGAGTACACACACACACACACACACACACACACACACGCACACGCACGCACACGCACGCACACGCACCATCCGAGCGCAGATGTTTGAAGAGATAAACAGGCATGTTTTTCCTCATATCAAAGAGACAGTCCTTTCTCTGCCCCCTGTGCTCAGATCTCAGGTCAGCCACAGCAACACAGATGGAACAATGTCCTCTCACACGCACACGCAAAGATACACAAACGTCAAAGAGGTCGCAAGGTTAAAGGAATGGACAGTTATTTATTGTCCAGAAAATCATTCATCATTTACTGGTGAGCATATAAGGTGAAGGTTGCATGACCGCTCGTGTGTAAGTCAGAGATGCTGACTTCCATGCTGCCATTATCTGCCTCTACGATGATCTTGCTGACTCGAGTGCAGCTGTGCCGTTTGCCTCCTCAGCTCATTGGAATTTTATTACAGTCTGAAAATGGCTGTCTACACACAAACATGCACACATACAAAAAAACATGTACTGTATATTGAACAAATTTGAGTAACTGACAGGCAACTGAGGGGAGGATGGTACTCAAGAAAGAAAAAAAAAAAAAGGCAAATATAATGACATAAATGGGGTGTAGCAATTATAATTAGCAAAGTTTAAGAACAAATAGAAGTCAATAGGTGCTTTGGGAGGCCCACACAAATAAATGTGTAAAATGTAGTGTGTTTACAATTTGGAAGGAAGGAAAGAAAAAACAAAGAATAAACAAAAGAAACAATGAACAAAAAGTAAGAACAAAAGGAACAAAAACGTAGAATGAATGAAAGAACAAAAGAAAGAAAACAAACAAACAGAAAATTAAAGAAATAAAAAAAACAACGACCAACTAAAAATTTATACTGAATGATAGAACAAAAAGAATGAGAAAACAAAAAAGAACGAAAGAAAATCTAACAGAAAATAATGAAAGAATGAACAAATGATTGAACGAAAAGCACAAAAGAACAAATAAAATAGCAAACAAATGAAAGAGCAAAAGGAAAAGAACGAATAACGAAAAGAAATAAAGAGAGCAGAATGACAGAAGCATTAGTAGATGCTCACATTCAATAGAGCCTGAAATGCGCGCGCACACACACACTAGAACGAAAGAGAGGCACAGAGCCATTCTGTCGCAAAGTGAACAAACAAGGCATGCGTGTGAGTGCACACGCCCCAGCTGTCTGGATATCAGACTGATCCCGCGTTAATGTGATAGAATATGAATGAGGTTGGAGGGCAAGCCATGGTCTCTGTGGTGCCATTTCACATAGATTAGCTACCTGGAGTAATATCAGACAGTCGGCAAACACTGATGCTCACTCCGTGCCACACTAAGTTTGAGCAGAGGACAGAAATTGTGCTGACATTTTCTATATGGTGAATGAATTACTGGACACATGGTTCCCCGTGCCCCAAACAGCATTTTAAATAGTCAAAATAATGTTTTTCTTCAGCAACCCTGAACAGAAAGACAAACAGCACAGTAGCCATGGGTTTACATTATAAAGCACTATAAACCAGTTATTGTCATTGTCTTAACTGGCTGACGTGGGTGTATATGTGTATTACTGTCACTTTATAACTGTCTGCTACCTCAATAACTGCTATGTGCATAGAACACTATCTCATAGTATGTTATGTTTACATTTTTAGAAACTGTCATCTTTTTGCACTACTGAGTACTGGTCGGCGCTGCACTGTCTCTCACTGTGCCTATTGTCCTGTTCATTGTCAGAAATTTGTTGTACTGTCCCGTACTTTTTGCACATGTTTGCACGTGCACTTTATATAGTTATAAATAGGTTTTTTATATAGGTATTTTATTTCGTTGTGTTGTCTCATGTGGTCCTGTGTTGGTCCTTTGTTGTTTTTATGTAGCACCATGGTCCTGGAGGAACGTTGTCTCGTTTTGCTGTGTACTGTACTAACTGCATATGGTTGAAACGACAATAAAAACCACTTGACTTGACTAGAGGGTAAAACATCTGCAGAATTAGTACAGTGTTTGCACAAGATATGGTAAAAAATGTCATTACCATGTTCTTTTTTTTACATGGTACCATTGAAATAACATGGCATTTTAGACAAGTACCATGACAAAAACATATTTTTGGTCATGATAATGCGATGGTATTACTTGAAATACCTTCAGTAAAAAGTAAATAACATACCATATTAATCAATTACCATGGTTTTCGGTGCATGTCCCAAGGTAATACCATGTTTTTGGTCATGAACCTTGGTAACCCCATGGTATTAATTTAAAATACCTAGGAGTACCAATAAAATAGCATGGAATAAACATGGTAATCACTTACCATTACTTTGTAGACATGGTACCATTTAACTATAATGGTTTTCTTGATATATACAATGGTATTACCATGTTGTCCTTTGAAATACCTTGGAGTACCATGTGTACAACATGGTATTTGAATATGATAATCAATGAGTACCGTGAATATTTCGACATGGAAATTCGTAAATCCAAAGAAACCATAATGTTCTTGACATACCATAGTAGTTCCATGGTATCCTTTGCTATCAATATGGCAATCATTTGGTACCTTTGTATAATCAAATCTGATAGAATCATTGAACCATGATACAGGCACAGTCCTTACACTGTAAGGGTGTGTGTGTGTGCTTGTTTGATTTCAAAGTAGCTAATATTCTGTCAAACATCAAGCATCTTCTGACCTTGGGCAGCTCAGACCACTCCAAATAAAGAGCACAGTGAAGATGAGTGTGCGTAAAAGTGTGCGTTTATACACTAGTGAGGGTGTCTGAGTGTGTGATCGCGCACTGGCACACACAAATGTTTGTGTGGAGTGAATGTGTTGGAATGAGCAACTATGTGAGATGAAATGCATAGCAGAGAAAAGTGTTATGAGAAGTATTACGAGAAAACTGCCGTTGAGTGAATCAATATTAGAGTCTAAAAAGTGAAGCTCACCCTATGTGTTTGGGTTTATTTCACAGGTTGGGTACAATTATATTAACTTGCCCAAATAAAGCCCTAAACAAGCTTTATGCTGCATCTCCATAGCAACTCCAGCTAAATGCCTCCATTTGGAGAGTGCTAATCATATGCATTCTGCACATGGTTGATGGGGGAGCCAAGCATGTTTTTAAAATCTCCAATGTTTAATTTACCTCCATTTCCAGCACATTCAAAAACCTTCTCTCAAACATACTAGCCCCTGCTCCCAGATCCGAATGAAGATTGCCTGGGAAATTAGCCAAAATGGCAGTCCCTTTTGAGGCAAAACAATCAGCCTGAGGTGCAGTAAGCACACCTCCCAGACATAAACTCATGAGAACACCCCACAAAACTAACTGAAACTAAATATAGACAAGCATGTGTGATGTAGGAAATCATAATTTGAGACCACTTTAGCATAAAAGTAAACATGGGCATTCATACAAATATTGTGTTAATTTTCAACTGGTGACAGACTTATTCACAATCAGGATTGTTATGTTGACTAATATAAATTTGTCAGAGAAAATTTTATATTTAATTCAATGCAAGTAAAGATGGGGCAATGAGGAACAAAAGTAAACTTTACTGTGAACATTTTTCATTGATGACGCAAATTAATCAGTGATCGCATTTGCATGCACAATCTTACTCTGATTATCAGAATCAGAATGAGCTTTATTGCTTACACACACAAGGAATTTGTCATGGTGACAGAAGCTTCCAGTGAAAGAGAATTCAACATACACTCACCTAAAGGATTATTAGGAACACCATACTAATACTGTGTTTGACCCCCTTTCGCCTTCAGAACTGCTTTATTCTACGTGGCATTGATTCAACAAGGTGCTGAAAGCATTCTTTAGAAATGTTGGCCCATATTGATAGGATATCTATTGGGTTGAGATCTGGTGACTGTGGGGGCCATTTTAGTACAGTGAACTCATTGTCATGTTCAAGAAACCAATTTGAAATGATTCGAGCTTTGTGACATGGTTCATTATCCTGCTGGAAGTAGCCATCAGAGGATGGGTACATGGTGGCCATAAAGGGATGGACATGGTCAGAAACAATGCTCAGGTAGGCCGTGGCATTTAAACGATGCCCAATTGGCACTAAGGGGCCTAAAGTGTGCCAAGAAAACATCCCCCACACCATTACACCACCACCACCAGCCTGCACAGTGGTAACAAGGCATGATGGATCCATGTTCTCATTAGGTTTACGCCAAATTCTGACTCTACCATCTGAATGTCTCAACAGAAATCGAGACTCATCAGACCCGGCAACATTTTTCCAGTCTTCAACTGTCCAATTTTGGTGAGCTCTTGCAAATTGTAGCCTCTTTTTCCTATTTGTAGTGGAGATGAGTGGTACCCGGTGGGGTCTTCTGCTGTTGTAGCCCATCCGCCTCAAGGTTGTGCGTGTTGTGGCTTCACAAATGCTTTGCTGCATACCTCGGTTGTAACGAGTGGTTATTTCAGGCAAAGTTGCTCTTCTATCAGCTTGAATCAGTCGGCCCATTCTCCTCTGACCTCTAGCATCAACAAGGCATTTTCAGCCCACAGGACTGCCACATACTGGATGTTTTTCCCTTTTCACACCATTCTTTGTAAACCCTAGAAATGGTTGTGCGTGAAAATCCCAGTAACTGAGCAGATTGTGAAATACTCAGACCGGCCCGTCTGGCACCAACAACCATGCCATGCTCAAAATTGCTTAAATCACCTTTCTTTCCCATTCTGACATTCAGTTTGGAGTTCAGGAGATTGTCTTGACCAGGACCACACCCCTAAATGCATTGAAGCAACTGCCATGTGATTGGTTGATTAGATAATTGCATTAATGAGAAATTGAACAGGTGTTCCTAATAATCCTTTAGGTGAGTGTATGTACATACAAACATATATACATGACATAAACTGGTTTAACCAATAGCGCGACTTTGGGATGGGACTATGTTTGTCTGGCCAATTATTTTCATAGGTTATTTTCATATTGTCTACCCTCACTCTTGTAGAATTTACATTTGTATACATGGAACGTAGCTTGAAAATTTCAGATCTCTGTCTTTTAATTGCATTACAGTGCATTTGACCAGCAAAAGATTAGCACTCCAAAACGCAGAAGAAACATGATTCCTATTTGATTACAGTTTAATGGGGAAACATTTATAATCACAGTTACTGTAATTATATCCATTGTATAACCCAAATCATGCATATGAATGTTAACTGCAAGATCACAAATTTGTGTGTACAAATACAACAGCCAACCAGTCACTAGCAGGACACTCCAAGATGCTTACGGCTGTGTGTGTGTTTGTGAGCCCCTATGAAGTGTCCGTACTGTCTTTCCAGCACTCTCACTGTAACTAATTCATTATAACAATTAGTGCTCATTAGAGGGCTTATGCTAGTTTCAATTAGCATCCAAAACATAACAACCAACAGGCCTTCCAGGAAACATTCCCTTCATATAATCCTATAACAGCCATGTGCCCTGGCTACAACACAGGAATCAAATCTGGCTTCAATAAAGTATTATAATTTGTGACCATGTTTCTTTGTTACTCAATGGGTAATATTCTTTGTTAGCCCAAATTATAGGGAAGCATTTCTAGTTCCAAACTGGCTATTTACCATATGAGGTTCCATGACAGTTAAGCCCAAAGTATACTTTGAAGTGAACGCTCAGGACACGTGATGCAAATTTCATCTTCAGCAGACTGCTCGAGTACTGAACCCGTTCCAGATTTTTCTAACCACGCGTATTCTAAATGTGCTGAATGCATATGCACCTGGAATTATATGCACTTCTTAGTGGGTCCACAAGGTGGTAACACTCACGGTGTTGTTGTCACAAAGAAGCACTTGAAGATGTAATCTCCGCTAAACAACAGGACATGAAGCAGGAAACAACAACAACACTGGAAGCACGTGAGATCAGGAGATACATGCCTTTGTATAATTTGAGCCTGAAGGAATATAAAGACATCTTTATGGGTCTAAACTCCTGAATAGAAATAGTACAGGATCTCAAAGCAGTCAGAGCACACATGCGCCAACTATCTGTGTATATGCGCACAATAAACAGAGTATACTTTGCAAGGCTGCACGTTTGATAGTATGCATATGCTAAGCGATCATGTCAAAACCGAAGTATACACTGGAATTTAAGAATTTAATCTACATTAAGCATGACTGAATACATGTATATCCATATGTAAGCATGACTCTCTCTAAAGAGTCTAAATATGAGTCCGCTTTACTCATTTCTACTCTTTAAGACTTCCACTACCATTTCCTTTTCAAGCATATCAGCTTCAGTTGTTGCAGACACTTGATAGGCTCGTCTCGTACAAAAACCTGAAGTCTATCATGAAAATCTTCTCAATTTGTCCTTTCATCTACCTTCCTCTCAACTTAAACCAGATTGAGACTAATGTTTCAGTTTTGCTAAATCGTGATTCGAGCTTTTGGATGATGGTCTTGATACAGAATGAAGGAAGATCAAATAAAATATTTAAGGTAGTGTCCATCCATAATGTGCTCACCCTCTTGTCATGCAAAACATGTATGCCATTATTTTTTCAATGGGAAATTTTTTAAGAATCTTTATGCAGCTTTTTCCCCCCAAGCCATGCTAGTTCATAGTGACCACATATGTCGAAGCTCTAAAAAGAACAAATAAAACGCACAAAAAAGTAGTCCATATGACCTATTTGCGAAGTCGAAGCTCACATCTAGCTAGTGTTTGCGTCCATAACTTAAATTATCGGCGCCATCACTGGTAGCAAAACGTTCTCACGTGTTTAATAACAAAACATGTTTTATATTTTAAATCCGGAAATGTTATCATGCTAGACGCAAGTTTTGGAGGAGGTAAAGATTATCAGTGAGAAAAAAAAACTTAAAATGTATAGTATGACTTTAGAAGACTTTGCACATGTCATATGGACTACATTTAGGAAACAGCTTGCTATATATTTGTTGTCCTTTCTGGAGTTTGACAGACATGGTCACTACGAACTGTCATCGTGTAAAGTAGTTGTATAAGAGTTTGGAATGATGTGTAAATAAATCATTTTTATTTATTATGCTTGATTGGACTGTCAGCACACAGGGACACCTAGGTCCATACAAACCAGTTATTCTGTCAGGACACAGGGACAAAAACGTGTCTTGATTGGCTGGCCTGTCAGCGAACAGGGACACACTTTGTAAAATACTGGCTGTCCTGTCAACATAAAGGGATATATTTTAGTTCTGACTGGCTGTGTGGGCCTGAATGGTTGGAAGTGTGATTCAGACCATGGCATGTTGATGACCAGATGTGTCTCAAAGCACCAGTTTATATCCAGATGGTTGGCAGGACTGCGATGACGTGACTTTGCACTCAAGTCTGATTTGGGACATATCAGCACAAGCCCACATGCAGTCTCTCTTTATGTTCTGCGTGAGAAGCATTTACAGATGGAATAGTCTTCTTTTTTTTTTTCATAGATCACAGACTTCAGCAGTTAAAACATTCTTAAGGTGTCAAAGCGCTAAACAACTAAGTGGGCTGAAGTTGTGCTGTGACAACCCTTTGTACTGGTAAAACCCTGTTTTGGTCTGAATCTGTGCAGTCAAGCAATGGGAGGAAAACAGCTCCTAATCAGCATTTGTGAAGGGTTTTGATTGCCAAACTTAAATCAAAGGAGCCTTTTTAGTTGGAGTCAAATGCCTGTGAAGGCTGAAAGCGGCATTTCAGACTAAACTTTTATAGACTCCGACGATCTACAAAAACGAATAAACTTTGGAATCATTCAGTGACACAGAAAATACGTTTTCTCCAAACAGCAAGTAGACCAAAATATTTCACAGGAACAAGGCGGGCAGCTAACTAAAATAACACCACCACTCAAGATTAAAGGCTCCAAGCAAGTTTAGAACATTTCAATGGTTTTACTTGGTCTGATATTTTAGCCAAGATGAACTCCTACTGATGTAATCAAAACCGGCAGTCCCATTTACTGTATTCCTACCCACCCAAAGTTGAACAAAAATTCATAATTACCTCATTTATTTGCAAACACATTTAAATTTATTCTATTTTAGGGCTAAATCCACAATATTGTCTCACCATATGTAGCTCTAATACAGAGAGGTAGACAGGGAGGGCATACACAATTATAGCTGACTGGGCTTTGCAGATGGGGTCTTCCAATTGCTGGTAGACTCCCTAAAGACCCTGAACTTCAGTAGTCCCAAATTCAGCCACCCAAAACCATATGCCATGCCCTGGCTAGTGCATGTCTCTAAAATCAAAAAATTCTTATTTTCATAATAAAAAATAAATAAAAAAAAAAATCTCCTTAAATTTCACTGAAAGTTTTTAAAGTAAACAATATTGAAATACTGATTTTTATTATATTTTATAATTTAGATAATATTTTATTATATATTTTTTGTATGACATATACTGCCATTTGTATGACATATACTGCCAACATTATCATGAAAATGATGTTATAATGTTTTTTTTTTTATCGTGGTTTTCCCTTAAAACGAATTAAAACGAATTAATTTTTTTACTTTTTAAATGAACTTGACATGTTCTTCTAGGTTTCGTGTCTGACCCAAGCAGCATTTTCAAATAAATTCCTTTGCAGGACAATACTATATAATGGTGGGTCTCTTAGAGCTAGTCACATAGCTAGAAGGACAACAGACAAAGGCGCAGGGGGTGGTCAACAGAGGTCATATTGTGGTTTTGGACACTGTGGGTACAAAATACCATCCATAATAAAGTCTCAACAAAGAAGCTAATTCTTTTGGGAGGACACCGCAGCTGGTGTCAGGTTGCTCAGACAGAGACTTGCAGTGAGGAAATCTGGGGAGGAGGATGATGAAACAGGGACACTGCTGAAACAGGACGGAATGGACAGACAATTAAGAATGAGGGGAGAGCGAGACTGAGGGGTAGCTGCTGCTGCTCTCTCTCCACTGGGACAGGAAGTAGAGGGAAGAAACATTCTGCACCTGTGTCCTCAGATCTTTGCACACCATGGCCAGAAATAAACCAGGGCTCACCGAACTAAGCAAAAAATGCCCCAAATATTGAAAATATGGGGGCAAAGATGCTGCTGTAGTTTTATTATCTGTTATATATCATAATATTCCATTCCAAGCCTATCTAGCCTATGGGTTTAGTGCCTCAGCAGACACTGTAGTGACCTAAAGCTGTCAGATAAGTTCTGTATTTGTAGACTCAGAGGTGCGTGTTGTTGAATGTGTAGCTAATATGAAGGTTTGTTTGTTTAAAAAAAGCTCAAATCAGCTCTGAGAACATTGAATGTGCATTAAGCATTATTTACAACTAATTTTGTGTTTAATGTTGAAACAATTTTATAGATAACAGCCCTATTTGTTCAAATTTGATATGTTTTTTTTTGCTGCTGATTACGAAAAAATGCTTATATATAATATGCATGAATGTACAACCCCAATTCTGAAAAGTTGGGACAGTATAGCAAAGGGTGAATACAATTTACAAATCACTCCTTTTTGTTTTTATTTGCATTTTTCATAGTCACAACTTTTTCAGAATTGGGGTTGTATTATATATAGACACCCCAGAGGGTTAAAAATACATGGTCACACTATTCCAGACTTACTGAGCTTGAAGAGAACTGCTATCAGCCACCATTCAAACCTTGTGCTTCAGTTTAGAATGGTTTGCAGTTTTAGCTCACAATTAAGTGAAACTCAGCAAGCCCACTGAAGCTCATTAGAGTCCGTTAAGTCTGAGACTGAGAGAAGTGTTGTCTGAAAAATTAATGAGAAAACTAACTGATAAGGCTTTCCCCACTCCTGAAAAGAACACTAATTAAAGGAGAGAAGATTATAAATAAAGAAAGGAGGGTGGGGGACTCATTGGTAACCTGGCAACCAGCTCTGATGTGTGAGAATAATATTTCAAGACTTTTTTGATATGGAGCACAATGCACACACAGGACAAATGGATGGCAGACAATAAGAGTCAAAAAGAACTATTTACATTAGTGTGTAGAGATAAAAAGCACTAGATACAGGATAAGATGGAGGGAAGAGTGGAGGGATAGCTGCCAGGACAGAATAAAATGTAAGATGAATGAAACTGTACTGGAGAATGATGGAGATGGAGAAGGCATTGTGAATAATTATGAAACAGCACATAAATCAGACTGTGGGTTTTAACTAAGTGAGGATGGGGGAACGATTTAAAGGAAGTGATATAGAGAGATACACACAAACCTTATAGCTGTTTGTGAGGGAAGTTCACACTAACCCAGGTTTCTGCACTGACTGCTACTTCCAAAACAAGGAGCCAATATTTATATCTTCCCAAACAGAAGGATTCTGTAACCAAGAAGCCTGACATCAGTCTAAAAGAATCTGCGCTCCTTAGCTTCAAAAGCTGCACTACTCATCGGAAAGTGTTACAGCACAGAGCGAAAGAAAGAGGCTCACAGAACGCACCATGCCAATTACGCCACAAAACCACACTCCGTTGGGACAGCAAAAAAGTCTGCTACACTTCTATAAACACAAGCACACCTGTGTGTAAATGTGCAGAGAGATGCCCCAGTGCACAGAAACTTAGATAGCCGTTTTGAGTTTAGGCAAATACAGGCAGTTTGCATACAGTTCCTTACAGTGACAATGTATGCATCAGCCTCCAGCGTGAAGTGGTTACCAACGATGCATTCTCAATCTGTTATCATGTATTACAGTGAAGGGCTCAATATTAAAGATGTGCTGATTGTACAGGGCCAAGGTGAGATTTTCGGGTCAGCTGACGGAACAGTCACTTGGCTAATTGGGCCAGTGCGGTGTTGTCAGTAAATGTCCATCGATCATTTTTTATTTTTTTATCTTACACCAATGGTTTTCTGCAAAGAATTGAACATAGAGCTGGGCAATGAAATGATATCTTTATTTATAAATAAATAAATAAATAAATACATAAATAGATAGATAGATAGATAGATATATCTCTCGATGATAAACTTTTGAGTTATTTTCTATATTTAGCTTATGTTTTACAGCTAGACGATCGGATCAGGTATGTGTCACTAAAAGCACAAACTGTTCTGCAAAGTTATACACACTAGCTAACTGGATCACAGTCATGAAATCCGCCTGTTTGGAAGTAACAGCAGGCTAGCAGACTACCCTACTGTCATGGAAACTAGCTACCTAGCTGTCAGGCTAGTATGGTATTGTTGTATACTGAAGACAGCAGCACTGACAATGCAATTAATATACAGCTATCAACTGAACACCATTGCCATTTATTTATATACCATTTAAGTAAACTTTTTTTTTTTTTGGTCCATAGTGCTGTCATGGGCAAGAAAGTGTTTTTTCTTCTTGTGATGTTTATAGGTGGCTGGAAATCCAGCTTACTGTTCCTTAGTGCCACCTACTCCACAGAAGTGTGGAGCATCACAAGAACATCTTTCAGAAGAGCCAAATGTCCGCTCAAGATGAAGAGGCGTCACACACACTTTATGTAGGATTAAATCCTAAAACAAGTATACTTTAAAAGGAAACCAACCCCCTTTTGTTGAAATAGCAAAAACAACTTGTGATGGTCTTGGAAGCATGGGTTAGAATTAGTTAAATTAACAAATCAGTGGCGTAATGTTTTGCATTACCAGTGAAAATCAAGTGTTTTCATGAATTTATAGCAGCATATCATCAAGCTTTTTCCAATTTTCATTATGGTGGAGACAGTGAGAATTCTGGCAGGGTAAGTAAAAAAAACGTAATAACTGGCCAGGTGAAAAAAAAATATCTTGTTGAACCCTGCAGTATCAGCAAGTATTAAATAACCTGATGAAATAGGCACCATTCTGTGGTTTCTGTTTGGTCTCCAAAAATTTGTATAAATAAAAACTAAAAACAATTCAAGCTGAAATAATAGGACAAATTGACACTTGTATTTGCTGTTATGGCAAATACATGGGCTGAACAGTGCAGGTCAAATAATTGGTGAATATTAATTTGATAATATGAAATGATCTCCTCAGAGTGGATATGTTATTAGCAACAGTAAAAAGAAAATGACCATGAACAAAAACCCACAAAAAGACTTAAAGCCTATTAACATGTGCAAACAGGAGCAGTGTCTTATCTCTTGCACACTTTAGAAACCAGAAAACAGATTAGCTGCATCTCACATCACATACTTTTGCACTATTCTATACCATTTTGTAGTGCAAGTAGTGCGAGTAGTATGTTCACACTAAAAATGCAACAAAAATGTTTTCTTCAATTGAAATAAACTGTGTGTGGAATGCTGGAAACTTAACACACCCAACAGTCACTGCTTGCCTAAAGTTACCATCACCTCACGCTGTGTAAATACTCATTATTAATACATTATTTTAAATAAGTGTTAAACCGAGTTTGGTCAATGCGCTAAAGCTAGTGCCAACTCATCGTGCGTGCTTAAAACAACACTTCTGTCAACTGAAAAACAGTGAATGCTTTAGTGTAGTAAAAATATGTTAGTGTTCCATTTGAAACAGAACACATTTAAAATTCATACACAACAGTGTACAGTGGCCGAGTGCATAGGGTATTGCTTAAGTGTATTGTGTCATTTGGGACAGTTTGTCAGTCACCATTTTACACTTAACACTCTTTGGATTCTAAATAAAGATTTTTGTAGTTCTTTGGAGTTAATTTATCTTTTGTTTTTGAGCCCTTGACACAGAGTATAAAAATCTTACCCGTTGATGCCCTAACTTTTCTTTATTAGTTTCATGGGAATTTTTGCTTTGTAACATGTGGGAACATCCCTTTAATTTAAACCATGAGAATCTGTCAGTCAACGTGATAGTAAGAAAACAACAGACACCTTGAGGCCTCGCTGCAGAGTAAAACACTCAAGCAGAAACTTCACAAAACGGTGATGTAAGACCATATGTCAGGGAATGTGACAAATTATTTGAAAAGTCATCAAAGCTCTCTTTTTATTTAAAAAGCCAACAAGCTCAATGTCTTGAATCTGACAGGAAGGCTTATGCTTCACCCCCCAGCTGTAGCAGTTCAAAGAACTCAATAAAACATTTAAGACAAGACTATGAACCCTCTTTTCTCGACACCGTATATGACCTGGGGTTAAATGCATTTAATTAGAACATGGGATGCTTTCAACGCTGCCTTCCCCAGCAAAAAAAAACAGCACATACACCGATCAGCCACAACATTAAAACCACCTGCCTAATATTGTCCCCCTCATGCCACCAAAACTGCGCCAACACACATCTCAGAATAATATTCAGAGATGGTATTCTTCTCACCACAATTGTACAGAGTGGTTATCTGAGATACCGTAGAATTTGTCAGTTCAAACCAGTCTGGCCATTCTATGTTTACTTCTCTCATCAACAAGGTATTTCCATCCACAGAACTGATGCTCACTGGATGTTGTTTTGTTTTTAACACCATTCAGGGTAAATTCTATAGACTGTTGTAAATTAAAATTCCAGGAGATCAGCAGTTAGAAAAATACTCAAACCACCCCGTCTGGCACCAACAATCACACCATGCTCCAAATCACGGAGATCAAATTTTTTCACCATTCATGCTGTCTCCAACTCGAATGGAATTTAGAAAATGGCTGCTGTATAAACAGAAGACGTCAAATAGCTCTGTGGCTTTACACCACGCCAAATGGCACATCTGGGCAGCAGCTTCAAAGAAAGCTTCACATCCACCTTTGAGTGCCAAGCCAGGTGATGAGTTACTTCTATATCCCAGTGTTTGATAATAGGATGCAAGTGCAAATCTAAAGCAAATTGACTGCTCCATCTTCCTGCCTGGAACCCCTCACACATAAAAGGTTTTCCCTGTCGAAAAGGACAAAAGCTGTATGGAAAACATTTGGTATGCACTTTGCCATTTTCATGGATTTTGGTTAGCAGAGAGGCAGGAGTTAATTTGATGGCAATGGAAACAATGCAGTAAAGTGATCTAATGTCATTTCCCACAACATCTGTGGGAAGCTGTAAAGGTCAGGAGTTTCTACTTAATAAGACAGCTTATGAAACTATGAATTTCATAATTATGAATTTCATAATGGGGAAAATATAATGTCGGCAGGAACAGATTTCTCTAAGGTCACATTGCTAATTTAAAGGACACTCGGACAGTCTCCATGTGGACGCATAAGCAAATCTATGGTCACCTCAGATCACCAGCTCATTAAAAATAAAAGAGAAGTATTTGTAATGATGTGAGGTTGAGTAAATTATGACAAACTTTTTATTTTGGGTGAACGATCTTTTAAGTCCATACATAAGAGGGTTGATAAAATTAACAAATAGTGACAACAGGTTGAGATGTTAGTGAATTATTTGCCTCTTTATTTGGCCAGCATAGTGCAGCATATTTGTGTTGAGTTTGTATGATGTTCAATGTCTTATGTGTTTAAACTCATATCTCAAACGGTTCTTGAGGTGCTGCTCCTGGGATAGCTCCATCCACACAACAATAAAGCACTGCCTCCCAAGTGTGGTGACATGAAAGAGTGCAGTTCAGCTCACATTTGTCACTCATGGTGTCCTCGCTGACACCTCCAGTGTCATGGTGCGGTCATTTAGCAAATAGTGAGGACACCGGGGAATCTTCCAGAAGAGAAACCAGAACTATCCGAATGATCCAACCCCAACCACTTCAAAGGAATTCTCGAAGCCCTAGGCACATGTGATTTCAGAGGTCTCGTCTAGTGTAAAAAGCTATTTTAGAGCAGTGATTACCTGTGAAAGCAAGATATTAAATAAAGCTTAGATTTGGCTTAAAATGTGTCCAACATGTTAGGTGACCAATTACTGTAATGCCAAATTAATGCCAAACTGTAATTTTTTCCCATCAGTCTGACCAACTCACTTAAGTCTTAATGACTACATTTACAAGGCTATCAAAAAACGGCTTATTGTGAAGTGACATTCCCGTTTACATGCAGCATTCTCCACAGCAATGTAAAATCTCAGCAAGGCTTGTGTAAATAACAAACACGGCATTGTCTTTGCTATTTCAGTCTCCGTTGCTTTGCTTTATTTCCAGATATTCCAGATTTGTTGCCGTGTTTGTTTCCTCGACTTTCTATCGCAACCTGCAGTGGAGTTGCACTAGAATAGTGGGGTTTCCCTCTTGCAACAGGCTCCGGGATTCACCCAATTCCCCCAAAGAGCGCATATACGCAAACTTGAGGGACATTCAATATTTTTCATAGGTGGGTTAAAATGGGTATATAGTATATGCTTTTTCTTTTTAGTGTATGCTATGCTTTTTCCATCGTACTTCCAGAAATGTTGAATTTCTTTCGCTGTTTTGACTTGAGCTCCATCATATGCATGAACAGACTGAATAGCAAACGTCATATCAGAATCAGAATCAGCTTTATTGCCAAGTATGCTTACACATACAAGGAATTTGTCTTGGTGACAGTTGCTTCCAGTGTATTGTTATGCACTGGAAGCTCCTGTCACCAAGACAAATTCCTCAAAAACTTTATTAACGTAGCTAATGGGTTTGCATGTCATGTTGTCCGGGAGAAACCCGATGTGTTAAACAATTTTCCTTTAATCCCTCAATGGTGAAAGGAAATCAGCATTCTAATTTACATGACGCTTCATAACACCACTTTCTGCAAAAACCCTAGAATAAACTGTTTTCTTAAGTGCGGGGTCATTGATTATAATGTTTGCAACAGTTCTCAAGTAAATAATACATTGAAAGTGAAGATTATCAGTGAATATATTTTAGTCTGTTCCTCACAAAAAGCTATTGCATGGCTTTACAAAATTAGGAATACAAGTTGTGTGGACTTCTTTTATAGTGCTTTCCTTTTTTCTTCTTCAATTTTTGAAGCTTAACAGCATTGTTAACGTTGTATGATCTTCATGGCAAATCTCCAAATATATCACACATGCCTATTCTGTATAATTTGCCACTTGCATTGTCAAGGTGGTTAGTTTTTGTAGCCTCTTCAAAACTGTGAAGCTCACTAACAATAACTAGTCAGACTTTCCAGACACACTTTTCAACATCCACATGACTCACTACTCTCAGTTTAGACAATAACTTTTCACTCAAGACAATGACTTATGTTCTTGGCAAACATTGGTTCCAAAGGCCTATATAAGAATCACAATCAGGCTCTCAAAGAAAGTGATTTATTATAGACTATGACTGATCTGCCACATGTTTCATCTGAACATCAATGTTTTAGACAGGAGGGACGATACTACATCTCTAATACACAAGTGTGTCAATGGTGATACAGGCCAAATTCCAATTCGTATACTAAAAATCCAATAGGGTTCTGCCAAAATAATAATATATTTTCTCATGATATTGTAAAGATACTTTTGATCCCTGTATCAATATTTTTATTAACCAGTATTGTATTCATATCATGTCCAACATGTCAATAATTAAATATCTTATAGTATAAATAAATGCAAACAATAAGACTGGCATTTCTCAATGTGGTCAGTCACTAGAGAGATTGAAACTCAACCATATAATTTGCTGGGTCTCTCTCCCGAGTTTGGTGCAGTCGTGATCCAATAATATCGTATGGTATCACCATTTATTGGATCGTGACATACGTATAGCAGAGTACCCTTTAGTCCTATGAAGTATACTTCACAGCAGACAATTCTTAACATATTTTTTACATATTTTTCACAGTTATTTTCATGTTTCCATAACTACACTGCCTGGCCAAAAAAAGTAATGGTTTGGATTTAAATAAGTAGATACTTAAGAAGCTAGGATTGGATCATTATTGCAGTGATTGATATGTTTCAGCTAGCAACATGTCTTTGAACCCTAACTGATGCATTGTGTGTCTTATCTTAAACATCCATGTCGGAAGATGTATCCTGTGGTCGTGGAAAAGATGTTAATGTGTTTCAGAAGGGGCAAATTATTGGCCAGCATCAAGCAAAGAAAACAAGGAGATTGTGGAAATCATTAGAATTGGGTTAAGAACTGTTTAATCCATTATTAAACCCTGGAAGGATGGTGGTGAACCTTCAGCTTCATGTAAGAAATGTGGTTGGAAAAAATCTCTAATCATCGTGATCGGAGATCACTAAAACGCTTGAGAATTTATAGGATTGGAACTATACAGCTGCGTGACCACAAGAAAGCCATTTGTTAGTGAGGCTAATATGAAACAATTATTCAATTTGCAAGGTTCAAAGTCCAAAGATTGCAATGGACAAAGGTAATGTGGTCTGATGAGACAAGATTTACCCTATTCAAAAGAAATGGGTGCATCAGGGTAAGAAAGGAAGCGCATGAATCGATGCACCCGTCACGCACAGTGCCCACTGTACAAGCCTCAGGAGGCAGTGTTATGATATGGGGTTGATTCAATTGGTTAGGTCTAGGCTCAGCAACATTATGTGGCAATAAAATGAAGACAGTTGACTACCTGAATGTAGGACTGGGTGATTAGTCAAATTTATTTTTCAATTACCATTTTGGCTTCCATGAATATGAAAAACTAATCAAGATAAAACGATTATTGTGCTGCATCAAGTTTTGCAATGTTATATCTTTAAAGCATCTTTTATTAAAGGAAGCGGGTTATGAAAATAAACTTCGAAACTGGCCTTTCTATGTGTGGTTATTGCCACGTCTATTAGTTGCGTGAGGTGACCAGGGAAGAGATTGAATCTTCTCCTGGCTGATGCACAATTTGGCTCGGGGACGTTCGTCACTCACATGCATTTGCTGCAGCTAGATTATAACGTGATGGCTTGTGATGTAGTGAATCATAAAATATGTATTATGAAGAAAATCGGCAATGCGCCACTCTATTAAGAAGAGAAAGTTTGTTTTTTGTGAGTTAAAGATGGATCAAAGCGAACATAAATGGTGAGAGAGCGTAGTCTTCACCCATTATACACTAGAACAAAATACGTTTTCGACTAGTCTTTTTTGGCTTGTTTTCCAAAATAATATCTAAAACTCCTTTAAAACAACATACATTTACTTTAGGAGCTATACTGCAGAAGAAAATATTGTTATCGGAGCATACGGAATACAATATTTAATTAGGGCTCGACAATAACGCTTGTACGGGACAAGTGGATATTTGAAGGGGCAAGTGAAAAGAACATTTTACTTACCTGACAAACAGACTGATTCAAACGTACATAGCGAAAAGATAACCAGCTATATTTGAAATAGCCTAGGCCTGTGTCACTTATTAGAAAGTTAATATTCTTATTTTGCTGTTGAAAGTAATTTTATAATTCGCTAGCGATCTAGCAATAGCTGCGCCCTGTTTGATTGACAGGTGGCATAGGTGTGTGCGCTGTGCACCTGAACAAATCCATTTCACAATTCCGCCAAAAAAAGTGGATTTGTATTAAAATGTTAGACTGCAAGTATAAATGTAAGCTAACAGACCTGCTGCTATCTAGTGTATCACTATAATAATCAAACCATAAGAAAACGAGAAAAAACTCACTGCTCTTGACTGGTAACTTTAGTAGCATTAAAAAATATGAATGTATTATAATCATACAGTGAATACCAGTAGTAGTTTTATGTTGCATTTAATTCTGAATGTTTACTTGAATACTTTAAACTGCTGTTACATTTTTTTAAAGCTGTTACAAAAAGCACTGAATTTTCTTAATTTGAATTTTTTGTTCTATTATTTTTTTATATATTTCTATTCATTGCTGTTTCTTATTGTTATTTTATTACTGTTTACTGATCTTGAATAATAATAACTTGAAAACATTCTTCCATAATTATCATATTAGTTAGTGTTATTATTTGTTGAGGTTTTGACGCTGGTATTGAGGATCATCAAATTTCACTACCGACTACTGACATTTTGGTATTGTGATAATGTATAGCCTTTAATGTATATGGTAGATCTTGCTGCAATACCATGATGAAAAGATCACATTCCATAGAACTATGAGCATCTCAGCTGTTAATGGCGATGGAGGCTTTCCTTTATTTGACTATAATAAATAACAAAATAATTGTTAAACTGTTAAAAAGCCTTGTCCCCTACACAGTGCAGTTTACATTTCAAGTTCAAGGAAATCCACTGTTAAAAACACAATACATTTTTTTTTTATTTTTATGATTTCTGTCATAATCAAGCAGCCCTACCTGAATGTACTGTAGGACCAGGTTATCCCATTAATGGATTTATTTCTTCCCTGATGGCACAGGCATATTACAGGACAACAATGCTAAGATTCATCTGGCTAAAATTGTATAAGAGTGGTTCAGGGTGCATGAGGAATAATTTTCACACATTAATTGGTCACCACAGACTCCTGACCATAACCCCATTGAAAGTCTTTGGGATGTGCTGGAGAAAACATTATGCTGTAGTCCGACTCTCCCATCATCAATACAAGATCTCGGCCAAAAATTAATGCAACTCTGAACGAATGCACACCGTAATCAAAGCTAAAGGTGGTCCAACGAAACGGAGTATGCAACTTTTGTTTTGGCCAGGCAGTGTACATTCTGAGCTAATATTGTTCTGGTTTATTTTAGGATCACAGTGCAATTTTATAATGTAGTATATCCCAAAATTGCCAAACTGGCTGGCTTGATACTTTATACTTGAAAAGTGCATAATCTATAACCAACACAACACATAATTTTCACCCTTAGGAAAAGTGCACAGGTCATTCAAACATCAATTTGACTAGCATTAGAATTAATGTGCTAAAAGAAAAATGGAAAAATGTATTATGCAAATTAGTGAGCTAAACCATAAACAACCAGCAAATAATGTGCTTTGTGCCTCCAAGAACAAAGTGAAATGCTTGCTAACTTCAAAGCAGCCAAGAATGAAACTAGACAGAGGCAATTAGCAATGCTCTTTAGCACAACATTAGTCAGGAGCTCAGATATAAATCTCCAACATGCAGGTCGTGATAATCTTTAACTTCTCAGAAATGCCACAGCATTTGTCGCAGAGAAAGATTCGCCCAACCTTAGCTGACAGACAGTGGAAATGGCCAGATTGTGACAGATAAACAAACAGACTTTGTAAATGTCATGCTGCTAGAAGAACAGGGTGCGCAATAGCTTTATCCTGCTCAGTGGCCTGTAATGATGGAATCGGTCGTGTTGATTGGAGAAGAAACAAAAGGCCCAACTGTGATTGGGCAAAGACAGAGTTCCAACCAGAGCAGATAGAATGTCAGCAGATCTGACAGTGCTGAACTGAGCCTCTGTGGAGCGTGGATGCTTCAGAGGTCAGGGAATGCGCTGTAGTGATATTTAATCAACCTGACAGCTCTCGGTCTAGAAGTCAGTTCCTGTGAAAGAAGCCTTGTTCAAAAGACAGGCCTTGCTTTAAATGTGACTGCTTTGAGGGAAATTCTTCAACTAAAGACCTACTGCTGAGATTTGAGGAACAAGGTGGGGGTTAGTGGTCAAGACAATATGCAGATAACATGAAAGCCATCATCTTTTGGAAATCCATGAGCTGTGTCTGAAACCAAGGCATATGCTTTACTGCCAACCTGATCACATGGGAAGTTGCCATGTTGTATTCGAGAGTTGCAGTACCCTAGGATTGGCCACATTATGCAGACTCACCATCAAGCACTCTCTCTTACCAGATATTTTTTCATCGGCTCCACTGTGTTTACCTTTCTCTGTGGTGTATCCGAAGCGAATTGCACCAGCAGCAAGGGAGAACCGGGTTTGGCACCGTAGTTGACAAGATGGGGTGAAAACAAGACAAGCCTTGTTACATTCATACATCTGCACACTGCCTGCAAAGGCAGCAGTTTTCTGATTTCAGACACAGCCATAGTGTTTTTGTTAGATTAGATACAGACTAGCAGTCACAATGAAACTGGATATAATTCATTCTTGTCATTTTTGACAAAATCAATTTTGATTCAAGGAGTCACAACATTTAATAAACTTCCAAATCCAGCAGGAAAAGAGGGGGTGGGAAAAAGTACTACATGCGTATGAAATGTGTTCACACGACTTGGGTTGGATGAAGGTGACAATGGGTTGATTCTAAAAGTGCAATGGGAGACACCACGCCTTTGGCGGTGCATTGACGAGTTAACGATGACTTCGCCACTTTCTCTACTAGCCCAAACTGCTAAAATCACTAAAGATGCCTGGATCAAGTTCCTACACATATGCCGGCTAACCGCAAAACATCAAATCCTGACATTCTGTTTGCAGAGACATGGGACACATTAAAACTTGGATCATCAATACTCAAACTTGTCATATCAAGTTATATCCCCCAGGGTGAATCCCAAATGCTCAATTAACATTCAAGACAATCTTAGTGTTTGATAACGTTGTCGAAAAGAGGCGCTTGTGCAATATAAACCGTATAAAAGATATACATTTATGCATTACTAAAAACTCTAGAAGCAGCACTCACAAAGGTTATGTTCACAAAATAGCAGAATATGGTTGTCAGTCCTGTTTTAGAGTGCTATATACATTCATAGATTTGTGATGTGGGCGCAACCCAAATGTGCTCTACACTAAGCATTTGATGATGGTCAGTTCATTAATATGTAACAGGAACTCTTGTGACAAGACATTATAGTGTTATGGAGGTCATCATCTTTGATATTTTCTTTAGTCACGGTCATTATGTTTCAAATACCATACACTTAAAAAATGTATTCATGCAGCAAGTTTTTCGAGCCACTCGTGTAAGCTGTTACATGAACAGGACAGTTTAAGGGTCGCACCTCTCAGTAGATACTGTGAACTTCTCTCCTCAAATTTCCTCTACTCAAAAAGAGCATAAATCTTCGAATTCTCCAAATAACCTTTCATGATCAGTAAACATGATTCACAACGAGTTAGTTTACCTGCTACATGATCTTAGGATGCTAACAACATTAAGTCAGGGAGGCAGGCAGGGTGATGTGTTCGCCTCTTTGCTTGAATGATGAGTTCTAAGAGCTCATGGTAATGACCGGTCTCCAACATCCCAGCCACTATAAATCTTCAAGAAAAAATGAAGGAGCATTCAGTTGGGGAGAAGGCTGAGAGTGTGTGTGACAGCCGCTTTTCTACACACCCACCACTTCATTTGATTTAAGGGCTGAAGTAAAACACACAAACAACAAAAAAACATTCGTACTACACTTTAACAGAACAATTTCTGACATTAGCTAGTGATTAAAGAGATAGTTCACCCAAAAATGATCAGTCATTGTTTACTCACCTCTGTGTTATAACCCAATATGACTTAATTTATTTTTCTTAATACAAGGGAGAAATTGTGAAAAAAATGTGTGCTCAGTGATGTCAAACAATGGCAGTTAATGATGATCACCTCTTCACACTACAAAAGGCCACAAAAGTATAATTTAGAAGTCTAATAAATTATTGTATGCAAATCTTGTACAATAAGGTTTGGTGAGAAACAAACTGAAATCAAATGTATAGTACAGTGAAATAGTATTTGCCCCATACTGAATTCTTCTGTTTTTGTGTATTTTTCATACTAAATTGTTTTAGATCTTCGAACGAGATTTAAAATAAAACAAACGCAACCAGAGAAAACACAAAACTTTTTAAAATATATATTTTTTTGTATTGAACCAATAAAGTTATCCAACACCTATATCACACATGTGAAAATCTAACCGCTCCCTTAAACTTAATAGCTGGTTGTGCCACCTTAAGCAGCAACAACTGCAACCAAACACTTCCGATAATTGGAGATCAGTCTTGACATAACAATGTTATGGTGGAATTTTGTCCCAATCTTCTTTGCAGAGCTGCTCTAGTTCAGCCATATTGGAGGGGTTGAGCATGAACTGCCCATTTAAGGTCCTGCCACAGCATCTCAATCCAGTTCAAGTCAGGACTTTGACAAGACAACTCCAAAACATTAATTCTGCTTCTTTTGAGCCATTCAGAGGTGGACTTACTCCTATGCTTTGGATCATTGTCTTGCTGCATAATCCAGTTGCGCTTGAGCTTCAACTCGTACTACTATAGGATTTTCAGGTAGACAGCAGAATTTATGTTTCCTTCAATTATTGCAAGTCAGACTGGCCCAGAAGCAGCAAAGCATCCCCACACCATAACACTACCACCACCACCACGCTTGACAGTAGTTATGATGTTCTTTTTGTGGAATTCTATGTTTGATTTACAATACTGTGTTTGATCCCTGTCTTCCAAACAGTTCCACTCTCAACTCATCAGTACACAGAACATTCTCCAGAAAGCTTTGAGGATCATCAAGATGCGTTTTGGCAAAATTCAGACAAGCATTATTGTTCATCAGGGTCAGCAGTGGTTTTTGCCTTGCCACTCTTCCATGGATGGTATTTTTGGCCAGTGTTTTTCTGATAGTGGAGTCATGAACAGTGACATTATTGATGTGAGAGAGGCCTGCAGTTCCTTGGATGTTGTCCTTGGCTTTTTTTTGTGACTTCTTGGAGACATTTTGAAAGGTCGGCCACTTCTGGGGAGGTTAATTTCTTTCGACTTTGGCACAGTGTGCTACTGGTTGAGAACTTTTATCCAACTTCATGCTGCTGAAAAAGTTATATTTAAGTGTTGATTTGATTGAACAGGGCTGGCAGTAATCAGGCCTGTGTGTGTCTAATCCAGCTGAACCCCATTATGAATGCAGTGTCATAGATTTGTGGATTTAGTAGTTTAGTGGAGCAGTGCTTTCTTGAGGTAATGACAGAAAACAGCATCTTGAGTTATTCAAACCTAGACGTGACGTATTATAATGGGCTTGTGACAATTTTTACAGGTTTATTTAAATTCAGAGTTGTTAAAACATTGATAATCTTTAATCCTCGTTAATAAATGATACCCTTATGAAAATTACCCATGCATTTACTGCAGTAATATTGTATTGACCATGACTATTAACCACAACTGTAGTAACCATGTTTCTTTCTATTGGCAGTAATCAAGGTTTTTCAATTAACCATGGCTTTACTACATCATTACTGTAGTATCCATATAGTAACATGGTTTTAGTAATAGTAACTATATAATAATATCTATGGTTAATATTGAGGTTTTATATGAGGCTTATACAAATTTTTAAAGGGTAAACAAAGCAGCCTAATCATTTTCTGTTTAGGCCCATAAATAAATATATGTAAAAAAAATTAAGTAATCATTTAAGTTACTCATTTTATCCAATGAATTCATAAAACATCAATTTAACAGGAGGTATCAGTATTGGTCTCGATATTGGTACTATTGGCCTAATATACTTGGTATCGGATCGAAAAGAAAATAAGCGGTATCGGCCATCACTAGTCCACTATGAACTGGTTGAAGCCAGCATCTCACTTAATGGCTAAAACTACTTGTTTTGCACACACACACACATACAGGTTCAGAAAAGAGGTGACAGACATTCCAGCGCCCTCCGCCTTTCTCGCCGGTTCTTTCACTTTACTTTCGGTAAGCGAAACCTCCAAAGAACTGCAGCCTTCTGTCCTCTCTGTCAGACTGTAGCATCTGGGTGTGTATGTGTAGCTACTTTCAGCCTCACAGCTCTCTGTTCGATTGAGGACTCCAGTTCAAATAAATTAGTCTGGGAGCAGAAATGCATCTATTTTTTGACTACAAGCTCTTCAGACATGTTTTGTAAGTTCTGTTCTCTGGTTTGTGTGCAACTCTGTGGTGTTTTCTGTTAATATCGCTGGTGGTCCTGTTGAAGCGAAACAAAACAGGTTTTCCCTTGAACAGCCTATAATAATATATATAAATAATTACTATTATTTTTTTAAGAAAAGGCACATTATGTTCATGTCATTTAGTGAAACTCAGAGAAAACATGATATTTTTGACTTAAAAATACTTGTATATATATTTGTATATAACCTTCACTTTTTAAAGTAATGCTTATATGGAGTACACTCATGTCACAAAATGTGCACATGTTCGCCATGCTTGAGAGTTTAGCAATGGATGTTTATCCATCGTTTATGTTTTTCATGAGGGCAGTATTCAAATATTAACACATTAGCCACATACAATGGCTTAAAAAACAGGAGGAGTGGCATATGCAATGGTTGTTGCTGCTAGGGTTTATAACTGTCCCATTTTAGCCGGGATGTCCTATATTTTGGCGGAAATTCCATTGTCCTATTCCGTATTGAAGGCTTCAAATTGCTCAAGTGTCCCCTGCATGAGACATTCAGTACTTTATCACATTGTGGTGGCTCGAAGCCAGTGTCGGTTACCACACTGCAGCAAATCTCTTTGGGTTAGTGTTGTCAAAAGTACCGGTACTTTGGTACCAAGTCGATAGCAAAATAAAAAAGATGTAACCGTACGGTACCAGTGTTTCTGTAGTACCCACTCTATCCAGCACCAGCAAGCAATATGACTGACATACAACTGTTTTAAAATACTCACAGGCTTATTTTGAACACATGCTCTGTAACTCCTTTTACAGTAAAATGGACAATTAATAAAATTAAAAGTGTGACGTCCTAACATGATTTATTAAACCGCTAAAGGCTGCAATCTTAGTCTGGAAGAGCTCGTACTTAAAATAAATCCGACACCTCATCCACTAGAAACTCCAAAGACGTTGATAATCATTCACGTTGTATCAGATGACAGAGCAGAGCACTTATCCATTGTGAACCACGCAGTACATGTAAAATATATATTTATATAATTAAATCAGCATTTCCAAATCAAAATCAAATCACTTTATTGTCACACTACCATGTACACAAGTGCAACAGTAGGTGAAATTCTTGTGTGCAGGTCCGAGCAACATAGCAGTCATGACAGTGACGAGACATATACCAGTTACAATAAACAACATACACAACACAATGTACATATCAAATGTACACATACTTACATAACACGATAATTATATACAATACTCACAATAGAGAATACACAATATACAATACAATAAGTAAGGAGTATATGAAATATATATGTATATGAAGTAGTATATTGAGGAGAATATGTTGACAGTCCAGTGTGAGATTATAGATTAATAAAGTGCAGTGCTAATTATTGATCCTGATAGATCAAGTGTTCAACAGTCTGATTGCTTGGGGGGAAAAAGCTATCGTGTAGTCGGCTGGTGCGGGTCCTGATGCTGCGATACCGCCTGCCTGATGGTAGCAGTGAGAACAGACCATGACTCGGGTGGCTGGAGTCTCTGATGATCCTCCGAGCTTTTTTCACACACCGCCTAGTGTATATGTCCTGGAGGGAGGGAAGCTAACCTCCGATGATGTTCCTGGCAGTTTGCACCACCCTTTGCAGGGCTTTGCAGTTGTGCGCGGTGCTATTGCCGTACCAGGCGGTGATGCAGCCAGTCAGGATGCTCTCTACAGTGCTGGTGTAGAACCGTGTGAGGATGTGGTGGTTCATTCCAAACTTCCTCAGCCATCTCAGGAAGAAGAGGCGCTGGTGAGCCTTCTTCACAACGGCCTCAGTGTGGACGGACCATGTGAGTTCCTCAGTAATGTGGACACCGAGGAACTTGAAGCTGCTGACTCTCTCGGTGCTCCATTGATGTGATGGGGCTGTGTTCTCCGTCTTTCTTCCTGAAGTCCACAACAAGCTCCTTGGTTTTACTGACGTTGAGGGAGAGGTTGTGCTCTTGACACCAGCGTGTCAGAGTGTGCACCTCTTCTCTGTAGGCTCTTTCATCATTGTCAGTGATCAGACCTACCACCGTCGTATCGTCAGGAAACTTAATGATGGTATTGGAGCTATGTGTTGCCACACAGTCATGTGTGTACAGGGAATACAGGAGTGGGCTGAGAACACAGCCCTGCGGGGCTCCAGTGTTGAGAGTCAGTGATGAGGAGGTGTTGCTGCCCATTCTAACCACCTGACGTCTGCCTGACAGGAAATCCAGGATCCAGCTGCACAGCGAGCTGTTTAAGCCCAGAGCCCGGAGTTTCTCATCAAGCTTGGAGGGCACTATGGTGTTGAATGCTGAGCTGTAGTCTACAAACAGCATTCTCACATATGTGTTCCTTTTTTCCAGATGGGAGAGAGCAGTGTGTATTGTAGATGCAATGGCATCATCGGTGGAGCGGTTGTTGCGGTAAGCAAACTGCAATGGGTCCAAAGAGGGGGGCAGAACAGAGCAGATGTAATCTCTGATTAACCTCTCGAAGCATTTGCTGATGATGGGGGTCAGAGCAACAGGACGCCAGTCATTTAAGCAAGTGATTGTGGCTTGCTTCGGTACAGGCACAATGGTTGATGTTTTGAAGCATGTGGGGACTACAGACAGGGAGAGGGACAGATTGAAAATGTCAGTAAAAACACCAGCCAGTTGATTCGCGCGACGCTCTGATGACGCTGCCCGAATGCCGTCTGGACCCGCGGCTTTACGGATGTTCACCCGTCGGAAGGATCGGGTTACATCCACAACAGAGACGGAGAGTGAACCAACCTCTGTAGCGTCAGCCGCGAATACTCTCTCCGCGAGGGCGGTGTTATTGTCCTCAAAACGAGCATAAAATTTATTAAGTTCGTCCGGGAGAGATGCAGCGGTGTTCATGGCGGAAACTTTATTCCGTTTGTAGTCCGTGATTGTGTTAATTCCCTGCCACATACTCCTAGAGTCAGTGGTGTTGAACTGACCTTCAAGCTTGTGCCTGTACTGGCGTTTGGCTGTACTGATAGTGTTACGGAGGGCATAACTGGCTTGTTTACGCTCCTCCATGTTAGAAGAATTAAAAGCGGAGGTCCGCGCAGTGAGTGCCGCGCGAACATCGCTGTTAATCCATGGTTTCTGGTTGGGATATATCCGTATAGTTTTGGTCGGAACAACGTCCTCTACGCACTTCCTGATGAAACACGTTACGCTGTCAGCGTAAACCTCGATGTCGTCATCAGAGGCGGACCGGAACATCTGCCAGTCCGCGTGATCAAAACAGTCTTGTAGCGCAGAGTCTGATTGGTCCGACCAGCACTGGATCGTTCTGAGGGTGGGTGCTTCCCGTTTTAGTTTCTGCCTGTAAGCAGGTATAAGTAGAACGGAAGAATGGTCCGATTTGCCAAATGGGGGGCGGGGGAGGGATTTGTAGCCTTCCCGGAAAGGAGAGTAACAATGATCTAAAACCCGGTCCCCTCGTGTGTTGAACTTTATGTGTTGGTGGTATTTTGGAGCGATTGTTTTGAAGTTGGCTTTGTTAAAGTCCCCGGCAACAATGAACGCAGCCTCAGGGTGCGCGGTTTCCTGCTCACTTATACTCCCATACAGTTCCCTGAGTGCCCGGTCTGTGTCGGCTTGTGGGGGGATGTACACAGCTGTGATGATGACTGCTGTGAATTCCCTCGGCAGCCAGAATGGTCGACACAGAAGTATGAGAAATTCCAGATCAGGAGAGCAGAAAGACTTGATTAAATGTACGTTCCTCTGATCAAACCATGATTTGTTGATCATAAAACATACACCACCACCTCTGCTTTTACCGGAGAGGTCTTTCGCTCTGTCCGCTCGGTGCACGGAGAAGCCCGTGATTTCGATGGCCGAGTCTGGAATCTCCGTAGACATCCAGGTTTCTGTAAGGCAGATAACACAGCAATCTCTCGTCTCTCGTTGGAAAGAGATCCGCGCTCTCAGCTCGCAGAGCTTGTTGTCCAGAGACTGAACATTTGCCAGTAGTATACTGGGTAGCGGGGGTCGATTTGCACGACGTTTACTCTGATGAGAACGCCGGCTCGTTTTCCTCTTTTCCTTCTGCGTTTCCGCGGCCAAGCAGCCCAGACAAAGAGCTCCGCCGGCGTGATTGTAAACAGCGGGTCGGCATTAAGGAATTTGAAGTCCGGTTTTCGATGTGTAATTGTAGAACCAATGTCCAAAAGCATTTGTCTGTCGTAAACAATAAGGCAGACAACATCCAAGACAAAAAAACAAAGAACTGTAAACAAAACAAACAATAAACCGCAGTGTTTGTATGGCAGTGCAACGCAGCAGCCATACTTGGCGCCATCTTTAAAGATAGTAGTATTGTGCTTTAATCTCAGCTCTGCTTTATTTGTATAGCATTTAAAACAATAGAGTTGACCAAAGTGCTTCACAGTAATACAATTTTAAAAATAAAAAAAACACCAAAAGTCTAAAATACAAACACTTCAAAACTGTGCCCAACATTTTATTTCTGACTCAAAGGCCATTATAAAGAGAGATTTCAGATGTGACTTAAGTGTTGCAAACTGTTTATCCGAAAGTGAAGATTCAGGCAAAAAAAAACACGTCATAATAAATGCACGTTTCTAGATGCCCTTTTTGGAAGAAATGTATAAAAAAAAAAGATTAACACAGTATAGTAAAATTTAATATTCACTGTAAAAATAATAACAACAATAATACATATTAAGGAATAAATAAAAAGCAAGAGCCAGTTGTCCTTTGTTTTTGAAGACTTTAGTGTACACCTTTATATGAATCTTAGTATAGTAAATAGTACATAGTAAAGCCTTTATTCAGACAAGTTTCTAGAGAAAGCCGTTTCTTTTTTGCCATCTTTGACCTTAAGACATGCCAGTCTATTGCATACTGTGGCAACTCAAAAAACAACACAAAGACAATGTTAAGCTTCATTTAACAAACCAAATAGCTTTCAACTGTGTTTGATATAATGGAAAGTGATTTTCTAGTACCAAATTAGCAATTTAGCATGATTACTCAATGATAAGGTGTTGGAGTGATGGCTGCTAGAAATGGGGCCAGTCTAGATTTGATCAAAAATTACTTTTTTCAAATAGTGATGGTGCTGTTTTTTATATCAGTAATGTCCTGACTATACTTTGTGATCAGTTGAATGCCACTTGGCTGAACTAAAGTACCAATTTCCTTCCAAAACAGCAAAATCTGTACATTATTCTAAACATTTGCCCACCAGTGTAAATGAGAGAGAGAGAAAAAAAGGAGAGATTAACTAGTCAACCACAATAATCAACTAACCAGCTATCTGCATGACCCATCATAATTGGGAAAGATTTACACTTTTGGCCACAGTTAACAAGGTAAGCCAGGCCAGGATCAGAGTAGCGCTCCATTGCAGACCTTCCACAAGAAATCAAGGCCCAACAGGTCTACAGGGAAGCTTTTTAAGGCATCTGTGAAGCTGTAGACTTTCCTTGCTCAGCTATGCACTTATGACTAATGAACACTTAAGCACCTGCCTGTGTAGGGGCCCAGAACCAGGCCCAAGTCAATAAGCTGATGAACAGGGATACTCTTTCACCTTTTATAACCTTCTTATTTCCTTTCATCTCTCTTGCCCTATCTCTCTTCCAAAAAAATACATCCAAACTGACACACAGCAAAAAATAGACACAAATATATATAAATCAGCTGGGTGTACTCTAGCATCCCACTCATAGTCTTCAGATAATTAGCTCAACTAATTACTTTAAATATGACTCCTAAGACCGATTTCCTTTGAGGACACATTTATGACAGAACATTAAGAGGATTCATGATGGTTTAGACAAGAATGATCTGGGTGTACAGGAAGCGAGTACTCCGTTACAGTTTTCAAATGTCATAAATACGCCAGCAGCCATATCACCCTGCAGGTCTCGCCTAGTTAGTCTACTGAAGCTAAGCATGATTTAGCCTGGTCAGTACATGAATGGGAGACCTCTGGGGAAAACTCAGGTTGCTGCTGGAAGAGGTGTTAGTAAGGCCAGAAAGGGGTGCTCACCCTGTGGTCTATGTGGGTCCTATCACCCCAGTACATTGGCGGGACATAGTAATGAAAACGGCACCATCTTTCAGATGAGACGTTAAACCACGGTCCTAACTCAGTGGTCATTAAATATCCCAGGGCATTTTCTCATAAAGAGTAGGAGTATAACCCTGGCCAAATTCCCCCATTGGCCCTTGTCAATTATGGCTTCCTAATAATAATAATAATTGTCATGAATTGACTGTCACTCAACTCTCTTCTCTCCACCCATTAGCTGGTGTGTGTTGAGCATACTGGCACACTATGTCTGCTGTTGCATCATTCAGGTGGATGCTGCACACTGGTGGTGGTTGAGGAGAGTCCCCTGTTCAAAATGTAAAGCACTTTGAGTGTAGTAACAGAAAAGCACTATGTGGGTCAAATGATGTCCTAGGCAAACTCAACTTTACACCTCATCATCACAAATTTAGAAACCTCAGCCTGAATGTCTGCCGTGTATGCATCGCAAAGATGCCAATAATATGAGCTGCTTGCTTAAGGCAATTTCTGCAGAGGCAAGAAAAAAGAGAAACACATTATATCGTAATGGGCCAATTATACAGTGGAGTTCAAATGACCACACTGCAAATCAGGGACACAAAATCCAATTTAAACCTGGAAATAAACAAAGTTTTAGGATTTTGAAAAATGTTCAACAAACATATGCCAAGACGTAAACATGATTATATAGTATTTACAATTCTGCACTATTTGGTCGTAAACATTTTTGTAACATTCACCATGTTAACTGTACAAAAGGTCAGATTTACTTTAAGGCACAAACAATGCTTTTTTGGACCATTCTGTTTTGAGACCATTTGGACTACTGCATCAGTAAAAACAGGCTTTTAAGGGACTTGAGTTACCTTGACAGAACGTGTCCTTACAGTAATCGTGAAGTCAGTTTAGCCACCGTGGGAGCGGACAACCAAAGAAGCCCCAAGGGTTTAGGACGTTACAGCCAGTGTGGAAGAACGAGACAGATAGAGACACTTATTTCAGCCAGGCCACTAAACAGCCTGTCATTACGTACAGCTGCAGACATAACAGCGTTAAAGGAATAAACATTGTTGTCTCTTGCTTTCTCTGGCTTAGATTGGAGAGAGAGAGAGAGAGAGAGAGAGAGAGAGAGAGAGAGAGAGAGAGAGAGAGAGAGAGAGAGAGAGAACTGAGACAGAGTATGAGCTGTGCTGGGGGAAAAATATGTAGACCAAACATTGACATTTTTCTAACCATGGCTGTAAGCTCATGGTTAGCTCACAGTTCAGAGGAGATGATGGAATTCACTCACCGCAGTCATAATGAAGTATAACTTAAGTAATCAGCAAATATATATGGATGATTCTTCAATTAGGGGTACTTTTGATTACTTGAAACATAATTTGAAGAAATGCAATTTTTATGTTAAATAATTTATCACATGGCCTTGATTAAATTTAAAGTGGATTTTTTTGGTGTGTGATTATAATGATGTATGATCATAATGACAATACATTTTAGAGAAAATGTTGGTAAGTCTTTTAACTTTACATTTATAAAAATATAAATAAATGATGGCAATGGCAGCAGTATACCCAATAAACTGTAAATATAATTTGTTAAGATCTAAGAATTTCCATAATTAAACAATTCAATTCATAATTAAAGAGGGAAAGTTAAAGTCTGGCTAGTGGCCAAGTCCAAATTAATAAAATTCTGGCAAATGTAATCTCTCAATACTCTTAAAAAATGAGTAAAAAGTCATTAAAGGGGCACAATATAATGTTTAGCACCATTAATAAAATAAATATGGCAATTAGTAAAATAAAATAATCATTCAAAATAATTTTAAGCTACAGAAAAGACCTCCCCCTTTGGCTGGCACTAATTATCTGTCTATGTCCGTATCACAGAAAACTAAACATGAATATTGCCAATGCTGAATGCATAAATGAAGGCAAATGAACAAGCAGGTGGATGAATGATAAACTTGCTTACCTTGGTTGATGAACCGCAATGAGAAGGGCATGTGGGAGAAAAGGAGAGAGAGAAAGGGAAAATATGAGCATAAAGGCAAATGTGAAAAGGCATCATGGCCAAACAATTCAAAAACATTGATTTCATCAATTCAGTTTCATCAAACATCAGAAAACAAAAAAACAACAAAAAAAATTAAGGCTCTAGGCTTAGGCATAGAAATATGTTCAGGGGATGTTATTGAATCACCAATCATACCATTCAAATATGGCACCATGTGTCAGTGTCTCCTGCACCAATATTCAGTGCTGCCCCGGTAAAATTAATTTTATTGCAGCTCAGTTTTGAGCTTACAGTCTTAACTGAATGTAATCAAAGAGACAAAGACCGAGACTAAGACTGGTTACAAAGATAAGTAGACAACAACTTTCTTTTGCATTACTCTTGTAGGTTGTACATAACAACAAATATACAGATCGACCAGTTAAGTGCAATTCATGAAGTGACTCTTGAGCTGTTTTTTTTATTTTTAGAAATCAGCCAAAAAGACTCACTCACACACTGAATCGGTCTCAGTGGTTCTTGACACACTCACTGAACCAGAAGTCATTATTTTGCTCATGTCAAGCTCGATTAAGTGAGAACTGTTACTATGTAATAATTATACTTTCGGAATGTTCTGGGTTCAATTCAAGTTCAGCTCAATCAAGGCACTCACAATGTAAGTGAAAGGTACTAGTATATAAATGCTAAAATACTGTACATATCGCTTCAAATGTATAATCACAAGATGTATAGTCATACATCATAGTACATGATAACACAATTTTATTGTGATAAAATCACTGACTAACCTTATTTGTGTTTGTTGTCATGACAAAAGTTAATATTACATATAACTTCACACAGATAAGGTTAGTAAGCGCAAGTATTTTATTACTGTATGTCAACATGCATAATGTTTACTTCTTATGGCTATACTTTTGAACCCATGTGTATTTTAGGCTTTATGGATTTAATTTTCTTCTTCCACTTGATACCACAATTTTTGCACTTTTTAAATAAGAGATGGATCAACGGGATCTTTTTTGTGGTGATCAACATTATGCCACAATTGCGGTTAAATTAAGCTTTACTTATATTAAACACAAAGTAGTCCTTTAAGGCTTGGGAAACTTAAATCAAATTATTGATTGGTTGTTCATCTGACAACATGTACTTAAAGATTCACAAACAGAATTTGGTTATGAATAACATGACAATATGAATCAAAAAATAACATTGTTATCGTTTCGAATTCTTGTTTAGAGCACAGATAGTACGAGGGGTTTGGGGAAATAAAAGATTTGTTAATGGAATTGTTAAGAAACTGGAATCGTTACAGTGTAATCAGAACAACTGTTAAATTCATTGCCATTCAAAGTAAATCCGAGAGACTACAGCAATGAATGCATTGAGAGTGAAAGATAGAATCAGTGTGGGTGATACCAGTTTTTTTTCTAAGGTAAGATGGAGCAAGCTGGTGTTGTTGATGGACAATGAAAATAAAACAAATAGAGAAACGCTGAAACTGGGCGCGAGGATTAGAGCGAGACGAGTCAGTGGATGTAAGAGGCAGGTCTGTCTGTGTGTTGCTCTGTCAGCTTTCTTTCCTCATTGCGAGAGAGAACATGAAGCATGTAACTCCCTCTACATTAATAGTCTACCAGCGCCTGCGTATCAAACTCAGGTGCAACGTACGTGCAGTAGAGGAGGGATGGAAAAAATAAAAGATTTTAAGTATCGCAATACTGATTCACAATAACCTATCAATAGTCTAATAAGTGGTCAATATTTTTTTTTAAAAGGCCAATATATACCGATTAATGGCTGATACGATACATATATATAAATGCCTTATATGCAACTGGGTGGACAAATTATATTTGTTAGACTATTTAGTTAAACTTACTGTTAACAAAATAAGGATTTTTTTTTTTTTGTAACAAATCACAATGTACTAAATCACAACATATGTATTGCAAAGTGTATTGTACCATGTACCCAGCCTTAAACCAAGTCTGAATTTGTAGACTATCAGAGTATGTACTTCATGGCCATAAAAATAGTTTTAGGTATGCATATGTATAAATACATTCTAGGACATTCTTCATACAGGAAGTATCATTATTCATTTTCTGTATATCAGGGTCACAGGACATTATCCCATGACCCGGATATATAACGTAGTCACAACATCCGAAGAAATGATTTACTCTGGTTTATTAGACAAGTACTATAAAGTATGCATATTCAAGTACGCATATTCAGACGTGTAGTTAGTTTGTTCCAAGTATTAGATTTATGCGAGGGTCAGGCTTTAATGCCGGTCTATCACCTATTTATGACTCTAGGTGGTATGCTGTAAACCCAAAGTAACAGCCCAAAGATTTGAGTCAAAGAGCTCAATTTAAGCCCTCCAGGTTAAAAGCAGTTGGGTGACTTAAGTGTAATGGGACCGACAGCACATTCCAAACTCTATGGCAAATAGCCTGAAGTAAATGTTCAGTTTAAACCTGCAGTCTGCAGACCGTTAACCATTAGGTCCAGGCACAAATTCAAGCCTGACACCTATGATTTAAGAGCACTCAACAAAATGAATTGGATCTATAAAAGATGGACATTTTAGCATTGGCTCTGTTCAAAATGAAAAGCCAGCATAATGCTTACTCTGCAGTATAGGCTACATTGTATATTGCCTGCTATTTTTCAAAAATAGCATGGAAAAAAATACACTATGCAACAAACAACAATTCAAACAGTTACATGCTACATTGTTGTCACGTGACTTAATTTGCATTACACGTTTAATTCAGCTATTGGTGTTAACTCCTAAATAGCACTGATTTTTCATTTAACCATTTTTGTATAAAAACGTCTTTAGTTTTGGTGGTCTGGTCAAATAATGTGGTCTGATCAAATAATGTGTCAAGAACAAGATCTAGATTCAAGGCACTACACATTTTGGCACATATAGTAGATTTTGCTGGTATTTCACGCACAGAAAATGTGCATACTGCAGAAATAGCACAAGCAGTATGAAAGTATGCTATTCCAAGCATAGGCTCAGGAACGCTCCATAGCCATGTGCAACTACATCGAAATGGACTGAGGCAGTAAAACATGACAGTTGTGTGCTGGCCAAACATTCTGGTTTCATTTTAAAGCATTTCTTCCATCAGCTGTTTTTATTTTTTTAAACAAAAGTGCCACAAAAAAGGGAATGGGCAACAGAAAATGTGTCTGAGGTTTTGACTAGGTTGTCAGCCAATCCCGGACTGCTGACCATCAAATCACAGAGCAGGATCTGTACGCAGGCTAAGAGCTTGGAAAAAGTCTCCACTGGACTGAATGTTTCCACAATGAGGTAATGAATTGAGGTGGATATTCCAGTCTGCTGCTGCCTCTATCAGCTGGAACTCACAACAGAGCTGATGTCAGAATAACCATCAGTCAAGTTTTTTTTTATTAGATATTATACATATTTTAGATTCAGTGCTGTAAAAAAGTATTTGCCCCATCCTGATTTCTTCTGTTTTTGTGTTTCTCTTACACTAAATTGTTTCAAAATTCAAAAACTAAATCTAACATAAAACAAAGGCAATCTGAGTAAACAAAGAATACAGTTTTTAAATGATAATATTATTTATTGAAGCAAAAACAGTTTTCTAATTCCAACTGGGGCTGTGTGAAAAAGTATTTGCCCCCCTTAGTTACTAAATCCCCAAATCTATGAAACTGCATTCATAATGGGGTTCAGCTGGACTAGACACACCCAGGCCTGATTACTGCCAGCCCAGTTCAATCAAATCAACACCTAAATAGAAATTTTTCAGCAGCATGAATTTGGATAAAAGGTCTCACCCAGTAGCACACTATGTCAAGGTCAAAAGAAATTCCAGAAATTATTAGGGAAAAGGAGATTAAAATACATCAGTCTGGGAAAGGTTAAAAGCGATTTCAAAGGCTCTGGGTCTCCAAAGAACCACAGCGAGTGCCATTATCTCAAAGGAGAAAACTTGGCACAGTAGTGAACCTTCCCAGAAGTGGCCGACCTTCCAAAATTCCTCCAAGAGCACATCCAGGAAGTCACAAAAAAGCCAAGGACAACTTCCAAGGAACTGCAGGCTTCTCTCGCATCAATAAAGGTCACTTTGTTTGAGATACTGTAGTAGGACCTTAAACAAGCAGTTCAAGATCGAAAACCCTCCAATGTTACTGAAATAAAGCAGTTCTGCAAAAAAGAGTGGGCCACAATTCCAACTCAGCATTGTGAAGACTGAAATAAAGAATGTCAAATTAAGGCTAAAACCCAATAGAACAGCTATAAAAAATCTAACTTTTTAAATACAGAAAGAATCGTTTTTCCAAAAATGCCTCTCCTCAGCCATTAGTCATTTTGACATTAAGTGAATTCTTCAAGAGCTGAAATCCAGCTCTGAAACACTATACCACTTACTCTGCAGACATCTCCACTAGGGCTGCAACGGTACACAAAATTCACAGTTCAATACATATCTTGATTTTGCGGTCATGATTCGGTATGGTTTCGGTACAGCAGAGAAAACAAAGAATATTTCTTTAAATTATTTATTTTGAAAACACTGTGGCTGATGGGCAACTATTCTTATTGTGAAAGTTCATTTATTCATAACTGCATTATGCAAATTTCTTAAAAAAAATAACAATATTAAACTTAGCCGCTTACATGCACACTGAATAAAAACAAATAACAATAAAAGTAGAAAAGAGCAATTATAATAATTGTAAAAAGCTTTTCAGCTCACCATTTGTACTTATCACAAAATTTTCAAGTTTATGATGGGGCTCAAGCAGGTTAAGCAGATGCTTAAATCCTGTGTTCTCAATGACTGAGTATAGTCGCAATTCTACTAGAGGTCGACCGAAGGTGGATTTTACTTATACCGATAACGAAGTTGGGAGTACCCCCCGATAACCGTTTAATCAACCGATAGTTTTTAGAATTGATACTAAATGAAAAAACAACACTCAAATTAAAATAGTGCTGAATTTAATTACAAAAATAAACAGTACTGACTGAACCATGAAAATGTATTGTACTTTTTTTTAATGAAATAAATATGAATATTAATATATATGAACATATATTCAAATTTTTAATTAAGTGGATTTTTAAATTGACATGGTTTCCTTAGTCCAGAAGAGGGCGCAATAAATACATAAACCATTCAGCACCCTTATATTATTGCATAGAACATTCTTATCCTGGTTGTTAAAATTTTTTTTTTAAATGAGCATTTCATTTTCATTTTCAACTAATGTGCATAAAATAAAACGTTTTATTTGGTCCATATTCTCAAATGGTCAGTCAAACGTAAAATTAGGTGGGGAAACGCTTCAATAGACAGTTCGTATGGTTACACTTGCACTGATGCCACAGTATACTACCCAGACACAAGCAATAATAACAGCGAAATGCCACATTTTCTTTTCTCCAGTACAGTTGTATGTAGTTTAGAAATATTCACATATAGCAGTGGTATTCAGCTGAACTCAGTGGTGCAGTGGCTCAGACTATGAGCCCAGTCCAGAAGCTGTTCAAACAGATGGAACAGACTTGATCCGAGAGCGAGGATCTCGAGACACATATTTCCAAGTTGAACATCTTTCCCAACAAAGCATTTAAACAACTCATTGCTTAATCTGAGAAACACTTAAGAGAACAAGACGCAAAGCCTAAAGACCTCCACTAACTGTAAAGGGCTGTTCAAACCAAACACATTTGATGAACATTTTGTTTCCCTTTATTTTTGTTTATTCAGCATCTCATGCATGAGCGCTGTTTTTTTTTAGATGATGTATCCAAATAAATGTAACTTTAAAACGCATATTGAGACACCTGCTTTCTGTTAAACTGTATTTGTTGCGCTGTGTCTAGCCTTTTTTAGCGCAAGAATGTGATCAATCTGAAGTCGTATTATAGTGAGGATAAATTATTTTATTGAAATAAGATGCGTTTCATGTAAATGTAAATGCATTAATGTGACCAGCTGGACATAAATTAATGAAAATGATGGTAATAGATGGTAACAATTGTGACATTTAAAGTCCTAGGCTGTGTAGGACTTGCATGTATTTTTGTCACATTGTTTTAACCGCTTGAGGTTAGCTTTAATGTTAGCTTCCTCTCAACCTTGTCGGCAAACATACTGCTGTTCTCTAATAATGCAGCATCTAGTCAACAAATAATGACTTTATAATGATATGACAACATGTACTGTGTGTGTACTGTATACATACCTTTTCGTTGTTGATGTTTTAAATCCACATCTGAAGTATTCCCCTCCCTGCAAAGTGTATTCTCACCAAAACAAACACCACAAGGTATCAGTGAAGTGATTTTTTTATTTCGCCTCTAGAGGCTGCTCTCATACTAATTGGCAAAACAGATATATCGGTCAACCTCCAATATCTACAGCATTACAACACCTATGGCGTTTGTCATCACTTTAGCTCTGTCTGAGCTTGCAGCGAGAGGCTTCTTGCACGTTGCGGTCAGACTAATTTGCACAGGATGTTTATGCTTTGCTCCCGTAAACTCAAGAGACACATGTGGATGATGTCGTCGCAAATGAGTCAACATGTTCGATGTGCTTACTGAGACAAACCCGACTTCGGTAAAACAGAGCAGACACACAGCCTTTGTCCTGTTCACTACTCATTGCCCAGTATTACTGTAGTTGACTGCGAAACCATAATGCTTCCAAACAAAGGATTTTAGAGACGGAGGTGGGTCTTCAATCTCTGGCTTATTTAAGTCAGACATATTTATATTTTGGTTAGATCCATCACAGTTGTGAAAAATAGCAAGCTAGCTAGTATAAACTTCACATGCATTTATCTAATCTGCAGTTTCTAGTGTAGCGTGTGGTGCTCTGTTCTGTTAAGTTTTGGTTGTGTGCGGTCCTGTGGATACTTTTTCATTTTAGTTCTATGCCAGGGTTTGGCAACCTATGGCACGAGGGGTAATCACTGGCACGCCAGCAACAGCGAGAAATGAGTAGACTAATTTATTTAGATGAAATTCTGCACCTGCATTCCAATCTTGATGTAATCCTTCCTCGTGATAACACAAATGTTTTCATGAGCTGATTGGGAGACTAAACAAAAAGTTAAAATGATTTACATGCACTTCACATTCACTTAATCACACAAGTAAATGCGCCCGCTTCGCTTCGGTGAGGCTGCGCGGATGACAGTCTACATTCAGTGTTTCATTTGTTTCTTAATGCTTTAAGAACAACACGTGATGTAATAAGGAAAACACCACTATGAATTCTTGATATTTCCAACCCAGCAACAGGTACACCCTCCTTTAACCAGTTACACTCAAAATTACATTAAAAGATTAAAAAAGAAAACATAAAAAAAAAAAGTCTAATAAAAATTTAAATTAAACCTGGAAATTAAGCTTTAGGATTGATTCACCGAAAAGGGCTAAATAATTGATCAGCTTGTAATGCGCAAATGGCTTGCATGCGCAGCACAAGTCTCCTCGCACTTTAATAATATTTAGTCTCCGATTCAGCTAAAAACACGCTACATGATCATGAGGAAGGATTACATCAAGATATATAGATTGTAATGCAGGTGCGAAAAACTTCATACAAGTAAAATAGCCTACTCCACTCTCGCTGTTTATTGCGTGCTATTAATTATCCCTATGTGTGATTTTGAAAATGTAGTATGACATAATAGAAGAAATATTAAAGATTGCACAAAATTTCATGATCAGTAATCAAATAAGCACATTTGTGACATTACCTGTAACTAATTTAGTAGCCTACAAAAGGACAGGTTTTCTTTCATTAAAGCATTTAAGATGTTCTGAGAAAATTCACATGCAGGATCATGATTATATCATAATCATCGGCTTTTCACTCAAACTGTTATGCTGATAATATCATTTGTAATAAAAATAAATAATATAAAATAAATTTTATATATATATATATATATATATATATATATATATATATATATATATATATATATATATATATATATAAAACACAGCTTTGGAAACAATTAAGAGACCACTCCAAATGCTTCTTAAATCAGTATCTCTACACAGGGGTGGACTGTCCATAGAGAGAACAGAAACTTTTCCTGGTGGGCTGGCCAAGAAACGGGGAAAACAGGCCACAATAAACTGAACGGGTCATGACAGGCTAAATAGGCACGCGATATTCCATTCCAGTGTCTGATGAATTCCTGCTTGATGTCGGCACAGCCATTAACTAGGAAAATAAAAAAAGGCACACCATGTCAGCCAAGGCTGCCAACCACTGTTCTATGTGGTTTGTGTTGTTCGTCATTTGTTTTAATATTGGTTTCACACAGATATGTAATCATTCATGTGATTGCATGTGCCATACCGAAGGCCCTATTTCCTAATTCTCTAATGATATTATGGTCATTTTATGATTTAGTACAGTAAAAATAATACATATAGCACCTTTAAGGTAAAAAATTCATAACGCAGTAGAATTCAAATGGTCAAGTAAGTTTTGAAGTTTGTGCCACGATAGAGAGAAACCGGGTTGAGTAGCGCAAGAGTCTGGAATCCTGCTAGACTCGCGTGCCCTTTTCATGTTTTTGAGATAGCGCGCAAGAAAATCATGTGAAACACAACTGTGTGTCTGATAAGAAGCATATTCAGAATGTGAGATTAATATAATTGAATTTGCTTTGGCAAGCCAAAATTGAAAACCCTGTTTCTTCAATTCTTTCAGTCTCACATAAAGCCGCTCCGCCTTCCTTCTCCATTTCACGTACGTGTACGTGAATAGAATGAGGTGAACATTTCTTGCCACGTGGTAGCGGTTTTGCATAGCTGCGATAAAAATGCTAATCCAAAATTCCAGTAGCCAAATTTCTACCAGTTTATCATGTCTACCTGTATATCGCCAACCCCTATTCTAGAGTTTGAACAAGTTTGTTTTAGAGTAAAACAATAAAAATAAAAACAAACAGACACCTCGTGGGTATTTGCTATGACTAAATCTGTCATCAGTCAACATGTATCAATATTTGACAATGATGACCTTTTCAAGTGACATATAAAGTTTATACACACAATTTTTAATCTGGTGAATATATAGGTTATAAAACGCTTAATTTAGTTAAATTATGCACCAAATTTGATTTTTTTTTCCCCATGTCATTATTAGGACTTTGGTTGCACAGTAAACCAGAAATTCGTATGGGTTTGGAAAGCCATGAGTGAGCAAATGATGATAATTTTCAATTGTGGCTGAACTAACCCTTTAAAATCTAATTTCAATCTTCATCAATATTCCGCAAAAACAACAGTGAGTTCAAACCTGATCTGATCTGCATCACTGATTTTCCTGTAGTAGCGGATGCTAGTCTGTGTCGAGTGGCGCTCTTCTGTGTAAACTCAGAAGCCACAGTATCCGCTGGGGAAAGCACTGTTGCCGCGGCTGAGAGGCGAACTCGCTCTTTGCATGTGTCCTTCCTCCAACAAATTTTTCACCCGACCACAGATTGCTGGTAACTGATAGAAGCTGACAGCTGGCCAATGTCATGCTTTGTGGGGAGCTGCTAAAAGCTCTTCTGCAGCTCAGATGGGGGTGCTGAGCAGTGGTGAAACAGTGTGTGATTGTGTTAAGATAAACAGAGTGAAAGAGTTTGTGCGTGTGTGTGCGTGCGTGCATGCATGAATGTGTGATTGGCCGTGATGGACGGGTCAGTGTCTCTAAGGCGACAGTGGGATGGTGACAGCTGTATGAGTCTCAGTGTAAAGCCCAGCAGGGTAAAAGCTCAAGCACCATATACTAGAATTTCTATTTTTTCCCCTTACCTTGATTTAACATTTATCAAAACCATATAAACCACACACTAATGTAATTTCCTAAACAGGAAGTCAGATATGAACTTACTGTCTGACTGTTAAGAGCCCGTTAGAAAAGTTTGTATCTCAATTTATGAACATTCAAATTACATTCACATGCAATTTAGTGTCTACATTTGGGCTAATAGAAAGAAAAAAAAAATACTTATACACTGTGATTTTTAGATGATTTTGAATATAGTTAAAAACAAAAAAGTTGTTTAATTAAAATTTTTAATTGAAATTAAAAATTAATTATAAAACATCTACTTACTGAAAAGCATGTGCAGGATATTGAGGTGTAACAATTAACAAATTTTCTCCATTTATCAATTACTAATCCTGCAGATTTAGATCAGATTTTATTCATCAATCTTATGATGAATCTTATCTCATCGATTATTTTTTAATCGAGAATCGTTCGTGTTGGTCACTAATCAATTTTAAATGCTAAAAACCAAATGAATCGCAACTTGACAAAACAGTGTATGGTATTTTAAACAATATTAGTTAATGTGCGATTTAATGGACAGGTGTGGCCTCTTTCTCTATCGCACCTAGGAGCATGCGCCCTCATAGCTCTCCCCTCACAGATGCGCATTGCACTCTTGTCACCCTTCACAGGATCACGCCTGCTCTCAGTTCTGTCCATAATTTCATTGAAACTTTTCCTTAACAGCTTTGGAGCACCTCGTGTCTGATCTCTCCTCAGGACATGAGCTAATGACAGCATGCGTCCTTGTCTCAAATGAAACGTGCACAGTGTAAAGCTGCAAACACATGGCGTGGCCATTACAAACATAGTTTTCCATAAGATAGTGTCATTTTACTGGCATCATTGTTTAGTTGGGGACTTGCAGTGTAGAAAACATTTAAGTTTTAAATCATCTGGTTGATATTTCTTTTCTCTTTTCCTTATTTGTAAATGAGGCCTTGAGGAAACTGAATGTAGTCATATAATGTTACTTAATCTTTTAAGTAATTTGGGTTTCTTTTTCTTGCCTAAGACACATTAGTAGAAGTATATGAAGAATCCTATAAATGCATTATATAAAATACATAAAATCGTTAATCGAATTTCATTGCGTTTCGAATCGAAATACTATGAATCGTGACTCAAATCTATTTGCTTTAACCCAAAAGATTCACACAACTAGCAGGAATGGAGGGTGCACCTACAATGGCATATACCACAAAAAACACTGTGCAAACATATAGAGGAAACCAACAATGTACAAAAAGGCTGAATAAGCTTGATTTAAAAAAATAAAAAATTTAAAAATCAAATAAAAACCTCAATAAAAACCACAGGAATTCAGTTACTGCAGATGGTGCCTTTCATTTACACAGAACGAAAGCCACAGAGTCGCCACTGATATTTTCATCCTCACTTATTCTATTGGCAGGTTAGAGCCCATAGAAAAGGGTCTTAACAAAATATACACATTAACAAACCAAAGATTTGCAGCAACATTCTGTAGCGGAAAAATGGAGATGCATCGAGAACAGGGTGAAAAAGTGGCCAGTCGATCATCATGGGTCTTTAAGGACACATACTTCATTGTGTTTACAGGTGATTATGAAGTTCACTGAAGTTTGTTGGATGGCAGAATCTGTGTGCCCCAGGGAGGGAAGCTCAAAGCAGGCAAGATTCGTTTGAAATAGTCAGTATGTTGAGGCATACATGGAGAGAGTCAAGGCCAGTCAAGTAGATAATAGGATGCCACATATCTGAAATGTACAAAGCAACATCCTACACCCTAAACAGCATGTTGTGGTTAAACTATCTCACTCTTATTCTGATTATGAAGCGATTTCACTGAAAACACTTGTTTGCAACTTGTATGCAGAGTAGACTATAGTTTCTGCTTGGAGTTAAGAGTTTTCTAATTCCATAATATACTGGTTGACAGTACATGTTCTTGGCCTTACTGTGACAATTATGGTGCATGTATTTCCAAAAGGAAAATAAAGTCTTGCCCGACAATTGAAATTACTTTCCTTTTCAGCTCACACCACCAAGATCATATTTTTCAAGCTCTAAAACTCATATGTAGACAACATTCAATTTCAATAAATTCTTGACACAATTACAGAGGTAAAATGGATTGTTTGCATGTGTAAATACATGCTGCACATGTACTTGTGCATATGTTAAGGTGTAAAATGACTGTGCATGTCTCCATAAATATTGCATTAGAAAATTGTTCGCACATGTGATTGTGAGCTTTCCTTAACGGTGTCCATAATGTAAGCACATGTCCATATAGGTGCTACAGAGCATTATGGAGATCTTTACATGCGCCAGACTGGGAGAGTTGTGTGTGTGTTTCCGTCCCTAATTAACGTGGGCTTCTTTAGATGGTGGTAATGAAGCTTGTCAGTGCAGTGCTGTAGAAATGTACCACTCCCTCTCATAAACATCTACCGTGATTAATTACTAACTGTGTGTTCCTCTGCAGGGCTGCTGATGGGGAAAAAAATAGCTCAGCATCCTCAGAGACCCAGACTTGAATGTGTGTGTAAAAATGACTTTGCATGTGAGAAGGGGAAACTATTATGCAAAAGCACTGTTCGTATAGTCAATGGACACAAAAACCTCTATGGGTCATTTCCTGGTGAAATGCTGTAAAATAGAAATGTGGATGGGGGGGGGGGGGTTATGTGTAGACACATCTGATAACGGCTGACACATGCCCACCATAATTTTTCTGAATTTGAAAAATATTTGTGAATGTGTGTTAGTGTGTCTAAGGTGTTCATAATTGTATTTGAGCAAACATAATTTCCTCAGCAACTATTGGCTTTGCCTGGCATGACTAGCTTCATCTATCTTCATTTTTACCCTGAGCCAATTGGATGAACGGGGAACAAATGAGAGAGAAAGAGAGAGACAAAGATTTAGAGAAAAATAACAAAAAATTGACAAAAGATTAAGGAGAAACAGAAAGAGAGAGACAAAGAGAAGGTAGAAAACTTATTGTATAAGCCTGATGCAGTTTTTACTCTGTATAACCCAGTCAACCGATAACCCCACACAACACTGTACAGTACAAAGTAACACTCTCCCTCAAATGCAAATTTTTTTTTTACAGTAATGAAAATCTGACAATAATTTAACCGATATCTTCAAACAAAATTCACACTCTTTTACTTCATCTGTTATTGGTTCTTTAAAATCAGTCTACCGATAAATGTCCCCATTTCAGGCATCTCTATAGAATAGCTCCCAACAACACCATTACAACACCATTGATTCAACAACAGTGTCACAGGAAAAGTAACTTAAAAGTACTGTTCGCATAACCGACTCAACTTTGTCACAGCCATTCATATGCATACTCTAAATCAGAAGTTAAAAACATTTGCATTATAAATATGCAAAACAACTTTGTTTACTAATATCAAATAATACAAATAATAAAAGCAATAAAAATATAAATAATAATACCAGTTTAATAATAATAATAATTATTATTACTAATATGAAAACATTTAATTTATGTTGTGTTTTTGTTGCAGTCAAATGTTAAAATTAAAAATGAGTTCTGCGTATTTGTTAAGAGATACTTAAAAATAATCGTCATTGGCAATACAAAAAACAAACACACGCACACACAAAAAAATATTATTAGGGCTGTCACTATAGATTATTTTTTTTATCAATTAATGTAACAATTTTTCTAACAATAAATCAAGTAATCTGAAAAAATTATTTAACTCAGATTGCATAATGTTAATGTATTGCTTTATGCATACTTGTCGAGGTGATGTCACGTTCGGCTAAAATGCATTGATATGCCTAAGTTTTGATGTACAATTGCATAACAACAAAACTATTCCGCAAACGATATCTAAAGCCAACAAAAACCCAAAGCAGATCTATAATACAAGAAATGTATAACAGACACTGGATACTCCAGCTGTGCCCAACATTTTATAATGCAATATCTACATTTTTTCAATAACTAGTTCAACAAAATCTACCCATTTCAGTTAAGAACTCAAATATGGGAAAACATGGAAATAAAATATTGTATCTTTTCAGCAACAATATATTCCCACCAATCTTGTTTATAGAAAATGAATTAGATTAATGGATAAACAATTTTAAGGTGACATACGTATCTTATTCATTTTTTTAAACAACCACTCACATGCAACACAAAATACAATTGGCTATTTACATCTGTCATGTTTTCTCTCTCTTGCGTTAAGTTGGAGCAGTTACGGGCATTATTGCGCTTGTGCTACATACTGCTCAGATTGCAAACATATATTGCCACGTGCCATGTAAAATGCCCTTAAGCATCTGGGCATGTACATTCAAATTTTATTAAATTTACACTAGGGGTATAACGGTTCCAATTTCTCACAGTTCAGTATGTACCACAGTTTTAGGGTCACAGTTTCGGTATGGTTCAATATTTGCCATGTTCAGTGAAAATCAATTTTACAGCCAAATGTTTAACTATGGTATTTGTAACAAAATCATAGTAACCAAAACTTTAACATGGTTACTGTCATGGTTACAATACTAGAGTAAAATTATGGTTACTATATTGAAACTACAGTATTACTGTTTTAAAACAAGTGTTAACTGTACCAAAACTATGATTTCTGCTAAGAAAACCATGGTGACAGCAGTCATGGTTACTACAATATTACTATAGTAAAACCATGGTTAATTTTTGTTAGGTTCCTTAACTAAAAATACAAAAACGCTTTCTCTAATTACTAAATTAATGTTTTAACTTAATACCTGCATTATTACTCTATATGCATCGACAAAGTGCATTTCAAACTCAACTCAATGTACATTCAACATTTAGAAGCTGTACATCACTATAGAAGGAATAAAATTGCTATTAAAATGAATACGAGAATAGTTGTCATAATGTGAGTCCAGTATTTAAATAATATGCGGAAATCCCACAACTTCATCAATGGAGTATTGCAACATAACTTTGGAAATGAACACCCCAACGGCTTTAGTTCTTGTTTTATGTCTGTCCGAATTAGCACTGAGTGCCTACTTAAAGGGAGTGTGCAGTTTTGGGCTCACCTGCAGCTCTGAGCACTATCTAGTCATTGGCATAAATGGCTCAAATATCTATGTATTTACCAGTATACAGCACTCTCATCGAACAGTTTTGTAAAAGTGTTTTGACCAAATGTTCCCAGAGGGGACATTTGAATGACGTGGAGCGCTTTTTTTACACGCGTGCAGAACTCTGATGTCATCGACTGATTTAACATACTAACAGTTAATAGGACAGCTTCTCTCTGTAGAGAGAGTATATCCATACAGAGTCATACAGGTGCATTCGTGGAGGTTGTAACTTTGCCTGTCTATTTAATGCTTTATATTCTTCGGCAAACTGTCTGCTCCAGATGCGTCATTAAACCTTGAGATGAACCACGGTGCAAATGCTTACCGAATCGTGGGATTGCATTTTTTTTTTTTTTTTTTTTTAAAAACATTTTACAGAGAACCATTACAATCTTAATTTACACAGAACGGAACTCAAACCGCAATTTGCTGAAAAGAACCTTCTTAGATCTTCTGGAATCAGACAGATTTATTGAAAAGAAAGCGTCTGTGCATCCGTTACAACATTTTATGCTGCTTCATAAAAGCCAATATTGAAACCATAGTGTCGATGAATAGGTTTAGAGTGCTTTCCAATATGTTCTTTGCGGAGTTCAGTGTGATCTGCGGCAATGAAGGGCTCAACTTCTTTCACGCAGCACCGCAAATCACTTGCAGTCTACCTAGTGAACTTACGGTGCGGTGTCTGGTGGGTATGTGAAAACTGTGCAAGTGCTGTTGCATTGTTTAAATAATGTTATGGTTTTTCAGATCGACAGATGACAATGTTTTTTTGTTTTTATTTTACAGTTTAGTGAAGTACTCTTACCTCATTAGGTGTTTGGACCCTTGTTCGTGGACTGCATCACATTCACATTATTTTAGATTTTTTGATTCTGGCAAATTGAATCAAGCAAATGTTTTTAATCAAGCAATCAAATCAAATCGAGTAATCATGACAGCCCTAATAATTATCAATCGGTCTCTATTTTAACTCATCATGGGTCCCCAATCACCCCACACACACACACTGGGCAACACAGAATTCAAGAAATGCTAGGTGTTTAACATCAGTGAAATCAAATGCACTCCTCCAGACACATAACCACACAGTGAGTACACAAAAGAAAGTAGAAAAGTAGATATCCATTCCAAATGATCCTCCAGCCCAAATCTCTCTTCAGCCACACACTATACTCTTAACTACACAACCCATCGCAATCCTATCTGCCATCTGCAGATAACCAAGCTGTCCACACACTTAACTCTCAAGGATCAGGCAGATCTCTACAGCTGGCGAATACAGTTAGATCTGACTTACTGTTTGTCTACATTCTCGTCTACATTTTGATGGATGACTCCAGCACAACTGCCAAAAGTTGGCTTTATAAATCTTGACAAAGTGCACACACCACTGAGAATTCGCCTACAGTTAAGTCTTTGAGGTCACAGCATGAAATCTGAACCACCTACTAATTTTTGTTCCTTGAGTGTTACTGATGTTTTATCTTTGCAGTATTAGTTTTACTTTTGGTGCTCTGACACAAAGATATTATACTGTCAAATAAGGGACGAAATGTACAGTCAGCCCGTGATTATCACAAAATAAACCCTGACAGGGTGATCATGTGCACATTCTTGCATACAATGGCATTAGAAAATTGGTTGCCAGAAATAACGGTCTTTTATAAAGTTTAGCTGCCATTTTTAATGATGCACCGAAATGAAAATTCTTGGCTGAAACTAACACTTTTGGACACCCTGGTCCAAAAACCGAAACAAAAATGTATCATTTTAAATTAGTTTGTAATTAATACATTTAAATTCAAAATGTTATGGGATGCACCAAAACAACTTTAAACTTTACATTTAATTATAGAGTAGACAGAAAAGAATTACATAAAAATAAAATGTTAGCCTGTTAAGAAAACTTTTATTGTTAACTATTCTACTGGATAATAGAGCAACAAAATCAACAGTAAGCCCTTATTTGTGATGAACCAAAACCTTTCAGATTTAGTTTCATCATTTCATCAATCCACAGTAATAAGAGTAATGCTCGGACTCACACACTGTGCCATTCATCGCATTTATCCAGTATATTCGCTTAAAATTCCTTTATTTGTGTATTAAAAAGTGATTGGAATTTAAATGCGGTTCTCTCAAATAGCCGTGATTAGATCAAATATCTGTGATTGGATGGTTATTTAATAATCGAGACAGGCTTAGGTCTTGTAAAAAAGAAATTACCCTATTTACTTGATCAAAGTCCCTGGCCTCATTGCGCAAGTTGTTAATTCAGGTGATAAAAAAATTATTATAATATTATATATACAGTAGTCATCAAAATTAAAAGGTTTTCTGTTCTATTGATGAAACCAAGGCCATGTGGGTGGGTAAAAACCACCCCGGTCTCATGAAATTTATGTGAACACGACAACAATTTTGCAATTTAAACTTTACATGCTGTAGATCACGTTTGGATGTAGGTTTCTAGTGAAATGTCCAGCTGGGAGCGCCAAAAGCAAGTAAAATGGTGTCATATTCAAACGTGGTTTAAATTTGAATTTTTCATTATTATTATTTTTAAACACCTACCTAACCTAAAACTTTAACCTGAACCTAACCATTAGTGTTTTAAAATATAAATGTTTTAAAATGCAGAAGTGAAATGCAAAAGCTCATTTTCTGAAGAAACCACCTCGTGTTAAACCACGGCCCTCCGACCTTTTGAGCTAACGCAAAAGCTATTCTTGTTATAAGTGTATATACAGTATGTAGGTGGGTCTGTAATGCAATCATTTATTTGAGTGAATGTGTGTTGAGATCATAAAATAGAAGGGTCTGAGTAATACTAATACAAATTTGTATTTATAAAGTCATAATCAGCCATTAAAGTCATGATTTAAGTGAAAGGGAATAAAACACAGTTGTTGTAGCACCTCTAGTGTTCATTTAACCTGGAAACTGCAGGGAATTGTACCTGGAGACAAGTATAACAAGTTTTTCAAAAATGAATAAAGAGTGACGTTTTCACTATGAGACCAGGGTGTAAAAAATACAACCAACAATATCACAGCTCATCTTTTAACAAGTCCCGCCCAACATTATTTCCCAATAAATAATTTCATTCGGAAATTAAATCACATTTCAGAAGTTAAATGCATTGTAAATGCAGTTTTACATTGTCTGCACTTTAATTATCAAATAATGTCAACAATGTTATCAAAAAAACCTTCAGCTATAGTATGCCATAGTCTCAGAGATACCTCAAAGATCCAGGGCCAGTGAGGCTCTTAAAATACAACCGTGCTACTTTTCTGTCAGACAGTCTGGCCTCTCATTGATCTAACTTGGACAACAGAGGAACACCGGTGTCTCCAACTCTTTGGCAGGCCGCATTTTTTATTTTTTTCCACAGAGTGACTTCTGACCTGTGTTCTGTGTGACCCTCAAAGACAAGAGTGGGCAAACACCACCTGCTCTCCTCTGATCTCCAACACACTGCAGGACTGGAGTAAAGTAAACACACACACACACATATAAACGTGCGCATGAACGCACACACACCTGGTCCATGAGTAACCCACACACAAGCAAATATTGTCACACAAAGCATAACCTTGTAAGCTCAAGAACACTGAATGGGCCAGATGTCATGCCTGTACATAAACATGAACATATATACATACAATAAGCCTTATTTTGCATTTTATTTTTATAAAACAAACAAACAAATATTAAATTAGTCTATAAATATATATTTTTTTTCCAAACAAGGATATTCTCAATAGGAGGTTTTGTAATAAACTTCCAGAGACAAATTAGTCCTTAAACTTTAGCCAAGTACTGTACATACACACACAACCTTTCACTAAAAAGAGAGGCCGGTTCCAGCTGTCATCACTCTAAAGTGCTCATCTGCTACTGGATCTATAAGAGGGCATTCACATGATGTGTTCGTGTTGACTCATTTAAAGGTCTACATCACATGTGGAAGTCTCGTAACTGGAGTATAATGCGGCTTTTAAAAATAACTCTGCTTTAAAGCTTTACAACACAATATCTAAATGAGTGGCCTCCATAACGAGAGGAAAATGCACAATGCAGCACATGTAATCATTGTGAAGGCTTCCCCACATGAAAAGTACACAGAGAAAAGATAAGGTTAAATGCTAGAAAATGGAGTATAAAAGAGCTAGATGCCACTTAAATCACAGAGAGAAAGCTACGGTGTGTATATATATATATATATATATATATATATATATATAAAAAAAACTAAAAAAAAACTGAGGCTAACCAAAACAACAGTAGTGCAACCTTACCCCAGACAATAAAACAATCCTTAGGGCCCTGTGAAATTCTATAAACCACACTAACCACACTTTAACCAGTGCACACATACTTTCTCTAAAACTACTCCATCAATAAAGTGAGCTGTGATAAAAATATATAGGGTGACTTTAAGCAGCTTTTTTCCTTTGAAGTTCACTTTTAATGTTAGTCAAGGCTAAACAAAAGTACATTTAGTTTTACATGTCCATTTTGCACCTTCCTTTTGACCTTAAAATTATTTAGAATGTTTTGCTTCTGTACCTTTAAAACTTCTATAGGCAAATGTTCTTTGTAATGATTGGCCAACCTTTTTGCATCAGTGTAGTTCACATAATCATTCACCAGGGCAGAATACGGAAAACATTACTGATGTTAACAATGGTGGTCATACATTAAGGTGTTCAAAGTTGTGACTTCAATAGACGCAACATTGCCAACCCACATATTCAGGTGTCTTGTAGGGTTGAATGACTGGGACCAAAAAAGTCGAATTGCAATTAAAACTGCGCTATGATTATTAACATAAGAAAAGAAAACTTAGTGACTGACTAAATTTAAGTCATAGGCAAACATGCTCCACTGCCAATAGAAATACTATTCAAGAAAGTGTTTTCACATTAGGCTCTTTCCCACCTACAGTCCTGGTACATTTCCCTCAACTTTCTAGATGAGTACTCTTACGAGGAACAAAACTCCAGAGGAGAATTTTCTCCTGTTGCATGTGCATTCCCAAACTAACCACCGTAGTGACGTCATCTAGTATCAATAATTTTTAATCTGACATTATTTGCACGCACGTTTCAATGGCAACAAAAACAAAATCAACAACACTGTGGACAGCTGGAGCACACTTGGATCGGAGCTACACTTTTGTTTTTATTAGGGCTGTGTGGCAGGGCCGAGGGTGGGGCCGGGTCATGATTCTGCACACCCAGCCCCTAATCAGGCTAATTAAGATAAGATAGAGATTAAAGATTAAGATAAAGGCTGACCGAAGATGGCAGTGAGACAGAGAGAGATTTACGGACAGCTGTCCGACACATTTGTGTGTTTGTATTTTTGTTTAAGTTTCTTATAAAAATATTTTTTATATTTTCAAGCCGGTTCTCGTCGCCTCCTTTCCATTGATCCATTTACAGGCTGTTTTATACAAACTTTGGCTGCATCGGAAAATGTAAGCAGCATCCTTATCAGTTATGATTGAAACGAGAGTGTTTTTGAATGAATGGAACTCTCTGGACATTTTAAAAGGCACCTTATTTCATTTTACCATCATCCATCCTTATATAGCCTCCAAAGGCAGCATTTTCCAGTATTCAGACACAGCTTGTGTCTTCAGGTTACAGTTTAAACTGGGCTCACGAGGCGGTGATCCTTGCTGCATTCGGAGTGAGGGGAGAGACATGGCAGCTAAAGAGCTGTTTAACCACACATCACACACTGGACTCAACTGGACATGTTGGAAATTCACAATAATCCTATTTATCAACACACTTTTACGATAAAAGGCTTTAATGACTTAACATAAATCACTGTACTGTACCGAAATACACACTCATTGACATCTTGATGCAAGTTAACCACGCAGTAACATGCACACAATACTTCCCTCATGTAAACTATATTTAATGATGGTTTAGTGTACAATAAAGTTAAATTATCCACTAACCATATGATTATTTATATCCATCATCCCAGGATAGTCAACGTAGTAATCCAGAAATCACATTATTTGCTTAATAGTCACACAGTACAGATCATCTCCCCATGAAGTCATACACATACAGTACACACTTGTGTAAAAATGCAAGTTTTTGACCAATCACAGGCTTCACACAGTCCCACAGTCCCTATACACCCCAAAAGCATTTACACTCAGAGTAGGAGCTAAAAACGTCCACCAAAACGGCTTCTAGCAACTGCAGTTCCTTAGGTGCAAAAGCGACTAAAAGCACTAGTCCTGGGGAAAAGCACCTGGGAAAAATGGGCTTTAGTACCGCCAGTGGGAAAGGCCCTATTGAGTCCTCTTAAAAAGTACAAGAGTAAAAAAACTTTTTTTTTTACATTTTAACAAAACGTGTCCCCTGAACATTACAGTATTGTCTACATTTTAGACCTCATTTTATTTCAAAAAGGAAGAAAAGCAAGGAAAATCCTGTTTTCTCTGACAATCCAACATTGAGGCACATATCCCAAAAGAGGATACCCTTTAGAGAGGCCCATCCACTTGTTATCTACATCTGCATCTCGAAAGCAATCCCAATGCATATCACATTGATTCCAAACACAAACAGCACATGCTCACCCATGGTCACTCGGTTCAGCGAAAAATCTGAGAATGTCCCCACTGGCCATTAAACAGAGGTTGAAAAATGCAGGGACTTTCAAAAGCCATTCAGTGCAAGGTGCTCGGTAATTTACATATCTACAGCTCTTTACATAAAGATGCCCATCAAGGCCCTGTTAGTCTTGCTTTTCTCCTCGGGATCCATCCAATGTCATCAAAAACATACTGGGTTTCTTCTAATAGCTCTACTACTATAAAAAGAGATAAAGAGAACGGCACAAGTTCGAGGAAGAAAAATGTCAAACTTCTTTTACTCCGAAAGAGTATGGTCGTGTGGGAGGCACAATCTGAAGGATGAAAGAGGGAGAGTTCAGGAGGTGAGGGGACAGGGAGTTCAATCTTTCTTTAGCGATACATACAAAGTGAGAGCATAGTAAATGTTCCAGACAAAAAGTGATAAAATACTTGCCTTAGAATAAGATGATAGTGGCGCAACTCTACTTTAGGAAATTTGAGGCTACACACATACACGCAGACAAACTTCTCTGAAGACAGGGTCTGGCCTTTGCGGTGTTTGTGCATTACAGCAGTGAAGATGCCCAAAAAGCACCATGGACATTCCCAAAGGCAAAAGGGTCATTGCTGTTTTTTTGCATTTGTTCCGCAATGTGGCCCCTAACACACATACACACCCATTCAAAGAGGGCAGGGTCCTTAAATGACATGCAGATAGCTATATAGAGGGTGAGCAGGCAAAAGACAACCATACCCCACTGCAACCATTATGACCACAAACCAAAAATACTTTTGAGACACCTGAACAGATTTCTACTGCCTCAATGTCAGGGAAAATATTAATCAAATAAGTTTTGCCATATTACTGCTTGATAATTGAAAACATCATTAGGCATGGGAATTATAAGGAATTTAATGATTCCGGTTCTGATTACGATTCCTCTTAACAATTCAGTTTCCTTAATGGTTACATTAACAATTATTTTAGTACTTTAGTTGAAGAAATGTTTGGAAATATTTGTTTGGGAATCAGAGTATGCTGGTTGTGCTGTGTTTCACTTAATAGAAACAGCAGCAGGAAGCGCTGCCTCTGAAACAGACTGCAGAAAACATTATTTGAGTATTTTAGATCTGTGTTGTTTGCATCGGCGAATTGTAGATATAAGAGTCATTAACATAGGGCCCTATGATTTCCGCATTGCGGAAAACATGGACATAATTGCAGATTCCAGCCATGAAAATGAAATTCATTATAAAACCAATAATCCTCTCAGCAGTCCGAAACGTCCTCTGTAGTCTTCTGATGTCTCATTTCATAGCTGCACCAAAACAGACAGCCACTGAAGTGCAGAGGACAGACTCAATGATTGCGGAGTAGAACTGTATCAACATCAACAACTGTATCAACAGAAGTCCACAAAAATGATCCTTACGTATGTCCCCGGTCTGTCCAAATGTTGCAGGATATGATGCGATCCCATGTTGACTGCATCATCCACAGACCTGTTTGCACGACAAGCAAATTGAAGGGGATCTAGAAAGGGTCCAGTGATGTCCTTAAGGTGTGCCAACACCATTCTCTCAAATTACTTCATGACCACAGACTTCAGGGCGACAGGTCTGGAGTCATTAAGTCAAGTGATATTTGGTTTCTTAGGAACAGGGATAATAATTGAGAATTTGAAGCAGCATGGGACTTCACACTGCTCCAGTGATCTATAGAAAATCTGTGTGAAAATGGGGGCCAGTTGGTTAGCACAGGATCGAAGGCACACTGTGAGACACCATCTGGCCTGAAGCCTTCCTCGTCTTTTGCTTCCGAAAGATACGGCACACATCATCTTCACAGATCTTGAGTGCAGGTTGAGAAGCAGGGGGGTTGCAGGAGGTGTTAATGTTTGTGTGAAGTAAAGGTCAGAGTGGGTGTGGGGTGCGAGATTGGGCCTTTCGAATCTGCAGTAGAACACATTCAGGTCGTCAGCCAGTCATTGGTCCACCACAGGGTTGGGGGTTGGAGTCCTGTAATTAGTAAGTTGTTTTAGGCCACTCCACTGATGCAGGGTCATTAGCTGAAAACTATTTTCCAGCTTCTCAGAGTTACTTCTTTTAGCCACTCTGATATCCTTATTCAGTGTATTCCAGGCCTGATTGTACATTACTTTATCTCCACCCCTGGAAGCATCCTCTTTGGTATGATGAAGCTGTCTGAGCTTCCCTGTGAACCATGGTTTATCATTGTTGAATGATAAATATGTCCTAGTAGGGATGCATATGTCCTCACAGAAACTGATATATGATGTAACAGTATCCATGAGCTCGTCCAGGTCTGTAGCTGCAGCTTCAAAAACAATCAGTGCAATCGAAGCAGGCTTGTAGATTCCTTACTACTGGCTTTGTTGATTTTAATTTCTGCCTGTAGGTCGGAAGATGAGGAACCAGAGAGTGATCAGAGAGTCCCAAAGCTGCATGTGGGACAGAGCGATATGCAACCTTTATTGTTGTGTAGCAGTGATCCAGTATATTCCTGTCTCTGGTGGGGCACGTAATGTGCTGTTTGTATTTGGTCAGTTCATGTGTAAGATTTGCTTTGTTAAAATCCCCAAGAATAATAATAACCGAGTCCGGGTATCATTGTTCGGTGTCTGTGATTTGATCAGCCAGCTTTTGCAGCACTATGTTCCCACACGTGTTTGGAGGAATGTAAACACACACCAGAATAAACAAAGAAAACTCCAGTGGAGAGTAGAACGGCTTACAGTTAATAAAGAGCACTTCCAAATTAGGACAGCACATCCTCTTTAACGTCGTTACATCTGTAAACCAACATTCATAGATGTAAATGCATGTTCCACCGCCTCTCGTTTTCCCCGTTAATCCGCGATGCGATCCGCTCTGAACAGCTGAAAGAACGGCAGATGTAATTCGCTGTCCGAAATGGCTTCATTCAGCCAGGTTTCTGTTAAGCACAGTTTGAAAAGTCCTTATTTGTACGTGTGAGGAGATGTAGTTTGTCCGTTTTGTTAGGAAGATTGCGGAGATTCTCTAGATGAATGCTCGGCAGTGCTGTTCGAACGCAGCACTGATGGAGTTTACCCAGCACACTGGCTCGTTTTCCTCACGTTTAAACAACACAGCTGCGTCTCAGACTAAAATGTCCAGCAAAATGTCCGAATATTCAAAAACAGGGAAAAGATTACATGGTATGTGCTGACGAATGTTCAGCAGTTCGTCCCTTGTAAAACTGACTGGAAAAAGATTACTGAAAATTATAAACAAACCAAAATAGCAAAAAAATTGGCGGTGGCCATCTGCAGTGTCATCATGTTTTGCCATGTTCACCATGTATACTGATGATGTTTGATCAGTATAGAAACTCTTCATTTGATAAAAAAAATTATTAAAATGGTAAAATACACAATTGGTATGTTGAAAAGTAATTGTTCTATTCTCATTTGATGAAAATTCTATTAATTCATTTGATTTAAATAAAAATTGAGCATCAGAACTACATCTGCATCGCTAAAATAGATCTATAAAATTTCTATTGCAAAAATGATCAAAATGTCCCTTTATATTTATCTATTGTCATATTTATTTGTTGTCAATGTGTTGGTTATTTTGCATCCACAGGTGCATCTCCAGCAAACGAGGAAGAATTTTCAGATGGTGAATGACGTCTGATTCCTTTGCTGTCTCGATCTGTGGGTTTTGTCTGGTCTGCGCTGGATAAGCTGGGAATTTCCCACAAAGCTGGCAAGCAATCCGATCACAGGCATCCGAGAGAAATAAAACAATCTGTTTGGATTTCCTTCATCTTTGTAGGCAGGAAGTGAGTTAGAGAGGGAGGAAAGGAGAGGAAATTTCATTGTGCTTCCAGACTAATGAAAAGGAAGAGGTGGAGCTGGTCTGATTTCTAATTTCCCCAACTCAAATCAGGCCAGAAAACGGAGTGCATTCTGCAGCTAACAGAAAGCTGCTTGTACATATACAATACCAGAGAGTGAGATGCACACATGGATACTAATCTTTGCCTGATCTCCTGGGACTTGCTGGAATACCTGCAAAGCGACAAACACACTTCCGACAACGTGACCCCCCTCTTTCCCCCAAACATCTCTCTGAAATGGGTTCTAATGAGGCGCCGTGGGACTGGAATTCTCGTCACACAGACCTCAGTCCCCTGATTCTATAAGACAACTAAATGTCTGTTCACCAGATGGGCTACATAGTGCTCAATGTACCACATTGGGCTTCTACTCAATGTGCTTGTGAGCAGAACACTTGGAGACCATGTACTGAGTGAATTGGGTTAACAACAGCATCATCTGAGTAAATGTTAGAATCCATAGTACCCAGCTTTCACTTTGTAAAATGTACTGAGGTTTAAAGGGGTCATGAAATAGAAAATCAGAGAGACTGGCCTAGTGTGACCAACTATTTCTGAACACCAAAGGGGACCCATCTGGACTATTTTGAAGTTTTTTGTGCATATAGTATGCATTACACAGAAGTCTTTGACCGTTGTCATGTTTATTGCATCGCTTTTAAAAGACGCAGTGTCAAGTGGACTTCTTGTGAACCAGTCACAATACAATTCAAGTGTTGCAAATGAACTGTTATTGAATAATTAGGCAGATAAAAACACTTGGACTTGACTACGAAATCACGAGTAAATGGTTTAATTCATGAATATATTATGTCATGACTGTTTTGATAGTTATGGTGCTGAAGTGCTTGAGTGAACAGTTTAATATATTCGGATGCAAAGTCTGATGTGTATTATGTGTTTATTTTCTTCCGAATGGGTTTCTCATAAGTGTATTAATTCAAATAACCAAACTTTGTTGTAGGTAATGGGATTAATTAATTTAAAAAAAAGTAACAACTGTATTTTGTTGCAGTATGTACGTGGCAAAATTGTTCCACAACCAATCACACAAGGGCACTGAGAACCTGTGCTCTTAACTGATCTTCACATAGGCCATTTTCCTCTTCAGTGTGCTGCCAAGATTGAGGTTGAGACATGGTTTCTATTTCTAGTCAGAACAGACGGATTTTCCAGCAAGGTGACAGACAGCTCAGCTTTGGGAATCACAAACGGTGGTATTGGGAGTGAACTGGAAAAGGCTGGATTAATGGGAATGTATCAAGTGGGGGAAAAAAAGCACCTCTCCTACTTTCCTCCTTGCCCAACCTCCAAGAATCTATAGCCTGCCAAGTGCTCTTCACAACACAATGCAGCAAATAAAGTACACAAGATAAGGCCTTTTTTCCTTCTTTTTCTCTGCAAGTACACAGCTTTTGTGCTACAATCCAGGGGGAGGGTACAATGGCAGCAGCTTGGCATTGCAAATCTGTTCCTGGGCATTGATGGACGTCGCTGTGCTGGAACGTTCCCCCACAGCAGCTCGATCTCTGCAGTTTCTGCACAACTGCCTCCCCCCCTCGAGGTTGGGCCCTTAATTTCCTTTCATTAAAGTCCCCAGTTGAAAATGTTAATAAAAGCAGTGTCTAATTACAGAAGCATGTCTCCACAGCTCTATAGAAAATCATCAGGCTAATGCCAGTTTTTGCCATTCTCTTTTTGCTTTGAGACTGATTGATTATTTTGGAGCAGGATTTGTTTTGTTCTTTGCTCACAGTGATGGTGAATGCAAGAACTCATGGAGGTGGGTGGAATGATATCCATACCACGTCGTTGCTGAAATATTCGGAATCATTTGTATTTGGCAAATGCAATGATGGATGCTTACCAAACTGTCTGCGACTGGGAATTGTAAAACCAATTTGTATACCGATGACATACAGATGCCTTTTGTGGAGGCACTGATAAAAAGACTTATAAAAAAGACTTTATAAGTATATATTCTCCATTCTAAATCCCTTTTCTAAACTGTGAGCTTGGTAAACTGATGTTCCACTGCTCTACTTGCTGGCTAATGCCTTGGTGCCTGTTTATTTTAAGTGAAGGTCCCTTTTTAACAAACTCTGCTGACTTGCTTTTTCTTTCCCACTGACAATATTCACAGGATAAATGAGGACCTAGCCAAGGCATGGCTTACAGCAGCTGCTCAACAGACTTCAACTAGCGTGCAGTCTGGACCGCACATCTTCACCAGTATCTGTCAGGGTCACAAGCAATAGCTGCCCCAGCTCCAGCTGACAGGACACCTACAATAACCGTAATGCAACTCACTCATGTGTTAAATTACAGTCACATATTGTCTCCTTCCACCTCTGAGCCTGACAATTTTTTCCTGACAAGCAGGCTTTGCCTGGCACATAATTGCATTCGGTGAGTCAACCCTTCTCAAAAGGGGATGTTTAAAGGAAGAGAAGGAAAAAAAGGTGAAGGGAAAACCCGTAGCAGAAGTGCAGCACTGACAACGTCATTAGAGGAGAGGGTGCTGAACTTCAATTATCCTCATGTCGGCCATAATGAAGTTCCCCAGGTTGCCTTGTACACGCCCAGGTGTCCAGCGTACCATAATAGCTTGTATGCACATGACGTCACGTCACTTCCCAGGGCAGGAAGTGACTTTCTACATAGGAAACACTATCAGAAACTCAAAATGCCTAGGTTTTGCATAGTTCACGGTTGCTCAAATTGACCAAACCGAGAAACCACAAGGAGCTTTTATCGTGTGCCAAAAGTTGTTGTTCATAAAGGGGAAAATGCAAGAAATTTACACAAAAACGCTGGAAAAAATGGCCAACCTGCGTCTGCAGTCTGGATGAGCAGAGTCGGATAATGCTCATGTGTGCAGTGACCACTTCGACAAAGGTAAGTTAATTCAACTTATGTGTCAACATGTGTTTATGTAACATTAGCGGTTTCCATACTTTAACTATACAAAGTTATTGTTTTTTTCTATTCTTTGTTTGAGTTTGTACCCCTGTAACTGAACAAAAATATGTAACTATAGCAAAGCTATTTACAAAGTCTTAGCAGGCAAATGTAAATAACATGCCCTGCCATGAGCTGCGATGACTTCTCCGTCTTGTTCGCGATGACCCATGTCTTTAGTGGCGTTTCAGCGGACCTTTGAGAGTGGTTAACCAAATAACGTAAAGTTAACAACCGTAACGCTAACATTGAGAGGCACCACAGAGTTTAAATTTTGTTGCTAGGTTAATACACAGGACAAAAAAGAAATGCCACTCATCCGGGCGAAAACCAAACGACAGTCATTGTGGAGCACCTTGGTACTGAGGTAGCAAACAAGCTATTAAGGTTCTCTCTTCCGATCACAGAGACAGAAGAGGTTCCGAGAGCTTTTACCAGGTGCACTGACTCAATGGAATGTGATGGGTGGGAGTGTAGTGGGGGATGCCAGTGTTTTTGCTAAATAATGCCCTTGAGGGCAAATCCAGTCTTGGCCTTTCATTCACAGAGGACACTCGCACACTAGAAGAATTGCGGCCCACTTTCACCGAGAGGATAAGCGGCACTTCAGTCTTTAGAGTAAGTTGACCTGAGTGTGATCTGATCCCCTCTCACAGTCACATGTGATTTACAGCTGTGCCCAAAGCACAAGAGGCAGTGAAGAAGCCGTAAAGACTGCCATCTGCAATCAGAGAGCGACTTGTTGGGTGAGTAATGGCAGAAATTACCATAAAATAATTACAAAAAAATGTCACCTTGATTAAGGTGAATCTGCTGTTATCCTGCTGTTCCTTTTTTCCATATGGATCTCCACTTAAAATTGTTGAACTGAGCCATTAGGTCTAGAACAATGATTTAATCTGCAGCAGCCCACATAATGCGAAAAAAAACAAAAAAACTTGTAGAGCACACATTCACTCTCACGCTGTTTCCATCCCGCCGCAAAATTATAAAACGACAAGCTATAAAAGCTATAAAATCTCTTCCATGTAAATCTGAGTTTTTGCCCAACTAGCTGCAACAAAGTCAAGCAACAGCAGCATATTTTATGTAGGGAATAACACTGTGCAACCTCACTGGTATAAAATCCTAAATCTCATAACTGAACAGAAATAAATATCTTCTGATTGGATGTGGAACCAAATGTCTCATCGCTGTTGGTTAGGACATGGTGTCAGCTTTTTCTTTTATTTCTGCAGACCACAGTGCCAACTGACTCTACAGGAGTACCAATCTACTGACACCTTCAACAAGCTGGATGACTGACATGATGCAAATCACTAGCACACTTATGATAAGGACAAGCAGGTCCTGTCAGTCTTTGGTAGACAAGAGACCAATGCAGTAACAGTAGTCAGATGGTGGTAAGCAACTTATTTACAGATGCTATGCTAATATAAAATGAAAGGCATTGAAAAGGCAAACCATAAACACACACATTAAATAATTTTTTTAGATTTACTTCAGAGTGACATCGCAGGAGCAGCCAATACCAGACTGTCAAAATGACTGAAAAGACTTTATAACAAACTCAGTTTTATCATTTTAGAATGCTGGTTGACCCTACAAAAGATACAGGCAAACCATTAAAGGCAACACGAAACACAACCAATTTCAATTTCGTAATCTGATGCGTGTATGTGAAACAAATCATTACATGACAAAATATGCAGGAAGCGACTTTTATCCATCGGGAATTATTAAATTGTGAAAAGTGGACTTTACATACCAGAATTGAGCCAGGTGTTTGGAGAGGAGGCATTGGAAAAAAAGAGGACTTGGTGACATATTTTGAAAAAGTAAGAAATTTCAGATGTGGAGCAAGTTATTATGTTTGATCAGATCATGAAGACAAACTTTCTTCTTTGGAATCTGCATGAAGTAGGTAGGGTAATTTTTTATTTCATCTTGACTTTAAGATATTAGATAAGATGACATTACATTTGCGTAACAACCGAGACGTTCAACAGAGCCAACACTTCCCAAATAACTAATACATTTTTCAAAATGGTCCATTCAGCTTTCTCATTTCTACTCTGATGTACAAAAAGTGATCAGAAATTAATGATGAGTCTCAAACTCCTCCTGATTTCTTCATCTTACAGAATAGGAGAGAAAGGTCAATGTGGTGATGAAAGAAATGGCTTTTAACCATTTCTGAGCGAGATAGATGACTGCTACATGACCTTATCATGAGCTTTTCTTGATAGAATTAGTGTCATATCTAAAGACTGAATCCAAAGTTTTTTTTCTAGAGCTCTGCAACAAAAAGGTTAATCCAAGAGGCAATTATCTTTATTGGGCTTGGCCATCCATTAGAGTGCACAGAATCAATTAATCATTAGCCTGTTTTCAGCTCCATCAACAAGCTTCTAATAGGGTCAACTGTATAAGAGGCTTAAGGCCAAAGTATACTTGGCGCATCCGCGTTGCTGATTGCTCCTCGCACAGTATGTTTCACGTAAATTTCGTCATAAACCAGTCCGCATGGCGGACAGATTTTCTTGGCTCGTGGATGCGGTCCTTGTCTGAGCGCATCATTGGCAAATGTCCCGACCATTGACTCTACAAAAGTGTATCAAAAAAGTAGTTGTAGTGGGCATGCGAACGTATTCGCTCGCGGTCAGAATTGTATACACACAAAAGGCAAAGACAAATCGTCTTCATTGAAACGAACTGTCTGAAAGAACCTGACGAGCTCGCTGTACCACACGCAACAACAAACCCAGTGCGAGAGTCAAATTACTGTTTTGAACCGGGTCTTTGCAACGCGTTATTGAATGACGCTTCTCGGTTTCCACACACACGCGACTATTTTAAGCCTTCACGGCGTGCACAATATTTCAGTGCTACAAACTAACAACATCTCAGATGTAGATGCTCAGCAGTTCGGTTCAAATAAGAAGCTGTAATTAAACTGTAAATAAAAAGCGTGAGAGTTTAAAAGTTAAAGCTGTCATGGAAAGACTCACAGAGGCAGAGATATGAACTCAGTAGCAGGGTTTATTGAGCAGAGGATTGAAACTGTGATGTAAACATTGTGAGTAAATCCAGTTGAGCAGAGTGGCAAATAGCAGGTGAGTAATATCCAGACAGTGTATAGACACGATGAAAGAGATAACAATTTTATGATACTTTCAGGCAATAATGAAGACACAGGTATGTTTGACATAGTAGAAATGTCTGGAGTCTCAGAGATACTATCGATGAGAACAGGCAAAGAGTATGTGTGTGAAAGCGGGTATTTCTGCAGTCTTTGATTAGCCACTAATGATATGCAGGTGTGTGTAATCAGAACTCAGGGAGTGATGTGAAGGCAGTGACGAAATGTGCACGGTTGAGATATATTACTATATATTTCTATTATAATATATTACTATTATCATTTGTTTACAAATTATAATAATATTTAAGTTGAATGGGTTCCAAAAAGTGACTGTGTGAATGAAAAGTGAGCTGATATCTTACAACTAAATTAAACAAAAAAAAAAACAAAAAAAAGAGACCTGAATCCTTTAAAGTCCAGATACAAGTATACAAATGTTTACCAATATATATATATATATATATATATATGAGAGCAAGCTGATTCTGAAGATTCTGAAGAGCAGTACTAAATAAAAAAATATTTGATCTCTTATACTGGTATAAATTATGAAAGAGGTGTGAACATTTGAGTCAAAAGGGAATGCAAACTTATCTTCTCAACAATATACTGTATACTGTTTATTAAACCTCTGATTAATGGGTTATCAGCGGTTTCCTTTTCTTCGGCTTTCTATCTAAATCGAGCAATTCTGTGATTTGGTAACTAAAAACAGCCATTTTGCTCCTTAATGTTTCAGTTTAGGACCTAATGGCTCATAAATAATTTTTTTTAGTCTGGAGCCCTGCGTTTATGAAATGGCACATCCAAATTCAGATGCTCCAAAAGCGTATGCACATAGACACAAACTTAGAAATGCCCTAATAAGCCTAATTAGTCAACCTCTGACAGATTGACAAATTTAATTGCTGCATTGGACTATGCCACTGATAGCCTTGTTTAATGATATGTAGATAAACAAATTTATTTAATTCTAAAACAACTTTTTGTCATCAATGGCTAATCAATGCTTTACTTGTCTGCCACAATAATGTATAGTTTAATTATTAGTATTATTACATTTAATTCAGAATAATTATTATAATAATATATATATATATCAGAATCAGAATCAGCTTTATTGCCAAGTATGCTTACACATACAAGGAATTTGTCTTGGTGACAAGAGCTTCCAGTCTACAACAATACAAACAATACCAAAAACAGCAGCAAGACATAGGTAATTAAAAACAAAAAAGAACACAATATAAATAATTATACATATACGTACATACACTCACCTTCATACATACCCACATACACACACGTAGTGCAAATCTAATACAATCTGTATGTGTATATATATATATATATATATATATATATATACGGCTGTCAATCAGTTCAAAATAGAATTAATGAATTAATTGATCACATATATCAATATTTGCAGATCTGCAAATACTGATATATGTGATCAGTTAATTCATTAATTCTATTTTGAACTGATTGACAGCCGTAACATATACAGTATACATTTGGATAAACCAGTTGGTGTCTTTAAATCACCTGTTGATTTTTGGACACATCTCTAGTAAAAAATTAATTGAACTATGAATGTTTGCCTTTTTTAAACAAAAAAATAAAATACAATTATCTGCAACAATATATTATCCCACATATTTCCAGCAAAGAAAACTTTGGGTCAATTACTGGTTACTAGATTTAATTGAAACAGAGTTTCTTAATGTAGGGTAGAGAGCATTGTTTAGTGACAGTGAAAGCAAAGTGATATAAAAGTGAGGCCACTTGTACAGATGAAAGACAGAGTGGACATGCTCGACAAAATTGCAAGAAAATATGAATAAAACACAAAGTCTGAATAATTCATCACGTATTGCTGCCTGGGTTCCACATGAATGCCCACAGCAACTTTATGCTCTGGTCCTAAAGCATCAGGGTACCAAACCGCTGGAGTACATCAGAGAACCAGAGGGGAACATGGAGAGGAAAAGAAATGGAGCACTAAAATAACTGTGCTGGGTAACCATATAAACCACTTTAAGTGAAAAACACCCTCAAAGTCAGTTCACACACGAGCAAAAATACCTTGAAAGTACTAACATCAGATACCTAAGGATTTGTGACAGATAAGGACAGGAAAGAATATAAGGACATGTAAAATCTTAAAAAATACAAGTTTTGAGTGTCATAACTATCTGATCTCTATGGTGATGAAGAAGAATTCAGAGCACATGCTAAAAGCTTTTAAAGAAATGTTTGAAAATATGAGGCCCAGCCAAGCATATGGAAAGACTACAAGATTTATTATAAAAATAACAAGCATATCCGAAACTATTTAAGCACACTGAAACTCTGTCTCATAATGGTTGGAGGGGGATATGTGGGAATTTAATTTGAGACCTGATGAAATTAGAGGTGGGAAGCAATATCGATATGTTAAAGTATCGTGATATTTTTCATTGTGATTAGGGATGTCACAATGTGAATTTTTGATGGTACGATTGTCTGATAAAAAAAAAAAAAAAATTACGATTTCACGATTTCTATGATTACCTGCATATTTATTTATTATTATGCAACAATAAAACCCTCCACAAACATATCACTGCTTAATTTTTATTGCAGCATTTGTTAGGATATGCAGTTAATATATATATATATATATATATATATATATATATATATATATTATATATATATATATATATATATATATATATATTCCTACTTATAAGCTGAAAACAAGTAGGTAAAGTACTTGTATGTAAGTACGTGCAATTTTCTCTATCTGCCCTTTGACACAAAAATGTATTGTACCTTTTCAACAAAAAAGTATGTATACCCTTTCAATTAATAAAAATAGAATTTAATATAAATGAAAAATAAATAGCCAAAAACAAATATAACAATCCATTTGTTTAAAATAAAACAGTGTCAGGCTAGGTGAACCTTCTTTGTTTATTCAGTAATCTAACGTTCAGCCGGATAATCACTGCACTTTACGCTCACTGAAATATTATTAAAGTAGGAACAACTATTTGGAAGCATTGCATTCACAATATAAAGCTGAACCCCTCCTCTTTTAAACTTAAAATATACAACTCTTGGGATTTAGTTTCAATTCAGTATTTGACTTTACCAAAAGGCAAGTAGTACACTACATATAACTGCTGTGTTTGTAAAATGATTACGCTTCTTCGGCAGATACAACTCCGTTCAAGATCGTGTTGTTCCACCATGTTTTCAATTTGAGAGTTTCACGTGCACTAAAAGCAGGTAGTTAGACCCACACTGAAAGACACATTTTTAGTAACTTTTTAAAAATAGACATGGTTGGTTTTTTCCGGTTTTCACCTTAGCTTCCAAATTCTTACAGTTTAATAACCGTGACCATTTTAAATCGCGGTTAATCACGGACATCCCTACTTGTGATATTGTATCAATATTTGCACGTCATTTACATTTTTCCACATGAATATTAAGGAGATGGGGAAACAAAAATCTCTTTGCCAAATTGATCAAGGAATTCCACAACAGTCCCTGAAGGTGCAGTTATCATGCTTTACACACAATCACCCTACCTTACTAAAATATATTACGATTTTACAGTAGTGATATTAGCTGAGGTATTTTGACAAACATGTTAGTATTATATCAAATAGGCTAACCTTTTATGTAGAAGCAATTATACTTCTGCGCATTAAAATTTTGTTGTAATAAAGAATGTTTTTAAAGTGTTTAAGCTATTATACTATTTGTAAACAGGCACGTTTATATTAATTTAACAATGCATTTGGTGATTTGGAAACAGGTCTCTTACGTCCGATGAAGACGAATAAGAAACACTGAGTGAAATGTCATAATATATCATAGTGTTGAATCACAATACATCAAAAATAATGAAACATATTGTGACATAAATACCGATATTATATTGTCAGTTACCTTGTGATTCCCAGCCCTACGTGAAATAACTCCAGTTTTCTTTCCTGTGTTAACATATTTGAAATAAGTCAGGGTGGGGCATATCAAAGGCCTTGTCCATTATCTTTTAAATAGCCAATAGGTTTAGTTAGTAGTCAGAAGATGGTCAGTTTATACTTATTTCATTAGAAAAAAACTTGTAGAGTACATGATGAGTCATCAAATGTTTGGTCTTTTTTCCCAGAAAAGGGACACTATTAATTTGAAATTATAACTGCATAAAGATTCTTTTTTTCAAGTTTTAGAAATACACTAACAGACATGGACTAAAAGCCACATAACTCCAATGAAGTCTTTAAAATGTACAGAAAAATGTGCAGTGATACAAACTTGAGTAGCTCTAGAAGCAAAATGGTAAACCACAGTTATGATATCACATGAAATGGCATAAAGTTGCTGTACAACTAACATATTATAATAATTTCTTCAGAGCACTGAAACCAGTCATGGCTTCCAGGAGTGAAAGCCTGACAGTTTCAGATGAAACGCTGCCGAATCACACGGCTCACCTAGAGCTTATGTTAAACAGCTCTTTTTCTTTTAGGCAGCCCCAGACAAGATCAAATTCTGCCTGATGGGAACCTGAAAGGAGCGCCAGACTATATAAGGTTACAGGACAATGCATGTGACAAACAATCAGGTACTTCGCAATACCGAAGCATGTATGACTAAGCAGGGCTTGACATTAACGCTTGTCTGGGACAACAACAGAAAAAATATGGACAAGTGAAACTAACAAGGAGGGTGTCTGATCAGACAATTAAACAGAACAGAAGCTCAATATTGATTCTAGTGCACAGCTGACAAAGTTGGATCATCAATTTTTTTTTTTCAAAAAAGAACAATTACAAATATAAAGTTAATGTAACGCAAATGGCAGCACTTCACAAACGTCTTCCTTCAAGGTCAGGTAGTCCGAACCATGCAACATTTTTAGATCACTGGAATACTGAAGCGTAACTGTTAAAATGTTTTGGACCAAATTACTTAAGTCTTCGGTCAAGTAAAAAATCAGTTTTATTTAGCAGTACCTGCTAAACTTGATCCTTTCACAATGACCACCTTTACACGCATTTAAGAAAGTAATAGAAAGTAGAAAGCTGCGTTCTGAAAAGTCATGTAAACTATGATGCTGTTTTCCTTATGCCTTTTTAGGTTTCAAGAGAAAGGGGTTAAACACCTGCAGTTGAAGTCAGAAGTTTACATACACCTTAGCCAAATACATTTAAACTCAGTTTTTCACAATTCCTGACATTTAATCGTAGAAAACATTCCCTGTCTTAGGTTAGTTAGGATCACTACTTTAATTTTCAGAATGTGAAATAAAATAATAAAAGTAGAGAATTATTTCAGTTTTTATTTCTTTCATCACATTCCCAGTGGGTCAGAAGTTTACACACACTTTCTTAGTATTTGGTAGTATTGCCTTTAAATTGTTTAACTTGGGTCAAACGTTTTGGGTAGCTTTCCACAAGCTTCTCACAATAAGTTGCTGGAATTTTAGACCATTCCTCCACAGAACTGGTGCAACCGAATCAGGTTTGTAGGCCTCCTTGCTCGCACATGCTTTTTCAGTTCTGCCCACAAGTTTTCTCTCAGATTGAGGTCAGGGCTTCGAGATGACCACTCCAATATCTTGAATTTGTTGTCCTTAAGTTATTTTGCCACAGCTTTGGAGGTGTGTTTGGGGTCATTGTCCATTTGGAAGACCAATTTGCTACTGAGCTTTAACTTCCTGGCTGATGTCTTGATATGTTGCTTCAATATATCCACATAACATTCTTTCCTCATTATGCTATCTATTTTGTGAAGTGCACCATTCCCTCCTGCAGCAAAGCACCCCCCACAAAATGATGCTCCCATGCTTCATGGTTGGGATAGTGTTCTTTTGCTTGCAAACCTCACCCTTTTTCCACCAAACATACGATGGTCATTATAGCCAAACAGTTCAATTTCTGACTAGAGGACATTTCTACAAAAAGTAGGGTGGCCCCGACCAAAGATTTTCCTAGTCGACTAGTAGGCGTTAGATTAAGCCATTAGTCAACTAGTTGTTGAATGTTTATATTATTTTAATTACATAAATATATATATATATTTTTTTAGGGGGGGCATTAGAAAATGGTTTGAGTTCCAGGGCTGAGAAATAATGTTATAAGTATATGTTTTGATGGATACTTGCCTGACGGTAAAAAATTTTGGACCACTTAATTATTTTAACTGCTTTTCGTTTTGTTTGGAGTGCAATTTGGATTTAGAAATGTATTTCATTAAAGTTTTTCATGTTTTCATTAATTTCATTTTCAATGCAAAATCAGTAAAGCAAGAATATTCACCGATCCCTCAGCCAGGGGTTTGCCAATGTAATTGGATATTGCGATATATATATATATATATATATATATATATATATATATATATATATATATATATATATATCGTGAAGGAGGGAACACATTTTTAATTTAGAATTTATTCACACACGATGTATTTTTCCGGACAACGATATACCCATCCGGAAGAGAATGCACGGATGAAGTAAGGTCTTTGCCAGAGAGATGTTTCACAACTGTTGTAAAGCCATCTTTCAAAAAGTTGAACAACAATTGCACTTAATTTTTGTCCAGTTTAATTAGAATTTTTTATTAAAATAAATACAAAATAAAGTTCATTTATTGAGTTTCAACTTTATTGTGTAGGCTTAACCCTAACCCTGCTTACCGAACATTACCCCATAGTACCACATTAGCATCCAACCAGCATTCGTTGGTTTACTGTGGAGTTTTCTTTTTCTGTGACCAACCAACCAATCAAAACTTGGTCGACCAAGACTTTTCTCATCGACTAATGTTTGGTAGACTATTAGGGGGCAGCCCTACCAAAAAGTCAAAAGATCTTTGTCCCCATGTGCACTTGCGGACTGTAGTCTGGCTTTTATATGGTGGTTTTGGAGCAGTGGCTTCTTCTTTGCTGAGCAGACTTTCAAGATATGTCGATATAGGACTCATTTTACTGTAAATATAGATACTTGTCTACCTGTTTCCTCCAGCATCTTCACAAGGTCCTTTTCTGTTCTTCTGGGATTGATTTGCATTTATCGCTTGGCTGATTTCTTATGTTTTTCCCATGATGTCAAGCAAGTTTGAAGGTAGGCCTTAAAATACATCCACAGGTACACCTCCAATTCAGTACACCTCCTAACAGAAGCTAATTGCCTAAAGGCAATTGAAATAATATTTTGGAAATTATTATTCACAAGTTCGAATTTGACTCCAGGTGTGGTTGACTCCAGTGAGGCTTCCAAAGCAACCAATTGGCCCGGTTGCTATGGTGGGTAGAGTCACGTTGGGTTAACCTCCTCGTGGTCACTATAATGTGGTTCTCGCTCTCAGTGGGGCACATGGCGAGTTGTGCGTGGATGCCGCATAGAATAGCGTGAAGCCTCTTTATCATTGTCTGCCAACTCCACGGCAATGCGTTCAACAAGCCATGTGATAAGATTGACGGTCTCAGACGTGGAGGCAACTGAGATACGTCCCCCGCCACCCAGACTGAGGGAGTCACTACGCTACCACGAGTACCTAAAACGCATTCGGAATTGGGCATGCCAAATTGGGGAGAAAAGTGGAGAAAAAAAATAAATAAAATACAAAGTTTTAATGACTTCAACCTAAGTGTATAAACTTCTGACTTCAACTGTAGGTTTCTCATGGAGAATGCAGCTTCTGTAGCCAAGTGGCATTATTACAGTTTTTAAAAGTGCGCATGTGCATAAACAGATCTGATATCAAACGTCATAGAACAGAGCCCTACGCCATAATCAACAAGTCAATGTAACGGAAAGAATTTAATATTTCTAGTAGTACAGATTTTTTTTTTTTTTGTTGCCATAATCGCCCAACCGATTTCACATTCAGCATTTTCAACCCTATAAACCTATGGCTCAGATCCATCCTTCAATTTAAGTCTGAGATTTTTTGCCTCCCATTGTGTCATCCACCAGGTGAAAATTGTGATTACTTAGTCACAGCACACCTCTCACAACTAGCTGTTCCATTGTTACACTCCAAAATTGACTACTTTCCTTATTTGATCAAATCCTTAACCGAATTATGAGCAATAGCAGTAGGGATGTTTGCCTTTGCTAGCACCACTAATAACTAGTAAACTCCAAAACTTAAACAGATGGATAAGCACTCATAATGCAAGACTAACCGGTTTGTCATGTGATTCATGTAGAAATGCTTTTGCAACAAATAATGCATGCCCTCAAAAGAACCCCACAAGTTAATCCAGTCCTTTTGAGAGAAAATCTCTTACATTAAGCTTTCTCAGCTTGTCGAAATTCCATCAGTACCCCCTGCTTTTTTGCACAACAGCGACAGCTCAGGCAGTGAACCATGAAGTGTCATGGAATCCCACAAACAAGAGTCGCCAGTGTCTTTGTGCAGCCTTTGTTTGATGCCTTTCAGAATTCAAAAGCTATGGCAGAAATCAGGCTTGTTTCACTGTTGTGGATTGGAGTTCTGAGGGAAAAACACGTGAAGTCTGGAGGGGGAGGGTGAAGTTGTTTCTGAGCTTTTGGCAGAGAAAGGAGGTTCAGGGGGTTCCTGTGGGAGGATGAGAAGGGGCCGCGGTGTCAACAAGGCACAGGCTGCGAAAGAATCTGAGCAAACTTTCGTACAAAGGAGCCCCTCAGCGACCGGGGGCAAGAGAGCCATTACTCTGGAGAGGTAGTCAAATCAAACCATAAAATGGTTTGGGCACGAGCCATTAGATCAGCTAGTACTGAAACAAAACTCTTTCTATAGCAGCCCCCCTACTGTCCTATCCAGTCTACCAGCAGTCTTGCATACATGACACAAATATTTCGGAGATGTACAGCTTTATTTAACCACCCCCTTTAAATGCCTCAGAACGGAGCCTGACCATCAATGAAACATTTTTGTTTTCACTTCTCACAGTAATAAAACGGGCGAAAAGTGAGTGTTTTGTTTCAACAAGGCCAATGCTCAGTGTGACAGTGATGGATTCCGTGAGATTCTAATAAAAGACAACAGGTCTTTTGCGAATTACCCTGAAGCTGTAAAAAACACCCTAACCACCGGACAAACTCTTTGATGCCCAAAGGCAAAAGTAGACCAATAGTGCTGTCTGTGGGCACACTGATGAGCCCAATTCATCAGGTATAAGGTGTGATCCAAGAAGCCACAGAGTCATTCAGCTAGGACATTCAAAGCAATGCAAATACACCTACTTTATGCTCTCTCTCATTTACACACATACACTTAAGTAAATCCCTCATCAGGATAATGGGACTGAATCACAGGCTTTTCATGCATTCATCTTAAACTGCAGCAATAAGGCAAATATCCTTTCACAAAAGAGACTGGTATTCGCTGCAGAGAATAAACAAACCTTATTTACCCCCACATCAAAATGCATTAATATCAGCTATCATCTCATTTAATTTCTCTGAGAGTCCATCCAGAGCTCAAATTGGCATTGAAGAGAAATCTATTCAGCATAAATGTATTTACAGCCAAAATAAGCAGTTCTGAATAAATTGATTTTGTCATACGGGATGCCTTTTCAAAAACATTTGCGACTAAAATTACAAAAAAATCTTCCATTTACACAGTTTCTTTGCTGTGGCTATATAAAAACGTTAACAATATGTATGTTTTCATCGACAACTATTCAGCAGCAAGTGAATCTGCAATATTTAACCAGAGATTGCCATTAGAATTGAAAGTAACATGATCAAAAGACTAGTTACCATAAAGTAATGGCAAAACTTTCTATTGCGTTGACTTGGATGAATGCACAAGATAAAAACATGCACAGCACAACCAATTCAGTGCAATTGACAATTGCAATGCTTATGAACTGGTTCTTTACATGAATCAATCCATAAAACACACACAAACTCACAAGTTCTGTTTAATCAGTCTTGTGAACTTAATGGTCAAATCAGTGCAACTGTGGGTGCGATCTCATCTTTCATGTTGTTTGTTAGCTTCTTATCACGAATAAACTCTCCCGTTGCTATGTGCGTGGGTTTGTGAAAGAATTTCAGGATTGTAGTTTAATTCGGGCACAAATGGTCATGTGTTTCATACAGCTGGTTTGCAAACAGTTGTGTTTGTGCACTTAACTCTAGTCTTTGTTCCCAAATCTATCTTTGGCATGCACCACTGCTCTGCTGTGATTTAAACTGAACTCAGAATCGATTCTGATTCTTTTCAGAATCGTTCAAGTATGTATCGCGATGCATCACTGAAACGATTTTTCCCAATAGCTCTAGCGCCCAACCGCATGCACGTACCGTCAAATGGAGTATACTTTGACAGGCTTGCATTCTACTGTACACAGAGTTTGAGCGTTCAAATCAAAATTTACGTCTACTTTAGGCTGATCTGCAGACGGTGAAAGCCACAGCAGTATAAGAATTTCACCTCTGAGAGCTGGATTAAAAGGATGTGGCTAATACTCATGGCTAATGGTCATGGGGGAGACCAGCATCCTCAGAACATCCCAGCCAATCACATTTTTTCAGCTGCCACATTACCAGACAAATATCAAGACTCTCTTTTTGGTCAACTTTAGTTTTGGTCAATTTACATTTGGCACAGTTGATTTTGGAACTCAAAAAACATATTTTCCTTTGGTATCAAATTATAAAAATATAATTATATATTATATTACATTATGCAATAGTCAAATATTTCTGTCCTAATTTCTAAACTTCACATGATATTTTAATGATCTTTGATAAACCCACTAGCCCTTATTTCAAAACATGAAATAAAGCAAAACTTTTGAGATTTAATTTCATTATTTTATCACTCCACAGAAATAGAGTAAGCATGCATTTCCTCGGTGTTATTAACATGGCATGAACAGGAATAATTTCACATGATCGTTAAATGAAAGTGAAAATGGAGTGCTTTGTTTTCACCATCAAAGTTTATATTTGTTTGTTAATATTTTTGTGGGAGTTTGTTGCGAGCCTCTGCTGGCGCACGCAACTTGAGAAGCACTTGCTCTTCTGGACAAGAGCTGCTCCGGTTGACATCAACGGTGTGGCTCAGAGTTCAACTGAATGACACACAAAAGCACCATTCATGGCATTTAAGCTGAATATTCACTTAAAATTCCCATATTTGGGCATTCAAATATATTTCTCAAATAACCGCGGTTAGATAAAATAAGACAATCAATTAATAATCGCGACTAGTACGTTGTGGACCAATGACGTTTGATGTTATTGCCGCACAACCTGCAACGTAGGCACCATATTTGATTTGAGAGCTGCAGCGAAGGTTAATATTATCAGTGAATAATTACATTTTGGTATATTAAAAATCACACAAAGCTATAATATGGCTTCAAAAGACTTGGAATACAGTGCACAAGTCTTTTGGATTACTTTTTGGTGATTTGATGTCCTTTTTGGAGCTGTGCTTGACAGACCCTTGTCACTATGAACTTCAGTTGTAAACTATGAACTTCAATTGTGGGACAAATCTATGAAGTCCATTCAAAAATAGTTTTAGTTACTGAAAAACTATACCTTTAATGTTTAATATTGAGAAATATCACTAAACTCTCTCATAGCTTTACCTCCGAAATACCGGTCAGTCAGTCAGGAGGCCTACCATTTTTTCAGAGCACTTGATATCCATGTACATATTTATGTCTCCATTGTAACTCAAAATCACATACCTTCCCAGAAGTTCCACTTGACCATCAACCAATCATTTCCCTGCTCTGCAAATTCCTTTCAAAAGGATGTGATTGGCCACTTGCCACCTGCTGCGCTCTTGGCGAGGAACATGCTTGTCATACTCTACACCCCACTTATTAATTCATAGTCTTAAGAAACACATTGACAGGCTCTGAATAAAATTCATATTCTTGTTTTTTCATTTCCTATAGGACCAGCTTCCATAAAGCAAAAATGTATCTCATAGTATCCAATTGTTCAGCATGAAATATTAGATTCATCTTAAATCAAACTTGTCAATCAGTTATAGATTTAATACAATGTTTTGCCTGAAGAACAGCAGTTCAGGCTGGGGTAGTATGTGTAATAGTGCTACTGTGGCCGTTTCTGAATCAGTCTGTTGGTTGGTTGGTTTGTTTTTTGGCTGGGGGGAATGTTTCTGTGGTAATCCCTCTGAAAGAGGGGCAATGAGTAGGGGGACTGCACTCTCAGACAGGGATGGATAAGGAGGGGTGGTGACCACCCACACAAAATGCAGAAGATACCTGGGACAAAACGTAGGACTTGACTTGTCTAACACGGATTTAATCTTTCAGTAGAAAAAAGTCATTAAATTATAGCTAAAACCTTCAAAGTAAACAAAAACTTACACAAATTACCTCCTATTTAGCATCCGATTAAAACAACTGATTCTATGATCTGATAAAGGCTGACTAAGCCCTAGCATATTATGCACAGAAATATATAATCAACTAACAGTAATTAAGTAGAACTCTATTCTGGCTAATTATCCCACATTAGCATTTTACACACAAGCATGGGCCAGTACTACATTGGAGTGAGGTGATATCATGAAAAATTCATGATTTATTAATGTGACAACAACAGAAACAAATAACATAATCTGTGGGGTTGAGCAATTGTACAGATAATAGCAGTGTCTAATGCTAAACTAACTAAACTGTTGTGTTCACTCCAGTAACTTCAGTGGCAAAAGTTACTGTAAATTGTAACATTTTTGTAAATTGTAAACCTCTAATACAGAGCTCCCACTCCTTTTGACCAATTAATTTCTGTGACCTTTCCAGGCTTTCATGAAAACTAGACAGACTTTTAAAAATAATTTTAAAGAGATCGCACACACAGCGAGTAATTTCTAGCCAAGAGCAAAGCTAGAAAAGTTATATAAAATTTATAAATAAATTCCCTGAATGTTTTTATGACTCTGGGAACCCTGGTAAAAACACAGGCACCTACAGAAACCCACCAGTATCAAACCACAAAAATGTGTTAACATTTTCATCATCATTTGTAGAAATGATTTTCGCAACTTGATTTCAATAGGTGATAAAATCTCACCTCTTTTTTTGGAAAAAAGGGCTATGTAAATAAGAAAGATGAGACATTAAATTCTGGTCATTGCAGTGTCCTTAAAAGCCCCTTACAACTCCCTTAGGAACATGGTTAATAAAGTCTGGAATATCTAGCTAGGAATTAAAGTGCAAAAAACACACATAATCTTATTACAGTAGCCTATGAAAAAACTTTAGACATTGAAAATATTACCTTTCTGTATCTGTGCAGGGATTTATTTTCCAGGAATCAGGATTTTGTGAAGAGTTTTAAGATAATGACAGAGTGGAGTTCTGGACACCAGACTGAATATCCTTTGCGGCGGAGGGATTTGAAATCATTTCCTTCATCTGTATGAGATCAATGTGACAACTTCCACAAATCACATTGCGGCAGATTGGATTTCCTCTACTCATCCAGCTGGGGTAGTGGCCAGTGCTGTGCTTTGTGACTAAGTACTGAAGAAATCTATTGTTTAATAATGCTTGGCACTGCTTGGTAAATTCCAAACCATGGCATGATGGAATTTCATTCGAAGGGCCAAGTCTACACTAAAAGTTTGGCAAGCTCACTGTCGGACCACCAGTGCCTGAAGCCATTAGTTATTTTAAAAACTGGAAAATCATCCAGTCTAAATGGTACCAACCATAAAAGGCTCAAATCCCTTTAGATAAGAGGGATGCAGATGAATTTATTGATTGGAGACTTCTAATGCCATGGAAACTTGGCCAAGATTTAAAAAAGGAAGGTAGTTTGTCAAATGGTGAACTATAAGACCTCGATTCACCTGGTATTAAGATGCATTCTGAGTGATCCGATAGCTTAAATTTCAACTGCAACTTAGTGAAATGGCATGCCGGTCCTTTCGCACTTTTTTGTCTTTGTTGCCCTTTAATTTCATACAGTAACACATTGACATAGTAATTGGTGCATGTTGTCATGAAATCAGAGACCCTCCCCTCGAACACAAGTGATCACTGGAGATGTATTGAAGTGACCACATGTAAACAGCGATATGTCTTGCCTAACCAAATATAATCAGATCAGCCCAAATGCCAGATTGATCTCACAATTAAATCAGAGACCAAAGATTGACTGTTATTAAGCTGAAATTGATCTGCGCTTACTGAAACACTGCCCCCAGTGGCCAAAGCAGTAAGTGTTGCTGGGTGTATGGGCATGTATGAGCAATATTTTCCAGGTGAAATGTCCATGGAGGAGTGCCAAAAGAGAGTTGTTTTCAGCTGTACAGACTGTTATATAGTGAAGAGGAAAGTATATTTTATAAAGTTTACCCCACAAGACAAACCCCATAACTAAACCTAAATAAAAGTAATTATGTTAGTGGGATGTGCAACTTTCGAATCACGCACCACTGACTATACAAAAGTGATTACTTTCTGGTTTCAACACAAGATCTGATCCCTGGTCTCCCACGCTGTTGATGCAAAGTGCTTCTGGTCACACCACAGGAGAACGCAAAAATACTGGTGCTGATGTATTACAGAAGATGGGACTTGTCAGTGAGTCAGCATAATGTGGCCAATCCGAAGGTACTGGAACTCTTGAAAACATGACGATTTTGTGTGGTCATGTTGGAGATGCATCTAAATCCCAGGTGTAAATGGCTTAACGGCATAGGCATCACCCATAAATAAAAATTGCTCACCCTCATTTTGAGTCAAACGCTAAAGTATTTCTTCTGGAGCACAAAAGAAAAAGTTTTCATGTTTCCTTCTTCCAGAAAATGAAGGTGTATGAGAATGAGGGGCTGTCAACCTCCAAAAGGGCAAAAGCACCATAAAAGCAGTATAAAAGTACTCCATATAACTAATACCCAATATTCCAAGTTTTCAGAATTCAAATCACAGCTTTGTGTGAAGAACAGACTTAAGTCACTATGCACTGAAAATCTTGGTTGACAGCTGTGGTCAACATTCACAAATCAACATATAGAAAGTGATCATGGGCATTCTTCTAATTCATTATTGCATTACACAGAAGAAAGAAAGTGCTTCAAGTTTGAAATGACATGATGGGAAGTAAATTTTTGGGTGAGCTTTTCCTTCAACCAAATAACATAATTTTTTCCAACCAAAAAAATAATAAATTAAAAAAAAATTGCAGCCAATTTTCAGCTGGGGCGTTTTTGCATGGCTCAGCTTGCTCTCGTTCCAAACAGCTGTCCTGCCTAAAACACACACACACACACACACATTTACTTCCCAATTTCCAGCACAAATTCTTGCTGAGAAGCACCTCAGCAGCATCATAAGAGGGAGATATTTTTGGTGCCAAAAATATCTACACACCGACTGACATTCATGCCATGACTAACCAGGATTGGGCTACAGTAAGACAAAGAGCACTGACTTCCTCTAGATGCCGTGTCTGAAATCCCATTAATGAGCACTCAGGCTGTTTTCAAGTGATATCTGCCAGGTAATTACTCACACAACATACTGTGCAATCACCTGTGAATTCTATTGGATTGTGATTCAAGTTGTTTAACTTTGTCATCTGTTCACATTTAGGAGACAGATCAGGGAAGTTAGATCTAGATTACTGATTTATCAGAAATCACACTCATTTGTAGACAGGAAGAATAGCGGCTGATCTACTTATAAATGTGCTAACATTTGATGACAAGAAAAGATTACAATTATAGCTATTTACACATGGTCAGCTTTCTAATTACACACAAAGACAAGGTCATGCACCCTTTTTCTCTGTTGAGATAGGTGCTATTTTTCAAGCATATGAAACGTGTCCAAACATATATCATCTGAGACCAGGGTGAAATTCCCTTGGTGGAAGTGGCTTAAAGGGAACCTAAAAATGAAACTTCGATCATTTACTTCCCCTCATGCTGTGTATGACGACTTTGTTTTGGAACATAAAGATTTTTGGAAGAATATATCAGCGCTCTAGGTCCTCACAATGCAAGTGAATGGTACCAAAATGTTTAAGCTCCAAAAGTACAAGAAGGCAGGATGAAAGTAAACCATATGGCTTCAGTGGTTTAATCCATGTCTTCAGAATCGATCTGATAAGTGTAGGGGAGAAACAGATCAATATTTCAGTCATTTTATACTATAAATCTGCACTTTCACTTTCTTTTTCTTGTGATTCACGTTCTTTATGCATATCACCACCTACTGGGCAAGGAGAATTTGTAGAAAAAAAAAGGACTTTAAAATTTTGATCAGTTTCTCACCCACATCTATGATATTGCTTCTGAAGGTATATATATTTAACAACTGGATTCTTACAGATAACATTTATGCAGCTTTTATGTGATTTTCTGGAGCTTCAAAATGTTACCCATTCCCTTGTATCGTGAGAATATCCAGAGCTGAATGTGTCATCTAACAATCTTTGTTTGTGTTCCACAGAAGAAAGTCATACACATCTGGGATGACATGAGCATGAGAAAATGATGAGAGAATGTTCTTTTATGGGTGAACTATCCCTTTAATCTGACTGGGATGAGTAATTGAAATGGCATATAAAAAAGGAGACGAGATTACAGCTCAATAATATACCCGAGGTTGTGTCAAACATGTCAATGTCTCTTCTAATGCAATAGAAAATGTACCAAAGTAACCGTAGTTTCCCAAAACACTCAAGTACAACCATTATAAATTAATATGGGTATCTCCTATAGAGATTAAGCAGCTTTCCCAATCTTTTTGTGATATTAAATGTATCTTTATGATAAATTGCCTTAGTTTTACTGTGACAATATGTTGTTGTGTATGGTATTTTGTGGAAAGTATGGTTACCATTTCGCGCAACAAGAGCAAAAGCAGAACTGTACTCAGAACTCACTTGTCATACTCGGCGTTGTCCTTGTCACAGCGCGCGTCCTTGTGTTTCTGCCAGTCTTTTCCATGTTTGCACGTTGTGAGAAGCACTACATCCTCCGCGTTATGAACATGATACAAGGCATTCCTCGTGTCCGAGCCGATGCCGGTCAGATAGCGCTTCCCCTTAAACACTAGCATATATTTTCTAAAAGGTGGAATGGTGTTATATTTCAAATACCCCCTCTCCCCACCGGTCCTTGGGTGCTCCTTGGAGAACAGAGGGATGGACACGTCAAAGTTGGGTCTGAAGTTCTCCGTGCCGATGCTCGCTTTGGCCAGCATGGCCTGACCGATGTCAAAGCCCAAGTCTTCCGTGTAATCGGGCCATGTGCCTGAATACAAATTAAATATGAGGTGATTCCTACCATTGTTCCACAGAGGCAAGCCCTGCACCTTGGTTCTGAGATTGTGCACATATTGTGGAGACAACTGGTCTCGGTCCAGTGTGTCCAAGCTCAGGACGAACAGACACGCTTGGCCAGGGTCTGATGTGTAAAACCTAGAGCCCTCGATGGTGGATAAAATGTTCTGATAACTTTCTGAGATTTTCTCTCCCTTCTGCTGAGGGTACACGTACACTTTGAATCCGTTTCTTTGACACTGGGAGAAATCAAAACACGATTGCATGCGACACTTCTTGCCCTTGTAAACGCTCGAGCTACCGTCTCTCTTTTGCCTGGGCGATATGTGAACGTTGTATTCCTCCGTGTCGGAATGATCCCACGGGCTGAAGTGTTGTAAGGGATCCGAGAAGTGTGGCCACGGCTGGTCGGGACGATTATATCCATTGCGGCTCCGGTCATGCCGGCTCCTGGACCCCGTGGGCGCCGGACCTCCAAAGTAAAAGAGCACAATTAGAAACGCGCCAGTCACGAGCGAGATCAGATATCGTTTTTTGGCCTGCATGTGTCCTGAAGGCCAGATCGCGTTGTTTGCAAATAAATCTCGAGCTCTTGGAAGTTTGTCTTTCACCACCACCTCCTCCTGCTGTAGTACTGCTCCGCCATCTTCCAGCCTGCGAGGATTTACAACTCACGTCTTCCCTCTTCTTCTGCAGATTCCGATCACCTAGCAAGCGATTGATCCAGCGCATGTGGGCGATTTTACATCGGTTTCCTCGCTCTCCCTCGTCTGTCTAGTTGCAACATTTCACGGTGTATCTGTAGCAGTTTACAGTGCCTGTGAAGTCAGAAGCCGCATTATAAACACAGTCAGGTAAGCTTACACGCCGATTTAGTTTGCAACCCGGTAAAAGAATACAAACGCAACGTGTGTTTACAGGACACGCGCTAGAAAAATGCGTCGTACGGTCCGTCTCGCGGTGAAGAGTTATGACACTGACTCCTGGAGTTTGCCGTCGGAGAGCAGTTGGGTCCCACTGGAAAGATGGAAAGTGGCTAATAACACAACGACTGAGGTTTATCACCGCTGTATGTGGCGTTTCCAAAACAGACGTCCAGCCTAAGCAAAATCCTACCGCTCGCAATATAACGTAATTTACTTCCAAAACAACGATGTAAAGTGTATGGGGAAACGGGGCAGATCACCGATACGACGGTAACCTCACGAATCCCTGCATTTCTATTCCTGTGCTCTCCGCGTACCTTCACACACGCAAGATTTCCTCTTCGTCGGAACACCGGGTCTGGAAAGGGAGGTTTCCCTTTTTACACGAATACAAATAGGTGTGTTTCACAGGATGTTTGCTTAACAAATCAATTTAACTGAGTTCCTAGATCCGCGAGACCAGTCACCTATTGCTCAGTTGTTCCGATTGTTACTCTGTTACATTCCAATCCCGATACGACGCCAGCATGCGTGACGTCCCTTGATGGTGCTTCGTGCGTTTTCATTGGACAAGGGAACCAGATGAGGCGGGGCTTCTACGGCACCCATTCATTCCCAGTGCAGAGCGTCGCGGATGGACTTTGAAGCAATTGCACATTAAAACGGCAAACTTTTTTGATCTTGAGGTTTTTGTTTTTTAAACTTCACCTCCACGGTATAATTTAGCCATAATTGTTTTAGAGCCAGATTTGTTCGACCAAAGTCACTGCTTTAATTATAATGCACTACACCAAAAGCACATTCATTTAATTTCTGATTTATTTGTATTTATTTTTAAATAAAGTCAGGCCAAATTCAGTTTTAGAGTTTTATCAAAAACAGATTTTAAAAACCTTATACAGTATTATAAACATTATTTGATTACATTTGAACATAGTTCTACTATTAAAATGGCCATGGAATATGGCATGTTTTCAAACAAATAACCAATATTTCCATGACAGTAAAAATAGCAGAAATCTGGAAAAATGAATAACTTCCCCTTTCTCTGTTACATAGCAAGGTCCGATGTCCAGTCTGTAGAGCTGTTTCATAGATAAATGAGAGAAATCAATCAGCTGACCGACTGAATGGAACATGCCAAGTAAGGAAACAAGGATTCCGGTGTTGCTATCACTACCAATGGGTTTTTAAATGTATACCAGGAGCATTAATGTTCCTTCCACACCCTTCTGATTTTAAAGGGATAGTTGCAAGTGCACATGCAAGTGAATGGTAGCCAGAAGTTTGAAGCTCCAAAAAGCACATAAAGGCAGCATAAAATTAATCCATACAATGCCCGTGGTTAAATCAATGTCTGCTGAATTGATAGTATAGGAGTGGGTGAGATACAGATACATATTTAAGTATATTTTTAATCTAAATCTGCACCTTTGACCAACCCTGACAGGTGGCAATATGCACAAAGAATGCGAATCACCAAAAAACAAAAGAAGAATGTGGAAGTGGAGATTTATAGTAAAAAAGGATTAAACATGTATCTGTTTCTCACCCACAGCTATTATATCACTTCTGAAGATATGTATTTAACCACTGGAGTCATGTGGATTACTTTTACTTTTGGTCACCATTTATTGCATTGTATGGACCTAATCAATTCTTCAAAAATCTTTGATTGTGTTCAGAAGAAGAAAGAAATTCATACATATCTGGGATGGCCTGAGGGTGAGTAAATGATGCATTTTTGGGTGAACTATCCCTTTAAGGACGAAAATAAATAATGTACCGGTAATAAAGTTCGTACATCGTGTCCCCAACTGGACTCATTGGCAGACCTAAAGGTAGCTTCTATCTTTTCAGCTGATATCATATAATTATATATATATATATATATATATATATATATATATATATATATATATATATATATATATATACACAAACACATTGGCAGCCAAAAGTTTGGAATAATGTAAAGATTTTGCTGTTTTGGAAGGAAATTGGAACTTTAATTCACCAAAGTGGCATTCATCTGATCACAAAGTATAGTCATGACATTACGGATGTAAAAAACAGCACCATCACTATTTGAAAAAAAAAAAGGCATTTTTGATCAAATCTAGAAAGGCTAATTTAAATTGCTAATTTGGTACAAGAAAATCACTTGCCATTATATCAAACACAGCTGAAAGCTATTTGGTTCGTTAAATGAAGCTTAACATTGTCTTTGTGTTTGTTTTTGAGTTGCCACAGTATGCAATAGACTGGCATGTCTTAAGGTCAATATTAGGTAATAAAATGACAAAACAGAAACAGCTGTCTCTGGAAACTCGTCAGTCAATCATTGTTTTGAGGACTGAAGGCTATACAATGCTTAAAATTGCCAAAAAATAAATAAATGAAGATTTCATACAAAGGTGTACACTACAGTTTTTAAAGACAAAGGACAACTGGCTCTAACAAGGAGAGAAAGAGATGTACAACTACAGAGGAAGGTTAGATGTACAACTAAACAAGAGGATACGTACATCAGTCTCTAGTTTGAGAAATAGATTCCTCACATATCCTGACACCTTCATTGAGTTCTACCCACTCAACACCAGTTTCATGTACAACAGTAGAGAGAAGACTCAGGGGTGCAGGCCTTATAGGAAGAATTGCAAAGAAAAAGCAACTTTTGCTGTAGAAAAACAAAAAGAAAAGGTTAGAGTGGGCAAAGAAACACAGACATTGGACAACAGATAATTGGAAAAGAGTGTTACAGATCTTAACCCCATTGAGCTTTTGTGGGATCAGCTAGACTGTAAGGTGTGTGAGAAGTGACCGACAAGACAGCCACATCTATGGCAAGTGCTACAGGAAGTGTGGGGTGAAATGTCACCTGAGTATCTGGACAAACTGACAGTTAGAATGCCAAGGATCTGCAAAGCTGTCTGTAATGGGCAAGGAGGAGGTGAGAACAGGCTTGACAATATAAATAATAGTTTTAATGATAAACTGAACGGAAAACACACAAACATAAACACAGAGCAGCTGCATGTCATTCTCTCTCTCTTGAACCATCGTCACCGGCCCCGCCCTCCTCCGCTCTACATTGTCATTGCTGCATGTGAAGGATTTTTTGATGAGAACTCTTTGAAGTAGTTTAACTATACATTGTGATCAGTTGAATGCCACTTTGGTGAATAAAAGTACCAATTTCTTTCCATTGGAGCAAAATCTGTACATTATTCCAAACTTTTGGCCGCTAGTGTATGACATATTTGAAATTGGATATTGGCTGATAAAGCCCTTTTGTAATGACTAAGCCATATAGTAAATCATTTTGAAAAAATAAATAAAAAATTAGTAGCGACAAATCACTGATACTGAAGTACTTTTTGTGTCTATCACTATTGCTGGTTTGGATTTATTTATTTTGTTGTTTATTTAACCAATAATTGAAAGAGGAGAGCTGGATTACCCAAGGGATTTGCTTTTGTATCTAGCCGCAGATAAGAAGCCCAGCTCTATAGCAATTCCTCTTCCCAAAGCCTCTCCCAGCGTGTGATAAAAAGCCCCAAATTTGGGCTGCTGTAAACAAATACCCACGTCTGGATCGGCTAAGCCATGAGTTCAGAGAGTTCTAAGCCCTTGGAAAGACAAAACACCCTTTGAGAGTTTTCTACCCTCCACTGTTCCAGGATCTGATAAACCTGCTTGAGATGATGTAACACAGTGCATTCCCTCAGTATTCTGGGCAGGGCTGGGCACTGTGATATGGAGACACTACACAGGTGAATGTTGTAATAGTACAATAGGAACACCTAATAAAAAGGTATATGAACAATGTGAAAGGCAAATACAAAGTCAATATTAACTGGACTGAAAGATTAATACCCATTGGCTATAAATCACTATTACTCAGATTGTGTTAGGAATGTTTCTTTGTCTACTGTTTGTGAACAAAGATGACAACATTTTTTCACAAGCATGTTTTGACTTCCCAAGTCCACACACCCCAATTAAAAATGTAGTGAATGTGAATTTCAACAGAACATGAGGGTTAAACATTAGAATAAGTGCCCCATGTTTTGTAAATGTGCACAAACATAGCTTGGAAAAAGCAGCAGGAGTCTACATGCTTTGGCTTAATGTCTCATGGCTGCATACTGTTGATGCCTTTCATATTGTTTATGCTTGTGCACTCCATTGCATTTTTTTTTATTATCTCAAATCAAACATGCACAGCTGTTTATCTGCAGTGCCATGGCTATGCTTCCAGAGGATGCTAATATGTTAACGTCCTGTTTTCTCCTCACAGCAAGAGTGCTAGGGAGCTGACAACAGTGAAATAATCCAGCAGCACTCCATGACTAACACAGACATGGTCATTGAGTAGGTGTGTGGAGTTTGAAGTCCCGCTCATCTTGTTTAACTTTTCCTGGGTCCTTCAGGCAAATTAATCCATGGAAGACAAAAAAACAGCTTCTTAAAGCATGCGTGAGAGTGTGGGATGCCTAGATACATCCTCATTTCTTTATTTATTTAAAATGACCTTTCAGTACTGGAACAGAGTTCGCTCTTGTCAATGTGAAGTGTTTAAATGTTTGAAGATGTAGGAGGGGAGAGCAGCAGTAACCAAGCCCAAAAGGGAAAATAGAGAGAGAAATCACAAGAAAAAAAGAAATCAAGTGGCTGTAGGGAGAGCAAGGCAGTAAATGAAGCAGAACAGGTTAGATGTGTTGATAGGTTTTTGTCCTCATTAAAAAAATCCAAGTTCTTGACTTCTGAACCCCCTCATTTGTATTCTGTGGCAATTTCTTCCATAAAGATTTGGACTGGACAATTGGCAAAGAATGTAGTGGTGAAGTGAAAGTTTCTTTCCTAAATTCCTGAAGAAGAACAGTTGGCTCTATTTTCAACCAAGCCAGATGATTAAAAGGAAGTGAAAGAAATCAAAAGAAGGATGCCCAGAAGGACAGACATACTTCTATTTACAAAATGAGCCTTAAAATAAATGAATGCTATTTAACCACAGTTGTTATAAGAACATAAGGCTGATAAAATAAGTATTTGTAATTATTTTTAACCATATCCATAATATACATCAAATAGGGAGGTGACATGACATTTCAAGCAATTCCCAGCAGTGTCCTGCTAGTGAGGCATGCTATTCTTCGTCTAAAACGCTTTATAAAGTTGAAGGGTGCCATTTTTCCACCAAAGCAGCATTAAACAGAATTGCAAAAATAATGTAATTGACATTAATAGGACAAACAGATAGTCCTGGCCAAAACTCAGGATGTTGAAACAAATAGAGCAAAGGTGAAGGTGCCCTACATTTGCTCTCCTCAGGGGAATCAACTGGAATGGTTTAACATCTCTGCATATTAAAATGGGATAGGAAAAAGCCTTTTATTCCTGTAAAAATGACACAACATTTCCTATTTCTTGCATAGTTCATAGTACATAGTTATTATACTGTACATGCAGTTATCATGATCACTTATTAATTTAGAGATACAGGGAATACTTGTACAATAAAATATATAAATACATACAAATAAAAGGTGATTGGAGAAAAACTTAAAAAGAAATTGTGACCAGTTATGTCACATGAAATATACACTTACAGTATATGCATTCAAATTAATTTGAACCTAAAATCACAAAAAATATTATTTGTCAATTACTCAAAATCACTCCTGCTAGAAATATAATTTATTGATTTGTGCACACACACATACACTCTTCCTCTCTTTTTGATGACATGCAGTGAGAATGTTAATGCATTATTTCCTCGGGCTGAGATCAGAGCAGGCTTTCCTCACCCCCTTTGAACTTCCTTTTGTTTGCTCTCACAGTCATCAGGGTTCCCAGCCATACAACAGGAAAAGTCATCTGGATGGATGCTGTCAGCAAAAAATCACTTTAAGCACATGCACACACATTTTTGGCTCACAAACAAAGATGTTTACACATGCTTCCTCATCCTGCCAGCATAAGTATGTGAGAACAGTTTGTATCTGGGAATTTTAGATTCCTTACAGTTACATTCACACAGTTTAAAATAGAGATGAAGAAAGACAGGATTTGAATGTTTTAAAATGTCCCATCTCAGAATGAGTCAGAGGGTACAGAGTGTTTGGGATGGATACAGAACACAACAAAGCATGAGTTTTGGCACAGCTTGAATTTGTTTGGCACAAACATGTACGATCAAAGGGCATTCATTTTATTATTCTAAATGTGTTTAACTTAAATGTGAAGTAAGTAATGCTATTGAGAGTTATAAGTAAGCCATTCGTAGGTTGATTTTCCCAAAAATGGAAACAATGTGGCTCTTAATATTGCTCTGTTTGTTCGAGCATCCTGACCAGCCAGACGTGAGCAACAGTGGCTAAACCAAAATCATACATTTGTGGTGAGACTATCTGTTTGTCGGCCTTTGGCAAACAAAGGGAGAGTTCAGGAAACCTGTTTGGAAACAGTCATACATTTTTGCAATTCAGTTTGGTGCTGCTATAGGTACAGACATTAGACATTTTATCATTAACGTTTTTGAACAGTTTAAATTTGACATTTTCCTCCATTACATGCTGAGTGCAATATAAAATATTAATATAGTCATACTAGTCATAAACTATTAGGGGAAACCAGAGCTAGTTGTCACCCTTTTTACTCCAGTGTATATTTCACAGGTTTTATTTTTGAAAGTTTCTACATAGCCACATACTGTATGTTAAAGTGTTGGCTACAAAAAAATAAAAATAAAATAAGGAAAACTATTAAGAAGCACAAAAGGATTCATTAAACAACAAAACCGGAAACATGGTAACACGCAAAATGGTCAAAACATTTTGGCCAACAAATAACATAGTAAATTGTATACATTAATGACTTTTAAAACACGTGACAACCAGCCCGGATAAAACCTGACTTTCATGAAAAATACCTTTGTCTTAAGAAAACTTGGGTAACACTTTAGAATAATGGTCAGTAGTTAACAAGTAGCTATGCAGGAAGTAATAGGTAGTACTGCATTAACACCGAACTTAATACTATTAACTAATATGGAAGCAATATTAACTAAGCAGTAAGTAATAGGTAATTTAGTACAAAGGTAGTTCCTTGGTAGGTATTTGATTATTACTAAAGAAATATATCCTCATTGAGAACTACTTGTGAATAATGCAGTACTACCTATTACTTCCTGCATAGCTACTTGTTAACTACGGACCATTATTCTAAAGTGTTACCCAAGTTATTTAATTTTATATTTGACTCATACTGTACAGGTTCTGTGAGGCACTATAACAAACACTGTAATCTGGAAGATGTGGTTTTACGCTTATCGCAACATAAATGCAGCCAATTTCTTCATTAAAGATGCAAATTGTTTTTGACAAGAGAACATCAATGTTTATATTCATATCCTAAAGAGAAGTCCTCCTCAGGCAGCTACTGTAACATAAAGGTAGGTCTTTGGAGTCTGAGATATATTGAACTGACACTCAATAGAGCTCATGATAGTGAACTAATCCAATCATGAGAGTGTCAACATCACTTCCTAATTATTTAAGATTTAAAAAAATATATCATTATTAGTATTATTCTATGTTTAAGTTTGAAATAAACTGAGAACATACGTCCATCCTTTGGCAAGAGTAGTAGTCACAATCTCAACCTGTAGCTAATGTATTTGGGGGGAGATAATATTCATAAACTGGTTTCCACAAAGAACCCAATTGAGGCACATGCTTCTGAAATGTTATGACCATGATGACCATACCCCCACAATTGTTCACTTTTAGACATGTTACTTTTGTGATTAGTAATTAATTGGTTATTATTTCTTAGTTCACAAGTAGTTCTCAATGAGGATATATTTCTTTAGTAATAATCAAATACCTACCAAGGAACTACCTTTGTACTAAATTACCTATTACTTACTGCTTAGTAAATATTGCTTCCATATTAGTTAATAGTATTAAGTTCGGTGTTAATGCAGTACTACCTATTACTTCCTGCATAGCTACTTGTTAACTACGGACCATTATTCTAAAGTGTTACCAAAACTTGTAATACTTTCTGTAAAAATGTGTCTTCATAATATACTTGACCCTTGCCTTATAATTGTGTGGTTTGATTATGTTAGTTTCTATACCCAAGAGCTATAGCCAAAAATACAATGATAGTGAAAATAAAGTACATTTTCACTATCATGATATTTTTGTTATTTTTGATTAGAAACATAATCAAACCACACTGGTATGCATTTAGTGAATTCTGAATTCTTTGAACAAGTTGTTTGAAACCAACATGTAAAACCTTAACAACAACAACAACAACAACAACAACAAAAAAGATTTGCGCAATTGGACCTTTAACTCTAAGTCTTATCATTACTGAGATAAAGCCTTTGTGACAGCTTCCCCATTATCTCAGCACTTGGGAAGTTTGTAGATCAAAAGTTAAAACACTAGCACTTTCAGTCAACAAAACACAAACCTACATGAAGTGCCCTGTGACTGAGAAAGAATATGAAGCACACATAGAAAAAGGCCAAGGTGACAAATGTGAACATGTAAGGCAACTCATGAGATATGACAGTGTGAGTTAATTATGTATGCTTCATCATGTCGCCTGTGTCACAAACAGCAGGGACTGTGGCTGGCAGACCCAGACGCAGCACTCTTTATCATGCCCGCTGTGTCATTCTAACACCACCATTGCAAACACAAAACACCACTCCAGCCTCACATTTGCATTAACCTTGATTATTAACACAGTTCAGGTGCTTAAAGCTGAAGTGTGTTGTTTTTTTTTCAGTTTTTAAATACTTTATCTTATTCAAGCTTAACATGCAGAGACAACTATAAGTAATCCATTTGTAGGTAGATTTCCCTGAAAAGTGTAAACACTGGCTTGTTGGCACTTTCAAAACATTGTTCTGTTTGATTGAGCATCCCAACCAGCCCGGTGTAACAGTAGCTTCAGCTGGTTCATGATAGCTGTGCAGTGTGTAAGCCTCACTTTCCTGACCTTAAGAGATGCAATAGTGGGATTTTCCTCTTATGTAAAATTCTGGGATTCCTCCAATGTACGAGCGTAAATATGCAAACGCGAAGGAAAGTCGATATTTTACATTGGTGTGTATAAATGGGTATAGTTTATAGTGTATGTGCTTTTCCCACTATACTCCCAGAAATTGTAATTTTTTCCACTGTGTTAACTTGTTGTTGGGCTCCATCCGATGGCGTTTGTTATCCGGTTTATTCACGCACATGCGGACTCCTTAAAAACCTGTAAGAACGCTGCTTATGCCTTTACATGGCCACATAAGCCAAATTCTCTGGTAGAAACCAAGGTGAGTTATACAGCTTTCTCTTAATCCCTGAAGTGTTGTAAGGAAATTGGTGTTCTCATTTACATGATGTTTCAGAACGCCATTTAATGCAAAAACTCCGGAACACACCTTTTTCTTAAGTGCATGTAAACATGGTTGTTGTCTCAACCAATGGCATAAGTTTGTGGCGGGAGAATCTTTTTGTCTGTCCAATGGCAGATGGGGGTGTGTGTCCTGAAAAACCTGTTTGATAACAGTCAATTCCTTTTGGTGACATCAGAAGTCCAGAAATTACACAATTCAGCTTAAACTTGAGCACAATCATCTAAATTGTCTAAACAATCAAAAGGTTTTAAAGTCAGCCAGGTGAAACAGTATCAGTTTGAGTGTCAGTCAGATGAAAAAATTAATTCAAGCTTGCTTTTGTTTTCCTTCATTTTTACCATGACATATTGGCTTAATTATTCGTATCACATCTTACCTACCGCTGTTATTTCATTCGGGCAGAGATAGATTATGACTGCAGTTCACTCTCAGATGCCACCTGGTTTAAACAACTGCTGTGCTTGAGTAGAAAAAGAGATTTTGATTGGTGTGACTTCAGGCTCTTCTTTCGAGAAACTGCTGTGCTGTAATTAGTCCATTGCAATAATATCAGACAAGCAAGCATCCCACAGAGTGTCACTGCTGTGACAGCATATAAACACTAAAAATAATAACATCACAACATATTAACCAAAACATAATTTGACGTTATTTGTTACAGTTAGATTAATTATTTTAACAGCTAAAATGTCTTAATGAAAATGAAAAATTGCAAGTTTCTCTGAGGTTTAGGTTTAGGGGTAGGGGTAGGGGAAAGAAAATATCTTTAACTCAGTGTAATTACAACAGACATCAATGGAAATATCCCACCATCTGAGAAAGCGTCACATTGGTGCCGAAACCCGGGACACAAAAAAAAAATAAAATAAATAAAATTCCTGCAGATTATGGAACAGAGTCGCCCCATAGAGTCCTCCCAGCTGGCGGAAGTCCTCCAGTCCCTCGCTACACTCCATCAGAGCCACCAACAATCCCTGCTTGAGCTCCGGCAAGACCAGGATCGTCGGTTCTTCGAGATCATGCAGGCTCAAGCAGAGGACCGGCTCGCCAGCCGGAGCTTCCTCAGCCAGGAGGCCGCTCCAGCCGCAGCCGCAGCCGCGACCCCGGACACCCGCACCACATGGCGGCGATTCCAAGGGCAGATGATCCCTCTCTCTCTCTCTCCCCTTCCCCTGTGTCTTCCCCTGTTTTTTTCCCCTCCCCTCTTCCCTCTCGCTCTGCTCTCTCCCCAGGGTCCGTTCCTGCCCCGCGCAGGCGTGGAGGGTTCGTGAGACCAACTTCCCGGCCGTGGGAGAACCCGCCTACCCCTTCCCCGTCCTTCAGCCGCTCTCCTCCTCAGGTGGGGGTGCCCGCCAGCACGGGTGCGGCCGTGGCGCCTGGGCCGGTCTGCTGGAGGTGCGGAGACCCGGACCACTTCCGGGATCAGTGTCCACTGATGGAAGTAGGGACGGTGGTGCGGGTCTCCGATCTCCCGCAGGCTGCCCCCGATCGGGCTGGAGCGTACTGTATTCCGGTAAGGATCCAGGGGGGTACATACCAAGCATTGTTGGATACCGGCTGTAACCAGACCACCATCCACCAACGCTTGGTTCAACCCGGGGCTTTGGGCTCAGCTAAACGGGTGAGGGTGAGGTGTGTGCATGGGGGTGTTCACAAGTATCCCATGGTGACTTTGGCGATCAAATTCCGGGGAGAAAAACATAGTGTGGAGGCAGCGGTTAGTTCCCGCCTCACCCATCCGCTAATTTTGGGTACTGATTGGCCGAATTTTAGAAATTATTGGAGGGAGTTTGTGTGGATGGGTCCTGCATGAAAGTGAAGAGATGTGTGATGTGCGATGCTTTGGCGGGGGAGGCGGAGCCGGGGCCATCCTCGGCTGCTCCGAATGACGAGGGAAGGGGCGAGGTTGTCGCCCCTCCTCTCAGCGAATTCCCGGAGGGGGACTTCCCCTTGGAGCAGTCGCGGGATGAAACCCTTAAACACTCTTTTGACCAAGTGAGAGTAATCGATGGTCAACAACTCCGGCCGGGTGTCGCCGTTTCATATCCATATTTTTCGCTTATGAAAGATCGGTTGTACAGAGTGACGCAGGACGCTCAAACAAAGGAGGAGGTGACACAATTGTACAGCACACTTTCTCTGTAGTTGCTACTCCGGGTGTAGGCACTCTCCCCCGAGGCTCTGTGGCTGCTGCTCTTTTATGCTGCTCTCCTCATGCTTACTGCAATTAGACACAGGTGTTAGACATAATTTAGCTCAGGTGTGAGCGCCCTTACCGCTTTTCTCTCCCGGACGGGTGCTTGACCACGCCCCCGCTGCCACACATGGGTTTGGAACCACTTCAAGGTAAGTCAGTGACAACAGAAGTTTTATTTTGGGTGAACTACCCCTTTAAGAAACTAACCTTTGAGGGTCTTGTGAAGAGTTAAAAGCTTTATTTTGATAAACTGCCTGTGCAGTCCCTGTGTAGAAGCAACTTTCTCTTGTCACTTTAATATTTCAGCCGGCACTGTGAGGCAGCGACAGCATGTCTGAGGCGAGCATGCCAATTACACTAACACTGACTATTCTCTATGATATGCCACAGAGTCTTTCATCACTGATGCATTCTGAAGCAAATTATAGATTTTACAACAAAGTTAACTCGAGAGCTGTCAACCAGATCAACCTCCCTTGCCACATTTAGTCACTTTTTCCATTGAGCGTCCATCAAATATACACGCTCAATCTGTCTCTGATAGATTAAAGGAAGGTTGGCTCCTTGAGAACAGATCGGGCTGTGGGCAAGCTGAAAAGACTATCTGCTCTTCACATTAAAACTCTGCAATAAACACCAGAGGCTCTATGCTAAAACCATTAAATTATATAAGGACTCGGCACTTGCTAAAAGCACTTACATAGCTAAAACAAACCATAAGGATCTTGGGAGTGTTTGGGCATCCTACATTTCCTTGGTTCTTTGTGGAAAGTGTAATGTTTGGTGGCAAAACAGACACATGCGTAAGCACACATGCTTATACCAAGAGGTCAAGGTTTGGCTGGTTAACATGGCCTAGTGAACCTCTGCTGGTAGATGTCATAACTACACCATCTAACTACAAAATGCATCTTTCTCCAATAACAGCCATTCAAACATAACCGTGTCTTGTGACAAAATATTTTTTTGCTAGCAACATGTAAATCTCAGATATTTCATTATTCTATAGTAGTTTTTTTTGGAAGTGACCAATTTTTGGAGGGCTCTTAAAGGAATGTTCTGGCTTCAATACAAGTTAAGCACATTCGACAGCATTTGGGGCATAATGAAAAAAAATTATAAAAAAAAAAAGTAGAAATCGAGGTTACAGTGAGGCAATTACAATGGAAGTCAATGGGGACAATTTTTGGAGGTTTTAAAGGCAGCTTAAAATTTTACAAAGCACTTGCATTAATTATTCTGTTTAAACTTGTGTCTTATTTGAGCTGTTAAGTTTTTCAAATCGTCGCTTACCAGGATTACATTACATCGTCATGGCAGCAAAGTTGTAAAATGTAATATACTTTTTCACAGAAAAGGTTAGTGAGCAAAATAATCACCCTAAAATCATGTTAACATGCATATTGTTTACGTCTTTATGCTATACTTTTGAAATGGTGAGCATTGCAACCTTTCACTCATAGTGAAAACGTGACTCAATATAATATTTTGCCCTATTCATTTGTAATCTAAGTGCCTCATTGTTACCAAGATTTTGGCTTTTTTTAAAGAAAACATTATACTGCAAATGCTGCCGATTAACTTTAACTTGTATTGAACCCGGAATATTCATTTAAACCATTAAATGAACTTAGAATATTCCTGTCTACTGCCTTTGGGTTTGGGACAGTGCGTCCCTTTCAAGGCAAGTCAGTCAACTCGGCGGCCATTTTGGGAATGCTCCTGGGCAGTTATTTTCTATGGATACATGCAGCATACAAACAGGGCTGAAACAGGGCAGTAATCTGACATAAATCAGGCATTTTCCTGGTGGGCAGACACACTTTGGGGCCAATCAGGGGTGGACTGGCCATTGGAAGAACCAGGCAGGCCGGTGGGCCGGCCACGAAATGGGCCGCGATATGCTGAAATGAGCCACCGCGTTATGCAGAATGGGCTTCAAAACAGCACCGCTATACATATGCAGAAAAGAGACTTTTTCAGACTAGTCAAGCTAATTTGCATGCATATACTCAAGTTAACCGACAGGTGATGACTCTATCAAAAAGCGGCTCTTTTACCTGTAAGATGAGACTTCCTTTTTCTACACCCACCATATTTGCTGTTGCAGTTTCTGCCATTCATTTTAATACAAGTGGTCCACAGATAAACTGTCTCTATCCTGATCTAATTTTCCTACATCTCCAGTGTGTGAGTCACTGGCCTTTATAGCTAAGGTGACTGGCTCAGACAAAACCTTGCTGCAGAACCAGAGCCCTTCGACCAAGCAAACCTACAAGGTTGGCAACAAAATAGCATAACATGGCGGTTCCATAGACATTCAATGGGCGGTACACCGGCAAAGAGGCCAGAGGCTGGATTTAATGAATGTCTATGGAGGAGATGCTTCAGTGTGATGAATAAACTGCTTTTGTGAGGAAACAGCTCATCAATTAATAAATTGACCACCAGTCCAATCATCTCCAACATGTTTAACACTAAACAATCCTTTTTTAATGAACTATGTGTGGAGTTTACTACAACACAATAGCTGTTTTATAAGAGAAAACAAACAGGTAGGTGTCAGTTCATGGCTCTCCCCATTCATTTGTATGGTATCCCCAAAACGTGATTTGCCATTGTAACATGTAGTTGACTGTTACGTGCTCTACTTTGGTAAAAACGCAGAGGTTGTTATCTCAGTATAAAAGATCTCTGGCAGAACTAAGTGAAAGGATATTATAGATATTATAGTCCTCCTTGAATGGTACACAGAATATACATGTTCCAGACAGTTCTACCAATGTGTAAATTGATCAGACTTCATCCAGTGGGCCCTGTGTAATTATGTAAAAAAAAAAAGAAGAAGAAGAATGGAGAATATTCCAGACAGAGAGAAACAGCCTCTCTCTCTCATGCACATGCACACACAAGACAGCAACTGAAGTGTATGCACACCTCCAATGCTGGCCACTTGCCTCTGCAAAGCTTTGCCTCATAAATCTTGCGCCTCAGGTATTCCTCATGCCCTGGAAAACCAGGAATTTCTGACCTTTTATCTTCGGTTCATGTATACATTACAGACTGTGTGGGCAGGGTGCAGTGTGCTTTAAGCCTATGAAATAAAAAAATTTGAGTTCTGTGTTTCTGAGGTCATATATATGCTAGTCTGTATTTGTTAAAGTTAAAAATAAACTTAGAGCAGATATACAAATGTAAAGTTTACAGCCTTTCTCTTCTGGGAAATCATTAATGACTTACCTTACATGACACAGATTTTTGTTCAATAAAATGGTTTCTAGAATGTGAATGTCCATTCCCCTAAAACCCCCTGCAACCTAGTAGCATGTAGCAAATATGGTTCAAGGCTGTGATGTAACTAAAGCCTATTTACAATATATAAAAAATGGATAAGCTCTTCTATTAATCCTGCCCCAACTTCCTGTTTCAATAGGTTTTTCTTTTATGTTAGAAGTAGTATGAGTAGTATATAGTGTGCCATTCTGAATTTGTCATTCAGAACATTATTCATTGTGTTTTATTACCCTGACATTAGATAAAAAAAGAAAGAAAAGGTCAACATAGCTGTGATGGGGTTTCAAGTACAGCTGCTGAGGGAGTGACAGTAAATTTGGCATCTTTCTCTCTTCTGACTGCCATAATCCATCCCTCTCTCATTTTTACACTCTTTTGGAAATTAGTGGAAATGTAAAAGTGATTTATTCAAATAGGAAGCAAATAGGAACACATTTGCTATGGCCATGGTCTTTTACCTCTACAGAAGTTTACCCCACTACGGTTTTACTTGAATGTTCCAAACCTGTAAATGTAAAAAGTGTCCAATGGAAATCTATCAATACGGGAAAGAAAACTGTAGGGTACAACTAAAAGGGCTAAATATCCAGGGTAAAAGGCACATTCAATTTTATTTTGTCCTAAAACACTAAATAGCACCAGAAAACACCAAACCTAAAACATGTTTGTCACTACACATTGCAAAACTTTCCGGATCCATGAGATCATTGCATTCAATGTGTAAAGATTGATTTTGAGGGAATTTGATCTAATATTTAATCATTTTAAAAGTTTGTGTCACGATTCCCTTGTTGTCTGCCCTGGGTTTCACTTGTCATTGTTAAATGTACTACACTTCCCAGAATCCACCTGCCATCACCACTGCCATTTTGTTCATTGTTCTCACCTGTGTCTAATTCAGTCATCACTCCCTGGTTATTTAAGCCCTGCTTTTTGTTCACTCCTTGTCGTTCGTTGAATGTTGTCAAGCCTGATCTGTGTTTCCCTGCCTGAGTTCTTAGTTTATGTTTGTTTCCCCCATCGATGGTTTTTCCTTTTGTGTTTGTTTTGTATTTTGTTAATAATAAAGAAGCCTGCATTTAGATCCTCGCTGCCTCATTCCTAACAGTTTGCAAATTTCTTTTTTTTTTAAATGTCCAGTTAGTGAAAGGATAATATTTGGGGTAAAAGCCGCTCTGTTACAGGGCTAAAGGCTCCCATTATACACTGTTTTTCTGAAGTGGGGTGAATATATTTGTTATGAAAAATATTCAAATTAGGATCACAGTGACTGATCCTTTGTTTATAGAATAATTGAGATTTATAGAATAATTTGGCATTTTGTTATGAAATGCCAAATTTGGTTAAAAGTAACAGGAAATGGTTAAATCTTATCTGTAGTGGTTATTTTGAATAAATATTATCTTAATTTGTTCAGCAAAAAAAATAAACAGTTTGCTGTCTCTAAGTATTAATTGACAAATTTTGCCCAATAACTATTGATTCTATCTAAATGACATCGCATCTAACCCCCTAGACACCTCTTACCCCTAGTGTACACCTCATCACCTTTTTTTTCAAAACAACCTTCTTTCAATATTTATTTCTAACTTGTTATATTGCTCCTTATTCTCCTTAAGATGTGCCTTAAACCCCATTGTACCCTACTTGTCAAGTGATTTCATTGGGTCTTCAAACACACACACACACACACACACACACACACACTTTCCCACACTCACAGACATGATAAAAACACACACTGGGCATGATTCATTTCCATCAGTCCTGGTTGGCACTGGAGGAGCAGCCAGGATGTAAACACAAACTGCCACTGTTGGAAAATGACTGAGAAAAACAACAGCTTTTTACACCTCTGAGAAATATTGATGCTGTCTGTGGACAGGTTTGCTCAGAAACACAGAAGAAATTCTTCAAAAATATGACAGCTATAGACTGCGAGGACTCAGGTCAGAAAATGGTCACTTCCATGATATATGGAGCACAACTTTTGAATGAGCTGGAAAGAAAGGCATAGCTTGAGGTCTGGGTTGTTTTTTCACAGTTTGAGGTTTGTCGAATCTGACATTCAACTCCCTTTGTTATGAACCCAAAGCCATAGGGCTGATGGGAATAAAATGTGAAACATCGTTTGTTCCAGCCTCAGAGGGAGAGAACATATATGAGAGCTTGAGAGCCGTCAAATAGAAATTAGGGTTATTCCCCAGTGTGACTGTGAGTTTGTGAGTCCCTCCAAATCTTACAAGAGAGTCATGGGTGAAAACATAGAGAGAGCCTAAAGAGTACTTGTATAATGGGTGTGCCCAAAATTTTGTGAGCAGAATATAGATTTACCAAACATTTCACAAATGGTTGGAACCCCTACTGAAAAAATCAGCTTTAGGTCAGCATGAATTTCCATGCTACTTTATGCTGGTTTGGTGGTGTTGGTGTAGCTGGTGGATTAGCACAGCCATGATGTTCACATTTGACTTTAGCTGGTGAAACTGGTATACCTATGTATTCTTGCTGTTTAAGCTAGTCAAAGGGATAATTTACCCAAATATGAAAATTCTATCATAATTGATTGACCCTCATGTTGTTTCAAACCCTTAAGACAGTTTTCTTTTGTGGAACATAAAAGACGATTTTATCCTCAATCACCATTCACTTATACTGCACTGAAAATAACAATGCAAAGGAAGTGTACAGTATGGTAGAAATTTTGGTTCCAAGAATGTTCTAGGAACATTAGTTTATGGTTATAAAAACAAAAACCTTTCCTGGTACAGTAACCCCCAAGACAGCAGTTAATCAGTGTGAGCCCGACAAACTGCTACAATCTCAGGCACTTAGAGGCAGAGGCAACAATAATTATGACAAAAGGCAAGGCAATATTATAGCCGACAAAACGTGCCTTCATTCCCATTAGGAAGGGAGGTGGGAGGGTTGTACAGAACAGATCCCTTCTAAACACATCAGTAGCCAGTGGAGAGATAAGGGTTGTGTATATGTCACGGCTCCGGTGAGTTTGTCAGTTTGCTCTATGTGATTTGTTCTTCTCTCTCCTTCATGCCTCGCAGGTGCTGCTGACATGCATGATCAGTATTTCCATGAGTACATTGATTGTTCCCAGGGGAACATTTATCATGTCACTAATTGGCGTGCTAGCAGCACCTGGTTCTCCACTGATTCACTCCCTACTTAATACCTTCATGTTCTCAGTATCATTGCTAGATTGATGTTTGATGTGAAGTACTTAACTCACTCTTCTGCCTAGTTGGACCTGTCTCGAGTGTGGTTTCCTTCCAGTTTGCCATACTCTTGTTCTCTACGCTCATGAGTCTTCAACAAAGGATTCCTCGTCTCTGCCCGCCTGTCGGGAGAGCTATTGGCTTCGAGACTGCAGGGCGCTGTTCTCTCCACCTCACTACGCTTCAACTGATTTCCACAATGCACACATTCGCCTATGAACACACTATTCATGGATTTGCCCATTGCGCGGCCATGGCATGCACACATCCACAAAATACCCCGCTATTGCAGCCAGATCTGGGACCTTCAGTTTTCACCAGCACAGTTGAATTGAATATTTATTGTTAATAAATCCTTTGAACTGTTATTCTGCTCTTGGGTCTCTTTGTCTCACATTCTGACAGAACAATCCAGCCAAGTATGGACCCGGCATAGGAGTCTACTCTTTGCTTCCCTCTCTCTCAGCAGGGAGCTTTACTGGGATGTCAGCAGGATCAGATCTCTGCAGCTAACCGGGCTCTGGAGAAGATGGCGTTGCAGCTTGCTGAGCTCATCTCTGTCGTTTCAACAAGTCAAGTCAATTTTATTTGTATAGCGCCTTTCACAACACACATCGTTTCAAAGCAGCTTTACAGAATATCAGCATTAACAGACGATAAAACTGAAATATCTATAAAGTCGATTAATCATCATTGTGTAATTTAGATAAAATACAATTTTTAATAGTGTTTAAAAATAATTAAATGATAATTGTATTAATAACCCCAGTGAGCAAGCTGTAGGCGACTGTGGCAAGGAACACAAAACTCCATAAGATGTAGATTAATGGAGAAAAACCTTGGGAGAAACCAGACTCACTGTGGGGGCCAGTTCCCCTCTGGCTAACATTATGAATGTAATGTAAATATTAATTATGTATAGGTAAAATCATGGTTTAAAATTATAAACAACTCCGCCTACCTTCCGATGTTGGTTCCCCACGTTCCTCCAACCATGTTTTCAGGTCCGGCAGGATCCTGCAGCACATTCCTTTCACAATGTTCCCTATTCTTCATGTTACAGTCCTCCGCTTTCCCATCAGAGTCAATGAAGGTGACTCAGATTATGCTATCGAGTTTCATACCCTGGCTGCTTCTTGTGAGTGAAATGACCAGGCCATGTGGGAGAGGTTTCTGCATTGGCTTTCCGATGACATCCAGTATGGTATCTATCCTTTGTGTCTGCCTCCACGCTTCAATGATTTGGCTATCCGAGGTGATCAACATCTGGCCCTACACCGACACCACCGTCGGCGACACTCTCCACCTACCTGGGCAGCTGGTCATCCTTCACGGTCCACTCCTTCGGCCAGGTCACCAGAATCACGGCCTGACTCAGAGCCCATGCAAGTCAGGAGAACTCAGATTTCACATAAGGAGAAGCAGCAATGCCTTGTTCATGGACTACGCTTTCATTTCATACAATCTGGTCATTTCTCTGTTTCCTGTCCAGAAAAAGACACCGCTCTTCAGTAGGAAGGGGGTTACTGGCAAGCGCAACACCTTTGAACAAGCCCCCGGACTTCGTACACTTCTCCTGGCACAGCTGCAGTATGGATATATCTTCCACAAGGTCTTAGCCCTGATGGATTCAGAGCCGAAGGGAACTTTATGGACATCGACTTGATTTCCAAATGGAGGCTTCCTGTGGTCCAATTGGATAGACCTGTCACCGCCCACACCCTCAGTGACATGCCCCTGTCTGTCATCACCTAGTCCACCAAGCCAGTCACCTTCGTCTCTGGAAATCATACAGAGCAGTTGTCCTTTGACTTGATTCAATCTCCATTGGCACCGGTTGTTTTGGAGCATCCTTGGGTGGTAACGCACAGCCCACACACAGACTGGTCAAACAACACTGTTCTTGCTAGGAGTCCTTATTGTTTGTTGCAATGTCTTAACTCTGCTGTCTCCCCTGCCCAGTCTTGTGTTTCGTTGCAGGATGAACTGGTGTATTTATTCGGAGTACTGTTGACATACCATGACTTGACGGCAGTGTTCAACTGGTCCAGTGCCATGACCCTTCCTCCTCATCGCCTATGGTGAGTTTTCTGCATTGTTTTAGATTCTGTAAAAGAAAACACTGCATACTTAATGCAAGAAATAAGGAAGACTGTGGACAATTGTAATCACATACAATTACTTTAATCACAAATAAGCTAGAGTGAGGACATTTATCACATGCTCAGTTAAGTTTTCTCTCTGCTTGACATATTTTTGTTCCAATTTTATGTCTCATAAAAGTGGAACTGTAACATTTTTCTCAAGTATAAGATTATTTTCTGGATGTCCAGTATTTTTCTTCTGCTGTCTAAAGTTTTGATGCTTTTGAATTTAAACTAATATCTATTGTAAAGTGTATATATAGATTATTGGTTGTATGTTGATTGTATGAGAAGTTAACAAATGACAGTTACATACACTATCTACACTAAAACTACTGTAGCTGCCATGAAAAATTTGACCATGGGTGTGATATTGGTGGCAATTGCATTTTAAATCAAATAATTACTATTTACTTAATCATTTTTATCCATAATTTACAATCATATTTTTTATCAAGTTGCACAATGATGACTCTATGACTTTATAAATATTACAGTTTCATTTTCTGTTAAAGCATGGTTGCTGTAAAGCTGCTTTGAAACGATGTGTGTTGTGAAAAAGGCTTTACAAATAAAATATGACTTGAATTGTATCACTAACTATAAAACAAAAATTATATGACTGAGTAGAAAGAATGTATGTGTGAAATAAGTTATTAACATCATTTCATAAAAGTATCTATTTAAAAAAATAGACTGTTTTTGACTTATCAATGGGGGCTTAGTTAGGGTGACAAAAATATGATTAACGAGCATGGCCTTTTTTATGACGTTGGTTCACAAAGGGATGCTTGCTGGTTTAGCTAGTTTAGATATCTGGTAGGGACACCAACAAACCTGCATTCAATGGTGGGGCAGACTGATAGCAAAGTGAAAGTATGTAAAAGTTCTGTTGCTGAAATTGGTCTGAAATTTCAAACAAATCCGGAAGTGTTGTTGAACATATGGGCACAGGTGAGCTCCATTTTCCCAGTGAAATGTCCACAGAGTGGCACAAAATGCAAGTTGCAGTTTCTGTTGTATATGATGAAATAGAGTTGACAGGAACACATATTTTATTAATTATACCCCCTACCCCAAACCTGTCAGTGTACAAAAATGGAATCGCAACCTTGGTATCGCATTCAACGTTGTTTATATGAACACTTCCTAGTTTTCATGGCCCCAGTACTCTTGTCTTGGAGGCTGCTCGCAGAACACACTATCAGTATCACCAGAGTGAAAGGTAATCATGTTAGAATTGATACAGATATGACTGATGGACAGAGGCGGACTGGCCATTGGGAGAACCAGAACTTTTCCCGGTGGGCTGGTTGTGAAATGGGGCCGCGATATGCCAAAATATGCTGAAGGGGCCACGTAACAAACCCCTGACAAGCCAGATTCAAACTTGTGTCGCCCACATAAGCACCACTACACAACATGTCGGAGCATGTGCATTCACTGCTAGACACGTCTCCAACCGGTGTCATTGTTTTCTGTTCAGCACAAGAAATCATTGGGAATACCATCATTTCCAATGCTCTCGCTATGAGCGATCTATCAAACAGCCCAATCAATGTTGTTTTACATCTGCCCTGCAGTAGGCACACACACTCTTTGCTAACATGATTTTGCAGCAGAAGACAACTGCACATTTTGTCATCCCACATTCCCAGCTGCCGCAGAACAGTACTGTGCCAAGCTTGATGCCCATGGGGCAAAGCTGAGCCTGGGGCTGACACTGCTTCCAGCTGGCCCTCCGGACTCTCCAAGATCATCCTCTAGCTCCTTCTCCAAACACTCACACAGCTAAAATGGGCATGGTGTCTAGCCCACACATGTTCAAGCTGTCACAACATGACAGAAGCATCCTGAAGGTATCAATTAGAAACAAGTTTAAAAATGATGGAAGATAGTTGTTGGTGGTTTTGTTTGGAATAATCACCTAAGAGGATAAAACAATGGACAGTTTGTGATGAAAATGCTTAAGTAGGTAAGCCTACTTTAACTAGCAGGTCTACAAGAGCTGAAAGCTTAGAAGAGACAGTACTAAGACAATGAACTGAGCACCATTAACCCTTCACTGCATACCTCAAGTCTTTTGTGACCCCATTCCACACCCTGTACTTCATCCATTTTTTGGAGTTGTGCCCACACCTCTTTTTATACCTCAATCTTTCTCTTATAAATAGTTGACTAACAAACTTTGAGTGAAAGGTTACCATTTGAATAACTCAGGCAATGGCTTTAACACTATTTGTACCAAATGACAGTCATCATGAGAAGACATGCCTTACCCTCATGTACAGGTGTGTTTTGCAAAGATTATGTGCTAAAACACTGAATCCAATCATGTAAATTCACAACGAACACTGATATTAGCACTTATTAGCAGGATTTAGCTTATAAATTCACTTTAAAAATAAAGCGTTCATTGATTTTATCCAAGTTACATTAGGATGAGTTGGCACAATGAAACAAGGATTTAGGATCTTAGCAGGTTTAATAGTTTTGCTTGATCATCCTTTAAATCACACACCCACACACAAAAACCTCTGTTTATATAAATTTTCTAAGTTTATAATATACTTTTGTGGTTCTGTTTTGAGGTATTTTATCATAGGTACTTGTTTTGCTGAACTAGTGATGTTCTGACTTTATTAGAATCTACAGTATCTGCTGTTCCAAAAGCTCAGCTGGTAGAGTATATCGCTATCAGAATCAATTCCTAGGAATGCATTCATACATATGTAAAATGTATACCCCAAACACACTGTAATGCACAAATGTAAGTCTTTCGTTTAACACGCTCATCTTGAAGGAATAGTTCACCCACAAATGCAAATGATGTTTTTAGCACTAAACAACACAAGCTCTCATGTGAGAACAAGCTTCCCGCATAGCGGCACACATGAGCGTGGTTAAGATTTTTGCTGAAAAATAACGTCCTGGTTACTTCCGTAACCTCCGTTCCCTGATGGATAGAACAAGACTTTGTGTCGATGAAGTGACACTAGGGGTCACTCTTGGGAGCCCAAGACACCTCTGATCTTTGATAAAAGGCCAATGGGAATTGGCGAGTGGTATATGCATGCCACTCCCCCGAACATACGGGTATAAAGGAGCTGGCGTGCAAACCGGTCATTCAGGTTTGTGGCAGGAGGGACACGACGTCTCGTTCCCTCCATCAGGGAACAGAGGTTATGGAAGGACATTCCCTATCTGTCACTCACTCAAAGTTGTGTCGATGAAGTGACACTAGGGGTCCCCTACAAAAACACCACAACTAGGTCTCAAGATCACGTTAGAGTAGCCCGGACCGAACTCTAGGCACGTTTCGCTGACAGAGAATGCTTGCAGGTCACCTACCATCTTGATGGAAGTGAGCACAGTCAGGAGGACCTTTAAGGAGGGAGAGTCTTTAAAGAGAGTGCCTTAAGCTTAGCTTACTCCAAAGGCACAAAGGGGGCATCCCGTAGACCACGAAGGACTACTGAGAGGACTACTGAGATCAGGTCGTGCTTCCCTAAGGACTTACGGTCCACTGTGTCGTGGTGTGCTGCTATAGAGGCTACATACACCTTCAAGGTGGAGGGGGAGAGCCATCCCTCCAACCTCTCCTGCAGGAAGGAAAGCACCAATCCGACTGTGCATCTCTGGGGTCTTCACGTTGGGAAGAACACCACTTAGCGTACAGATGCAACTTCAAGGCATATAGGTGCCTCGTAGAAGGATCCCTAGCCTGAAAGATTGTGTCTACCACGGTGGGTGGTAGGCCACTTAGGTCTTCCGAGTCCCCTCCAGGGGCCAGACATGGAGATTCCAGAGGTCTGGTTACAGGTGCCAGATGGTGCCCCATCCCTGAGAAAGAAGGTCCTTCCTCAGGGGAATTTGTCAAGGAGGGGCTGACACGAGGAGCGTGAGGTCCAAGAACCAAGTCTGGGTGGGCCAGTAGGGTGCTACTAGGGTCTACCTGCGCCTGCCCAAATCTACTGGACCACCTGAGTGTGGAGTCTCCACTCTCCCCTGTGGGTAACCTATCGTGGCAGCGCGTCCGCTGCGGTGTTGAGGTCGCCCGGGATGTGAGTGGCTCGCAGCAATTTGAGGTGCTGCTGACTCTATAGGAGGAGACTGTTGGCGAGTTGTGACATACAATGGGAGCGTAAGCCATCTTGATGGTAGATATATGTCACCGTTGGCATTGTCTGTCCAAACCAACATGTGCTTGCCCTGGGTCAATGGCGGGAATCAGTATTGTCAACAACTCGAGGCAGTTGATGTGCCAACGTTGCTGTGGGTCCGTCCAGGAGCCGGCGGCCGCGTGTCCATTGCATACAGCACCCCAGCTCGTTTTGGCGCCGTCCATCATAACCACGACGTGCCTGGAGACCTAATCTAGGGGAACAACTGCCGGTAGAAATGTGAGGTCCAAGGGCTGAAGAGGCGGTGACAGACCGGCGTGATGGCCACGCGATGTGTCCCATGGTGCAACACCCATCTCGAGTCTGGAGCCAGTGCTGAAGCGGACTCATACACATCAAACCGAGCAGTGTGGCCACTGCTGAGGATGCCATATGCCCAAGGAGCCTCTGAAACAGTTTCAGTGGAACCGCTGTTTTCTGTCTGAATGCCTTCAAACAGGTCAGCACGTTTGTGAGGCGCGCCATCATTGAGACTGAGTCCAACTCCAAGCAGAGAAAAGAGATGCTCTGAACCTGGAGGAGCTTGCTCTTTTCCTTGTTGACCCAAAGCCCTAGCCGGCTGAGGTGTGTGAGCACTAGGTCCCTGTGTGCACACAACACATCCTGAGAGTGAGCTAGGATTAGACAGCCATCGAGATTGCTGAGGATGCAAACGGCCACTTCCCTTAACGGGGCATGAGCTGCCTCTGCAGCCTTTGTGAAGATGCGAGGGAACCGAAAGGGAAGGCCTTGTACTGGTATGCCCAACCCTCGAGCGTAAATGGCAGGAAGGGTCTGCGTCAAGGTGGAATCGAGACGTAGATATACACTTCTTTCAGGTCTGCCGCTGCGAACAAATCTTGATGTCCTGATATTTTAGCAGTGTCTGAGTCCTGGCTTAGGAAATCCATAAAAAATTCAGAAGTCTCAATTCCAGATTATAATATTTACCGTCAAGATAGAACCACTAAAGGAGGTGGAGTCATTCTTTATTGTAGACAGGCTTTACAATGCTCTATCATTTTATCTAGGTCTCTGCCGAAACAGTTCGAGCTATTAATCTTGCAAATCCACCTTTCTAGAAATAAGTCCTTGACTGTAGCTGCCTGTTATAGACCCCCTCTGCCCAGTTGTGCCCTAGACAACCTGTGTGAACTGATTGCTCCCCATTTATCTTCTGAGTTTTTATTGTTGGGCGACTTAAACTGGGACATGCTTAATGCTTCTTCCAATTTATTATCTAAACTTGATGCCCTCAATCTCACGCAAATTATTAATGAACCCACTAGATACAACATAAAATCTGCAAATAAGGGCACCCTCATAGATATTATTTTAACTAATATGCCCACTAAATACATCTCAGGTGTCTTTAGTCAAGACATCAGCGATCACTGTATAATTGCATGTGCTCGTAATGGGTCTGCAATTAAAAGGCCTCCTCTTATCATTAATAAACGTTCTTTAAAACATTTTTGCGAACAGGCCTTCTTAGCTGACTTAGCCCAGGTATCCTGGAAGGATATCGACTTTATCCCTTTAGTTGAGGATGCCTGGTCATTTTTTAAAAACTCTTTTTTAGCTGTTCTAAATAAGCATGCCCCTTACAAGAAGCTCAGAACTAAAAGTAGATACAGCCCGTGGTTCACTTCAGAACTCACTGCCCTGAGCCAACATAAGAACATTTTATGGCGTACGGCATTAGTGACGAAAAACCCTCGAGACCGGCAACTTTTTAACAAAGCCAGAAATCGATACACACATGCGGTCAGGAATGCTAAGGCTAGTTTTTTCAAACAGAAATTTGCCAATTGCAGCACTAACTCTAGAAAGTTTTGGGATACAGTAAATTCTATGGAGAATAAGAACACCTTCGCACAGCTGCCTACAGCTCTGAAGCTAGATAATATTATTACCACTGACAAGCCTTCCATGGTTGAGAATTTTAATAAGCATTTTGCCATGGCTGGTCGTGCTTTTCATTTGACGAACCCGACCATAGTTAATGGCCCCTCACCCTCTGTAGCATCTTGTAATAACCTCTCACGTTTCTCCTTTGCCCATGTCCAGACAGTAGACGTTCTAAGGGAGCTGCAGCATCTTGACCCTTTTAAATCATCAGGATTAGACAATCTGGACCCTTCCTTTTTAAGGTTGTCTCGTGTAATCATAGCTACCCCCATCACCAGTCTCTTCAACCTTTCTTTCAATTCATCAGAACTACCGAAAGATTGGAAATCTGCTGCAGTAATTCCGTTATTTAAAGGAGGGATAGATTAGACCCAAACTGCTATAGACCAATCTCTATCCTCCCTTGCATTTCAAAGGTTTTCGAAAGAATTGTTAATAAACAAATTATCCACCATTTCGAATACCATCACAGTCTTTCTGACATGCAATCAGGTTTTCGAGCCGGTCATGGGTGCACTTCAGCCACACTTAAAGTAATAAATGACATCATAACTGCTCTTGATCAAAGACACTATTGCGCAGCAGTATTTATTGACCTGGCCAAGGCCTTTGATTCCGTCAATCACAACATTCTAATTGGTAGATTGAAAAACCTAGGTTTCTCAAAGGATTGTCTTGCTTGGTTCACAAATTATTTTTCTGACAGGTTTCAATGTGTTAAGTCAGAGGGACTTCTCTCCAGTCCCTTGATAGTCTCCATGGGGGTGCCTCAGGGTTCAATCCTCGGGCCGACTCTATTTTCTGTATATATCAATGATGTTGCTCTTGCTGCAGGAGACTCAATGATTCACCTCTATGCAGACGATACCATCCTTTATACGGCTGGCCCGGTGTTGGACACTGTGTTAAAAAACCTCCAAGAAAGCTTTAATAATATACAATACTCTTTCCGTTCCCTTCAACTGCTTTTAAATTCTAGCAAAACGAAATTTATGTTTTTTAATCGATCTCACACTGTATTTGATTGCTCAAAAAGTATCATGACATTAGATGGGTTTGCAATAGAGCAGGTAGATACCTATAAATACCTAGGGGTATGGTTAGACTCTTCACTCTCTTTCCAGACCCACATCAATCAGCTTCAAACTAAAATCAAATCTAGGATTGGCTTCTTATTTCAGTAATAAAGCCTCCTTCACTTTCCCAGCCAAACTCTCCCTTGTGAAAATGACTATCCTTCCAATTATTGATTTTGGTGATGTTATTTACAGAATCGCTTCAAATTCTCTCCTTAGGAAATTGGATGTTGTATATCATAGTGTCATCCGCTTTGTCACCAATGCTCCATATAACACTCACCATTGCAACCTTTACAGTTTAATCGGATGGCCTTCATTACATACCCGGCGTCAAAAACATTGGTATCTTTTTATTTATAAATGCTTATTGTGTAACACCCCACCCTATCTAAGATCATTAATTTCCAGAACAATCCCTCTATTAACCTTCGTTCAAGCAGGTATGTCACCTTGGTGGCTACTAAAGCTCAGTACTTCTTTTGGACGCTCTCCTTCCAGTTCTCTGCTGCTAATGATTGGAATACACTTCAAAAATCTTTGAAGCTTGAATCCACTGTCCTGTTAATCACTTTTAAATTATTGTTAGCAAATTTATTGTCGGACCACTGTACATGCTAACCTGATCTGTGTACATGATTTACGGATCAGTATATTAATCATCTATGTTTATTGAGTACTACTTTGTCTTGTAATTATATGTGTAACTTATGTTTTTGTACCTCAACGCTTTTTTGGCCAGGTCGCCATTGTAAATGAGAAAGTGTTCTCAATGTGCTTACCTGGTTAAATAAAGGTTTTATTATTATTATTATTATTATTATGTCGGACACTGATAGAATGTGTTTTTGCATCTGGGTCCGCCGTCGCAACGGGTTGGAGAGTGCAAGCCACGCTTCCATGCTCTGGACGAGGGCGACCAAAGGGACAATCTCGTCGGATGTACCAGCGGGTGGGGCCTCTTGGCTGGGTGGAGTCTGAAGCGCCACGTTGAAGGGGTTTGAGCCTAGTGGCCGTGCTAAGTCGAAAGACATCGAAGCACTTACCTGGCTCCTGATACCCACCAGAGGATCGGTCGGGGAGGGGGGAGGAGGTACATTGTCCCCACAGTCCGTCGAAACCGTCCAGGTGTGGGCGTGTTTGTGCCACAGCTGGGCACGCAGGGGCGGGGGTGCCGCCGCTGGAGTGCTGGACCTGCCAAAATTTTATGGTGGACGGTGGTCATAGTGACGGCCATGCACACTGGATATGTGACCCAGGCAATAAGGAAACCGCTCTTTTGTTAAACTTTTGGGCACCGCAGCTAATTGAACGTGCAGCGAAATTAAGTGAAATGGGAGCGCTTCGAAGCCTTCTTCTTGGTGGCCAGCTGTGTTCCTGCAGGGGGCTCGATGCCTGGGCGGGGCCGCGGGGCGGGCTGCCGCAGGGGCCACAGGATGATGCCCTTGGCGATGAGTTGACAGGGTGTGGGATTTTGAGCTGCACCAGGGCATGATGTGTTGGATGGTCTTCGTCTGCTGCTTCATTGTCAAGAACTGCTTGGTAAAGTCCTCAACGGTGTCAGCCGAACAGGTCAGCCTGGGAAATGGGGACGTCAAGGAACCGTGCCTTGTCGGCCTCTCTCGTCTCGACCAGGTTGAGCCAAAGATGGCACTCCTGAAACAACAAGGTGGACATCATCCACCTGAGAGACCGCACTGTGACCTTCATAGCCCGGAGGGCGAGGTCAGTCGCCGAGAGCAGTTCCTGCATCTATCCCTGTGTGGAACTACCCTCGTGCATTTCTTTTAGCACCTTGGCTTGGTGGACTTGCAGGAGACCCATGGGTTTTAGGCAGGACCCGGGCAGTAAAAGGTTCGCTGCCGTCCACGATCTTGTCAGCTCCTCATGTACTTCCGGGAATGGGGGCGAGGCTGTGAGCAGTGCTGCGGGCCCAGGAACCAATCATTGAGCCACGAGGGTTCAGGAAAGAGCGGAGGGTTCCACTCTAGCCCGATGCTTGCAGCTGCCCAGGAACGCATGTCCGTCATTTCCGCATCAGCCTGTGACTGGGCGACCGCAACTAAAGGGGAAATCCCAGCCGAGGTTTCCGCGTCCGACTGGATGAGCCCACTCTCTGATGTTGCGCTCGAGAGCTCATCACCTTCATTGGCCCCAAACAAGAGGTCGAACTTGCCGTGAGACGAACCGCTGGACTCATTCAGAAGCCCGATTGGGGCAAATGAGTGTGCTGGGGAATGGGAGGTCCGTGGGGATTTACCCGGTAAAGGTGGTCCCATTGATGTCCCAAAATCACCCCCAGTGCTAGTCGTACTGTCCTCAAACCAGTAGGGAGAAGGTCTGAGGCAGGAAGCCGCTGGGGAGGCTTGCTTTCAAATGAAGGCAAGCCACGACCACAACATTGCCATGATCATGTTCTCGCCATGAGAACAAGACGCATCCACGAACAATGTCTCCAAGTGGGCAGCGCCCAGGCATGAAAGACAGCGATTGTGGCCATCAGAAGGTAAGAGATAACAACCGCAACCAGGAATAACACACAGACGGAAAGGGATCTTTAAAAAGACGCATCTTTAAAAAGACGTTTCCACGTGTGCTGCTCTTTTAGAATATACTCTTTTAGTTTGTTCTGCCGAAGAGCACAGGGGCGATCTCTACAGTGCACTAGTGCAGAGGGGGGACAATCCGCTGTAATGCGCCGTCAGAATCCAGCAGATGTGAATGGAAGCCGTGGGAATTCAGCTCAATGAAAAGCGACCGCTCGCCTCTGAATGAGCGGTTTGCACACCAGCTCCTTTATACCTGTATGTTCGGGGGAATGGCATGCAAATACCACTCACCAATTCCCATTGGCCTTTTATCAAAGATCAGATGTGTCTCTGGCTCCAAAGTGTGACCCCTAGTGTCACTTCATTGACACAACTTTGAGAGAGTGACAGATAACAAACTTCAATTCAGTGTTCTTTCTCACCAAAACCTATAATTTGCGACATACAGACTGGACATACTGGAGACAGGCATACTGGTTTTGTATGACATCTGGATGAGATTTTGGGTGGACTATTCCTTTAAATGAAGACAGGAGAAGAAAAAGTTTAGCTTTTATCAGTTAAAGTTTTGCTTTTAACAGTTAATTTTAATGACTTGACTCGAAAGCAGGGAAGGCACCTTGAATTTTCGCACTGTTGCTTACAAGTGTGAGAAAAAATGTGCCATTTCTTGTTGTTATGATTGACAACATGCAGAGAGGTGACAACTGTACAGACTTGTCTAAAGATAGGAGGAAAGAGAAAGAAAAAGGGTAACAAGGGGTGTGTCACCAGATCTTTGCTCTAGAACATCTGTTCCTAACTTTCACACACACACACACACACACACACACACACACACACACACACACACACACACACACACACACACACACACACACACACACACACACACACACACACACACACACACGCACGCACAAATATACAGGTTTCCCAGCCTTTCGAAGCAAAGACCAATGAGTCACACATTTCCTCAAAGAGGAATCTCCATAGAAAGTCACTCCACAGATTGCACAAGATGATCGTTAAAAGGAAAAGTTGGGAAACATGAGGATGATGAGGTGTTGATTAGGAGAGCATCACAACTGTTGGAGTTGGAACACTGCTTAGTTAGCAACATGAATGACTCATGTTATACCATGGGTCTGTTGAATGCTTGATTCTGATTGGTTGATGGATGTTCTAAGGTGTGCAATTACTTTTCAAGTAAAAGCATGGCTAAGAAGAAGTTCCAAGTCTTGAACGCATAATGGTTCCATTTCACTTCAACAAATTATTTAAGTTATTTCAAAGAGCTGTACAGGCAACCACAACAAAATAACCAATTCAATCAAAGACATTGGTTAAAGTAAATCAGTTGAGAACGTCAAACAATGTAAAACATCCTACAAATATTTCAATTTCGGTTAAGAGGAGCCCTCGCACTCCCTAATCTCCCACACACGTACAAATGTTAGCACATATTCATACGCACGCACATGCAGACTCATTTTGCGACCAACAAATAGAGCCGTACCCCAGCGACTTGATCAATAGTTCCAACAGTTTCTATTATCTGAAATAACTTTTAATATGCAAAACTTTTTATGTTTCAATTTACCCTAATCAGCCTCACATAGCTATGGTGCAAAGCACCACGTTACCCCTCCCCTTCTCTCTTGCTCGAGCGCACACACACACACACACACACACACACACACACACATGTTGTGTTTCCATGTTTTATGGGGACTTTCCATAGACATAATGGTTTTTATACTGTACAAACTTTATATTCTATCCCCTAAACCTAACCCTACCCCTAAACCTAACCCTCACAGAAAACTTTCTGCATTTTTACATTTTCAAAAAACATAAATTAGTATGATTTATAAGCTGTTTTCCTCATGGGGACCGACAAAATGTCCCCACAAGGTCAAAAAGTTCGGGTTTTACTATCCTTATGGGGACATTTGGTCCCCACAAAGTGATAAATACACGCTCACACACACACACACACACACACACGCACGCACTACCTTGTTACTCCAATGCCGAAAAGAAGCACATCCCCTGTTGCTAGTTCTGAAGTGACATTTTTGAACTAGCAACGAAGGCTTGAGCTGTATCAAAGCAAGATACACTTGATCAGTACAACAGTGTCTATATTATCTGAAATATCTGTGGGAAACACCCTCACACTCCTCCTCCCCCTCTCTAAAGCTCTCACACACATGGACACACATTCATTATACATATACACACACTTACTCGTTAGAGAAAAACAGAGCACTCATGTCAGCGCATTCCTGCATCTCAGTACAGTTGAAAAAAGTTGTTTAGGTTTACAATGGAAATATGGTGACACTCGCTGCTGCTGAGAAGTGCTTAAACTAACATCTTAGCAATTTTGAAATGATGTTAATTCTGACAAGAGTTGCAACAAAAAAAGGTAATCCCAGAAGTGATCTCTCTCATTTTCAGAGTTTCTCTCTTTTGATCCCTCAAATACAAACTCACACCCACACACACATGCACAAACACACTACCTCATTATCCTGTAAGTGCTCCATTAAAGTAGTGCAAGCCTCGCTATCTTCCTAGCAACAAAGGCTAGGACTGTATTTAAGCAAGCAAGACCCTGAATCCGTAGCAGAAGAAACTAGTTCCACTCCCAAGAGCTTTTTGGGTAAGAAAACCAGAAAATGTCTTGAGATAAAACACTGAACGATGTATTATGATGTGGTAACCGTGGTATAAGTGGAATAATTGACTCCGGCCCATTGATCCGTTTAAAAATAATGCACACCCGAGGTGTATCTGTATTACCACCTCGTGTGTGCATTATTTTTCAACAATTCAACAGTCGTCAATAATCGCTAACTTATTCATGGGCCGTCATCCATTACTTCATAAAGCTTTCTTATTGCATTTTTTGACTTTGGATGGAGAGGAGAATGTGGTACAGTACCAGAAATGAACGTGAGCTGGATTTGAACTCATGTTGCCTGCATATTGGCGCTGCGCGTCGTGAACGCATTGCCACCTCGGATGTACATAATTTTTTTCAATAATTCAATGGTCCGCCATCAATTATTCTGCTTATACCACAGTTACCACAACTTAATACATTGTTACGGGTTTTATCTCAAGACATTTTCTAGTTTTAGCTACATTCTTCTGCCACTGATTCAGCAACTTGCTCTTGCTCAAGTCTTCGTTGCTAGTTCGAAAACGTAACTTCAGAGCTAGAAACATAGGATTGCGAGGCTTGCCCTGCTTTATTGGAGCACATACTGGAGTGACATGTTAGTGCATTTGTGCGTGTGTGTAAGAGTTTGTGTGTGAATTTTTTTTGAGTGATCGAAAGAAAGAAGCTAAGAAACTGAGACAGATCGCCTGTGGGATTACCTTTATTTGTTGCAGCTGTCGTGAGAAGTACCATCGCTTCAAAATCGCCAAGATGTAAGTTTAAGCACTTTAATACCGAAGTGTGACATTGATACTTTACTTTCTTTTTTATTTACTCCTTGAAAGTGTTTTTAGGAAGCCACTAATTATAAAAGTCTGAATGTAGAGCATATTTTTTTGGTGGAATTTAGCAAGCTAAACATTCAATATGCAATTTGTTACCTACCAAAACTGAGGTTATGGTACAGTTCAGAATGTCTGCAAACTAACACATTTGAGCATATACAGCCTTATTGTAAAATGTTACCTCAATTTCTATACACATACAGCTACATCATAGCTCAAATCTACCCAAGAGTGAAATATTTGTTTCACAACCATGTACATTCCAATGATTTCACCAGAAATAAGGAACCAAAACTAGAACTGAAGACATAACTGCACCATACATTTAATTGAAAACTTGTGAGCACAGCAGTTTTAAAAATAGAATGACAATTTCCTCAGACCTGTGTAGTTATCACAAAACTAAAGTTCTTTCTCTCAAACTAAAGTCATTATACAGCTGCTTTCATGCCAAGAGGCTACATCTGTATGGTGCCCTTTTATAATGCAACCATGCAAGAAGTCATTGTGTTTGTTTTTGTGTGTGTGAATGAGAAAGACACACTGTTTCACCATAAATGAATTGTTGTAGTTGTTAAGGGTTGATCGAGGGAGAGAGAAAAGGTTGGAGCATGAAAGTAAGAATGAGAGATACTGAAAGAGAGAGAGAGAGAGATAGAGAGAGAGAGAGAGAGAGAGTGAGTGAGAGAGTGAGTGGTGGACAAGATAGAAAGAGTGAATAGTGCAGGGAAGACTTTAAGACATCATTAGGGACCCGTGCAGGTCTTTAATGAGCAGGCTCGCAGTGGCCTTCCGCAATGGTGCCTGAAGGCTAGGGAAAGTGATTTGGCTGCCTACTGCGGTGCTCTGACAAGGACTGAAGTATTACCACACATTCCCCTTTGCAAGACTACATGTAGAGCTCAAAGGCACACGTTTACACACATTTAACTATTACATTCTGCCCAAGTACAAACAGACTATGAAACGTGCATTTACACAATGATCAAATAATGACCAATTTGCCTTGAGGCAAAATTTTCAAAGAGACCACTTTTCATTCAGGCTCAGACCAGCTGTGTTCCGTTCTGAAACTCCAGGGACACCCAGCCAGGACACATTCACATCACCATCTATGGGGTCTGTCAAGAAACCTGTGACAGGGAGGAGGGCTGGGCCGGGTCTTGATTCTATACACCTGGTCCCTTATCAGGCTAATCAAGCCTCTGAGAGGGATAAAGGCCGACTGCGGACGGATGTGCGACAGAGAGAGAGAGCGTTTAAGGGCAGCTGTCCGTCATATGTGTGTGTTTGTTTCTTTTGGTTTCAGTTTTATATTAAAACTATTATTTATATTGTTAAGCTGATTCTCGCCTCCTCCTTTACTTTAATCCCTTTACACTGGTGCCGAAATCCGTGAAGGAGGAGGGATACGCAATAGTAGAGTTCTCGCTGCTACCATCCACACCAACAGAGCAGCCGTGGCCATCAGCCTGGGGACGGAGGAGCCGGGCCGCCCCAAAGTGGAGGAACGCCCACTGACCGCGAGGGGAGAAGGGGCTCCTAGCCAACCGTGAGCGGGGAGGGGCTCCTGCCCGACCGCCTGGAGCAGGAGAACCGCTGCCAGGGGCAGGGGATACCCCTTCTGATCCTCGAGAATGCGGCAGGACGTTCCATCCGCCAGGGGCTGGAAGACTGCCTCCAATCTGCCAGGGGAGGTGTGGCTGTCGTCCATTAGATGGTGGATGACTGGCCGAGGACCAAGCTACGGCGTGTCAGAGAACCGGCGAGTAAGAGTTTTTATTTTTCTCTCTCTCTCCCAAAATGAGGTTTTGCCCCAAGTGAAGGAGTTCAAGTACCTCGGGGTCTTGTTCACGAGTGAGGGGACAATGGAGCGGGAGGTTGGCCGGAGAGTCGGGGCAGCAGGGGCGGTATTGCACTCGGCTCTATCGCACCGTTTTCACGAAAAGAGAGCTGAGCCGAAGGCAAAGCTCTCGATCTACCGGTCAATTTTTGTTCCTACCCTCACCTATGGTCATGAAGGTTGGGTCATGACCAAAAGAACTAGGTCGCGAGTACAAGCGGCCGAAATGGGCTTCCTCAGAAGGGTGGCGGGCTTCTCCCTTAGAGATAGGGTGAGGAGCTCAGTCATCCGTGAGGAGCTCGGAGTAGAGCCGCTGCTCCTTTGCGTTGAAAGGAGTCAGTTGAGGTGGTTTGGGCATCTGGTAAGGATGCCCCTGGCCGCCTCCCTAGGGAGGTGTTTCAGGCACGTCCAGCTGGGAGGAGGCCTCGGGAAGACCCAGGACTAGGTGGAGAGATTACATCTCCACACTGGCCTGGGAACGCCTCGGGGTCACCCAGTCAGAGCTGGTTAATGTGGGTCGGGATAGGGAAGTTTGGGGCCCCGTGCTGGAGCAGCTGCCCCCGCGACCCGACTTCGGATAAGCGGTTGAAGATGGATGGATCTCTCTCTCCCACTGCCGCTCCATGTTAGCCTTTTCCCTCTCTTTTAAATTTGACAGTTTTTTGTTTTTTTTGGGGGTACAACACTGTTACAGATCATTAATGTTTCCCTCCCCTCTGTCTCCTCCCAGATTCAGGAAGGCGAGGTTGACCTGCCTAGGGAAGGGGGATTGGTTTTATACCCAATGTTGAGTCTGCTGGGATTCAGACATGCTCATTGACCAAAGGCAATTCCTGATCGATCCACTATCATATCTTGTGTTTGCTGTATGAGTGAACAGTCCGATCAGGGGAAGGTTGTTGAACCCACACCTCCTATGGACATCAAGGAGACCCTGGGGCTGTCTGCACCATAAAAAAGAGCTTGAAAGGAGGGAAGCCTAGGGTTTTAGCCTGGGGAACTTTTCTGACACTCAAAGGAATGTAAGGGATCATGAGATCTAAGCCATTCCCACCTGCATTCTACACAGCATCCTTTCGAGTGATTCATTGAAACACTAAGTCTGTCTACAATGAATAAACTGAGCTTTTAATGCAACCAGGTTATGCAGGTCTACCAACACAGCCTCATGACAACTCATAATAATTCATACAAGATGGTGAAATCATAAGATATCTTGTCTCGTACCAAAAGGTATGACTTTTATGACAATAGAAAACAACAAGCCAAAATTTTTTATAGATACAACACTGGCATTAGATTTTAGTTAGCCTCTCGTCGAACACTTTATTTTAAGAAAGTAAACATCAGTGAACAAATTAGGTAACTGTTTGCATATTTATTTACGAAATACAAATTACTGATGTATGTAAATAACTTGTAATATGCTTCCCTTCCCTCGTTACAAACACTGATTTGTTCTTCTGTGGTAAACAAAAAATACTTTCCTACTCAAGTATGGTTAGGTTTAGGGTTTGGGAAAGGGGTTAGACTTTATGGTGAGGTTTAGGTTTTGGTTTGAGTTAAAAATCTTCCAGACAATGTTCCTGGTTCGTTTATTTTCCATTATGATATTTAAAGTCATACATTTTGTATCAGCTAACTTGTGTTGTCTTCAGCTCAGACACAAACAAACTTCCCTGATCAATCAGAATCAGGATGCTGAGCTACAAAGTGATTCAGGACAATTTCAAGGATCACACCTGTCCTGAAACCTGGGAGATATATTTAACTATTTCAAGCTACGAAAACAAGCACCAGATCCATCCAAGCCATAATTTTGTCTTTAAATGGGGTAGTTCAGCCAGAAATAAAAAGTCTGTCATAATTTATTCACCCTGATATTGTTTGAAACCCGTCTGACTTTAAAAGGAGATGTTAGGCAAAATATCACCCACTGTCACTAATCACCTTCAATGCCTCTTGTTTCAATACAATGAAAGTGAATGGTGACTTAAGCTAACATTCTCTGTAACATCACCTTTTGTGTTCCTTGGAAGAAAGTTCAAAGATATAAAGTTATTTTCAGATTTGTGAGATTTGTCAGATGATGATGATACGAAGTTGGTAACCTGACTGTGGTGCAGAACTTCTCAGAATACAACATTTCCATTCAAACATTCAAATGTGTTTACATTTTTTATTTTCTGGAGACTCAAAACCACAGTAAATAACCTTTTTTATCCAAGTGATTTTCAAGTAATTTTGTAGTTTTTAAATCTGTCTGAACTGTCAGATTGGAATTCAAGTAGATTTTCTTCATCATTTGGTCCGTGACATTAATTCAGTATCATAAAAAATACACTGCAGTGTCTACGGGTAAAATATAGTAAAGCCTCCATCGCCTCAGGAGTTCAGAACCATGATGGACATGACATGAACCAAGGCAAAATTTCCACACTGACAGCTTGCCACTTTCATTTGTTGTAAAAGAAAGTCCCTTGACATTGTCATTGCTATAGCAACCATTACAGTTTTCAGAAATTGACCTTATGGCCAAAAAAACAATTTGCAACTGACCAGTGCATTTAGTCAGTCCTACCGGTTGGATTTGAAAATCACACTGAATATGTGTGTGGACTGAACAAAACCTTTAATCCTCTCTAGTAACAGACTATCATTAATGGCAGGTGTCGATTGTAATTCCACCTGTCCATGTGGTTGTACGTGTGTGCCGTTGCCTGGAGCGATGCTAATATGTAGCTGCCCAGAAAGCTCAAACTCAAATACATAGCTTCTATTTGCTGTGCTATTGTGGTGGAGAGTGAAGACTGACATATTTTATTTGAGTATACAATATACACTCAGCTAAAGGATTATTAGGAACACCATACTAATACTGTGTTTGACCCCCTTTCGCCTTCAGAACTGCCTTAATTCTACATGGCATTGATTCAACAAGGTGCTGAAAGCATTCTTTAGAAATGTTGGCCCATATTGATAGGATAGCATCTTGCAGTTGATGGAGATTTGTGGGATGCACATCCAGGGCACGAAGCTCCCGTTCCACCACATCCCAAAGATGCTCTATTGGGTTGAGATCTGGTGACTGTGGGGGCCATTTTAGTACAGTGAACTCATTGTCATGTTCAAGAAACCAATTTGAAATGATTCGAGCTTTGTGACATGGTGCATTATCCTGCTGGAAGTAGCCATCAGAGGATGGGTACATGGTGGCCATAAAGGGATGGACATGGTCAGAAACAATGCTCAGGTAGGCCGTGGCATTTAAACGATGCCCAATTGGCACTAAGGAGCCTAAAGTGTGCCAAGAAAACATCCCCCACACCATTACACCACCACCACCAGCCTGCACAGTGGTAACAAGGCATGATGGATCCATGTTCTCATTCTGTTTACGCCAAATTCTGACTCTACCATCTGAATGTCTCAACAGAAATCGAGACTCATCAGACCAGGCAACATTTTTCCAGTCTTCAACTGTCCAATTTTTGTGAGCTCTTGCAAATTGTAGCCTCTTTTTCCTATTTGTAGTGGAGATGAGTGGTACCCGGTGGGGTCTTCTGCTGTTGTAGCCCATCCGCCTCAATGTTTTGCGTGTTGTGGCTTCACAAATGCTTTGCTGCATACCTCAGTTGTAACGAGTGGTTATTTCAGGCAAAGTTGCTCTTCTATCAGCTTGAATCAGTCAGCCCATTCTCCTCTGACCTCTAGCATCAACAAGGCATTTTCAGCCCACAGGACTGCCGCGATACTGGATGTTTTTCCCTTTTCACACCATTCTTTGTAAACCCTAGAAATGGTTGTGCGTGAAAATCCCAGTAACTGAGCAGATTGTGAAATACTCAGACCGGCCCGTCTGGCACCAACAACCATGCCACGCTCAAAATTGCTTAAATCACCTTTCTTTCCCATTCTGACATTCAGTTTGGAGTTCAGGAGATTGTCTTGACCAGGACCACACCCCTAAATGCATTGAAGCAACTGCCATGTGATTGGTTGATTAGATAATTGCATTAATGAGAAATTGAGCAGGTGTTACTAATAATCCTTTAGGTGAGTGTATTTATACATACACAGAAAGATGGCAATACTGCTGAATTTTAATAATCATGAGATAGACAGTCCGATTGAGGAAAGGTACATGCAGGTACTGGGGAGCAGAGCGAGGGATTATATATAGATAGATATGAAAAAATCTCAGAGATAGATATGATGAGAGAGCAAGTGCAAATGCAGTCAAGAATATGAGGAAAAAGTTCAAAGGAAGAGAGAGAGAAGGGGTGAAAGAAAGAGCTGCAAAGTGCTGAGAATGTCTGTGGTGGAGTCACTGGAGAGTACCGAGGGATTGAGGTGGAGTGATGTGCTGTCATATCCCACCGTCTGTTCATCTCTCACTATCTCCCAACAGGTACCCTGAATCCTCTCCGTCAGCAAGAGAACAACAAAGTGTGTGTGTATATATATATATATATATATATATATATGTATATGCACTGTTCAGCCACAAAAATTATAACTACCTACCTAATATTGTGTAGGTCCCCCTTGTGCCACCAAAACAGCACCAATCTGCATCTCAGGATATTCTTCTCACCACAATTGTACAGAGTGGTTATCTGAGTTACCGTAGACTTTATCAGTTCGAACCAGTCTGGCCATTCTCTGTTGACCTCTCTCATCAACAATCACTGAGGTCACATTTTTTCCCCATTCTGATGGTTGATGTGAACATTAACTGAAGCTCCTGACCTGTATCTGCATGATTTTATGCACTGCACTGCTGCCACATGATTGGATGATTAGATAATCACATGGATGATTGTTGGTGCCAGACGGGCTGGTTTGAGTATTTCTGTAACTGCTGATCTCCTAGGATTTTCACACACAACAGTCTCTAGAATTTACTCTGAATGGTGCCAAAAACAAAAAACATACAGTGAGTTGTAGGTCTACAATGGAAACACCTTGTTGATGAGAAAGAAGACTGGTCGAACTGACAATGTCTACGGTATCTCAGATAACTGCTCAGTACAATTGTGGTGAGAAGAATATCATCTCAAAATCCTATTGTGAGAGTTTGGTGCTTATTTGGCGGCAAGAGAGGGACCTACACAATATTAGGCAGATGGTTTTAATGTTTTGTCTGATCAGTATATATGTATGTGTGTGTAAGACATACCCCAGTCAATATCAATCTAGATGAATGTGGTAGTGAAACCAGGCAGTGTTTCAAACACAGCGGAGCACTGACATCCATTTGATTGGTTGTTCTGCTCTTTCAAACCATCTAAAAGAAATACACTATATTTGCCATCCATTCTTCCTAGATGCCCTTCTACGCTGCAAAAATTATTTTCTTACTCAGTATTTTTGACTTGTCTTCCAGCAATAACATCTAAACTTTCTTGTCAAAAAAGCCTTAAAGCAAGATACAATAACACAAGAAGCAAAATTACATAAGATTTTAAAGCTGAAGTATGTCATTTCTGCACCACCGAACTGGGATGGATATGCCCTCATAACAAACAGAGACATTTTTTATAGCACTACTGAGACACAGTTTTAGTTTTCAAGAAAATCAGGCTACGAATGGCTTAAATATAGGAGAATGTCTTGAAACACTGAATAAACATAAACCTCACCAAATTTTAGAGTTCTCTAAAAACAAGACTTAAAGGGATAGTTTACCGAAAAATTTAAATTCTCTCATCATTTACTCACCCTCATGCCATCCCAGATGTCTGTGACTTTCTTTCTTCTGCTGAACACATACACAATTTCTTTATAAGAATATCTCAGCTCTGTAGGTTCTTATAATTCAAGTGAATGGGTGCCAACATTTTAAAGCTCCAAAATCCACATAAGGGCAACATAAATGTACTCCAGACAACTCTGGTGGTTAAATCCATGTGTTCAGAAGCAATATGATAGGTGTGGGTGAGAAACAGATAAATATCAAAGTCCTTTTTCCTTCACTTTCTTCATGCATATTGCCCCCTACTGGGCAGGGAGGAGAATTTATGATAAAAAGGACATAAATATGAATCTCTTTCTCACCCACACCTATCATGGATATAACCACTGGAGTCATATTGATGACTTTTGTGCTCCTTTTATGTGGATTTTGGAGCTAAAAACATTTGGCACCCATTCACTAGTATTAAATGGACTTACAGAGCTGAAATATTCTTCTAAAAATCTTAAATTGTGTTCTACTGAAGAAAGAAAGTCATACACATCTGGGATGCCAGGATGTTGAGTACATTATGATAGAATTTTCATTTTTGGGTGAACTATCCCAATCTCATTAATATCTATTACTTTAAGTAAATATGTCTTGTTTAAGGGATGTGTAGCTATTTTTATTGGAAAACAAGACAAAAATACTTAATTAATAAGAAAATATTGTGTATTATACAGTGTATTATGTTTGAAATCTTAAATTCAACCATTTAAGAGATTCTCAACCTTGGAAGCCCTCAGAGATGTATCTTGTTTATGGTACATTTCATTTTCTTTTTTTTCCAAGCATATTTGTTTTATAGCAGCAGGCAATATAAAAAAGCAGCTTCTCATGCTTGAAATGATACATGAAATGCAGGCCACAACATGACATGTGTAACTATAAACTCAACCCAATGAAAATTCAAAAGATGAATATGCAGTGTCACTGACCATTCTAAAAATGCTGGTACTGTTTGATAGCACGTCTTTGAGTGAAGTAGAACTCTTTTGCATCAAAACCAAATACCCATACAATTTAGCAGAGCAGTGGAGATGATATTTGGTCTTTCAACAATGTCAACCTTTGATGAGTTGCAGTGAGAAGCATAAGTGGTCCTCTCTTATAATAAAGGGTGCAAATGAAGGTGTGCCCAAATGAGTTGTATTTGTTCTTGTTACAGCGTCTATAAAAATACTATTGACTAATGAGTAGAATAGTTAAAAAAAGTTAAGAACTTATGATTTTGAGATCCAAAAATATACGCCCAATTCTGTTACAAGGTTGGGCATGGGATGGGAGCTCGGGGTCACATAAAAAATGGGTTGCAGTCCAAAACAGGTTGTGAATCTCTGATTTAAATGAAAGAGCCTATCACACATGATCACCTAATATAAAGGCCACAGCTCACTTCCTCCATTAGATAAGCATCTGAATAGCATGGCGTTTGGGTTCAATGACACACAAAGAATGTGCTTGTTATTTTAATATGTTTATTAGAATATTAACATATTCATGAATATTAATGATTAGGCACACAATATGGAGATAGAGGAATTAGAAAGGGCTCTAATAGTTTGGTCTGCATGCCTGCCTAATACAAGACATCAGAAATTAAAATTTACTTTAATAATAATAAAAAAAACATGCTTGCATCATATTGTAAGGGTTTAAAGTAATATAAATGGACATTGTTTAGATTTAGCTTTATGCATTTCTATACGGGCGTATGAATGCATCAGTACAGCATATGTGTAAGCAGGGAAATAAATGTCCTCAGTATGTCTGTATGCATCTGTGCATGAATAAAGTTTATTGTACACGTACTGATATGTAGCATCAATGAGTTCTTTGTGCAGCTCTTGAGTGAGGCTAAATGTATTTTTGTTCAGTAGTGGTGCCCAGAGCTCCAATATTCTCTGTTCTTCTACAGATAAAAAGAACTGACATGAAGAACATCAGTACAAGTGTAGACATCAATAATTCATACCTCTAAACTCAGTACCTCAGCTATAAAGTCAAATGTACAACCTTCTAGGGTAAGAATGCCAATCTAACACAAGTTTCTACATTATGTCGTATACAACTACATTGGCAGACAGAAGTGTATCTAAGATCAGTATTCTTATTTTCTTTTGCAAAAAGTTTTGGAGCCTAATTGAATTTCATGGAAAATCTCACAGACAGGGAGGAGAAAAACCTTCAGTAGAGTATCTCTCATGGCCAGTCATTAATTATCTTTGTACAATTGTGCATTAATTATGATTTATTTGCCTGTTTACATTCCAAGGTCTAGCCTCTTGAAGATCAAAGAACATCCTGTTAACAGTGTAGACATTTTTGTGGTTTATATACAGTAAGTAATAGAAATTGAGAATATCTGAGGGGACAAACTCTTTGTGTTTGCCTCTTTCTGCTGCTCTTTGTGGGCAATATTTTACTTTTTTTTATTTTAAGTTTAAATCTGAAGACTCTCATGAGAATCATTGTTTCTTTCCACCCTGACACAGTGTATCACAGAAAATTATATATTTTTCAATATATAACATCTATACATCTTTTTGGTAACAATTTACAATCAGGTCTTATTCCCTAACATTAGTTAATGCAGTAGTTAGCATGAACTAATAATGAACAACACTTTTACAGCATTTATTATTCTTGGTTCATGTTCATTTCTACATATGCTAATAATTTTTCACATTAAAAGTTGTATATGTTAACATTAGTTAATGCAATATGAACTAACATAAACAAACCAAGAATAATAGTATTTTAATTAACATTATCCAAGATTAATACATACTCTAAAAATTGTCAATATTTAGTTCATGACACCTAGTGCATTAACTAATGTTAATGTACAGAACCATATTATGAAGTGTTAACATCTTTTTTTATGTGATCATCAAATTATAATATATATTTTTTACAGTTTTAGAATATTGCACAGTGATATAGTAGTATATGCTATAAAATTATTAATTTAAATAACCCTTTAACATCTATTCACTTTTCTTAGATAATAATAAAAATGCCTTAAGGCAAACTAAGTGTCTGAATTGACAATATGTTGCTATTCAGTTTTAGCTGAGCATCTCGACATCTAAATCTAATAATCTAATCTCCATGAAGAGAACTAAAACAAACTGTCATTCAATGTAATTTAGATGTAGCTAATTGAATTAATGTACTCTCAAATATGGCTCATCTAAATTATCAATGCAAGTCAAACCCTTTTTAGGCAAACATCAAATTATGATAACAGCAAAAATGCTAGTTCCTTCTAATGTCTCTTTCTAAAGTACCAAACAAACCTAAATTCTCAGTACAGTTAGATTGATACAAGATTAGCAGCTATAAAACCAATGACCATTTCTATTTTCACCCTCTCAGCCATTCACAAGTTCCTTCGGTCATCAAAAGCTACTGGAGTAAAGCCCTCTAGGTGATAAAAAACCACCAATGCCCCACAAAAGCATGAAATGGCAGCTAGGGTTTTTAATTGGAACATGCTTTTCCCCAGATTCTCCGTATTGACTCCATCCTGTGAGCCAGACAAGAGCCAATACGAGATCTAATAGACAAGGTCTAATCGATAACACTCAATTTTCAGATCTGATTCCAATCTAAAGCATCTTGTAAGGCAAACCTTTCATCATACGGCATGGCCAGATGCCATGAACAGCAGCATGTAACCTATTACTATAGCCCTCAAAACAACTGGAGCCGCCCCAGTTAATCAATGGCTGGTCTGCACAGTCATGGACCTTTGTTGGCTACTATGTTGGCGCCTTTGTGGTAGATGTGTGATATTGTGATGTCATGCTACAATTGTAGTAACTCTCCTTGTTGATGCTTGAGGCTCTTGTAACTAATGTAGGTTTGATACAAAGGTGACAATGATCGAAGAGTAAATAGACAGTTAATTTGATTCAGTACTTCAATGTGCTTTAGAGTTAAAAAGGTAACAGTGAATGGCCATGTCATATTAACAGTGACGCCTTTGTGTGGATCTGAAAAAGATACAGTGATTGGAAAGTTTAAGGCTACTGACAGGCATCTTGCATCCTTTTTTCCTCAAAAGTAATGCTCCTTTTCTTTTATATACTCTTTCTATAATGCAATTTCATACCAAAAAATACATTTCCTCCTTTTACAACAGCAGGATGAGACAGGGTGATCTTCGGCATGGCATATCATCTGCCTTTCTCCTTTAGCTTTCTTTTCTGGAAAGGAAGAATCCTCTCCTATTTTTATGCTTTGCGGTTTCATAGCTCCAAGCTTAGCTGCTTCATCCGGTCTTCTAATTTAATTTCACCATGAGTCGAACCCCCAGATTGACTCTGGATCAAGAGATGAGGGTATAATGCATTTGGTCCAGTGATGAAAAGGATTTAGGGGTAGAAAGCACCTCCCTGTGGAAGGGCAGGCTTGTCTTTTGTAGAGGCCTGGTCACCGTCACAGTGAAGTTCATGTTAAGGGTATACATAATAATGGCCCATTGTAAGGTTTACATTATACTAAGAGATATAATGATTAGAAACGAGTAATATTCAGATGTGGAAAGGGTGGAGTCCTTATGCTGCACCTCAATTAGTGTGTGTTGAGATGGACAGCAAACAACAGAGATAACAAACAAAATGATCGATCGATAGATAGATAGATAGATAGATAGATAGATAGATAGATAGATAGATAGATAGATAGATAGATAGATAGATAGATAGATAGATAGATAGATAGATAGATAGATAGATAGATAGATAGATAGATAGATAGATAGATAGATAGATAGATAGATAGATAGATAGATAGATAGATAGATAGATAGATAGATAGATAGATAGATAGATAGATAGATAGATAGATAGATAGATAGATAGATAGATAGATAGATAGATAGATAGATAGATAGATAGATAGATAGATAGATAGATAGATAGATAGATAGATAGAGAAGAAAGTTTAAAGTGCTACACTTCAGGAGATTACGTCCATACAAATATAATTCTGCAGCAAGACTTTCAATTTGTCAAATCAAGAACATCAGTAGTCCATGTAATGCTTGAAGGGTCAATTTGATAGGCTGAAAAAAGCATTGAAGAAAAGTTGGATCCATTCTAGGATTGTTTTTGTTCAGCGATGGGTTGGACCTGTGACAAATGGTTATGGAGTTTTGAGAGAAGTGACTTGAAGGAAGACTGCAGAGGTGAAGAGTCTGGAGTGTGCTGTGGACATCGGAGGAGGTGAACAGGGGAATGGAGGGTTTCCAGGACTACTCAGGTTATGGTGAACTCTCCAGAGAGGCTGCAGAGAAAAAGAGAAAAGAGAGAAGCCAAAATTAGGAAGATAAAAAAGCAGTACAAGAACATGAACATGATGGAAAAAAGCAGGTGAGAATGAGAATGAAAGAAAATGATGACAGATTGACTTTGAACAGAGAAGATGTGATGCAGGTGAGGTGGATGGGAACTCATAGAACAAAAAGACCACAAATAAGATACCTTTAATATATCTCTTAGACACCAACAAGGTTAAATGGAGAGCAACTGGAGACTTTTACTCAAGCCTCCTTCTTGTCATATTTTCTGCCTGAGGAAAAGACCTAGTAGACCACAGTTAACAAGATTACTGTGCACAGATTCTCCAAAACACCAAAGTTTTCAATCAAATATCAGAGTTTTAGAGTTAAACTCTATTATTTCTAACCAAATTCTTAATTCCAATGATCTAAGCAATGTTTCTCAATCCCTTTTCCCAATCTCGTTGCCTTGCCCTAACCCTTCCCGCACCCAACCACCCACTTCCATCCATCCATCCATCCATCCATCCATTGTGAAACACTGATCTACAAGTAATGCCATCCACATAACTTTTATATCTGTATACTCTTACTGCATGTAAACAAATGTTTCATTGGTCCCACTTTATATTAGTTGTCATTAAATACTACAGTATGTACTAACATTAAAATACTTGTATGGTTTTTATTGTGTAACTACATGCCGTTCTTCAAGATTCACATGCTGCGACTAAGATTGAGGCACTGATACCATATGTGTGGTGGTGGCTTAGTGGGCTAAAACACCAAACTGTTAAGCAGAAGGTTGTCGGTTTGATCCCCACAGCCACCACCATTGTGTCCTTGAGCAAGGCACTTAACTCCAGGTTGCTCTGGGGGGATTGTCCCCGTAATAAGTGCTCTGTAAGTCGCTTTGGATTAAGGCATCTGCCAAATGCATAAATATAAATGTATGTTAAGAAGTAGGGGTAGGGTTGGGTTTAAAGAACAGAAAGGAATTTAGAAATTTAAATATGGACAGATCAAAAATTGTAAATCGAAATATACCTATACCAAAAATAGTAGTATATACAATGGAAGAGGAATTAAGTCTAGTATTCTAGATATTTTTTTGCATACACTTTTCATCATACTTAAACAAACAAGCTGCTATTCACTTAGTAGAATTAGAGATAAGTATAGAACAATTGGAGAGATCTCTGTTTGTAAATTATGACCCACTGAAATCAATGGAACTTCAAAAGTTAAAACTTGAATTAAATTCAATTTTACAGAAGAAGGCTGTATTTGCTTTGCTTTGAGGCAGACAGACATATTATGAATAGTGAGAGAGACAGGGAAAATATTAGCTCAGAGAGTGAGACAAGAGCATATATGGACATTAATACCAGCAGATTTGAATGAATATGGAAACTTAATTATGGAAGCAGTGGAAATTAATAAAGCATTTGGCGCATTTTACAAGTAATTGTGATACCACTAAATATCAGATACAATGATAATATTGAGGGATTCTTAACCCAGCTTGATATACCTTCATCAGAAGAGGATCGAATAAATGTAGGTAGGGATATCACAGTGGAGGAGGTTCAACACACAATTAAAAATCTTAATGAAAGAAAGACACCGGGGAAATATGGTTTTTCCTATTGACTTTTATAAAATATTCTCCGATATTCTAGCCCCAAAACTTTTGGGAGTCTTTCGAGATACTAAAAAAAATATATCTTCCTGATAGTATGCAAAATGCTGTAATTACTTTAATACGTAGAAAAGGCAAGGACACATAAGTTTGCGGAAGTTACTGTTCCATCTCATTAATAAACATGGACGCGAAAATCTTATCTAAGGTTTTGGCAACTCGGCTCGAAAAACTTTAACCTATACTAATACATTCAGACCAAGTAGGTTTTATAAAGAATAGAACTTCAGCACATAATGTTTGTAGATAACGCCGTTTAATGTGGCAGACTAGGACTAGTACGACACCCAACGTGGCCTTCTTCATTGACACGGATAAGGCATTTGATAGGGTTGAATGGCAGTATTTCTTTAAAACACTGGAAAGGTTTGGGCTTGGACAGTTTTTTATTGGGTGGGTCAAATTATAATATTTTGGTCCAAAAGCCTCAGTAATGACTAATGGAATAACATCTGATCCATTACCTATTTACAGAGGTACTAGGCAGGGGTGTTCCCTCTCCCCTCTTATTTTTGCTCTTGCGTTGGAGCCACTAGCTATTGCAATTGGGCAAAATAATAATATTTTTGGTATTAAAGCTGGACGGACTGAACATAAATTACTGATTTATGCTGATGATATCTTAGTTTTAACAACTAATTCTGCTGTAGCTGTATCCCATGGATTAACACCGATGAACTCCTAGTTTCTCCTCTGTCTCAGGATATAAAATTAATTGGAAGAAGTCAGAGGCAATGCCGCTATCAAGATTGTCCTCCTAGTATTAGACAAGGATGGCAATTCCAGTGGCATCCTTTAGGATTGTTTTATTTAGGAATTAAATTGACACTAGGTTTAGATAATATTATGACAGTAAATTTGCTCCCCATTATACAGAAGATTGAGTGTACATTTTTCAATTGGTATAAATTAGGGTTCTCATTAATAGGTAAGATAAACATAATGAAAATGATAACCATACCACAAATAAATGATATTACTCAATCACCACTGTCATTTCCAACCAATTTAGTGAAGGGACTTCAGAAAGTAGTAAAACATGTGGTTAAGCAAATCTTTCGAACATCTGGTGAGTAATTTTAACCTTATTAGGACAGATTTCTTAAAGTATCTTCAATTAAGGAGCTGTATTGTAAGTACCTTAAGAAAAATGCATGTAACTTCTAAAAATGATTTCCAGGAGTGGTTTCAAACCTGTTTGTAATGCGGAGGAGGGCGGGGCTGAGCCGGAATGATGCACGCCCGGACCCCAATCAGCCTGATGAGGCGAGCGAGGGATAAAGGCGACCAGAGACTGCAGTTTGAGAGAGAGAGCTACAGGCAGCTGTCCTGCATGTTTGTTTGTTATTTGGCTTGTTTTAAAATTCACTATTAATTTATGAGTTACAACTTCAAGCTGGTTCTCACCTCCTCCTTTCCCATGTAACCCCTTTACAGTGTTGTTTAAAAAAGGGCGGAGAAATGCAGACTCGATTAATCAATGACAAAATATTGAATAGAGTGTACAGGACACCCTGTAAAATGGCTACACTAAAATTAAAAGATACTGATAAATACTTGAGGTGTAGTTCTTATAAGGGAACACATGTACACATGTTCCATGAATGTTCAAATGCAAGACATTTTTGGTCACATATTATATAATTTCTGAGTGATGTGCTTAATGCAAGTACATCTCTCTGTTTATTGGGTATTTTACCAAAGATAGTAGATGTGAATAAGGATCAAATTAAATGGTGTAGACTGGCTTTGTTAACAGGTTGTAGAATAATACTTAGATTCTGGAAATCTGTATCTGAAATCGAATGGTTGGGGTAACTGACAAAAATTGCATCGTATGAAGCATTGATATATTAGATAAATTATGATTATAACACTTTCTTAAAGAGATGAGGCCCTTTCATGTCTAAAATTGGTTAAGAAATCTATCCAGCTTTATTGGTTTGTCACCACAAAGGATATACAAAACTGATTTCCTATAAGGTGGATATAATTTCCTACAGTTGATGTCAGAAGTTTGCATACAACTTAGCCAAATACATTTAAACTTTTTACATTAAATGTTTTTCACAATTCCTGACATTTAATTGTAGAAAACATTACCTATATTAGGTCAGTTAGGATCACTACTTTAATTTAAGAATGTGAAATTTCAGAATAATAGTAGAGAGAATTATTTATTTCAGCTTTTATTTCTTTCATCACATTCCCAGTGGGTCAGAAGTTTACATACACCTTGTTAGTATTTGGTAGCATTGCCTTAAAATTGTTTAAATTGGGTCAAACATTTTAGGAAGCCTTCCACAAGCTTCTCACAATAAGTGGTTGGAATTTTGGCCCATTCCTCCAGACAGAACTGGTGTAACTGTGTCAGGTTTGTAGGGCTCTTTGCCTGCACCCACTTTTTCAGTTCTGCCCACAAATTTTCTATCGGACTGAGGTCAGGGCTTTGTGATGGCCACTCCAATACCTTAACTTTGTTGTCCTTAAGCAATTTTACCACAACTTTGGAAGTTTGCTTGGGGTCATTGTCCACTTTGAAGACCCATATGCGACCGAGCTATAACTTCCTAGCTGATGTCCTGAGATGTTGCTTCAATATATCCACATAATTGTCCTTCCTCATGATACCATCAATTTTTTTGAAGTGCACCAGTCTCTCCTTCAGCAAAGCACTCCTACAACATGATGCTGCCACCCCCATACTTCATGGTTGGGATGGTGTTCTTCGGCTTGCATGCCTCACCCTTTTTCCTCCAAACATAACGATGGTCATTATGGCCAAACAGTTTAATTTTTGTTTCATCAGACCAGAGGAAATTTCATCAAAAAGTAAGATCTTTGTCCCAATATGCACATGCAAACTGTAGTCTGGCTTTTTTATGGCAGTTTGGAGCAGTGGCTTCTTCTTTGCTGAGCAGCCTTTCAGGTTACGTCGACGTAGAACTCGTTTTAATGTGGTTATAGATACTTGTCTACCTGTTTCCTCCAGCATCTTCACAAGGTCCTTTGCTGTTGTTCTAGGATTGATTCATCCCTAGTTCCTGAGCGGTATGATGGCTGCGTGGTCCTATTGCGTGTATACTTGCATACTATTGTTTGTACAGATGAACGTGGTACCTTCAGGCGTTTGGAAGTTATTCCCAAGGATGAACCAGACAATTTATTTCTGAGGTCTTGGCTGATTTCTTTTAATTTTCCCATGATGTCAAGCAAAGAGCCACTGAGTTTGAAGGTAGGCCTTAAAATACATCCACAGGTACACTTCCAATTCAGTACACCTCCTATCAGAATCTAATTGGCTAATTGTCTAAAGGCTTGACATAATTTTCTTAGTGTATGTAAAGTTCTGACCCACTAGAATTGTGATATAGTCAATTAAAAGCAAAACAACCTGTCTGTAACAATTGTTGGAAAAATGACTCATGTCATGCACAAAATAGACAAAACGACTTGCCAAAACTATAGTTTGCTAATATTAAATCTGTGGAGAGGTTAAAAAATTAGTTTTAATGACTTCAACCTAAGTGTATGTAAACTTCTGAATTCAACTGTATGTGACTGATTCTTTAGTTCGGTTGTGTTTATGTTTGATTTTTTTTTTTTTTTTTTTTTGTGTATTTCTGTGTTATTGTGTATTTTTGTCTTTTATTACATCATAAATCAATAAAATTATAAATAGCAAAATAAATAAATAAATACATTAATATAAAATGCATCCATTTAATTTGTTTATATTTTTATTTCTCCAAAGGAAGTTTATGGAAAATATTTGAGATAATGTTGATACTTCATTAAAACATAACTGAGAACTCCATTAAGGTCTCATGAGCTATGAAATGTTCTCTAGGGAGAGAGGGAAATGAATTGGGAACACAAATGTGTTCCATTGAACACAATATACAAATGGATGAACTGTTGTTATTTACCAATAAGAGTCCAAATGGGAAAAAAGTACAATTAAATATACCAAAAAGGAGAAGAGGTAGTGGAATGACAAAAGGAGGGAGAGAAAAAAGTACATAAAAATGGTGGTTACAGTGGTGAATCAATAGCAGAAAAGCTATCAGAATATCTAACTCATCTGACTTTTAGGAGAGAGAGATAAAGGTAGAGAGATAGTGGCTTAAGCAAAGTGTGACACCTTCCACAATTTAACTGACATGTGACATGGATGACATTCTACAGCCAAAATCTGGTCAGATGGTCACGTGACAGCACAAATTCACTATAAAATACCCTGTAATGTTTGAATCACAGTTGTGTTATTGTACTAAAAATCAATACAAACACACCACAATCACACACAAAAATCACACACTACAATATTTCCTAGATAGGACCCTGTTAGAGCACAAACAGTCCAAGAACATACACTCGTTTCTGGCTACAGAAAGCATAGCTAGTTTTTGAAATTCATTATCATGGGGTAGCCTGACAAGCTGTCAAACTAGTGTATGCAGGCTCTCCATCCCAAACAGCCGCATGAGCTGCTGTTTTCAGTGAGTAAGGGAGGGTGGGAAGTAGTGGGAGGTGGCTCTAGAGCTTCAACTGAACGATATAGCCGCCCACTTTTTGTTTTTGTTTTGTTGCGAATCAAGGTCAGGAATTTTCCTTCAATTTGCCAGGATAAGTGCTGACATGCTATACACAGAGACAGGTACATATTTAGACTTACAACCAGACACACACAAATACAATCATCTTGGCAATCTTTCCAGCCAATAGGTGCTGCTCTAAGGCTAATAAAATGATAGAATTAAAGTATACCAATATGTTCCATGGCAGTATCATGTTTTTTGGACAAACACCATGTTAAATCTATAGTTTTCTTTAACATACCTAGGAGGAGCATTTAAATACCTTGGCATATGAATATAGCAATTATTCTGTACCATAACCCCAGTATATCAAAGTACAATGGTATTTCTTCATTGTATCACCATGTTTTTTGTGTGTTTTTTTTTACATGGCAACATGATAATAATGCCGTGGTTCTTATATACGGTACCATAATAATGGCATTTTTTTGGGATATGGTACCATGGTAATGCCATGGTTTTTTAAACATGCTACCATGGTAATTCCATGTCTTTTGGACACCAAGGTTGTAATATAGTCTTTAAACAAGTACCATGGTAACTAAATTATATTCTTTAAAATACCTTGGTGCAGCATGTAAATACCATGGTATTTGTATATACAGTATAATTATTCAGTGCCATGGTATATCAAATTACCATGGTATTACTTTCTGATGCAGCTGACCATTGCAGTACCATGGTTTTTTGGACATGGTGCCATTCTACTGGGTGGTGAGTGGTCTAAAGCACATAACTGGTAATCTGGTAATCAGAAGGATGCTGGTTCGATCCCCACAGCCACCACCATTGTGTCCTTGAGCAAGTTACTTAACTCCAGGTTGCTCCGGGGGGATTGTCCCTGTAATAAGGGCTCTGTAAGTCACTTTGGATAAAAGCGTCTGCCAAATGCATCAATGTAAATGAAATGTAAATGTATTGGCATGTTTTTTTTTTTTTTTGCATACATATCGTGATTGTACCATGGTAATTCCATGATGTTCTTTGAATTATCTTGAAGTATCACATAAATGCTTTTGTATTTGAATATGTTAATGTGGAGCGGAGTGGGGCGGGGCCGGGTCAGAATATCGCGCGCCCGGTCCCCAATCGGCCTGATGAGGCGCGCGAGGGATAAAGGCGGCCAGTGACGATGGTTCGAGAGAGAGAGAATTACGGGCATGTCCGTCGTGTGTTTATGTTTGTGTGTTTTGAGTTTCATTCAATATGATTTATATTGACAAGCCGGTTCTCGCCTCCTCCTTGCCCATCCTTTAACAGTGTTACATTGGTGCCGAAACCCGGGAAGGTGGAGGGATGCCCGTCGTAGAGTCCTCGAAACTGCCGTCCACCCTGGGGAGCGCCGCTGCCATCTGGCGGGTGACGGAGTAGACCCGACCGCCCGGATGCGGGGAACGGCCGCCGTCCACGGGGCAAGTGGGGACTGGATACCCCGACTGCCTGGAGCGAGGGAGCTGTTGCCGGGGTGGAGGAGTGCCCTGCCGTCCCCAGAGATGCGGAGGGGTCGAGGGAGACCGCCGTCCGCGAGGGGAGGAGGGAAGAAACTCTCCGACCGCCCGGAGCGGTAGGGCTGCTGCCAGGGGCGGAGGAGTGTCCCCATTTGCTGCCAGAAAAGCGGAGGGGCATTCTGCCCGCTGGGGGTCGAAGGTTTGACTCTGGTTCGCCCGGGGTTGGTGCGGCTGTCGTCCGCCTGAGTGTGCCGGTTCTCACCTCCTCCTTGCCCATCCTTTAACAGTGTTACAGTTAATCACTAGGTACCATAGTAAATATCAAAGTTCCATTTTATCCATTTCATAACAACACAATACCATAATAGCACAACCGTACCTTTTGTAAGGAATGCTATATGTAATTTTAGATGATGTAGTCTTAAAAGTGTCAAAGATATTATGTTTTGTTCCTCCTGCTGAAAAATACCAGCCTGGTCTCATGAAATTTACGTGACCATTGCAACGTTTTTGCAAATCTGAAATTATGTGCTGCATTACACATTTGGCTGAAGCAACCACCTCATTTTGTGTCGCATCTATACCACTTTCACTTTCGTGCATCATTGGCTGGCCTCGAAGTCCAGTGCTCTATCAGGTGAGCAACCAAGCAAATTACTGATATAGGAATAAATGTGTATTTGCAGGTGGGTCTGTAATACAAGTATAAAACTTTTGGTTTTTCAAATCATGCGTTGATATCATAAGATAGCAGGGGGTGAGTAAAATAATGAAAAATATGTTTTTATATTGTCATAATCTGCAATTATACTCGTGATTTGTGTGACAATGATTAAACCACACAGTTGTTGCCTCTAGTGTTATTTCAACAGGAAACTGCAGCAAAATATAGAGAGCAGCATGTACAAGTTTGCAAAAAATGTACATAGAGTAATGCTCATTCCATGAGACCAGGTTGTATAAGACAGTGTCATCCTTGGCACTAGATGTCTGAGACTGGAATGATAACACTGTCTCACCATTTAGATGGAACAGCGCAATCCCAGCCAGACAGAACAAGAGCTGAGAAAAAAAATCAAATTTAAAAAAGCTGCAAATGATTCATTCCACTTTTCAGTCTTTTTGATTCATTCTCTTCTCTCTGATTAATTATCACTGGCTGAAGTGTGACAGCGGGAGAACAGTTCTGAGGAGCCACTGCATTCTCCATCTATCCATGCAGAGCACCTCTGAAACAATGAGATTTGCTCATGCTGCCGGGCTCTGGATGTAAAACCTGCATCCCAGTAGTTCATACTGTATGTGTGCAAAATCACATTATACAACAGTTAGTTCTAGGAAACGGAAAACCCGGAATGGAGCTGAAGTGAAGTGATTACAGATCATTTTGTGCAGGGAGCAAAAATCGCTGTCGCTCCAACTTACAAACTCAGTTCTAGTCCGTGTGTTGCATGGCGAAATACCAAGCTTAATGCTTTGGCTTCTTTTGGAATTATTTTTGTTGGCAGAAAAAAATACAAATGAACTGTCCAGATTTTGTCTGAAACGTAAGTAATTGAGATTATGATTTCAAGCTTGATTACACTTCCTTGCGCTCGACGCATGCGCAGAGCCCTAAATGGTCTAAATGGTCTTGAAATTGTGACCACCAAGGAGACTGCTGATGTCAAGAATAATAGTGAAAAAGGAGTCACATTAATTAAACCATTGGATTCTTATGGATTACCTTCATGCTGCCTTTATGTCCTTTTTGGAGCTTGAAAATGTGGCATTGTATGGACAAACAGACATCATATCAAAATATCTTTGTGTTCTGTGGAATAAAGAAAGCCATACATGTCTGAGATGACTTAAGGGTGAGTTACTGATGAGAGAATTATCATTTTTGGGTGAACTACTCATTTAATCAAAGGAAAAGACTATACCATTAAATCTTTTCCTTTCTCTCTGCTTGACATCAGTTCCTCTCACCCTCAGTTGAAATGAGAGATCAGATTCAAATACATCACAGATGAGTGGCCATGAGAACAGTGTAGAAAAGAGAGGTGAGAAAGGGAGTAAGTGAGAATAAGAAAAGAAAAAGGGTGTGCCAGGAATCCTGGAAGGCTCAAGAGAAACAGAGGCTGGAGGCTACCTGTGCATTCATAATGAGTTCTTACCACTGTTTTTGAATCAGAGCACAACCTCTGTCTGCCTCAACACTAGCTTTCTCCTTGCTTAACACAACCCTGAGCTCTTTCAGTTCCACCAAAAACTGACAGCTCTGCCGAGGTGAGTTCTGATTGGATGACTGGAAAGATCCTACAGTGGCTCTGACATACTTGGCATCTATTTCGGCAAATGACCCGAGGCAATGCTCAGAAACTCTGAAGTAAGATTACTGTAGTTCCTTACTTCCCCATTTGAACAGATCTGAGACTGTGCCAAAGATTAGAGATTTTCAGTGTGACAGGTCGGGTAATTGAAGGAATATTCAGGATTCAATACAAGTTAAACACCATTTGTGGCATAGTGTTAATTACCACAAAAATGAATTTCGAACTGTACCTCCTTTTCTTAAACAAACAAACAAACAACAACAACAACAACAACAACAACAGAAAACTGGGTTACAGCCCGGCATTTGCAATGGAAATGAATGGGGCCAATCGTATATCCTAAAATAGTCACCGTTTCAAAATTATAGTCATAAAATGTAAATAATATGCGTGCTAACATGATTTCAGTGTTATAAAATCACTTATTACACTGCTCTCTGGAATACTCGATTCTGATTGGTCAATGGGACCATCTATTGGTCTGATATTTCTCTGTAACAATGGCACCTTCACATATCAGACCGCTCATCCAGGTATTGTGATCCATCGTTCCTGCTTCTAAGATCACTTTGCGTAATCTACAAGTAAGCTACAGTAATACAATAATTTCAACTCAAATGAAGGTTTCATGTGAATTAATTTCTTTATTTAGCAAGTAGTCAGGTAAAAAGATGCATAATGAGCAGTCAGATGTTTATTCATTACAAAATAAACACCAAAAGAACTCTGATGCAAAACGGAGGTGGAATCCAGCTGTTTAGTAATTTATTTATTCTCACATAATTACATAAATTCAACACATATCAATGTTTCATGTCCATTTATTTGTTTATTTGGAAAGTAGCCCTGTAATAGGCTGAATAAATTCAGGAGGCAATTTTCGCAAAATAAACACCAACAGAATCTGATGTAAGCTGGTGGATTTCAGTTGTCCAGCATTTTCTTTCTTCTCACATAATTACATTATTTCAATGCAAATGAATCTAAAATGTCTATGTATTTACTTATTTGGTGAGTAGCTGTGTAATAAGAGGGATAATGTATAGTCAACCAGTTGTTATCACAAAATAAACCCCTTCAGGTAATACAAGTCCCCTCTGCTTTGCGTCATGATCCTGATCACCCTGTAAAGTTTTTTTCCCACTTGGCTGACTGTACATTATCCCTTATTAACTAACCTTTTTCTGTGTAAAGTTATATTCAATTTGACAACTTTTGTTGCCATGAGGATGTAACATAATCCAGGTAAACTGTGATTTAAACAACTTAACATCTCAAATATTACACAAGTTAAAAAAAAAAAGAATTAAGATAAGTGGTTTTATAATATTATGTGTGATATGTGCAAATTAAAAACGTTTAATTCAATAAATGTACATGCACCTACCTTGCACATACATTACCACTTGCACATGTACATATGCCATTCTGTTATATGTCCTATTATTTGTATGTCTATTTATAATCTTGCCTTGTTTTATATTCCTCGTCTCACTGTAATGTTCTGTGTGCACTTGTTTCTAATTCACCCAAAAAATTAAAATTCTATCATTCACTCTCCTTCATACTGTTCCAAACCTGTATGAATTTCTTTTATCTTTGGAACACAAAAGGAGATGCTACTGTAGACAGTATGATGGTCACCTTTAAGTTTCATTGCATCATTTCTGTCTGAAATCACATCGTGTCTGAGGCTGCCATTCTGCCTAACATCTCTTTTTGTGTTCCACAGAAGAATGAATGTTGTAAAGGTTTGATATAATATTAGGGTGTGGAAAATGAATTTCTGCTTTTAAGCAATGTCACAAAAGCATGAGCTGTTGTTCTGAATATTGGCAACTATCACTTATCTGTTTGTAAGCTGTAACTTAGTTTTGTGTTTCATTATGTTTTGGATGGTTTGACTTGTTTGGTAAGTACATTTGTTTTTGAATTAATAAAGTGTTCACTTTATCCTCAAAATGATAGTCTGATGTTCATTTTCAAGAGACATGAATTTGATGAATTTATGTCTGCATGACTAGTTAAGCTAAAGCAGCAGCTGTTCAGTTCACACATATATATTATAGTCCACAGGTCCCATCTGTCACTCTGTACCTTGTATAGTTCTGCAGTTTCTGCCTGAAAGTGAAAAACATTTACAGACTACCACATTTACAGTGAGCACACAATGTTCAACGCATTCTTGCTTTTACACTGCAAAGGAGAAAATAGGTCGTCCTGTTCTGAGGATTATGTTTTCTACGTCTTTCTGCCCTGATTTCCAACAACAAATAAAAAATTGCTGTATAGTACGAGGGGAAATAAATGGGTCTATTTATGTAGTCATTTGCTCTGTTGCGCCTCATGTCAAATGCCTGCACACCTCTCTTTCCTTCCGTCCTTCCTTATGTCACAGTTTAGTGTTGTGCAGGCCACAAGGAGGTGGGGAAAACAGAGCACATATTTTTTCAAACATATAATACAGCATGTCGTCCATTTATATCAAATATTTCAATTGAATCAATTAATTGAAATGGTCACTATAGTGTCTACACCCTTAACTGGATGGGCCTAGAATGTTACTAGAGTATTATCAAATATATCATATGTTATGATAATGTTTGATAACAGATCAGATCATACACAGCATATATATATATATATATATATAAATAAAATATACACCGATCAGCCACAACATTAAAACCACCTGCCTAATATTGTGTATGTCCCCCTCGTGCTACAAAAATAGCGCCAACCAGCATATCAGAATAGCATAATGAGATGCCATTCTTTTCACCACAATTGTACAGAGCGGTTATTGGAGTTACCGTAGAACTTTGTCAGTTCAGACCAATATGGCAATTGTCTGTTGACCTCTCTCATCAGCAAGGCATTTCCGTTCAAAGAACTGCAGCTCACTGGATGCTTTTGGCACGATTCGGAGTAAATTCTAGATACTGTTGTGCGTGAAAATCCCAGTAGATCAGCAGTTACTGAAATACTCAAACCAGCCCTTCTGGCACCAACAATCATGCCACGGTCCAAATCACTGAGATCACATTTTTCCCCATTCTGATGGTTGATGTGAATATTAACTGAATCTCCTGACCTGTATCTGCATGATTTTACACACTGCTCTGCCATCACAAGGGGCTGATTAGATAATCACATGGATGATTGTTGGTGCCAGATGGGATGGTTATGGAGTATTTCTGTAACTGCTGATCTCCTGGGATTTCAACAGTCTCTAGAATTTACTCTGAATGGTGCCAAAAACAAAAAACATCCAGTGAGTGGCAGTTCTTTGGACGTATACTCCTTGTTGATGAGAGAGGTCAACAGAGAATGGCCAGACTGGTTCGAACTGACAGAGTCTATGTAACAGATCATCGTTCTGTGCAATTGTGTTGTGAAAAATATAATCTCAGAATAGCTGTTTTGGCAGCACGAGGGGGACCTACACAATATTAGGCAGGCGGTTTTAATGTTGTGGCTGATTGGTGTGTGTAGACATATATATTACGTGTTATGTAATAAGAATCATCATTAAAAACACTGTGAACAGTAATCCTAAATTAATATGTATATAATTTTTTTGTATTATGCGTTATGTTATGAGAACATGGGGATGACCATGACATTTTCTTACAGTACCTTATTACTTACCCTAACACAAAAAGATGTTTAAATGACAAAATTAACAACATTGGCTAATATATATATATATATATATATTTATAAAAATTCATAAGTTTTGGATCCACAAATAGTTCTGAAGATCTTTACAACTATTCCACATAGGGATGCCGTGGCCATTATGGCTGCTGTTTCAATGGAGCGTGGCCTCTGCATTACCTGACATTGATAAATACCCAAGGACCTGAGCCCACATGAGAATACACTCTCTCTGCCATCATTAACCTTGTGAAACCCAACCTTCAGCCAATGATTATCAACAATTATGTGCTGTTAGATTTCATTAGTAAAGGCTGAATCTTACACAAAAATATAACAAAAACGCACCAGCCACACCAGAACTCGAGATGGAGAACTGTCTCTGACTATGTTGGCGGCATCACAACGGCATTTTAACTATCTTTTCATATTTAATCAATTAACTCCCATTGTTCTTCTGTGACTTGCGTTGTGCTGATATTTATAATGGCATTAACATTTAGTATGCACATGAGAGAATAAAATAACATCTCTAATTTAAAATGAGAATGAAAAGATGACACAAAATGAAAGAGAGGGGAAAAGATTGTGCAGAGATGAGGGAGAGCTGTATTCCCTAATGTGACACTAGATTTAGGTTCTTCTCAGTTCCTGCTTTGAGGATTCCTGCATTTACACTTCGGCTTAAAAATAGCCCCTTGATAATTTATTTAGCCTGAGTGTGCCTGTCTGCATTGTGTTCCAGGAGAAAAGCTTCCTCTGCCTGAGACTGATATCCTTCCACAAACCTCACATATACCCAGAGAACCTTACGTAGCATTGACCTTTAAAACAGAACCAAAATGCTACTTCAAAAATTGCAGCCGCATTGTTTAATCTGGAAAAAAAGATACAATTCTTGCATTGACCTCAAACACATTTAAAGGGATAGTTCACCCAAAAATTTAAATTCTGTCATTTACTCACCCTCTAGTTCAGTGTTGGGTAAGTTACTCAAAGAAGGAAATCAAATTAATCCAATGACTAATTATATTATTAATTACTTTAAATTTACCTTCTAAAAAAAAAAAAATCTGCTCAACCATTTCAAAATAATGCCTATATGTCCTCTTTGTTCTTTACTGCATGCAATTTAGCGTGCGCACATCCTTCAGCTGTCAAACAGACATACATATGAACATAATTACTGATTTAAATGTGTTTAATATAAAAACTGTTTTTAAAAATTTGTGTAGCCAAAGTAATGTACTTAAAATAATTGAAGGTACTGCATGTACTGATTGAAATTCTGTACCTGCAATCTGATTACAAGAATTTACAATGTAATGCAACACACTACTTTTATTTTTTTTAACTTAAAAAGTAATTTGATTACTGTAATTAATTACTTTGGAATCAGATTGCATTGCATTGTCGCTCCGTGGCTTACTCTTCCTATTGAAAGAAAATAAGTACTGGGGCTGTAAAGCTCAAAAATGACAAAAAAGCACCATAAAAGAATTGTTGAACATGATTTTTGTGCTATATATCATACAATATAGTCATTATTTACTGAAAATCTTGAGTTAATGAAAGAAGTAGCAATGTTCAACCTGTGAATGTATCACCCAAACTGGTAGGAACTTTAGTTTGTAAATCATACTGATCTGGTTCAAAAGTTGAAGTCAGTAAGTCAACTCACTGACTTAGTCTGATTGTATTGGTTAACAGCTCATTATTAGTGAATAACTACAATTTTAGTCTGCTCCCCCCAATCGTTATCATAGCACATCATTTGGCGAAAACAAGATATCTTAGGAGGCAGTATAGTTAAGGATAACTTCGCATTTAACAGTCTTCTTATCAGGTTCATGTCTATGCCTTAAAATGCCGCCTGGTTGCTAGGGAGGGTAGAGTCACATGGGGTAACCTCCTCGTTGTCGCTATAATGTGGGTGAGTTGTGCGTGGATGCCGCAGTGGATGGCGTGAAGCCTTCACACAAGCTATATCTCCGCAGTAACGCGCTCAACAAGCCACATGATAAGATGCGCGGGTTGACGGTCTCAGACACAGAGACAGCTGAGATTTGTCCTCCGCCACCCGGATTGAGGCGAGTCATTACGCCACCATGAGGACTTAGAGCGCATTGGAATTGGCCATTCCAAATTGGGAGAAAAAGGGGAGAAAACTCATCCAGCCCGACACAACAACATTGACTCACAACATTTCAGGGAGTTGGGGACGGGACTATCTGTTCGATTAAAGGCAGACACTTCAGCTTTATGGAGAAAAAACAGGGGAATATAAGGGACGAATATATAGCAGCCCTTTTGAATCTTTGCAAGCTTAAGTCAATTTGAAAAATACCAAACAAATAGTGATGTCCATAACTTTCACACCTGTGAGCCAAATCCAGATTCCTCAGTCGAAAGCTGCAATTAAATTTGTCATTGATAAGGGTGTAATGGTTGAAATCTTCTCTTTCTCAGATGGTGGGCCTGGTGATGCCAAGTTCTGGTCTGTGTGTGATAATCAGCAAGTTGGCGGCTCTCATTACCCTTTCGTTGAAAGGGATGAAAATCTCAAAAGTGCACTTAAATCTGATGACTCGACACTTTAATCAGCCATGAACCAAAGAGACCAGGAAATTAGTCCAGGAAAGAGTACTAATGTTTTGTATCAGTGATTTATCTCCATAACCTTGAGGTTTGTTGGCAAGTAATGATCCCTCTCAGTAAGTTGACATCTTTCATATGGGAAAAGGATATTGTATTTTTCCTTTTTTTTTTGACACTTTCACTTGATGTGTAATTATCTAGTAATAATAGTATTGAAGACATTATTAAAATCAGCAAGCTCAGCTTCAAGGTTATCACTACCTCAAAGATGTCTCTTTTGAATTTACATTAAACCTTTGACCCACTATATTTAAAAGTGATGTTCAATTGCAATTGAAAATGTATAACTTGTCCCTCCTCTGAAATGACTTTTTAATTGACATCACTTAGGCCAAGGGTTTTCAAACTGGGGTTCGGGGAGAAGAACGTGTTTCACTGTGTTTCTAAAATTATGAGATTTATAATGATTATTTTACTCTACTGACAGTCATAGTTTTTATAGTGTTTTAGATAAGTTTGTAATAATAAAAATAAAAATAAAAACTTTGTTGTAAGGCCATATTATTTAAATTTGCTTTATTGTTAAATAATAATGCATGTGAATTTATTGAATATTTTTATTTTTAAGTTTACATACAAACATTACTAGTGAAAATAAGATGATAAGAAAAAAGATACACTGTATCTTTTGGAGATAACAATGCACAGATAATATTTTAGGATACTGGATAATGTTACTTAACCCTCATGTTGTCTTCCGGTCATTTTGACCCAAAGAGGATTTCCTTTTGCCTATATAAGCTAGTTAATTGTATCCTATTGGACAAAAATCTTTCTGACTTTGTTCACACAGGGTATTAAAATGCAACCCCAAAACATTTATTATTTTATTCTATTTGTCAAAATTGGCTTATAAATCTCTCATTATGCTATATTATTACCAAATATTGGATTAGATCTTTTTGTCAATGTTTTCTTTCAATTAGCACAGGTTTTGTATTTCTTTTTGGAACTTACAGATCATAGGCTTCATTGACCTGAGCTTATGCACCTCCGTTTTTGAGTGAAAAAAGCTATATTTGTGGATAATTTTGGCAATATTAAAAAAAAATATGAAAACACGCTGTATTATTTATCACACTAGTGTGCTTTAATGTTTAACTAGGAAGTTTGTTTGAAATGGTTTTATTGTGTACAAAATGGCACAAAGTCACACTTGTGGTTCAATGTGCAGGGACATCTAAGACATTTGTGATGTAAATAACTTAGCTCCGTGATGCTTTCAACATGGCTGTTTGTTTGAGTGGCCCAACGTGTCAACTTCTGGCTCAATCAGTTGCATGAGTTTGGGGAGGGACTACCTATTTGACTGCACAATGGCAGGTGGGGAAGTTTTGGGGAAACATGTTTGGAAACAATAATCCTTTTTTAATCTACTTTAGTTCCACTTGAGGCACAGAATGACATGCTTTATCTTTAAATCCCAATCAATCTGTAACCTTCCAACTCTCATCACACAACTCGCAACACAGCTCATAACATAACTCATAACAAAGCTAGCAGTAACATTATGCCAAACAAAACATAAATAAACAACACCAGTAAACTTGAACTAAATGTGCAAGTTTGAGTTCATGCACAGTGTGTGCACAAACAAACCAGTGGGTTTAAGGAGCAAAGTATATGATTGAATGCAGTCAACTTGAAGAACTAAACTTCTGAAAGACCTTTTCTCCCTGCAGATTATTACATGGCCCAATGCTTCATGTAATACATTTTACAGTCCGGTAATTAAATAAAGAATCAATTTGTCTGGTACAAGGCAGCACACTGAGGCTTGCATATGGGTGTTGGAACATGCAGTGCTTCATTACATTTCATTACATACTGTACATATATATATATGTTTTTTTTTCTCATTTGCTTGTTTGTTTTCAGGGGGCAGGGAATTCTGTACAGTGCAAGTCTGTGCCTAATTACACAAATTATTTGGCAACATTACAACAGGAAGGCCCCCACTGCAGTCACAAAGCTAAAAACGAGGACAACACTAACACAAATATTGTATTTCCAAACAGCGACCTGCAACAGTCTAGCTCCTTAAAGGGACAGTTCCCCCAAAAATACAAATTCTGTCATGATTTACTCACCCTCATGTTGTTCTTAACCTGTATAGCTTTCTTTCCTCTGTGGAACACAAATGGAGGTTTACGGCAGAATGTTAGTCTCAGAATCCATTCACTTATGGAAGAAAGATGCAATGAAAGTGAACAGTTACGGAGGCAAACATTCTGCCTAACATCTCCTTTTCTGTTCTACAGAAAAAAGAAAGTCAAATGCCAACACCCTGGAGTCAAAATAATTCAAGTCAACTTGAAGGTAACAAAGTTCAAAACTGCATAGACCAGATTGTATGTGCATTATGAATCACATTAACAGCTGTCAGCTCTATAGGCTGGGTCAAATAAGGGCATATGCCAAACAACTCAATGCTAAATATTAATAAGACAGCCCTAGGGAACACATGCCACCATGAAGACTCATCAATTTTTTCCTGGGCATAATATGAATATAATAACTTCTGTCTCATTCATCAACTATGGAAGGAAAAAGCTTCCAGCTTATTGAAGCAGCCTTATGACAAATGTTTAATGTACATTAGTGTGTCTTCAAGTCAGACTAGGTTGGGGAATCATGTACCTAGTTTTTTGAAGGGGCACCAGTGGCAATCCTGGCTAACTTGTATCCTAGGTCAGATAAGACATGACAACTTGGCAGTTCTTGGCAGTATTTGTTTTACCTACCCAATAATCGTGCAACTTAATTTTCAAAGATATTTCTTTTGAGTTACATTCAATAACAAAATAAGGAATCCATACAGTTAAAACTCACTCTTCGATTGAACCAATAAATAAAAAAGGAAGTGTGCTTGCATGATGCCTAAATATGCATGATGCCTGATAAAACTCCCACTCAATGCTGACTAATCAGGGAGGAATACAAACTCCCACTTCCTCTCACATCCATTCAGATGTCAAATATATGATTGACAAACACTAATTTTTCCATAGAACACAAATCCTGTGTTTCTTTAGTATGTGCCCTTTAAAGAATTGGGATTGAGTCATAATTAATACAAATGAGAGGAAGAAAGTCTGACAGATTGGCTATAGTGAGAAAGATAGAGAGAGAGAGTGAGGGAGTTAGAGTGTAAGAGCATAAAAAAATATTTCCTTTCCCTTATACCAACTAAAGGCCAGTTACATTTAAAAAACTTTTCCTTTAAGGGTATTGGAAGAGCTCAGTGAAGCAGAAATTATTTCAAATCAATTTTCTCTTTAGAACCTAATGCTAATCAGCCCTTTCTGCGGAAATGGACCGATATCATTATTTTCTACCCAATTGTATTAAAAGACAAAACACACAAACACACGCACACACACACGCACGCACACACACGCACGCATGCACACACACACACACACACACACACACACACACACACACACATACTAAAGATCAACTTGAGCAGAGATGCCTAATTACTCTTTAAAATTGAAAAGCCAGTGAAAATAAGCCAACTCATTTCCAGGACGGAAATCAGCCCAATAACGCTTCAGTAATCATCAAGGCAGAACCAACTAATGCTGGTGGGATAATGTTTTGTTTAAGCTATGCTCTTGTGCAGGGTTGGGAAAGCGGAAGCTTGTCAAGCTACAAGGTATTCAGAGTTTAAACTAGTTAAACTACAGTCAAGCAATCGATTTGAAGATGTAAACAACAAACTAATAATAAAATGTATTGAAGCAAATCTATGTATGCGTGAATCATATCAGAATACACAGGGTTTTATTACAAAAAGGATCTGTTATAGTGACAACATTAAACAGCATTTTAACTTGTGGTGGTGTAGATCCAGGTGGCGAAGGACAAATCTCAGCGTCTGAGACTGCCAACCTGCGCATCTTATCACGTGGCTTGTTCAGTGCGTTATCTCGGAGATATAGCACGTGCGAAGGTTTCACGCCAACCACCGCGGCATCCACGCACAACTCACCACGTGCCCCACCAAGAGCGAACCAAATATCAATTTACTCTAAATACCCCTAATGAAAACATTTGAATGAACACCTCAATTTAACAGAAAATATTTTTATTTTGTTAAATGATTTAAATCAATGTTATAATTAGGGTTGTCGATTTAATGTGTTAATTCCATGTGATTAATAATATACAAAAATAACATGCTAAATTTTTTTGCAATTAATCATGCCCCCGGACAATAAAAAGGACGTTTCCTACCATCAGAGGAATTCAAGCTTGAAGGACTATAGACAACCTGCTGTACAAGCAACAAAACACACTTACCTACAGCAGAAAACACAATATGAAATGCAACACTGAATGCAGGTGTCTCAAAACATAATTGTTGTTTCAAACTATGTTTGACACAACGTCCTAAAACACAGTTTATTAAAAGCGTCACCGAAGTGTGATGCTCCAAAAGCATTCATCTGACAAATGTGTAAATATATACACGTCTTTAGATATGCCCTTATAAAAAGTCTACCTCGAACAAATTGAAGAACTCAATAGCATAATTGATTGCTGTTGACTATAGCCCAATGGTACGTTCAATGATATAGAAAATTAAACAACATTGTCTTCAAAACCTTTTTGTATTGCCTAATCACTGCTTTATTCATCTGCTACATTAATTGAATTTATTTTCATTATATGAATAATTATATTTATTATATATATATTAAATGTATAATTATTGAAATATAATTATTACTGAAAATTATTGAATCATTATAGTTTGAATAATTTTTATACGGGAGCCTTTCTCTGCAAACTCTGATATATGCAAGTAATTATATTAAGTAATATATGCAGTAATGAATGCCATAACAATTAACTGATTGACAGTCCTAGTAATATTATAATAAAGTTATTACAAAAAAAAACAAATGGACCCAAAATGATGCTCAGACAATTACATGGTTACTCAAGTGAACCTGGATCTGAATGTATCAGAATTTTTAAAGTTTATTTAAATGAGCTATTCGAATGAATGAATTCAATAAAAATGAATAGGACATCCCAATGTTTTATACAGTATGAGAGAGAGAGAGAGAGAGAGAGAGAGAGAGAGAGAGAGAGAGAGAGAGAGAGAGAGAGAGAGAGAGAGAGAGAGAGAGAGAAAGCATTTTAAAAGTGCATGTTTTGTTTTTGCCTCAGGTCACTTGGCTGTAAAGCTGTGATGTAAGATTTAGTCATGCTAAACTGCAACTCGTTAGAGGAAGTAGCTTGTTACTGGAGAAGCTACATTGTTTTGAAAACAGCTGAACTTCTAAAAATTTGGACAAGCTAGCATTGCTACTTCTATTTACTCCCCACTGCTCTTGTAGATATCTAAGAGTTAAGACTTTATCTAAGAGGAAGAGCTGCAAAGAGACATAATAAGTCAAATTGCAGTCTGGAAAATCGTAATAGGCACCGTCTTTCGGATAAGATGAAGTCCTGACTCTCAGTGGTCATTTAAAATACAAGGTCACTCCTTGTAAAGAGTAGGGGTGTAACCCCGGTGTCCGGGCCAAATTCTCCCTATTGGCCCTTATCCATTAATTGGCTGTATCAGTTCACTCTCTCCTCTCCACCAACAGCTGGTGTGTGGTGAGCATACTGTCGCACTATGGCTGCTGGCGCATCATCCAAATGGATGCTGCACACTGGTGGTGGTTGACGAGAGTCCCCTGTTCACTGTGTAAAGCGCTTTGTGTGTAGTATCAGAAAAGTGCTATATAAATGCAACATTCATTCATTCATAATATCATGGGACATTCAAATTGGCCACAATGATTGCAATGACACCAATAGTCACCAGCAATGACACCAATAGATGCCTAATCTTACGTTTAATGTAATTAGATTTCTGGACCAAACCAAGTGATCCATAAACATTGTTGATGAAAAGCACATTAATATATATGATTGGGTTCGACTGTGTTGGAGCTTGTTCCTTATTTTGTTAAATTCAGAGTTGGTGTTTTGTCTAAATATTATGTCTGTATTTGGTGATTCATCATTCCTCTACATTGCAGCTCACCAAATGTATTTGGAAAGACTTCGTTTGAAAGGAGGACGGTTTGGCACACATGAGAAATGGCAGGATTTCACTCTTCATTAAGGCAGAGGAAAATGTGTTTGTCTTTGCTCGACAGGAGGTTCTGGGCAAAATAGCACATTCACACTCACCACTGGCTTCCAAGACTTCCAAATTGTTAATTACTTTACATTAACTTACATTTACAAAAACTTGATGACTGTGTATAATAAAATTTGACAGCCAAACTCTATCAATAAAATAATACCCAAAGGGCTTATATCATGAGGAGGGTATACTATTTTCCTGGATCCTTATACACTGAACATACTGTAACTTTCAGAATACAAACATCCTTCTAAAAAAATCCAAAATGACCATTTATTAAAACAAAGCTAAAAGCTCTGAAACTAAACTAAGCTCTGAAATTTTGCAACTTTCTGATGTCAGACAGATAAATACATTGGACAGACGACAGCCCACCTTTACACATCAACAACACTTATTTAGTGATCAGATGTGGCCTGTCTAGTCAAAGTAAGGTAATAAAAGAAAGCTGAATAAATACTATTATTTCTGAACACAAGAAGAACTAAAAATGACTAAATACTAAATACTAAATGACTAAATAAAAATAAAATGTGAGAATATTTGCCATATTGTGCTGATAATAGCACCTACTGCTCTACAAATCTTTCTGAACGATCCCAACATTAGAAATGAGTAAAAGAATAAAGAAATAAATTACAGTTAATAATGAGAAATAATAATAAAAATAGGATGTAACTCCTTTAAAACCAGCAATGATAGTAATTAAACTTGATACAAAATAATTACCTGTTAACCTGAGTAAGACATTTCACTCAAATGTCTCGAATCTTAACCAAAAACCTACTGTACATTAAATCTTCAAAGGAAATGTAAAGCTGAGGTAAGGAAAATGCCACAAGAATTTAGTTAAAAACGAGTGAGGTAAACAACTCTTTACACATCCTTATTATTGTGATTGATGGACCGAAATTATGTGAGAATGCTCTTTTCAAACATTCCAATACTGCTTATATTCCGCAGAGGAGCCTCTGAAGTGTTGTGCAGGAAAACACACATTTCCTCCAACTGATTAGTAAGGAGTACATTACAGACAAACAAAACAAACGGCTCCACAAGCTTTTGACTATGGCGAAGTCAGTGGGCTTAAGTGATATTTTATTAAAAGCACAATAGAAACACATAAAGCTTTCTCTTTTGTAACTTTTTATCTACAGTATGTGAAACCATATCAATGGTGGCTGGTTGACATTGATCAGACAAATGTCCCTGTGGTCAGTGAGGGCTGCCATCTCCCACTGTTCCATAATTGCTGCCACTGCAAGACCTTAATGAAGGTGTGGGCGGGCTGGAGGAGGGTGTCTTGACAAGTGTTTAAGAGAGCGGAGTGCTTTCTCAACCCACCGCTAAGAATCTCAGCCTCCCATGTCTCAAACCAACCCAGCAATTGCAGCCTCATTGAGGGCATTCCAGGACCTGCACCAAACCACACGTCAAAATCATAACTAAGAACTTCCCACAGGTGAAAACGCAAGGCAGGGTTTTCAGGCAACAGGCAAATGTTCAATAGTGTGAGTCTTCTATATTTATTTTTCCTAAGTTAAAGAATATTCCAAGGTCAATACAAGTTGAGGTTAATCGACAGCATTTATGGCATAATGTTGATTAACACAAAAAAATATTTTGACTCGTCACTCCTTTTCTTTAAAAAAAGCAAAAATCGAGGTTAAAGAGAGGCCAATAGGGTGCCAATTTTTGGAGGGCTTAAAGGCAGAAACATAAAGCTTATAAAGCACTTACATTAATCTGTCTGTTATACTTTGTGTATTCTTTTAGCTGTAAATAGTTGTTTTTCGGTCATTTTAGGGCATTAGGGTTTACGCAGTTATGCCGTCATGGCAGCGAAGCTGTAAAATTGGAAATAACTTTACACAGAAAAGGGGAGACAGTGATTTTATTACATTGCGCTCTGGAATACTCAATTCTGATAGGTCAATGGCGCCATCCAGTAGTCAGATTCTGCTCTGTAACAACCGCACATCCGGGGATTAAGACATATGAGACCGCTCTCGTATGGGATATATGAGGACATATGAGAACTGCGAGCCATCTCTTCTGCTTCTCGGCTCACTGTGTGATCTCTAAAAGTATGCTAATAAAATAATTTAAACTCAAATAAATGTTTCATGTGAATGTATTTATTTATTTAGAAAGTAGTTGTGTAATAGGCTAAATAACGAGGAGTCAGATGGTCATTTTCACAAAATAATATCAACAGAACTCTGACGCAAACCGGAGCTTGATTTAAACTGTTCAGAGATTTATTTTTTCACAAATTACATAATTTCAACGCAAATCAATATTTTATGTACATGTATTTATTTTTTTTGGTTAGTAGCCGTGTAATAAGTGATCCGCTTCCGCTTTGCGTCAGGGTCCTGATCACCCTGTCGGGGTTTATTGTGAAATAACAACCGGCTGACTGTACGTTATCCATAACTTATCACATTAAATCATGTTTAAACATATATTGTTTACTTCTTATGGCTATATTTTTGAAAAACATTTGTATTTTAACATTCATTAATTGTCCCCCATTCACTTCCATTGTAAGTGCCTCAATTTAACCAAAATATATGTTTTTTTTAAAGATAAGGAGAGACGTGTTGAAATAAATTTTTATGAGTTTAACTTGTGTTGAACCTGGAATATCAATTTAATATAGTTTATTTAATTACAAATTACATAATCAGTATAACGATTTAAATGAAAATATAAACTGAAATTGAAATTTCAGAATGTCTTTTCATTAGCTTTAATGACAGCATCTACTCGACCTGGCATGGACTCCATACATTTACAGAAAATCTGATAATCCATGTTATGTCAGCATGATTTGAAAATGTTCCAAAGACCATCTTGTTTGCTTCAATGGAAGCAAGGAAATCTGACCTCTCATTCAAAGCCACAATATGCTTACTTGACATTGCAGAATCATATATATTTTGCATCATAGCGTTTCTTTGTTGTACATTTTACTAAAACTTGTTTAAGGTTTATTTATTTCCAGCTTTAAATTTGATTTTGAATCCCATATTTTTAATGTGGACTCGTAGGCTGCAAATGAAGGCTGTGGTCTGCATGTCAGCAGTTATGGAGCATAAACATTGATGATTTATGCGATGCCACCATATATTAAGAAGTTGCAGAATAAACTAAAGCGACTGATTATGACTTATGCTGATGCTGAAAGATGTGTACAGTTTTTCATCAGTGTTATACCCAACAAAGCTTTTAGTGGCGACTGGGGTGGTCTACTGTTTTCTGATGTTCATGAATTTAATTTTATCATGCTGGGGTCGTCCAAGCCATCGGTTTATAAGACTGGTACTAACCACAGAAGTAAGAGTCATGTCTCTGTAAAGTCCTCACGTGACTTCAAGTCCAGCATTATCAACAGCACATTCAGGATGTAGTTTAACCCTCAATCTACATATTTTCCAATGCTTCAATCAGGTGCTGTGGCAGCAAAATATGCCTCTGCACACTGAACACATACAATTATATATGCATTGGTTATATATACAATTATACAACCATGAGAACACATTGGGGGACTTTACCTGATTTAAATGATTTGTTAAGTGCTGTCTGCATTGTTTTAGCACCCCAATCACTGAAGTAGGTTGTGCAAACAGAACCAAAAATTATGATTGCGCTGAAAAGATTGACAATGTCATACTTAAATATTAACGATGAAGTGCTAATTCAGCATATTTAGCACTTTGTTAAAGAAATGTTCCGGGTTCAGTGCAAGTTCAGCTCAATTGACAGCATTTGTGGCATAATGTTGGCACTAAGCATTATCTTGGTAAAAAAGTTGTAAAATTGTCCATAACTTTACACAGAAATTGTTTGAAAGTGATTTTATCACGTTACGTTACCGCGGAGATGTTGTGCGTGTGGAGGCTCATGCTATTCTCCGTGGCATCCACACACAACTCACCACGTGCCCCACCGTCAGAGCGAGAACCACATTATAGCAACCATGAGGAGGTTAATCCAACGTGACTCTACCCACCCTAGCAACCAGGCCAATTGGTTGCATAAGAAGCCTGACTGGAGTCACTCAGCATATCTAGGATTCAAATATTTTTTGGTAATCAACATTATGCCATAAATGCTGTTGATTGAGCTTAACTTGTATTGAATCCAGAACATTCCTTTAAGCAGGCTTTTGCACTTTGAAAGCTTGCACAAAACTGGTGCAACCATTTAGTGAGTAAGCCCCATTATGTAAATCTCCCCACTTTCCCAAAACCTAGTTTTCTTTTATCTGCCTGTCTGTCAACTCCTACCGAGACATTAAGCTTTCCAGATTCTTCCACAGTGTGTCTTCCTATGCCATGATATTTGAAGCGACGGGGATGTCTATACCAATGCAAGCATGAGTCTCAGAGGGACCACATGGTTACAAGCAGTCCCTTACATACTGTGAAATGTGGCCACAGATAGACAAACTCTGTGATACTGCTGTAAATTACAGCACAGAGGGACCACAACACAAAAAAGCCTGTTCCCTCTGCCTGTAACCCGTCGGTTGTCAATCTGCAATTTTTGATTGCTCCACACAAGAGGTACTGTGGAGAGGAGGGGGCACAGGAGGTGGTAAGTGTGTGTAGATAGTTATTCTGTGATGGACTGATGACACTTTCCAGGGGGGAGAAATAGACAAGGAGTGATCATCACAGTCTGCCCTCCTTTTCTCAGATAAGATGTACTAATTGGGGGTCTTTGGCTAAGAGTCCACCACACATTCTTTTCAGCGTAAGCTTTGTGAAGGCATTTAATGCTCTCGAAAGCTCCTATGGAGGCATTTTCATACCACTTTCTCCTTTCATCAATGGTATTTTGGCTCTCATGCTGAAGGATTCCTCTCTTAAAGGTCATGTTCTGATGCATTTTCTCCCTTATTCATATTTTAGGTAGAGAATTCTAAAAAAATGAAACCCAGATATGAACACCACTGTTTGATTGGCATATAGTGAAGGTCTCTGGCATATATCAAATGCAGTTGGCATGCAAATCAAACTCCACTGTCAGAGAGACAAAAGAGAGGATGCCAAGCAAATCAGTGCTAGTGCACAAGCAACCTGTTTTTCTCATTTTGGTTAAGGTTTATTCAGTTTGTGTATAAAGTGCAGACAGAGTAAACAAACAAACAAAAACAAAAAACCTTCAATAAGAAAATAAAAAGTAAACCAAATACAACTGGGCAAAAAATAAAACACACAAAATCCATGTTGAAAACCCCCAAAAACAAACTTGAAATCAAAACAACCCATGAGAGGGTGAAACCAAAACAGGGGAACAAAATCTATGCCAGACCAAAATACAAATAAACAGTGTAAACAAGAATCAACCAAACTGACAGGGAAGAAAGAGGAAGAATCAAGCTCAAGACAAGAGACACAAGAAGAATATAAAGAGGGAAAAAACATTGCAAATGTGGAGGGCAGGTGTAGCGAATGAACAGATAATCAGGGAAAAGAGGAGAGCAGCAGAAACAGGCAGAGCAGAGAAACATATGGGAGAGAGAAAATACAAACAGAATGTACCAATAACAACAAATAACATGGATGTCAGTATCCTTTCACTAAAGATTAAGAAAAGACCAAACAGACATTTCCTCATTCACTAACCGTGTATACACACGTTTTTTTGCATGAAATCTGTGTACGAACGTTTCAAGAACAAATCAGTATTCATTAATAAGCTGGCACAAACATGTATAAAAAATGTACAAAAAAATTTAGGCACAACTGAAACCATACATACGCAAAAATCACATAGTCCCAGAGTCCTTAAACATGGAAAAAAACATTAAATTAATTAAATTATAGAAACTATAATATGTATATTATTATCGATTTAACACATTACTTCTGTACGATTATTTATATAAAAATAACGCATTAAAAAAATATCGCAATCAGACTATTATAAGGAATATTGCTTATATCTGAGCAATTCAAGCTTGGAGTACCACCTGTTTTCTCCAGGGGGCAGTAAGCGTAACTTGCTGTATAGGCAACGCACAGCTTAAACAGCTTGAAAACAAATCTCACTTACTGATAGCAGACAGCACAAGATGAGAACACGTTCTTGAGTTAAAAAAAGTTTGATGGAGCTCAAATCCGAAAACGGTACGTTAATGACGTGTCGCAACCGAGACGGTCCAAAAGCATCCGCCTGATGGAGGTGTACAATGACATGTCAAGCCCTTATAATAAATCTCAGACTGACTGACAAATGCAATTGCATAATGGATTGTTATGAACTGTAGGCCAGTGATAGGCTTATGTTCAATAATCTGGAATTAAACATTCTATTGTATTCTAAAGCCACTTTTTGTTTTGTCTTTTGTAATGCTTTACTTAATGTAATGCATTTTAATTATCTGTATTATAGACTATATACTGTATATATTTTATTTATAATTATTTAATAATTTATATATTTAATTATTTTTAGTTGAGGGGCTTTCTCAGCAAATATATATGTATGCGATTAATTCGATTAATGAATCGCCGTACCATGTAATTAAATTGATCCATCCATCCATCCATCCATCCATCCATCCATCCATCTTCAACCGCTTATCCGAAGTCGGGTCGCGGGGGCAGCTGCTCCAGCAGGGGGCCCCAAACTTCCCTATCCCGAGCCACATTAACCAGCTCTGACTGGGCGACCCCGAGGCGTTCCCAGGCCAGTGTGGAGATGTAATCTCTCCACCTAGTCCTGGGTCTTCCCCGAGGCCTCCTCCCAGCTGGACGTGCCTGAAACACCTCCCTAGGGAGGCGGCCAGGGGGCATCCTTACCAGATGCCCAAACCACCTCAACTGACTCCTTTCAACGCAAAGGAGCAGCGGCTCTACTCCGAGCTCCTCACGGATGACTGAGCTCCTCACCCTATCTCTAAGGGAGAAGCCCGCCACCCTTCTGAGGAAGCCCATTTCGGCCGCTTGTACTCGCGACCTAGTTCTTTCGGTCATGACCCAACCTTCATGACCATAGGTGAGGGTAGGAACGAAAATTGACCGGTAGATCGAGAGCTTTGCCTTTCGGCTCAGCTCTCTTTTCGTGACAACGGTGAAGAGGAACAATGCGGTTTTCGTCCTGGTCGTGGAACGACGGACCAGATCTTTACTCTCGCAAGGATCCTGGAGGGGGCCTGGGAGTATGCCCATCCGGTCTACATGTGTTTTGTGGATCTGGAGAAGGCGTATGACCGGGTCCCCGGGAGAGACTGTGGGAGGTGCTGCAGGAGTACGGGGTGGGGGGGTCCCTTCTTAGGGCGATCCAATCCCTGTACGTCCAAAGCGAGGGCTGTGTCCGGGTCCTCGGCACAAAGTCGAGTTCATTCCATGTGGGGGTTGGTCTCCGCCAAGGCTGCGCTTTGTCACCAATCCTGTTTGTGATATTCATGGACAGGATATCGAGGCGTAGTCGGGGTGGGGAAGGTGTGCGGTTCGGTGGGCTGGGGATCTCATCGCTGCTTTTTGCAGATGATGTTGTCTTCATGTCATCATCGGTCCGTGACCTTCAGCTCTCACTGGATCGCTTGGCAGTCGAGTGTGAAGCAGCTGGGATGAGGATTAGCACCTCTAAATCTGAGGCCATGGTTCTCAGCAGGAAACCGATGGAGTGCGTACTCCAGGTAGGGAATGAGGTTTTGCCCCAAGTGAAGGAGTTCAAGTACCTCGGGGTCTTGTTCACGAGTGAGGGGACAATGGAGCGGGAGGTTGGCCGGAGAATCGGGGCAGCAGGGGCGGTATTGCACTCGCTCTATCGCACCGTTGTCACGAAAAGAGAGCTGAGCCGAAAGGCAAAGCTCTCGATCTACCGGTAATTAAATTGATTACAAATTTAATTGACTGACAGCCCCAATATATATATACACATACACACATACTACATATATACATACACATATACATACACATACACACACACACACACACACACACACACACTACTACAAAAGTTTTGAAACACTGGACTGAAATGTTTTTCATAATCTTAAAAATAATTTGATCTGAAGGCGTATGCTTAAATATTTGAAATTAGTTTTGTAGAACTAAAATATAATATAATTGTATAATACAAAAATATAGTTGTGCAACCATATGAATTTATTTCATTGTAAAATTTAAATTGTATTTAATTTTTTTTTTCAATTGATGACTTGGACCAAATAATAAAGAAAAGCAGCCAATAAGTCTATAGATAAATCTATCTATCTATTCAAACACACACACACACACACACACACACACACACACACACACACACACACACACACACACACACACACACACACACACATGTTGTGTTTCCATGTTTTATGGGGACTTTCCATAGACATAATGGTTTTTATACTGTACAAACTTTATATTCTATCCCCTAAACCTAACCCTACCCCTAAACCTAACCCTCACAGAAAACTTTCTGCATTTTTACCTTTTCAAAAAACATAATTTAGTATGATTTATAAGCTGTTTTCCTCATGGGGACCGACAAAATGTCCCCACAAGGTCAAAAATTTCGGGTTTTACTATCCTTATGGGGACATTTGGTCCCCACAAAGTGATAAATACACGCTCACACACACACACACACACACACACACACACACACACACACACACACACACACACACACACATTATTATATAGTTTTCATTTGGAATAACTCAGATTCATTAACATTCATTAATGAGACTAAGAAAATGTTTTGCTACAACTTATCCTGTGCATACATAAGTCCACAAAATTCACTATTGTTTTAGTGAATGGGCATCATAGGGTGAGAGTGACAATTTATATGCAGGTAATGTCTTCTGATGCAAGGGAGAAGGGTATGGGCAGTCAGGATGGGTAAATAAAGAATTTAATGATTTTGGTTCTGACACTAGTTTTATACATTATGAGTAATAACAAATAAACAAAAAAAATCTTGAATAAAAAATAAAGCAAAGAAGCAAAGCAAAGGAGAGCAATGCAAAACAAAATAAGAAGCAAAAACAAAACAGCAAACACAAAACTTTTTTATTTCAAGAAACAATGAATCTCACATGCTCGAAAGTTGACTGGTAATTCCCTCCCTCCCTCTCTCTCTCTCTCTCTCTCTCTCTCTCTCTCTCTCTCTCTCTCTCTCTCTCTCTCTCTCTCTTCCCTTTTGAGCTCTTCAGCCCGCAAAAACATTCATAATTAAGGTCATGTCATAATCATTTAGGTCACATGACTCACATATCCTTCTATTAATTGTGTTTTCATGAGTCAAGAGCAGGATGTCAATGGTTTTTTTGGCAATGTTCCCTTTAACTTTTGTTCTTGCTGAGCAAATCCAAGTTCTATTGGGTAGAACTTTTGGTATATATATAACAAAAATATTTGTTAGTACCAAATATCAATACCAGTGAAATTTCACAATACTCAACATTTGAAATTAAATGCTGCAGTAAAACTGTATAATATGCTATTGAACACACTCCTTTATATAAAAGGTGAAATATGTATGTTAATTTGAACATATAAAATAAAAACAATGTGTTTCTTAATTAAACACTACTTTGATTTTTTGTTCAAATTTCATGTAAATTGTCATAATAATAATAAATAATAACCCTAAGAATAAAGTAAACTAAGAACATAGTAAGCTAATAATAACAAATAAATAAATTGTTGAAATAATTGTTGTTTGATTAATATTAACAACATAATAGACAGCGGATCTATTAGGCTGCATTAGTGCGTTTACACTACAAAGGCTTATACAAAAAAAACAAAAAAAAAACAACAACAATATTTTGACACCTGATTTGTTGCACATGTTTGCGTTCACGTAAAACATAAGGGACTGCTTATGTTAATCACTCGCAGGACGGCATTGACCATTAAGCACATTTAACCATTCGGGAGTGTAGCCACATTTACGCATACACCAATAGCGGATGCGCCTTATGGTAAATGTGGAATGTGTATGCATAATTTCATGACTTAATAATGTGTATTTCCACCTAGTTTTCACACGAGACTCCACTCAAATTTTCTGCTCCATACTGAAAAAAAAGAACATTCGTATGGAGTCCAGTTAAAACACTGTGTGTGCATTTAGCTCTGATTCAGGAAAATCTCTAGCTTTACCCACACACTTGAGTCTGCCATCTGTGCAGGAAACCCACGGTAACAGTGCTTGTGGGTTGTAGATCTCGCTCTGTCTCTCTCTCTCTCTCTCTCTGCAGGTCAGTAAAATCTGATGCTGTCTTCTAAGATATTGTATTTTTAGCCAAATTCTATGGCACCATTTTATGTATTCTCAATGGAAAATTAAATCCCAGAATGCACTGTAAAAAGTAAAAAAAAAAAAAAGAATAATTCCAAGATGTCGGACAAAGCAAGTGAATAAGATGCAGACTATAAGTCTGCAGTACTTATATTTCATTCAATAGTGAAAAGTATCAATAAAAAATGTCAATGTCATTGAGTTCAATGGGGTTTAAATATGACAAGTCAGGTTAAAAGCACCGTGGCTCCATGTTCGTTTTAAAATAATAGACCAATCAGTTGGGGGTGGGATTAGCACATGTATTATGGACAAGTAGACAGCAGACAGCATGGCAGCTCACTAGGTTGGAACAGAGCTTCTATCTCTCTCTCCCATTCTTTACAAGTCAAGGTTATCCTATTCTTCTCTCCAGTTGCTTTGACTTCTCAATGTGGTATTGAGAAATGTACATTGTCTGTAGCAGCTGCAGTATCCATGCTAATACTAAAGAGTACACAGTCTCTATCCCTTCCTTTCCATGTTATTTTCCTGTAAAAGCACACACACACACACACACACACACACACACACACACACACACACACACACACACACACACACACGCACGCACGCACGCACGCACACACTATTGACAAAGACACCAATCAATTTCTTCTACACAAGTGTCTCTGTGTATCCTTTACATGCAACCTTTTGCTGCAGACATATGAATTTCATAAAGCCTTTATTAAAATACCGGCCTTCTGCTGTTAGTTCCACTATTCCCCTGTTAATGGTGCATATATATTAGTAGCTCTCAAGCCTGACATTGTATGCTTGAAAAGACAAAAATGAAAATGTGTCATTGCATCAATGCAATGAAAGTGAATGGAGACTGAGGCTTTCATTCTGCCTAACATCTCCTTTTGCATTCCATGGAAGTAAATCATATGGGTTTGGAACAACATGGAGGGTGATTAAATGACTTTTCATTTTTGGGTAAACAATCCCTTTAAACAGTAGGATCTATCTCCCTACAGAGGCCACTTCCCAAACATCAAGAATTCAAACCCAAAGACCCCATTGATAGAAAAGATACACGGATAAGACACACCACCTTGCCCCGTCTGGTGAATCGAATCAGCAATAGCGCATTGCACCCCTGCCCTCTGAAATTGGAATGCAGTTTTGACACGATTTGGAGTGATTTATAACCTCTTAACGTTCATGTGAGACTTTATGCAAAGTCAGTTGTCTTACATTTTTTATTGTTCTGACAGCATTTACCATTTGAGCAGAGGCTGATCTGAAGGTGAGAAAAAGAGGGATCGATATGCCTGGATTTGATCCTAGTAACCTTGGTTACTGCACACAGATGTGAGCGCCGGCATATACGTAGACGTACTCACACTCACGCTAATATACAGGCCTATAGTCACATTTTCTGTGCATGCACGCGCATGCAAACACATACAGATACACCGTAAACAAGTATATTTTGTCTTTGTTTTGCATTAAAAAAGTATCTAAAAATACTTCAAACTACATAAATTAACCTGAGAAAAAAATCTAATAAGAATATAGACTTTAAAATAAGGTTTCATTTGTTAACTTTAGTAAATGCATTATGCATCATGAACTAACATGTATTAGCCTGTATTTTTACAACATTTATTAATCTTTGTTAATGTTCATCTATATAAATACAATTGTTCATTGTTCATTCATGCATTAACTTTTGCTAATGTATACAACTTACATTTTTGTTGATATTAAAATTATATTAACATATTAACATTTCTTATTAATTCAAATTACGTTCGAATTAAGTTCTGTAAAAGTATTCTATGTTGGTAACTAATTTTAATAAGTGTAATAAGACATAAGTAAATAATGTATATTTTAAATGAACTTTTCTTTCGCCATTGGCAAACAGTTTTTTCGTGTTTTAAGCATAAATCCATCAAAACTGTCAAGGTTTATGATTAAAATAAGGAAGAAAAAACAATGCCAAACGCAAAACAAATACACTTATTTTAATATATATCCTTATCATACACAATTTTGCTTCTCAGGTAAATTTATCTTGTTTTAAGAATGTTTTGATATTTTTGCCTGGAAACAAGGCAGGTACAAGATTAATTTTTTCTAAAAGAAATACAAAGACGCAATTCTTGGTTAAGGGTATTGCAAGTATTCTATACAAAGTGCACCTTACTCTTCACAGATTCAGGTCAGAGGTGCTGCCATCCTCACTAAAGTGGACCGTACTGAGGAAAAAGGCTATTCAAAGCTTCCTCCGGTGGAACAGGCGGTCACAGCTCACTACTGCAATGGGATGTAAATCACACCCACCCACCCCTCCAAGCCATGGTGACTGACGTCCGCACTGTCTGGAAGAGCTTATACAGCAGTGGGCCAAGCTGGTTCAGCACTCCACAGCATGTAGGTGCTCCAGGTTTTTTAAGCAAATTTCTTGACTTGCACAGCCACATGAAAAGGAGCCTAGAGCTCGCTGTTTTTCACGGCCCAGTGCTGAAGTAGTTTTGATTACATTTTTCTCCCCTCTTCCCCAATAATGTTCATTGCGAACGGGACATTGTTAAAAATGTTGCTTCTGTGCGTATTACTCAAATAAAGATTGTTCTCACAAAAGAGAAAAAAGACTGGGTGTTAAAAACGATCAGCACAGTTATACGATTCAGTTTGTATGCTGGGCACCTCGCTTCACCTGCCTTTTGCAATCTGTATGCTAACCACAGGATGCGCCAATGTTGTGTGCAGAGATTCACAGTCTCCTTGCAAAAAATGCAATAGAGACTGTCCCAGACTGCAACCCACACAGCGGTGTTTACAGACATTCTTGTTCCGAAGAAAGATTCAAGATGCTTGAATCGTGCACTCAAGAAGCACCCATTCAAAATGTTAACTCAGAGAAAGATTTTATCGCACATCCATCCTCAGGATTGGTTTGCATCAATAGATCTGAAGGAAGTATATTTTAATGTACCAATTGCACCGCATCTCAGCCGGTTTTTGATATACATGTTCGAGGGAACTGCATATCAATTCAAAGTCCTTCCTTTTGGTCTGTCTCTGGCTCCCTGCACGTTCAAGAAATGTATCGATGTGGCACTTGCCCCATTGAAACTGAATGGGGTGCATGTTTTGAATTACCTCGACGATTGGTTATTACTAGCACAATGAGAGGCACTACTGAGTGAGCACAGAGTCTTGCTGCTTTGCCGTTTGAAAAATTTGGGTCTGAATCTCAACTGGGCAAAAAGCACACTTTTCCCCACCAGCAAATCTACTTTTTAGGAGTTCATTTGTGGAATTCATTCACTCTGTGGGCATATGCGCACCTCACAAACAAGCACATACAGACAATTCTTTTGTGCCTGTCTCAGTTCAAACTCAGGAAAACACTGCCACTGAAGTCATTTCAGAGAATTTAGGGTTTTATGGTGGCAGCATCCGCCATCATACCATTAGGTCTGTTACACATGAGACCTCTCCAGTGCTATCTCAAGCGACATGTTCCACATTGCACCTGGAGCCTCGGGTGCATTGCGGTGATTCACTGCTGTCCGGCTGCTCTAGCACCATGGACAGCACCGGCCTTCTACCAACAGGGTGTTATGCTGGGTCAAATTTTCAGAAGAAAAGTGGTGACCACAGATGCATCCAACACAGGTTGGGGTGCAGTTTGCGATGGACGCCCAACTTTAGGCACCTGGACAGGGGCGAAATGAGCGTGGCACATCAACCACATAGAACTACTGGCAGTCTTTCAAGCTTTGAGAGCTTTTCATTCCAACATTGTGAATCACCATGTTCTGATTCGTTCAGAGAACACAACAGTAGTGGCATACATAAATTGCCAGGGCTCCTCCAATGGAGTGGGCGTCATCTACTCTCATTGCGTGCAACCCATATCCTGGGCCATCTGAATTTCGGAGTGGATCGGTTGTCACAGCAGGGAGCATTAACTGGGGAATGGAGACTTCATCCTCAGACACTGATGAGGATTTGGGAAATATTTGGCAAAGCGGAAGTTGACCTATTCGCCTCCACGGAGAACACCCACTGTCCCCTTTGGTAGTCCATGTCCCAAGCCCCCCTGGGCATGGACGTGCTGGCTCACAATGTCCAGCGAAATGCAAGTATGCATTTCCCCTGGTGCACTTCCTTCATTCTGTCACCAGTAGTTATTTTAATTGTGCCAAAATAGCCCAATCAGTCCTGGTTTCTGGAGATGATAGAAATACTAGATGGCTCTTGATGGGAAATACTGCTGAAGACAGACCATCCCTCTCAAGCACAAGGCAAGATTTAGCATCCACAGCCAGAGCTGTGAAATATACACGTGTGGCCTCTGAATGGAGAACATTGGACAAGTTAGAATTGGCTTAGTCTTTGATGAACACCATTTTACAGGATAGAGCACCATCCACGTGATGACATTATTCACTTAAATGGCATGTGTTTGCAATTTGGTGCTCTTCACGTAGTAAAGACGCGATGAATTGCCCCATAGGTGAGATTTTGACATTCATTCAAGAGCGGCTGGATGCTGGTCTTACCCTGTGAATGCTCAAGGTTAATGTAGTGACTATCTCAGCATACCAAGCCCTTAAACTGGCTCATCGATAGGCAAACATAATCTAGTTTTAAAGTTCTTTTGGGGAACAAGGCGTTTGAACCCCCCTTGTCTGCTATGGTGCCGACTTGGGACTTAAATCTGGTGCTGAAGGCACTCACAAACTCACCATTCAAGCCATTGAGATCTGTTGAGCTGTGGGTGCTCTTCTTAAACTCCGCACTCCTATTGGCTTTGTTCTCATAAAAATGGGTGACATGCAGGCGCTGTCGAATGACAGCTCATGCCTGGAGTTTGGTCCAGATCTGTCAAAAGCCAGATCTGGTTTTATTAATGCCCTTCAGGGCTCAGGTGGTTCGTTTGCAAGCCTTCCCCCACCATTTAATTCAAATAAAGAGAAATCTATGCATACTGTATGTTATGCCCGCTGAGGGAACTGCATACATATGTTGAGCATACCCATAATTTTAGGCTGTCGGATCAGCTCTTTATTTGTTATGGAGGACGAACAAAATTAATGTCCTTCTCCAAACAAAGGCTCTCACACTGGATCGTTGATGCGATCGCCCTCACTTTTGAATCACAGGGCAAAAATTGTCCTATTAGTGTCAAAGCGCATTCAATCTAAGGGATGACTTCACGGGCATTAATGTCCTTACTGGACATTAGTTTGGTAGCAGGATGGTCCTCACAAAACATGTTCATGAGATTTTATAAGCTGGCCATGGCGTCCATCTCCTCACAAGTCCTCTCTGTATAGAGCACTTCTTACATTCAAGCGGGTGAGCCCAAGCCTATATTACGGGAGGGCAACTGACTATAATCAAAACAGCCACCTAATTATATGCTATTGAACTGCCCCTTTAAAAGTCATAAGCATTCTGTAAAGGAGTTCAGTGGAAAGGATGAGGTGCGAACCGGCTTGACGGTATAAATAATATTTGTAATGATAAACTTAAACAAAAGACACAAACATAAACACACGACAGTCAGCTGGCTGCAAAGGATCTCTTTCTCCCGCAGCACCATCCGCAGTTGGCCTTTATCCCTCTCGGAGGCTTAATTAGCCTGATAAGGGACCGGGTGTGTATAATCATGACCCGCCCTCCGCCCTGTCACATTCCTCCCTCGTTCTCTCAGGCTGGGGAGCCCCCGGCATGACGTATACCCCCCCACTCCCCTCTTTCCCTGGGGGAGGTTGTGCCCTAAGCCGCGTCATCCCCACCTTCCTGAATCTGGTAGGGGACAGGGGGAGGGAAACAAAAATTATTTAAATATGGGGGGGCTACTTCTTGTAACGGTGTAGCACCCCCCTAAGAAAACACTGTAAAATATAAAAGAGAGGGAAAAGGACAATGCGGAGTGGCAGTGGGAGAAAGAGAGGCGAGAGAGATGAAAAAAAAAAACTTGGTGTTTTTGGTCCTCGGCCACTCCACCACCCTCTAACGGACATCTGCCGCATCTCCCTGGGCAGATCGGAGGCAGTCCTCCAGCCCCGGGTGGATGGAACGCCCCGCCGCATTCTCTGGGAAAAGAAGGGGTCTCCCCCGCTCCTGGCAGTGGTTCTCCCACTCCAGGCGGTCGTCAGCGAGCCCCTCCCCGCTTGCGGTCGGCAGTCTCAGACCCTGCCGCATTTCAGCGGCTGGTAGGGGACTCCTCCGCCCTTGGCAGTGGCCCTGACCACTTCAGGCGGTCGGTTAGGAGCCCCTTCTCCCCTCGCGGTCAGCTCCATTGGGGTGGATGGTTGTGGCGAGAACTCTACTACAGCGTATCCCTCCTCCTTCCCGGGTCTTCGGCACCAGTGTAAAGGGAACAGAAGGGCAAGGAGGAGGCGAGAACTGGCGATATATATTGACGATATAAATAATAGTTTTAATGATAAACTTAACCAAAAGACACAAACACACACGACGGTCAGCTGCCGTAAACGATCTCTGTCTCTCTCGCACCACATTCCAGGGTCGGCGTTTATCCCAGGCTTGATTAGCCTGATAAGGGACCGGGTGTGTAGGATCACCACCCGGCCCCGCCCTCCGCCCTGTCACACATTCCTATAAGAAATAAAACCTACTTTTCCAACCATGTTGTGAGAGGGTTAATAAACCATAATGTGTACAGTGATGAGGATGTGCCCCCTTCCTGATTTCTTCTATTTGTGTGCATTTTTCATACTATATAGTTTAAAAAGGAAGAAATTTAAATTGATATGCAGTTCCCTCAAACAAGATATAACATAAACCAAAGGCTACCTGAGTATACACAAAATACAATTTTCAAATATAAAGAATGGGAAAGATACTTCCCATAGAGCTTATAGCAATTCTGTCTTAGATCTTCTGTCCATTCATATCAGGGAACCGAGGTTACATGTGAAACCAGAGCCATTTAGATTTGATTGATGTGTTTGTTTTAAATACATGAAATGTTGCTTGAAGCAATGCACCAAACCATTAGTGAGAACACACTTCTATTTTTTTAAGCAATGCATAATGAAATTCATGTACTGCATACTTCATAAAAAAGACACATTTTAAACCTGATCCAACTTTTCTGCAGAGAGTACATTTTTTACTTTTTTTTTTAAATCCCTCCCATAGATGAAAAATATTGTTGATGCTTGCCATAATCAAATTTGCTTATGATATATTTTGTTGCTTCTGTGTCCCAAAAGGTAGACAATCACAGACTTTGCTTTGGGAACATAAAAGTAGGAAAAGACAAACTACTTCATAAGTATTTGTTCTCCATTACTCTCTCGTGGGCTGTTTTTGAGCAGGTGGTGAAAGCAGACCTTCAATTCACCTTCATGAAACTCACTAAATTTAATCTTGAATGTCTGGTATGGCATTGTACACACTGAGCTGTATGGACACCTTAAAATGACCCATTACCCATCTGTACCACCCCACCAGCGTCTCTGGAGACCCACCAGCAGCAGATCCAGTATGAAAGTCCATTTTTACTGTAGAGAGGAAGTCAGAGGGAATGGAGAGATTGCCTGAAGCCTGTATTTCTAAATCAGGAACTACAATGAGGGAATCTGATTTTAGATCAGTAGTACTGCTTCAAAACTCTCAGAAAAAGGGACTGTATCAGTGATCCCTGGCCTCTATTTGATGGTACAAAGATGAGGAGCTCTTGGTGGAGAATGGTCTGCACACCACTCCTGACCTGCTCATGAATCAGTCAGACTAATGTAACCAAAATGTTTTAATTTGCTGTTCTTAAAATGGTAAAAGCCCTCACAATTTTGTAAATATTTGATTATATCTTTTCATGTAACAACACTGAATAAATGACACTTTGCTGCAATGTAAAGTAGTGAGTGTACAGCTTGTATAACAGTGTACATTTGCTGTCCCCTCAAATTAATTCAACACACAGCCATTAATGTCTAAACTGCTGGCAACAAAAGTGAGTACACCCCTAAGTGAAAATGTCCAAATTGGGCCCAATGTGTCAATATTTTGTGTGGCCACCATTATTTTCCAACACTTCCTTAACCCTCTTGGGCATGGAGTTCACCAGAGCTTCACAGGTTGCCACTGGAGTCCTCTTCCACTCCTCCATGATGACATCACGGAGCTGGTTGATGTTAGAGACATTGTGCTCCTCTACCTTCTGTTTGAGGATGCCCCACAGAGGCTCAATAGGGTTTAGGTCTGGAGACATGCTTGGCTAGTCCATCACCTTCACCCTTTAGCAAGACAGTGGTCATCTTGGAGGTGTGTTTGGGGTCATTATCATGGTGGAATACTGCCCTGCGGCCCAGTCTCCGAAGGGAGGGGATCATGCTCTGCTTCAGTATGTCACATGTTGACATTCATGGTTCCCTCAATGAACTGTAGCTCCCCAGTGCCAGCAGCACTCATGCAGCCCCAGACCATGACACTCCCACCACCATGCTTGACTGTAGGCAAGACACACTTGTCTCTGTACTCCTCACCTGGTTGCCGCCACACACGCTTGACACCATCTGAACCAAATAAGTTTATCTTGGTCTCATCAGACCACAGGACATGGTTCCAGTAGTCCATGTCCTTATTCTGCTTGTATTCAGCAAACTGTTTGCAGGCTTTCTTGTGCATCATCTTTAGAAGAGGCTTCCTTCTGGGATGACAGCCATGCAGACCAATTTGATGCAGTGTGCGGCGTATGGTCTGAGCACTGACAGGCTGACCCCTACACCCCTTCAACCTCTGCAGCAATGCCGGCAGCATACGTCTATTTCCCAAAGACAACCTCTGGATATGACGCTGAGCACATACACTCCACTTCTTTGGTCGACCATTGCGAGGCCTGTTCTGAGTGGAACCTGTCCTGTTAAACCGCTGTATGGTTTTGGCCAACCATGCTGCAGCTCAGTGTCAGGGTCTTGGCAATCTTCTTATAGCCTAGGCCATCTTTATGTAGAGCAACAATTCTTTTTTTCAGATCCTCAGAGAGTTGTTTGCCATGAGGTGCCATATTGAACTTCCAGTGACCAGTATGAGGGAGTGTGAGAGTGATGACACACCTGCTCCTCATTCACACCTGAGACCTTGTAACACTAACGAGTCACATGACACCGGGGAGGGAAAATGGCTAATTAGGCCCAATTTGGACATTTTCACTTAGGGGTGTACTCACATTTGTTGCTAGCGGTTTAGACATTAATGGCTGTGTGTTGAGTTATTTTGAGGAGACAGCAAGTTTACACTGTTATACAAGCTGTGCACTCACTACTTTACATTGTTTCAAAGTGTCAATTCTTCAGTGTTGTCACATGAAAAGATATACTCAAATATTTACAAAAATGTGAGTGGTGTACTCACGTTTGTGAGATACTGTATATGGTGAACATAAAGACGTCAGCTAATATAGACTCTTTAATACTTAATCAAGACATCCAGAGCAGACAAGGAAATTATAAGCTGGCATACACCATGTCTTAACCAGGTGGTGAAGGTTTGGGTTATTAGCAAGGACAGTTAGCTCCTCCTACTAGATGTGGTAACTACACGATTCTGCTGCCATGAAACATATTTATCCATTGACAGACATTCAAAAGTAGCCATTTATTCTGACGAAATAAAACTTTTTGCAATAAACATAAATCAACAAATTTTTCTAAAAAATTAAAGATGTTTTGCCAGTGACTCCAGGTTTGCCATGGCTCCTTAAAACTTTAAATGTAAACTGAAATGGATATTTTACCCTGCCTACTGCCTTTGTAATCACAGCTCAGCATAGTCGATAGAGAAGGGGTTGTGAATATGCACATTCTTGTCTATCTCTTCCAATCTTTTTAAATATAGAACTATCCAACGATATGAATTAATTCTGTAATCAGAAGTTCTATAAATATAGTTTAGTCTGTATAAATATAGTTATACTTATATTAGCACTTTAAATATAGTTATATACATATTTATTAATATATTTATTGCTTTTATGCCACATAAATACTGTTCAGATACAGAACAGTAATGTGTGGCACAAAAACAAGGTACAATACATCTTATTTGAGTAGAAACATTCATTTAAATATTTACAATTATAACAAACACAACAAACAAAACTAGAAACAACACTATTTTAAATAAGTTGAAAACAGTTATAAACGCCAAAATATTTCGCTTCAAAAAAAGAAACAAACACAGCACAGGAGCTCAAGTGAATCGAGAATCATGAATTAGTTCATTTACTGTAAATGAACTGTCCAAACAAATACATCCATTTGTTATACCCAATTATCCGAACAAGGTTCATGGGGGTGCTGGAGACTATCCCAGCTACCTCAAGCCAAAGGAAGGGAATAACCCTGAACAGATGTGCAATCCATCACAGAGCCAACACATAGACAGACAAATACATTCATACTCTGTCCGAACAAATCGATTGACTAAGATGAATGGACTTTCCAATGCTACATATTGTATAAGCTTATAAGTATACATTTACGGAGTGTCTATTTGCACCCCTGTGTAAATAGCATCTGCAACACAAGCCATCTATTTGTAGCCCAATTGTCTGGTGGAAACACATAAATATACGACAAACTAACCCATAGATTTCATTGCTGTGGTGTATGGTGTAAAGATGGTTTGTGAATGTGTACTGTTGTTCTAGCGACTGCAGTTTGAATCCATGTTTTGTCACACTCTTTTTCCCATCTGATTTCCTGCTTCCACTCTTAATATTTCCTTAAATACTACTTAAAATAATTGATAAAAATGAATATAAATGTTGATTTCATCACAGTAGTTTGGTCATGGTGAATGTTGGGTGCAGAGAAGGGTTTCATCTGGAGGCAAGACAGTTGACTGCATTCATTCCCAAGGCTTGGCATCTCTTGTGTGTACATTACATCACTCCATTACTATTATTGTAGTAACCATGTTCTATGCCAGAAACCATAGTTTTAATGCAATTTACAAAGGTGTTGTTAGAACAGTACTGTGGTGGTAATATAGTATCCATGGCTAATTTTGTGGTTACTCTAAATTCACAAAAAATGCATGGTGAAACCATTGTTACACTAGTAAAACCAAGGTAATTTTTTTCGAAGGTAATGTTAAGGTTAGGTTTAAGGGTTAATGTAGTGTGTCTGTGGGACTCTAAATAAACAACACACTGCAGTGATTCCCATCTACTGTATGCTTGTATTTAAATATGGGTGCAAATATTTGACACAAATATATTTTGGCACAATTTCCACCAGGGTGGAATTAGTATCTACCATTATTTACACCAGGGTTAGGGTGCAAATAATATGTGCCACTTATTGCACTGGACTCTAGAGCAGGGGTGGACTGACCATAGGGAGTACCGGGATTTTTTCAGGTGGGCCGGCCGCAAAACGGTGCCGACGGGATGCGATAAGCTGAAACAGGCCACTGCGTTATGCCGAACAGGCTGTGACAGGCTCAAGAGGGCCACAAATTGGCGGATCAGATCAGAGATGAAGCGGGCTCAATTTTATATCTTAAGTATATTAAGAGTAACAGTAATTCACTAACAGTAATTAAACAATTCCTGAATTCAAACTAAACATAGCCTAAATGTATTTAAATACTGTACACTGAACTAAGAATATTTAATAAGAGGAAAATGACAATACCTGCATTTCTTAGGTGTATTAATTTAAATTATATTTAAACTGTAGGCTACAGGCACATATTATTTGGAGTCCTCCATATATACCGCATTTTGCGATATTAATGTTAACGATTAATCGATTAATTGATTGTTAATTTCCACGACGATCGATTTTGAAAATGACTGAAAATTGACATCCCTAGAGCTGATAATACTGTATGATCTTAATTCAGAATGTGTTGACATCTTTGGATATAACTCCTGAAAAATTCCATAAATTTTAGGTAATATTAGGTAATGCTGCATGACCAAACAAAGACATTGTTCTATATAACAGTAAAAGAAACAGAGCAATAAAACAAAAATTTGTGAATTCTGTCAAAATCTGTGAGTTCCACAGTATAATCATTAATAAGGCAGCAGGACTATCCTGTACTCTTCAACTTGCCACTGTCTGCATTCTCTATCAGCGAAACTTTCCTAGCCATTGTATTTCCACCACTATTAACTGACAGCCCTGGTCTGTCTGCTCTCCACCATTCCGCTCTTCCTCCACACACCGTATTGTTAGCCAGTGAGTTGTCTGCCTGACATTCTTTTTCAATAAGGAAGTGGTAATATAATTTTTTTGGGTCACTTTTTTTGTGAAATCCTGCCCCTGATAGATGGGCCTACCAGCTGAAATGGCAGGGGATCAGGGCCCAATATCTTTGTCAGATGCATTGTAATTGTGAGGGGCAGTGCGGATAACCGGATGCTCAGGATATTGCTTTGTATTTCCCCAGAGGTCTTGTCGCCTCTTCTAGCCAGCCTCTTTCACAGCATCTCTCCCGGTTTTTGTGTGGTGAAGAGAGAGAGAGAGAGACAGAGAGAGGAGGGCACAAGTGGGACCATGACTCAGTTGCTTGGGTTGAGAAAGCGGAATGGTGCAAGGATCCAGTGTAAGCTGGAATTAAATGTAGATATCTAAAAGACACAGAGGAACAGGGTAGGAGGGTAGATACACAAGCTCCCACAGACACCGCAAAAACATTCGTAAATGTATTGATCCTGTTATCTCAAAGTTGTACTATATAATATTTGATCCCCACATTATTAAAAATAAAGGCTTTTCTAAGGAAGCAACTTAACTTCTGCACAAAACCCATTCTAAGAACCATTTTCGCTGTATTGAGTTCTTGAGCTAGCTATAATGTCCTTTGAAGATTCCTTATAATTGTAAGTTGAAGGAATAGTTCATCCCAAAGTTAAAAAATTATCTTCATTTACTCACCCTTATGCCATCCCAGTGTGTGACTTTCTTTCATTAGCAGAACACAAATGAAGACTTTTAGAAACATTTCTCAGCTATTTTGGTCCATACAATGCTAGTGAAAGGGTACCAAAATTTTGAAGCTCCAAATATCCCATAAATCAGCATAAAAGTAATCCATATGACTCCAGTGGTTAAATCTATTACTTGTGTTTTTGGTGATTCACATTCTTCATGCATATCGCCCCCTACTGGGCAGGGAGAAGAATGTCATGCAAAAATTTACAAATATAGATCTGTTTCTCACCCACACCTACAATATCACTTCTGAAGATAAGGATTAAAACACTGGAGTCATATGATTTACTTTTATGCTGCCTTTTAATGTGATTTTTGAAGCTTAAAATGTTGACACCCATTCACTAGCATTGTATGGACCAAAAGAGCTGAAATATTTTTTTAAAAATCTTTATTTGTGTTCTGCACAAGAAAAGAAAAGTAAATGATAAGAGAATTTTCACTTTGCATTGGTTATCAGTTCCATAAATGTGTTGAACCACTACATAGATGGTTTTCAAAAGAACTGGAGAATTAAAAGTTAATTGTGTGATTTAAAGGGCAGTTCTATCTCATCATGCTGTAAAACATACATTCTAGGTTCTTAAACAGTGAACTGCAGTTCTAATTTCCTACTGTTTCTCTCTCAGTCTCACTCACACATGCAGAATGGTTTCTAATATTTAAGACCTGATTATATGACATGTTTTTTTCACAGTTGCAAATCCACACATTTCCATACTTTAATCCAAATTCTAATTTCTAGAACAACAGTATTGACAGATAAGTGGTGAGTGTTGTGTGCCAGGTTTGAGGCAGGCAGGATATTCTTGCTCTGGGTGGAGTGGCTGTATGTAACTACCTTAATCCTCTATCCTCTCATTTTTCTTCTCCCTGTCTTCCTTTATGTCTTTCTCTTTCTATCTTTTTCCTGTCTCTCCCCTCTTCTCTCTCTAGATTGAGCCAAAAAAGCCATGCTCCCCATTAACTCTCCTCAACAAACCCACTGGAGGAGAGTTAACCATTAAACACAGGCGCAATTTAGGCAGTGGGATTAAGAGGCAAAGAGTTCAGCACTATGTGCGAGGGGGGAGGCTATAGAAAGTGCTGGAATCCAGTCAATATCCTCAACTGGTGACGAGAGATTGATGGGGTAATTCACTAAGTAAGATTGCACAGTCTAACAGCAGCGTTTATTTACAGTGGATATAAAAAGTCTACACACCCCTGTTAAAACAGCAGGTTTTTGTGATGTAAAAAAATTAACAAAGATAAATCATATCAGACTTTTTGCACCTTTAGTGTAAAAATTACAACCTATGCAATGCCACTGAAAAGAGAACACATTTCAGAGAAAATTAAATAAATAATTAACTTAGAATAACTTAACTGCATAAATGTGCACACTTTTTTTTATAATTGGGTACGATGCTTTGTTCAGAATCAACCAATCATAAAGCTCATGTGAAATAGTACACACTTGTATTCATCCGAAGTGACTCTGATTAACTCCAAATAAATATCAGCTGTTCTTGTAGGATTTTTCTGACATCTTCTTGGTTGCATGCTATTACAAGTGCCATGGGCCACAAAGAGCTTACAAATCATCAACTGTATCTCATTGTTGAAAGGTATCGCTCAGGTGAGGGCTACATTTTTTTTTCCAGGGCATTAGATATACGTACTATGGAACACAGTGAAGACAGTCATCAACAAGTGGAGAAAGTATGGCACTACAGTGACATTATCAAGAACAGGACGTTCCTCCAAAATTGATGAGAAGACAAAGAGAAAACTGGTCAGGGAGGCTGTCAAGAGGCCTATAGCAATATTAATCGAGCTGCAGCTCTTTCTGGCAAGTTCTGTTTGCTCCCTACATGTGACAACTATCTCCCGTATTCTTCATCTGTCTGGGCTATGGGGCAGGGTGAAAAAAACAAAAACATCCAAGCCCGGCTAAACTTTGCAAAAACCTATATCCAGTTTGCCAAAACCATGTGGAAAAATGCGTTCTACCGTCCACCCCAATGGAGCAGCCGCAGCCATCTGCCGGGGGATGAGGAGCCGCACATAACAAACCGACCGCGAGGGGAGAAGGGGCTCCTAACCGACCGCCTAACCGAGTGGTCAAGGCCGCTGCCAGGGGAGGAGGAGTTCCCTACCAGCTGCTAAAACGCGGCGGGGTCTGAGACCGCCGACCGCGAGCGGGGAGGGGCTCGCTGCCGACCGCCTGGAGCGGGAGAACCGCTGCCAGGGGTGGGGGAGACCCCTTCTGTTCCCCAAGAATGCGGCGGGGCGTTCCGTCCACCAGGGGCTGGAGGTCTGCCCCCGATCTGCCCAGAGAGGCGCGGCTGTCGTCCATTAGAGGGTGGCGGAGTGGCCGAGGAACAAGCTACGGCGTATCGGAGAACTGACGAGTAAGTGTTTTTTTTCCATCTCTCTCTCTCTCTCCCACTCCGCGTTGGCCTTTTCCCTCTCGTTTACATTTTACAGTGTTTTTTTGGGGGGGTACTACACTGTTACAGGAAGTACCCCCCCATTTGTATTATTTCTGTTTCCCTCCCCTTGTCCCCTCCCTCATCTAGGTAGACGGGGCTTCAGGCACGCCCTCCCCAAGGGAAAGGGGGGGGGGGTGTACGTCATGCCGGGTGCTCCCCTGCCTGAGAGAACAAGGGAGGAATGTGGCAGGGCGGAGGGCGGGCCGGGTCGTGATTCTACACACCCGGTCCCTTATCAGCCTAATCAAGCCTCCGAGAGGGATAAAGGCCGACTGAGGAGGATTGTGCGGGAGAGCGAGATTGTTTACGGACATGTCCATCATGTGTGTATGTTTGTCTTTTGTTTATCATTAAAATATTATTTGTATAGTCAAGCCGGTTCTCGCCTCCTTTCCATCAAATATGTTATAGTATGTTTGGTGCAAAAACAACACTGCACATCAGCAAAAGAACCCCATACCCACAGTGAAGCATGGTGGTGGCAGCATCATGCTTTTCTTCAGCTGGAACTGGGGCTCTAGTGAAGGTGGAGGGAATCATGAATAGCTCCATGTACCAGTCAATTTTGGACAGAAACTTCTGGCGTCTGCTAGAAAGTTGAAAATGTAGAGATCTTTCACCTTTCAACATGACAATGATTCAAAGCACACATCCAAATTAACAAAAGAATCGCTTCAGCAAAAAAAGATGAATGTTTTGGAATGGCCCAGCCAGAGCCCAGACCTGAATCCTATAGAAGATCTGTAGGGGGGACCTGAACACAGGAGATGCCCTCGCAATTTGACAGATCTGGAACTTTTTTGCAAAGATGAGTGGGAAAATATTCCCAAGTCAAGATGTGCCAAGCTAATAGACTCCTATCCAAGCAGACTGAGTGCTGTAATAACATCAAAGGGTCCTCCAACTAAGTATTAGTTCAGGGATGTGCACACTTATGCGGTTAATTTATTCTAAGTTATTCTTAATTTATTTTTATTATTTTTTTCTGAAATGTGTCAGTTTGTTTTTCAGTGGCATTGCATAAGGTTGTAATTTTTACATTAAAGGTACAAACAAATTTTGTATTTATCTTTGTTGAATTTTTTACATCACAAAAACCTGCTGTTTTAGCAGGGGTGTTTAGACTTTTTATATCCACTGTACATGCACTGTTCGCGTTATATTTGCACCTGGTTCACGAAAGGAACTATGCAAATCATGGAATGGCACAAATTTGCATTTTATTTTCACAATTTGCTCAGAACAATTCCCGATCAAACTGCTCTTTAAAATGCAAGTGCACTCAACTGCACTAGTCATCTGGATATTTACCTTGTTATAATGCTCTTCTCCATCATTTGATCATCATTTGATGAATTGCTACTGCTAAAATTAACAAAAACATCCCTTTAAAATAATATTCTGTTTAGCATAATAGCGCAACATTAATTGTGCCAGGTAAATAGTGCAGAGTTTTGTGAATAAGGCACAATCTCTGACAAGCCTAATATAAGTGATGCTAATGTGATCTAGTGTCTGATGAGAGACAGAGAGAAAGAATATATTAATGAATGGACGACACACAACACTAAACCTCTCTACGTGGTTTTGGAGTTTTGAAGCCTCTCTATGTTGTTCTATACCCCATCCCTTTCTGTCAGCTCAATGAATATTGAAGCATATATAAGAGCTGTATGAAAATAAAGCCAGCCTACAGTATATAGCTAAAACCGTTATATTGACATTTTATATCTTTCTGACCATGTACAAACTTTATATCTTGAAATTGATGTATTGGCTCTGATATGGCTTAAAATGGAACCATTTCAACCAAGCAAAATTAATTTAATTAATTAATTAATTAAACCAAGCTACTAGTAACAAATAATTGTTTTTCATGAAATTAACATAATGAAGCATACAATTTTATTGTTTTCATTTATATGTACCAATATAACAATACAAAGTAACAAACAGCAATATTAACTTATTAATTATTTTTTATGAAAATATTATTTTATATGAAAATTAATAAATTAAATTATATTAAATATAATAAAATGAGAGACTTATTAAAACTTCACTTTTTAATGCTCTCATATTTGCTAGTGTAGTGCTATGACTCACTCTTTGTGAAACATCATGGCCAGTCCTACATGAAAGTGCTCTAAAATCTCCTTGAAAATAAAAAGACAACGCAAGTAATGAACCAACATAGCAGAAAATGTCAAAGAAGGTCTAGTTCCGGCTCTGTTTTTGAAAACAAGCTGAAGAAGACGGATAACCCTGTGTTTAGCATTTAGGAGGTAAGCTGCTCTGAGTCTGCTCTAGCCTGGAGACAGATCTTTTGTTGACCACTCTGAATTTTCATGCTTTAATGCAGAAAAATGGAGCAGGCTATCTAAAAATGCATTCAGCTAATTAAGATGAAGTGGGCTGCAAATCTATCTGACGTTTCGCATCCAACAGGGGGGCTGTCTGTTGCCGCAGTAACACATGCTGATTAGACATCAAGGGGATGATAACATTCTGATAGGAAGAATCTCAGTCACCTGTCCTAACTTTGTTAGCAGCACTCTCTATCAATAAAATGACTGGCTTTCAAAATCATTGATGAACCCAAAAACAAACAGCTTAAGCCAGCCTAATTGTTTGCTGGTTTTAGCTGCTTTAAGATGGTCTCAGCTGCATTAAGATGGTCTCCCAGGCAAACAAAGCTGAATTAAGTTGATCTCCCAGCCTGGCCAAGGTGGTCTAGATGGTTTCTCAGCCTGGCAAAGCTGATACAGTCTCCTAGGCTGAAAGCTGGAGAACAGCTAAGACCAGCAAACCAACTTAGACTGGTTTAACATTATTTTATCATAATGTACATCCAAATCGCTGTTTCTTAAAGGGATAGTTCACCCAAAAGTGAAAACAAACATCATTTATTTATCCTCTTTCCATCCCTGATGTGTAAGACATTCTTTATTCTGGGTGAGAAACAGATCAATATTTAAGTTTTAATGAAAATCAACAGTTCAAATTTCACCTTCACATTCTGGTGTGGAAGTGACTTTCAAAGGTTTTTTTTTTTTTTGGATCAGACGTGTGAACGGCGTGCTCTGCAAACTTTGCTAGTTTTTAATTCTTTTAGTGTCTAAAACCAGTGATATTCGATACACCCTACTATGGTAAAATTCCTAGATGAGCTCTTTCCAAGTTTGCTTGACATAACAGGCCATAAGCTGGAATTCGAGCAGACTCACAGAGTCCCGTCTCGGAGATCCGCTGTGGACAAAGGGCCCGATCAATTCTGGCCAAATTTCTGAGATCATCCAATAAAGATCCTGTGTAATGTGAGGCAAGGAGAAAAGGAAGGCTTTCTTGGAAGAACCAAAACATTTTCTTGTTCCCAAACTTTGCAAATTCGACAAGAAAGAAACGTGGTCGATTCTAAGAAATGCAAGAAACTCTTACATACATGGAAGGTTGCTTTTGCACTGATGTTTCCGGCCAAATTGAGAATAGATACTAAGTATGGCAGCAACATATTTACATGCCCACAGCAAGCATTGTCTTTCACAGAGACAATGGGGTGAGTAAGCCATTTGGTGATTTTCATGTTGCTGCCGAGATGACCTGACTCACTGAACATACACTTGACTGTCTGAGGAAACTGGGCTTTTTGTGCTGGTTCCGCCTAGCGGCTGGAGTTTGTTATGTGGGTGGTGTGCTGGTGAATCTGCACGTTCTTTGTGTTTTTGCCTCCTATTGGCTGGAGTTTGTTTTGTGGAGGATTCTTTGCAGGACATTGGAAGGATTAGGTCATCAACTGCACTCATAAACAGCCGGTTCACTGAACATTCGTTTGACTGTCTGACGAAACTGAACAGCTTTTTTTTCTTTTTTTTTTGTGCTGGTTCCGCTACAGGCTGGAGTTTATTTTGTGAAGGATCGTACCTTCGGGACAGTGATGCAAAGGAATCTACACATTCTTTTTGTTTGTTCTGCCTATTGGCTGGAGTTTGTATACTGGATTTCCTTCTGTTATGTAATTCTGCCTCACAAAATTTATACAGAAGCACTGGACTTGAGCAATCCAATGGCAAAGTTGTTGCGGGGACTCTCATAGGCATACATCGATTGTTTGAGTTTAGAGGGATGGAAGCCGGTTGGCAATGTCGTGCGTAGGGTTAATCATACGTTTTTCTTTTTTTTTTTCTTTGTTTTGTGGGGAATGTTTTGATTTTTGGGTGTGTCTATAATCATGTGTATATACTCATATGTGACCATAGGGATGTTTGTTGTGTTTCAGGTTGGGGTTGGGGATCGGAAGGGGGAGAGGTGGTTGTGGGGTTTAAATGTTAATTCCATATATACTGTGTATGTTTTTCTCTTGTACATATGTTTTGTAGGAATCAATAAAAAATGCAGAAGAAAGAAAGTCTTACACATCGGGGATGAGGAAAGATGTGAGATGATAGAAAAAGGATGTAAAGGATGAGCGAATTTTCATTTTTGTGTGAACAATCCTTTTAATTTCACTCTACTGAGCATTAGCTGGAAATTTGAATAATATAAACAGTATAAATATGCAATTTCAATACTCTTCACATTGTTCAAAGCAACACGAAGGTAATTTAATCCATGTGTTTACTTTCATATTTATGCAGGACACACACTAAACACAATGCAGTATGAGGTGTTTGTACTTTCTTGGCAGACATAAACTCGAAAATAAATAGAGAGGAAAAAGTGTGTGAGAGAGAACCAGTATCTTCTTACACTGACAGGCCACACTTAAGTTTGAGGGCCCTTATCAATGTAACAGTACATAGAGAAAGAGAGGGGATGTGGAAGATAGACACAGCGATGAAAGGATAGAAAGGGGCAAAAAGGAACGAGAAAGGGATGAAGGGAATTATCTTTTCGGAATCAGACAGTGCTTGTAATGTGGTTCTTTGGCATCCTTTACAGCTGTCAGGCTTTCCAACATGTTTCCAGTGTGATCGGATAGAGATTCAATTCCACCCAATTTTAAGCTTCAAGCTTGAAGTGTGTCATTTTTGTGCCTCCAAGCAGAATTACAAAAATAATGACTGCTTTCAAACAGGTTTCCTGAACACTGTCTGCCATTGGTTACAATTGTTTTTAATAAAAAAATAATGCATCTTGGGTGCTGTAAAAGGATAAATGGAAAGGAGGAGGCGAGAACCGGCTTTTCAACATAAATAATAGTTTAATGATAAACTTAAAAGACAACATAAACACACACATGACGGACATGTCCGTAAACGATCTCTCTCTCCCGCACGATCCTCTGCAGTCGACCTTTATCCCTCTCGGGAGGCTTGATTAGCCTAATTCGGGACCGGGTGTGAATGATCACGGCCCGGCCCCGCCCTCCGCCCTGCCACAGGTGCGTTTACACCTGGCTTTTAATGTGGCCAAGTAGTATGCGATAGTGAACTGACAACCGAAAATGGATGTTGGTGCAAGGTGTAAAGACCTGTCATTGATGAGTCAATTAATCATTGCTGAGCTGTTAGAGATTTGGGCACAGCTAAGCTGCATTTTTATTTACTAGAGCTATCAAACTAATAGGGTGAGAGAGCAACTTCTCATCCTAGAATCCACACATATTTTATCCTAATTTTCATGAAGATAATCCATTGCCTATGAATGCCATTGCCACTACTCACAGCAGCTCAAAACCTTTAACTTGAGCTGTATTATAAACATCCAATAGTGTTTCTTTAGTGTGAAGAAAAGATAGAGTGGATCTTTAGTTGAATGGGCCCAAAGCTGAAGCGCAAATTTCTCAGAAGTCTGCAGTCTCAAAAGAGTGAACTACATGCACATTTACTTTAAATTCAGACAGCTTTGTTATGAATCACTGCCCTGAGTGTGACAAATTACTATAAAAAGGCACTATCACAATAAACCAGAAAGCAAGGAGCACTTCAAATTGAAGCGTGTGTCACATTTGCACGAGCCTGCATTTTTGCACACTATGTAATTATGTGAACGTAGGGTGGATGTAAATAAACCAGGCTGGGCTTTTATCACAGTTCTATGTAATTGATTTGGTAGCATTGCTTTGTTGTTAATGGCCAGAGGCTACATCTCTGACCTGTACTGAGAGGAAATGGTGAGGGCAGCTAGGTGCAATGGGGGTGGTTTGATTTGATTTGTAGGGGTGCCGAAATACCTGGCACGACTCTACTTAATCACGCGGCTTAATTAAAAACTGCCAGCATGCGGGGTTGGGTGGGTGACTCCCTCAGTACATGCAAATACAACCATTGCGACCTGTCTGAACCAACTCATTAAATAATAAAAACTAAAATACTTCGACCATCTGCAATAATTAAGCGTAAAATTTGGCTAATAACGAATGTGTCATGGGTGAGCATGCTATCAAATATTGTAATAAGGCAGACTATACTAAAACAAGACTGAGTAAATGCAGAATAAAGTGGTCATTAGGCGGCAGTAGGAGATGATGGACACTTACAAGTCCAGTGGGAAGCCAGGAGCTGGTTCTAGGAAGCACTCATTTGGCAACTTGTTTGTTGGGGGTGGGATAAATGCTGATCTTTTCATCGTCAACGGGGTGGGGTCGGTGGTGTTAGTGGGATGAATGCTGGTGGGATGAACACGTCATTGTGTGTGTGTTATATTTATTTAATTGTAATTGCAATTGTACTCATGATTTTGTGACAATGATTAACAACGATTTCCAGCTTATGGCCTGTTATGTCGAGCAGACTCGGGAAGAGCTCGTCTAGGAATTTCACCATATCTCGACCTTCTTCGTTCTGAGGAATTCCAACAATTCAGACGTTGTTTCACCGGCTATAATTCACAAGGTCTTCCAACTTTTCCCAAACACATTCCAAGTCAGTTGCTAGCGGGTAAGCAGCTAATTTCCTCTCCGATAACTCCAGATAATCAATCTGTTTCTTGAAGTCCAACACTCTTGTAACCAACTCAGAGAATTTAATCTCCATGGCAGTGATCAATCAGCATATTGCAGCAAGATCCTCCAAGTCGGCAACGACCTTCGCCAGCAATGCCGACATGCTCTACAGTTGATCCTGAAACTCTCCTGCTGCACGGTTCAAACAGAGTCCCTGGTCTGCAGCCCTATCTGGGGTATCAGTTAAGCACATAAGTGTCTTTTAATGTCTCCAGAGCCCAAGGATTTTGAATTCTTTGACATATTGCCTTCATATAACAGTTAAGGAACAGGGTGTATAGTATCTTTATTCTATAGAAAGTGTATAGAATGTTTATGATACAAAAAGTATTAAAAACTAGCAACGTGCACAGAGCTTGCTGTTTGCATGTCTGACCATCTCATGGCACCACGCGACTACCATACATATTCTTTTTTTTGCCATAGGCATTACATAGCATCTCCCAGAGTTCAACAATGCAAACAGGCCTCACAAAGGGTGAATAGTTTTACTGGCTGCACTAACAATTCTAGCCAGGTTATTTTATGTTTACAGCTAAGATTTTACTTCTAAGTTTAACGTATGCCTTCAGAACACTTTAAATATGATGTATGAGCTGCATTTTATGATACTTTTGGGTCTGTTTTTAAGCAAGTTTAGTTACTGCCATTGTATTGAAAAGACCTTGAAACTTGTACTTTTGTGTTCCGCATAAGAATGAAAGTTAAATTGGTTTGGAACACCATGAGGATGAGTAAATTATGACAGAATTTTCATATATGAGTTAACTATTCCTTTAAATGCAACAAAGGTCGCTTTGAAATGGCATAAATGTAAATACATTTACGATTTAAATGTAAATACATTTATGTCACATTAAAAAGTGTAAAACTATCTTATTATGAAATTTACACTGCTTAATTTGTACTGTAAAGTAGGTAAATCTAACCAGAAATGTATTAGATTACTACTCCCAGAATAGTGGCAGGGCTCCCTTCACACACACATATCCCATACACCAAAGGGCACACCTGCAGTACAGATTTGGCACTGGCAGAAGAGATTAGGCTTTGAAATTTGAAGTCCAATATGTGTTTTAATTCAAAAACAGACTAGTCACAAAACCTGCTAATTCAATCCAAAAGCCAATAAATGCACTTCATATATGGTGTTTTAGTGTTTCCACTATTTGTTGCCAGGTTTAGTTTAGATCAAGTAGATACATGCCATTAAAACCAACATAAATCACAAGTTTACACAAGCACACGTGCACAGGAAGTTGCAACAGATGCAGTATTAACAAGAGACATAAATCATAAAAATGTCCAAATATTTGATGCAGCACAGAATGTGCGAACAGAGAGTATTAAATTAAGCTCAGAGCACAGAGGCTGTTTTTATATATCCAATATGCACTGAGATACCAAGAGCCCTGACACTAAACTGTAAACAACACACCATTAATTCTGTTATGACCAACACCTAAGCAATGTTTTTTAAACAATATGATTATTATTTTTTTTTTCTGGCAGATGTAAGCATCTGCTATACACACTGCAGTGTGCAATATATTAAGCAGTAAAATTGGGGCCCTGGGTATCTCAGTGAGTATTGACTTAGACTACCACCCCTGGAGTCACAAGTTCAAATCTAGTGTGTGCTGAGTGACTCCAGCCAGGTCTCCTAAGCAACCAAATTGGCCTGGTTGCTAGGGTGTGTAGAGTCATGTTGGGTTAACCTCATCGTGGTCGCTATAATGTCTGGTTACTCGCTCTCGGTGGGGCACGTGGTGAGTTGTGCATGGATGCTGCAGAGAATAGCATGGGCCTCCACGCGCCCTGCGTCTTCGTGGTAACACGCTCAACAAACCACGTGATAAGATGCGCAGATTGACAGTCTCAGACTGTCGTCCTCTGCCACCCAAATTGAGGCGAGCCACTATGCGAGGAAAAAGGGGGAGAAAAAAAATCAAACTAGCCTTTTTATATTGTTTGATTTCAGAGCGGCATGTCTGGGGCAGCTGTACCCTCAGTTCTCTAGATCAGTGTTACCCAACCTTTTTGTTTTATATGTTTATCTATCAAAATGAAATAAAAATAAAGTGACTGCAGCTCGGCACATTAAAAATCGCAGATCTAAACGAATACCTACAGCAACAACTGTGATTACAAATCATAACATGGGTAATATCTAACGACCGCTACTGGGGGCGGGATAGTGATCCATCCATCACAGGCTTGTTGGTGCACGATTGGCTGAAAAAAGAGCCACCATCTGTGTTCCTCCGTCTGGCCCTGTCAGAACAGGTGACGGCTGCATTTCGCTCCTTCTGGTTCTCATCATCTCTCTCTAAGCCAAAATGTAACATCTCAACGTTAACAGGGACCATAAAATATGAGCATCTCTTGCCACGGTTAGCCCACGCTCAGTGTGAACATATCACTCAACGTGGAAACATCTGATGTGGAAAGACGATGCAGAGCACTTTTTTCTTCAGAAAAGAGTGACAAACAGCTGGTGGTGACTGTTTTTTCATTATCAAGAAAGCTATCAAGATGAGAGGGAGGTGAGCAATTAAGATGGGTAGTTACATAAGATGACAAGATAGAGTGAAAGGAATAATTATCAAATGATGGATTCAGGTGTCTGGATCAAAGTGATGCTGTAGAATCCCAACAGGGTATGTCAAATATGGTGGTCTGTGGCATCCTCCGCTACATTGCGCTCAGAATCGGACTGCAAGATCAGAATAGCATGTGGTTTGTGGTTATGGTTGTGTTTGCAGTATTGCTTGATCTGCATAATTTCTTAAGTGAATCAGATGCTAAACCAGCGTAGAGAGTGTGTGAAAAAAATCACGCTTTTTATTGTTACTAAATCTGCCCCTCTGTATTTTTGTGTTCTTATCCAGTAAAAATATTTGTATATCCTTTAAACAAGAAGCTAAACGTCATAAGATATTAAATCTTGTTTTCCGAAAAAGCTATCAAACTTTTTGTTAGGTTAATGCTTAAAACAAGAAAAAAATATTTGCCTATTGAGTATGAAAAACAAACTTTTCTCCTTTGAATTAAAAGTGCTGTAAGCAAATTTAGCGTTCTTAAGCTTTCACGTGACTGAGCCGTTGAATAAGCCAAGCCCCCTCATCCCAAAACCTCGCCCTCCAAAGTTAATTTTGAGACCAAAACGATGCAAAAGAGCAGCATTGTTTGTTCCTGTGACTGTCAAATTCAACAGTGGCACAATAGCGCCCTCAACTGACAAATATTATGAATCATAGCCTTAACGATCGCTTCAAATACAACACTATGAGAACAAGCTAAATTATTTACAGGTGAAAAGTATCAATGTACGCGGACACATTTTTGTTTGCTGTTTATAATGTCTACAGCTGTCACAGAGACCAGTGAGATATCTCGGGACACTTATTTCATTAATATCTTTAAGGGAGTAGGACATTTTTTTGGCATAATTTTCCATGCATAATTTTTACAGCACATTTACGTTTATCTATGTACCCCATTGGTACTTCAAATGAATTCAAACCATCTCTAATGTCCAGACACTCTATTTAACTTTATTTTAACTTTCATGCAGTTTCAGATAGGGATGCACCGATACCAATTTTTGCCTCCTGATCTGATATGACAAATCTTCTGACAAATCCTGATCTGATACCAGTGTTGTTTTTTGCATAATCAGTTTAGAATATCTTTACATTATTGTGTGGAAATAATTGGAAACACAAACATCTAACTACACATTATTTCAATATAAATGTATAGCTTATTAAGAAAAACTTTATTATTAACTAATATACTGGATAATGTAGCAGCAAAATTAACATAACAGTAATTCCAGTATAAGTCATCAGTAGAAAAGAAGCCGGTTTTTGTTTTTTGTAAAGACGTTTCAACTTACATCTGGACTTTAAAGGATTCAGATCTCATTTTTGTTCAATTTAGTTGTAAGATATCAGCTCACTTTTAATTCACACAGTTAATTTCTGGAACCCATTCAACTTAAATATTATTATAATCTGTAAACAAATAATAATACATTATAATAGTAATATATAGTAACATATTGAATCATGCACCTTTAACTTTTAAATCCTCACACATAAATTTTGACATTCTGAACTCTCCAGGAAGTCCTGTATGTGTCACAGTCAAGTTCACAGTAGTTTAATTCGCTACTTATTCAAATTCTGCTAAAAGGCCTCCGGTGCCATTCTAAATGCATATTATAAGTGAACTGAGCAATTAAGCATCTACATCTGAGATGTTGTTCATGAGTAGCACTCAAATATTGTGCACTGCTGTGAAGAATAAAAATAGCTGCGAGTGTGTGTGTGTGTAAACAGAGCAGCGCCATTCACTGACTGTCAGGGTAGAGACCAGGAGATCGGAGGTAAGTGATTCAAATATAGTTTTATTCAAGTATAGAAGGTGAAAGGTAAGTATCAGGTGACTTTTCAGGTGCTGGTTTAGTGAAGATAGTTCGTTGCACAGAGAACAACTGGAAATCCAAATGACTTGGATCGTAGAACATTCACTCTGTATCAGTTCGTTAACTCCTTCTCTTTTCTAGGAGCAATCGGGCCGGTTTGATCAGATCTCAGACAAGGGTTCAGGAATCGGATAAGTGATCTGGAGATGGCAGAACAACAGTGCATAGGGCTAGTATGAATCAGGTAAGAAAACGGAATACTCAGGTTTTCAGGATCGACGGAGATATCAGGACTCAGGGAGAAATGGTCTGTTCCTGTTGGAGGCTTGACAAAGACTGGATACAAGGTGAGTGTTTTTATGAGTTGGCTGATGAGGTGATAAGTGATGACCAGGTGTTTGTGATTTAGAATTCTGGGGAGAGTGATCTTTGAGTGGTGGACTGCAATGAACTTGACTGATCTCTGACATTACCCCCCTCCAGAGTCAGCCAGCTGACCTAGTACCTTGGCGTCGTGGGGGTCTACCTCGGGGTCGTGAGCAGGCCTTTCAGGATGAAGTTAGGTGGAATTCTGTGAGTAACATGGGGTCGAGGATGTCCTTCGAGGTACCCAACACCTCTCTTCTGGGCCATAGTCTTCCCAGTCTACCAGATATTCGAGTAGACCCCTCTGACGTCGGAGTCCAGGATTTCTCTAACAGTATAGATGGGGTCGGCTTCAATGGGAGGTACTGGGGGTTGTCATCGTGCACTAGGTCTGTGGAGGGAACAGGAACAAGTGGATGATGGGGTTTCAAGAGTGAGGCGTGGAATGAGGGGTGGATGCGATATTGGGCTGGTAAGCGGAGCTGGTAGGTGACTGGGTTAAGTTGTCTTACAACGGGAAATGGACCAATGTATCTCGGACTTAGTTTACGACAAGGGAGTCTTAGGCGGATGTCTCTGGTCGAAAGCCAGACCAGTTGCCCAGGCTGATATTCGGAGTGTTACTGCGGTGAATGTCTGCGAAGTGTTGTTGACGGTTCAAGGCTTGTTGGAGATGATGATGAGTTTGGTTCCATACCCTCTCACTGTTTTGGAACCAAGTGTTAACTCGTGGGGACTTCAGATGACTCACCGGACCATGGAAACAATGGTGGTTGATAACCCAGTACACATTGAAATGGTGTTAGATTCGGTGGAGGTTTGTCGAAGGGAGTTTTGAGCATACTCTGCCCATACTGAGATATCGGCTCCAGAGATGTTGATTCGAATGGCAGAAAGTACAAAGGAAACGACTGACATCTTGTATTTTTAAGCTCCGCTTGACCATTTGCTTGTGGGTGGTACCCTGATGTTAAACTCACTGTAACATTCATTAGTGCAAAGAAGGCTCGCCACACCTTGGAGATAAATTGTGGCCCTCTGTCTGACACAATATCCTCCGGGATGCCAAAATTCGGAAGGCGTGTTCCATCAATAGCTCTGCAGTCCCGAAGGCTGTGGGTAATTTCTTGAGGGAATTAATTTGCAGGCTTTGGAAAAGCGATCAATAGTTACCAGGATACATGTATTCTCGTCTGAGGGAGGAAGGTCAGTGACGAAGTCGACTCCAATGTGCGACCAAGGTCGATTCTTGGGACTGGCAGAGGCATGAGTTTTCCAGTGGGTAAGTGGCGAGGGTTCTTGTTCATGGCACAGAGAATGCATCCTTGGATGAAAGTCTTGATATCCTGTAACATGTTGGACCACCAGTATCGAGTTTGAAGAGCGGAATAGGTCTTATTAACTCCAGGATGACCTGTGCCGACAGGCGAGTGTCTGCGGAGGAGATTAGAGAGGTACTGAAATTCTTGAGTGCGTATATCTTTCCGATAGGACATTCTGGAGGACTGGGTTGGTGTTGAGACATTTCAAGCAGTTGTTCATTTAGGTCCCACTGAATGGGATTGACAAACATTTTTCGGGGAGTATACTCTCAGGTTCTTACGTGGGAAATTTCAGGGGCATGGAGGCGGGACAAGGCGTCTGCTCGGACGTTCTTCGAACCCGGACGATAGGAGATCTGGAAATGGAGGCGAGTAAAGAAGAGTGCCCATCTGGCCTGGCGTGGGTTAAGTCTCCTTGCCTCTTTCAAGTACTGCAGATTCTTGTGGTCTGTGAGAACTAGGAATGGATGTTTGGCTCCTTCTAGCCAGTGTCTCCACTCTTCTAGCGCAAGTTTAATGGCCAGGAGTTCTCGATTACCAATATCATAGTTCACTTCTGCAGGAGATAGCTTGTGGGAGAATAATGCACAGGGCATGGGTTTAGGTGAGGAAGCAGAGTCTTGTGACAACACCGCTCCTACACCTGTTGTAGAAGCATCTACTTCCACAATGAACATCTTTTCAGGGTTCGGGTGTTGGAGTAAGGGGGCTGTGGTGAATCGCGGTTTTGAGAGATTGAAAGGCATGTTCAGCCTCAGTGGTCCAGAGCAGTGTTTTCGGTTTTCCTTTGAGTAGAGAGGTCAGAGGAGCTGTAAGCAGGCTGTATTGATAAATAAATCTTCGATAGAAATTCGCAAATCCAAGAAATCGTTGTAACTCTTTGACAGACTGTGGAGTGGTCCAGGAAGTAATGGCTTTGGTTTTACGATCATCCATCTCTACTCCTCTTTCACTGAGGTGGTAACCGAGAAATTCGACTGAGGTTTGATGGAAGGAGCACTTCTCTGCTTTCAGGAACAGGGAGAATTCACGTAGCCATTGGAGTACCTGAGAGACATGTTGCTGATGCTCCACCAAGTTTCTGGAGTAGATTAGGATATCGTCTATGTAGATAATGACAAATTGATTCAGGTAGTCTCGGAAAGCTTCATCCATGAAACTTTGGAAAACTGAAGGGCGTTGACCAGACCATACGGCATGACGAGATATTCAGTAGTGTCCTGCTGGAGTGATGAATGCAGTCTTCCACTCGTCAGCCCTTTCGGATTCGAATGAGATTGTATGCACTTCTCAAATCCAGCTTGGTGAATATCTTGGCTTCTCGAAGTTGTTCAAGTGAAGAGGAACCAATGGGAGTGGGTAACTGAACTTGACGGTTATCTTGTTTAAAGCTCTATAATCTATACACGGACGTAAACCTCCATCTTTCTTAGGGACAAAGAAGAAACTGGCGGCAGCAGGTGAAGTAGAGGCCCGAATATAGCCTTGTTTTAATGCTTCTTCAATATACTGTTTCATGGCTTCTTGCTCAGGAATAGCCAGAGAGTAGATTCGCCCCTTGGGGATGGATTCTCCGAGAATCAGATCGATGGCACAATCCTATGCTCGATGGGGTGGTAACTTGGCAGCCTTGACGGGGTTGAATACATCTGAATATTGAGAGTAGCATGAAGGAATGGATACCGACAAGTTGTCTATGGGGCTTTCAATGGAGGTTGAATTCATCGGGATGGTGTCGGGCAAGTTGGCGATGGGCGTCATGAGGTGTTCAAAACTCATGGGCGAGCACAGGCAACCCCATTTCAAAATCTTACCCGATTTCCAGTCAATGTTAGGTTGATGTCGTATAAGCCATGGACGGCCAAGGATAATATCAGTCTGGCTATTCTCAAGTACAAAAGGTTCAAACAGTTCATGGTGGGTGTCTTCAATACAGAGTAGAATAGGTTTAATTCGAGGCGTGACATACCCCTGATTAATGGTTTCACCCGTCACTGCATGGATGGCGTATGGCTTGGAGGTGGCGGATTGTTGAAGTTGGAGTTTCTGACAGAGCTGCCCGGAGATGAAGTCTCCTGCTGACCCAGAATCCACAATGGCTGTAGCAGAGACATGGAAGCGTGTAGATTTCAGAATCACAGATATCGATTAGCGGAGCTGATACAGAGGCGGACGTGCAGACAGAACTCACAAGCATTCTAGGAGGTTGTATAGGGCATGAGCGAAGAAAATGTCCTCCCATTCCACAATATAGACACAGTTTTAACTCTCGACGGCGAGAGCGTTCAGCTTGGGACAGTCGATAGTTATCCACCTGCATCTTCTCGACAGTGACTTCGGAGGGTCATTTATCGGGTACTGAGGTGGTGAAAAGGTGGGTTGCTGGGCTCATAATAGCAGCCTTGAGATCTTTGGTGCACACGGAGAGCTTGCTGTATGAATTTCTCGACCCCCAGGCTATCATCATAAATCGCAAGTTGAAGGCAGTGCAGGATTCAAACCACGTCGGTAGATGGAAATGAGCTTTTAGTTCCACCCACTGGCGGCTAGAGTCGCGAATTCCAGTGAATATTCAGCAACTGACTTCTTGCCTTGGTGTAATTGCAATAGCTTGTCACTGATGGATGAATCATCTACTGGACGCTCGAAAACATCTTTGAAATGGTTTATAAATTCTTGTACAGAGGAAGAAGCGGTAGATTCCTGCAGCCACAAAGTTTCAGCCCATCTTAATGCAGCTCCTGATAACTGTTGAATAATAAAAGCAACCCTCGACTTTTCAGTGGGGTATAACTGGATTTGTTGTTCTAGAGCGGCGGACACTGTAACAGGAAACCGTTGCAATCCTCCGCCCGGCCGGAGAATGGGCTGGGCGGGAAGTTGGATTGGCGAAGCAAACCAGAGAAGGAGCGGGGTTTACGGAAGTGCTGGAAGCTGGCTGACTGGGATTAACAGCGGCGGCTGTCGGTTGTGCAGGGTTATCAATATTACAAACAGATTCCATCAGCTGTTCTTCTTCCCTTTTTCTGGCCAAGCCTTCTGTCAGGGTAGAGACCAGGAGATCGGAGGTAAGTGATTCAAATATAGTTTTATTCAAGTATAGAAGGTGAAAGGTAAGTATCAGGTGACTTTTCAGGTGCTGGTTTAGTGAAGATAGTTCGTTGCACGGAGAACAACTGGAAATCCAAATGACTTGGATCGTAGAACATTCACTCTGTATCAGTTCGTTAACTCCTTCTCTTTTCTAGGAGCAATCGGGCGGTTTGATCAGATCTCAGACAAGGGTTCAGGAATCGGATAAGTGATCTGGAGATGGCAGAACAACAGTGCATAGGGTTAGTATGAATCAGGTAAGAAAACGGAATACTCAGGTTTTCAGGATCGACGGAGATATCAGGACTCAGGGAGAAATGGTCTGTTCCTGTTGGAGGCTTGACAAAGACTGGATACAAGGTGAGTGTTTTTATGAGTTGGCTGATGAGGTGATAAGTGATGACCAGGTGTTTGTGATTTAGAATTCTGGGGAGAGTGATCTTTGAGTGGTGGACTGCAATGAACTTGACTGATCTCTGACACCGACGTGCTGGGGCTGCACGTGCATTTTATATATTTACTTATTAAACAGTCTTTTGTGATTCACAGAGCTATCGCACATCTTCTATGCAGGCCCAAACCTGCAAAAATTATAAATAAATAAATATAATAATACAAAAATAAATAAAGGAATAAATGTCTTGATAAAACAAATATAATTCGTTTTTAATAAAATGTATTCCTGAATTTATTATTGTATGACTTCATTCCTTTAATATTTTCTATATTTATTTGTAACTTTATTTTTATTTATTAATTTATTTTGCATTGTTTAAAAATTTTTTATTTATGTGTTCATTTATTTTTTATATTTATTTATTCCCACATATATTTATTTCCATATTTATATATTCCCATATATATTTATTTATTTATACATGTATTTATTTACTGTGTGCAACATGGAAATGAGGGAGGCGGTCCTTGCGTAGCTCCAGTGCATCATTGGTTTAGAGCTCAATAGTTCTTATCGAAAGCAAATAAGATGTACGTCCCACTTTAGCACCCTCTGACTCGCACAGATTTTGAATATGCAGGGAAACGTATTGCAGAGAGTCTAACAATCCAGGATTTGCTTTGACATTCATACCGGCATACAGCTCTCCTAAACCATCAATAAGCACCACTACTCTAAATGAAACATAGTCATCGACATCGACTTTCGCTTAATTCGCAAGTTGCGCAACTCTCTAGATATATGTGAAGTGTCAGCTATAGATTTTATTTTTATTGCAGAACTTATATATACACACATACATAAACGATGAGAATAGTTCCCCCCCAAAATGTAAATTCATCATCATTTTACTTATCCATATGTTGCTAATCCTCAGTGAACACTCACTTACATTATATTGTTTATCATCCAACAATAGTGAGATGAGGCGGTGAGTCCCTAACATTCTGCCTCACAGTTTCCTTTGGTATTCATGAAATAAAAAAAGTCATACTGGTTTGAAACTATCACTTTAAGTCATGTGATCCACAATTCAACCCAGTGTGTGTGTGTGTGTGTGTGTGTGTGTATGCATATAGAGTAAAGGTTAAGGTGGCAAGGAGACTAGAGACACATTTAACTCTATGTATCAAAGGCCTACAGAAGATCAATCAAGCAGAATAGCAAAAAGGCCTTTCAATGAAGTGGCTTTAATCTTCCCACAATGTTACAATCAAACTGAAAGTAAGTGTTATAAAGGGGCCTAGGGGTTTAATATCTACCCCTGTGAAGAGTGTAAATGTTTAATAAGGGGCAAACAAAGCCTGCAGCTTCTCTGAAACCCACACTCATACACACTTGCACCGACGAATACAGACAGACAGGCCACAAACAGCTTGACATTCACACACAAGAAGGAACTACAGTGTATCAGTTACTTACAAAAAAGTCTCATTTGTACCCACCCTTCAGGCAGTCCTTGTTTGTAAATATTTATAAACTGATTTCTATCAAGGCCCTAAACTGATTTAAACCAATTTGTACTGCATGAGACTTCGAGATACTGACACGATGTGAGCTGATGCAAATGTGAGCTCATAACCATTTGATCACAGCTGCGACATCATACAAAAAAAAAGAGAGAGGTAGTTAGAGAATAAGTAAAGAATGGAAAACACAAATTGAAGTAAATAAAACACTGTTCAGGAGCTTATTCTGCAATATAATATTACATTAACGTTGAATAGTAAATGAAGTGCACCTGCCAATGCATTTTTAGCCCAATTTACTTGATTTTGTCAATCAGGTATTGAAACATCGTGAAAAGTGGGCGTTCTTTTCTAAAACAGATCCAGGTGGTAGGAAGAGTGTGGCTGAAAATAAGTCGACTTGGTGACCTCAATCTCTTAAAGGCAAGCCAGTTCACTCGCCAACCATCTTCAAAATGTCCCTGGGCCACTTCTTTTTTTCCTCTTTTTTTTTTTTTAAGTAATAGATATATAAGTACAACTACTACATACTTGACTGGGGAAAGACCAATATCTACAAAACTGTTTGTCAAGGTACATTTCAACAATGTGGCCAGAATCGTACTTCATGCAAGTAATCATATTTAGATGTGAGCTCTAGGCCAACGCGTAGTCCTTCTGAACATACATTACATGCATTCTTGTGTTACTGTGGCTGTAACAAATCTCAGTACTCACCTTCAATCAATTGTGCCATTAACTGGATTTAGTATTATTCAGGTAAATTGCTATAACTACATTGCCTTTACCTTACTTGCTCAGCAATACTCTCTTTGAACCGTTGCTTCGCCATGTCAGGAGTTGACTTGATTTGAAAGAGAACACTTACCATAGAACTGGACAGTTTAATCTATACAGTATGTCCACTATAATGCCGCTAGTGGTAAGTTGAGAATGCAATGTGCATTTGCGTTGTATTATGAATTGTGGTCTGACTAATTTTTTAAATTTAGAGATATTATAATAATAACTCACTTTTTTGTATAGCACCTTTTACCAGTTTAGCACAAACTGCTTCACAAAACATAAAATCATAACACACTCAGTAAAACACACAAGGTAAAAACAGAAATTCATAAAGTCATAAAAGCAAGTCTATACAAATGAGTTTTTAAAAAAGACTTCAAAGAGACACAGATTTAGCAGATCTAATGTAGGCTGTTCCATAATTGTGGGGCCTTCACTTCAAAAGTTCTATCACCTTTAGTTTTGCATCTGGATCTTGGAACATTCAACAGTTCATGATAAGAAGATCTAAGAGATTTGTTTTGAAATCTGATTTGAAATCTGTTTTGAATGCTATTCTGATGCTAGTAAAACTTTGTAGTATGGCACTTTTCGTACAAATGTCTCCTTAAGATGATTCGCTTTTGTTTTCCTCTTTTGTAAGTCGCTTTGGATAAAAGCGTCTGCCAAATGAATAAATGTAAATGTAAATGAGATTTAATTGTTACGTAAGTTCTGCTAAATATACTTGTGTAGAGTATGTTTCAGCCTTATATGTCAAATCAGAGATATAATCTGACAATAGTTTCAAAAATATTAATTCTTCAGCTCAAATCACACTAGAAATCTTTATTTTCCAAGCTGGTCCAGCTCATGCACATGAGTGTTCTGGATCAAGAAAGCAATTAGCTCTTTTAACTGAAAGGCGCCATATTGATCATTATGATTTCTCCCATTCATTTTTCTACAAGTGGCTCTCCTCTACTTATTCTATCTCTATTTAAATCAGTCAAAACGCAAAGTAATTTCAGAGGCAGAGAACGTTTTTATGTTTTATATATTATGTTTTTATAAAAGATAAATAAATACATTTATTTGGTATAATGTGCACAGATGAATCATGCACAATAAGAACAGGAATGTGTATTAAGTCAGTAAATGTTGACGTTAATGTAACCAAGCTTACATGCATTTATTCTTGCAACACTAAAAACCTTCAACAAATTAATTTCTGAGACTTCTGGCAGGGAATAGTGTATAGTGAGAGAATTGTCCCTGCTTCTAAAAAATATGCATCGTTTCTTACATATAAATAAGTGTTTGTTTATGTAGGTACCTACAGGCCTTCTGAATAACCACAATAATCTCTTATTAATGTCACTTGAAGCCACGGCCCATGCATTTTATGTCTAGGCCTTCAGTGCGATTCATGCCATTAAGAAAACACAGATTCACAATGAACAGCATTCATTATGTGGCAGTCAACGAAAAATACCAATTGACATTTTATAAACACGTCCACGCACAAAAGCTAGAACCAAGAAGGTCTAATACCAAGAAAAATCTCTCTAATAATATTTGCGATTAAAATTTTGCTTGCAATAAATTTGTTTTGTCAGGGTACATGGTTACTTTTCAAAACTTGATCTGACACGGAATGCTCAAGCAGACTAATTTACACTTAGAAAATTCCTGATGTTGCTTTAACAATGCAAAAAGCTCCAATTTGCTTGAAGTGAAAATTATCCCTCCTGTCCTGTTTAATTAATCACTCTCACGATCATGCAGAACATCTCAGGTTTTTAAATCCATAAGGATCTCTTTGTCAGTGGTGATGAGGCAGTGACAGCCGTCTCATCCGCAAGATCTTGTGCTTTTCGCTTTCAAATTACCTACATCACTTAAAGCATGATTGCGTCACTCAAGGCCAGCTAGAAGGCCTGGACTGGGACATATCCTAAAGATCACACCCACCAAGAACAAATAAATCAATCTGATTGGCTGATGAATGTGACAATCTGACTTTAGATGCATATTCACTGCAGTGTTGCGGGATTCTGTGAAAATTCTGAAGTCTTGACAGGCTGGTGCTCAGACTCGTGAACTACTTCGGCTATCGAGCATGGCTTCGGGCATGCGATTTGTGAACCAGTTGTCACACTTTGCTTGTAAGCATCAAGGAATAAATTCTGATTGGAAACATTTTAGTTTTTTGCTATTCGTTTGTAGATGAAATATGAGTGGATAGCGAATTAAAATACATAAGCAAAAAGGTCAATAAGAATGAAAGGGTGAAAAAACATTTATTTATTAGGCATGTTACACCAGCAGAGAAGGCTTTGCTGACCCTGAGAAATCGGCACTTGTCACTAGCCTTCTTGCAAGAAATTAGCAATGTGTTCTTTAGGAACAACTCGACTCTTTACTTGATACAATATGTCCATTTTCCCGCACTGAAGACTGTATACAATAATCACTTCTCATCATGGTTACTCAGAGAGAGGGAAGGAAAGGGACATTTTGGCAGGCAATTAAATGTGTAATAGCATCAATTAAGGCTAATGATGGATTGTTGTTTAGAGCTGAAAAATGTAGCAGGGATTCTTTACAAAAGAAATGGATGAGGAGAGAACAGTGAGAGAATGTGTATGTGTGTGTGTGTGTGTGCTTGCACAGCAGGGAAAGCACATACAATAGTCCAGTGAAAGGCTACAATCAGGTTCATGAAAAGCAAGAGGTGGTGCCCGTCGTTGACTGAGAGGAAAAAAACTGGCTCCATTTGTCAATAAACTGGAATTTGAGAGGGAAAATATATCATAATTAAGGCCATTTATCCAGTGAACTTAAACAGATGTTTACTTTGTTGTTAAGAGGTCTCGGTTCCATGAACAGTTTGCGTAAAGCTAAACTCTTGTGGTGTATTTTATGACTTCTTTTAATGCGTACCCTCAAGTCCACTCGAGATGAGAGGCAGAACAGGACATGGAAAAGAGCAAAGACTTCAAGGCTGAATCTGTCAACTCAAGAAAGGCAACTTGCACACCTGCTTCCACAGAGCTGCATTTGACAGAGTCACTGAATCAAACTGTTCGGCCGTACAGGCCCTGTTTCGCGGCCAGCCCATGAGGAAAATGTATTTCCGGTTCTCTCTATGGCCAGTCCGCCCCGCTTGTGGTAATAGGACAAAGTGTAAAACTCAACTGTGTCTGTGTCATTATTTCCTTCCACTACATACTGTATATTCCATTTATTTTAACCAAATAAACGACCCACCTGAAATGTAAGAAATGTTTTAACAACTGCAATTCATGTAAACAATGTTGCTTTAATTTGAGTCTTAGGAGCACAATTTAAACAAACTCTGGCCTTTAATGTCAACAATCACTGATTTAAAATTCTCAAAACCAAAGAGCACTATCAAAAGACATCACACCATTACAGGGCCTTGGTAACTTTAGTGATCTGGCCTGAATGCTAAAAAGCAATGAAAAAAATAAAACTATAAATATCTCATTAACAGCTCTCAATGAAGCAGGGCAGTGCATGGACTGACTTCCTCTGCTTTAATGCCCACAGTATTGATTTTGCTGGTGAGCTCCATGGCCTATTGCTGGGAAGCTGACTGCATACAATAGCCAGTGTGTATATGCACGAGAAGCAGTGTATGTTTGTACGTACAAGTGTGAGAGTATCTGCAAGAGTGCACTGGCGACTGGCGGACGGAGAGCTTGGTGGTTTTGTGCTGCAGATGGGGGGGGGGGGGTGCAGACAGAGTGGAACCGAGCCGATGCCTTTTTAATGGCTCTGCTGCTCTCTGGAAACTGATGTATGAGCATCCACACTGTGAAACTCAAACCTCCAGCTGGTTCATTTCTGAATTCTAATCCACCCATCGCTACTCTGTTATATTTTATTGACCGGATGGCTATACCTGTAAAAACCTCTAGGGCAAATGGAATGATGGTCAGAGTGGACCATCATTATGGCTTGGTGGAACATGTATCAATATTTCAATGTATTTTTTGCTGAATACAGAACATTGTCATCAATGTAATGGGCAGGTAGAGTATTAGGGCTGCGTTTAAGCTATTAGACCCATCCCTCCCTCTCGTTATTGTTGCCTCACCTCTGAGGGCCATCTTTCAGCAATGGAGAGGGCAGGAGAGAGAAAAGGTGCATTTTAATAAGTCTCATTGGGCAGCGGATGACGAGGGGCACCTGATGTGAATAAAGCCTCATCACCGCTGCCACTATAATGTATAGCACGCCTCTCCTCAGGGAGTGTGGTCTATCTCAAGGATGGACCTGGAGTCTATCAGAGCCAGGATTCTAGGCCGTCATTCCCCTAGCATGCCATGGCCCCAGATATGTTGAGCAGCTCGAGAAAGCTGCCACCCCTCATGCCCAGGATCCAGGAGGGGAGCGTGTTGACTGCCGGACCGCACCTAATTTACCTAGACCTTACTCTATGTTCACTACGTACCTTAACATAGGCACCAGATCCCTCTTTATATTGAAGACAATATTTTAAAATTGTATGTTGATTTTTTTTTTTTAAATGTCTCTCCAAGGACTGACGCCACACCCACTGTGTCTGTCTCTTGTTCACCAAGCCACAGTGGGTAATTTTCTTCTAAAACTTTGTCCTACAGGCTGGTTTTACTTCTGCACCGAAACTACGCCATAGGCTGCGCGTAGTGGCCAACTCTGTGGTTTGTGTTCATAGGTCTGCTGTGGTGTGTCTGCGTTGTTCTAAGTACACAGCCAAGTGCTAGAATTAATATATTGAGAGGAAATGCCATCATTTCTTAAATAACTATACATTTCATAAACAAAGGCAATGCAATTTGTGGATTCAGTTGTGTTTATTAAATGATTGTAGCATAAAAATTTGTTACGCTGCTACACAGATGATACACAGATCTTATACATGTTCCCTGCCATGCAGAGAGAAAATAAATCAGGGATTTAATTTATGCATGTTCTTGAGTCGCAAAAAAATAAAAAATATATATATATATACAGGCTTGGCCGGGAGGGATTTAACCTTGGGGCACCTCTTAGGAACCTGATAATCAAGTCGTGCTTACCCAAAGACTTGCCGTCTACTGCGTCGTGGTGGGACAGCCTCCCCTCCAACCTCTCCTGCAGAAATAATAGCACTGACCTGACTGCGCACCTCTGTGGGTCTTCAGCTCGAGAAGAATACCAATTCACTAACAAGCGCCACTTTAGGGCGTAAAGTTGCCTGGTAGAAGGGGCTTGGTTGATCGTGTCTACGACGGCAGGTGGTAGATCAGCTAGATCTTCCGCGTCCCGTCCAGGGGCCAGACGTGGATGTTCCAGAGGTCTGGGTTTGGATGCAAGAGCGTGCCCCGTCCCTGAGAAAGAAGGTCTTTCCTCAGGGGAATTTGCCAGGGAGGGGCTGTCGCGAGGAGTACGAGGTCCGAGAACCAAGCCCGGGTGGGCCAATAGGGAGCCACTAGAGTGACTTGTTCCTCATCCTCCCTGACCTCTAGCACCTGTGCAAGAATGCTCACTGGGGGAAATGCGTACTTGCGCAGCCCCGTGGGCCAGCGGTGTGCCTGTGCGTCTGCCCGAGGGGAGCCTCTGTTCGTGCATACCAGAGCGGGCAGTGGGAGGTCTCTTGGGAGGCGAACAGGTCTACCTGAGCCTTGCCGAACCGTTCCCAAATCAGCTGCACCGACTGGGTGTGAAGCCTCCACTCTCCACTGGGCAAGCGTTGTCGTGCTAGCGCGTCCACCATCACATTGAGGTTGCCAGGGACGTGAGTGGCGGGCGGTGACTTGAGTCACTGCTGGCTCCAAAGGAGGAGACGACGGGTGAGTTGTGACATGTGGCGGGAGCGTATGCCATCTTGGTGATTTATGTACGCTACCACGGTGGTGCTGTCTGATCTGATCAAGATGTGTTTGCCCTGAACCAGCGGGAGAAACCTCCGCAGGGCAAAGAATACAGTCCACAACTCTAGGCAGTTGATGTGCCAGCGCAGCGGGGCCCCTTTCCAACGGCCCAACCCAATTTTGAGGCGTCGGTCGTAACCAGGATGCGTTGGGACACCTGCTGCAAGGGGACTCCTGCCCGCAGAAAGCAGAGGTCTGTCCAGTGTTTGAATGTTTGGCAGCAGGCGGGGGTGACCATCACATGGTGCATGCTGTGGTGCCATGCTCATCTCGGGACTCGAGTCTGGAGCCAGTGCTGAAGCGGTCTCATATGAATCAACCCCAGTGGCGCGACCGCCGCAGAGGACAACATATTCCCCAGGAGCCTCTGGAAAAGTTTTAAAGGGACCGCCGTGCCTGGCCTGATGTTGGCGAGGCATTACAGCACTGACTGCGCACACTCGTTGGTGAGGCGCGCTGACATTGAGACTGAGTCTAACTCCATGCCAAGAAAAGAGATGCTCTGAACCGGGGTGAGCATGCTCTTTTCCCAGTTGACCTGAAGCCCTAAGCGGCTGAGGTGCCTGAGCACCTGGTCCCTGTGGGCACATAGTAACTCTCGGGTGTGGGCCAGGATGAGTCAGTCTGTGAGTATGCGGATGCCGGCTTCTCGGAGCGGGGCAAGGGCTGCCTCTGCAACCTTCATAAATATGCGAGGGGACAGGGACATGCCGAAGGGGAGGACCTTGTACTGATACGCCTGGCCGTCGAACGCGACCTGTAGAAAGGGTTGATGTCGAGGCAATATTGAGACGTGGAAGTACGCGTCCTTCATGTCTACCGCTGCGAACCAATCTAGATGCCGGATGCAAGTTCAGATGTGTTTTTGAAAGTTTGTGCAAAGCCCGGTTGAAAACTCGCAAGTCCAAGATCTGTTGTAAGCCGCCGCCTTTCTTGGGTACGATGAAGTAAGGGCTGTAGAAACCCTTCTTCATCTCAGTTGGATGGACAGGCTCTATCTATCGCGTCTTTGAGTAAGTGAGTAACGATTTCCGCGAGCAGGGATTTGACATGTTTGCCGTGTACTGCGGTAACTGGGGCGTTGCTGTGAGCGGCACGCAGACCCCAGGAACCAATCATCCAACCGCGACGGCTTTGGGGAGGATGGAGGGTTCCAGTCCATCCCCACGCTGGCGGCGGCCCGGGCAAGCATGTCGGACATCTGGGCGTCGGCCTCATCCTGGGCATGCTGGCCTGAAGGTGGCAGCCCAGATGAGTCACCCGCGTCAGATGCCGGACTGCTCTTTTGTTGCCTCGAGCCCGGACGAGAGTCAACGTTCGCGGGGGCATACCAGGCAAAACCGAGCCCGCTGCCATCCCAAGATCACCTCCATCGCCAGCTGCGTCATCCTCAATCCCCTGGGAAGAAGGAGCGACGTGGGGGGGGGGGTGGCTGGAGTGGTGTTCCTTCGGTTGAAGGAAAGCCGCGACCGCAACATTGCCATGGTCATGCTCTCGCAGTGAGAACATGAACCATCCACAAACGCTGCCTCAGTGTGATCGCAGCCCAGACACACGAGACAGCGCCTGCTGCCGTCTGAAGCAGAGAGCACTCTACCACATCCAGGAACTACACAAGGGCGGAAAGGCATCTTTATAAAGACGGGTCCTAAAAATGATTCAAATTTATGTATTTGGCAGATTCACATTTATCCAAAGCGACTTACAGTGCACTTATTACAGGGACAATCCCCCCGGAGCAACCTGGTGTTAAGTGTTTTGCTCAAGGACACAATGGTGGTGACTGTGGGGATCGAAGCAGCAACCTTCTGATTACCAGTTATGTGCTTTAGCCCACTACATCACCACTGTTCAACACCGGGGCATACATCATTAGTGTATTGCTCTTTTAGAGGAAAATTCTCTTTTAGATAAAATCACTCTTTTAACAAAACCCTCTTTTAGTTTTACGCTGTCGAAGTGCCCAGTGGCAAACTGCACTGCCGTGCAGAGAAGGAGAAAGCCGCTGAAGTGCGCCGTAGATCCAACAGCAGTATCGCTCAGAGGTAGAGGAACAGGTGTGTGACTTGCAGCTCACCGCATACACGACCATCGGCTCAGAAGAAAATTTCTGAATGAAACGGATGCATTTCCCCGCCTTTATACACGTATGTCCGGGGGCGGACATGCAAATTCTGTCTGTCAACTTCTCATTGGCCTTTTTTCATAGTTCAGAGGTATATTCGGCGCTCTAGAGAGACCCCTAGTGTCGCTTCTTCGACACAACATCGAAGTGAGCGACAGACGGGGAACCAAAGTACTTTGCCGTCCATTTCAAAAATCTATCAAACAACTCTGATCCGTATGTGTGTTCATACTTGCATGTGTGTTTGTTTTTTCTCATCCCCACAGGTCTCAACCTCAGTTTCATTAATAGCATGTACCACATGCTTCACTGGTTCTTCTTGCACTGTCCTTGGCTTTAATACAAACATGCACATATACACAACCACTTTCCACTTCGTCTTTTCCTTAGGTACTGTATATACTATTGCAACAGGCCTCTCTTTGACCTTGGCATTCACAGCCCACAATATGCCACACTGCAAGATGCTGGGAGAAGTAAAGCAAAATGGAAGAGCTAAGATTAGCCCTGTAGTTCTAATCCAGAACACGAAGACTAAAGTGGAAATCTAAGTAGGGAGCTCTCCATTTCTCATGTCAAGGGTATTTTAGTCTGAGGTAGGTGGTAGCTGGTAAAAAAATAATGAGCTCATCATTAGATACAGAAATCATGAGATGATCGACTCCAAAATAGACTGTTTGCCTCAGAAATCGTATTTTAATAAACAGCAATAGCCAATCAAGAGACCAATCAGGTCCCTTGACCTCCTGGACCCTGCACTGCACTGCTATTGGTTTGTTAGCGTGGTAAAGCCAACCAATAGAACTGCTTGGTGCTTTCTTTTTGAGCTGCTTACACAATCTAATAACACACTAAAGTGACTCTTCATGCCTATTTAACAAACAAAATTGACCTTTCGGGAGTTTAATATTTTCCACCAGACCTTTCTTGGCAATAGATGAAACATTTGTCAAGATGCTTTTGTTCATGAATACTTTTGTTTGTTTTGATAGCTTAAAAATGGTTTGTATTGATCTCCTTTCCTGAGGGTAAAATGAAAATTACTCTAAAATTGATTTTTTTAAAAGAAACCTGTACTTTAAAGACCTGCTTGACAGTGTTATTTACCCCTTACATTATCTTAATCTCTCCAAGTGTTACTTTAACACATCTCTGTAATTCTTTTGGTACAGTACTTTTGATTTCAATGCTCTAAAGGTAATTTAACTCTGCAAAACTCAAAATATTTCTTAAGCAAATGTTATTGACTTTCATCTTTCTTAGATGCTAGCAAATGTATTAACTTTTAGCCAATATCAGCATTCAAAATTTTGACTCATCTTGCACTACACAGATTTTTGTCCAATCAAATGTTCTCTGAAATGAGAATGTCCCTCCCCCTAATACCACCTGCAACTGACTAGCAAAATGGTTCATGGCTGTGATATAACCAAAGCCTATTGGCTATTTATTTTGTTATTGTTTTTTCTTTAAAGGATGGGAAGCAGATCAGCATAGGACAGAAACATCACTTCACAAGCAGTTCATTGCACTTTGCTAAAGTCCTGAGTATTCATCTTTCCCATATGTAAAGCAATGGCAGTACTGATATTCTGACTGAAATTCAAATCTAATCTCTTCCTCCAAGGCAGATTCCCTCTGGTTCTCCTTAAAAAGATAGTTCACACAAAAATACAAATTCTCTTATAATTTACTCACACTCATGCATCCCAGATGTGTATGACTTTCTTTCTTCTGCAGAACACAAACAAAGATTTTTTTAAAGCATAAATCAGCTCTCCAAATGATCCAGAATGCAGCAGCATGTCTGGTCTTCAATGAACCTAAGAGAGCACGTTACACCACTCTTTGTCTCTCTCCACTGGCTGCCGGTTCATGCACGTATTCAATTCAAGGCCCTGATGCTGGCATACAAAACAGTCACTGGGTCTGCTCCAGCATACCTAAAAACATTTATGCAGAGCTACGTTCCCACCAGAAGCCTAAGTCGGCTAAGGAACGTCGCCTTGTCATACCAAAACAAAGAGGCACCAAAACACTTTCCCGGACTTTCAGTTTCATCATACCACGGTGGTGGAATCCGGGAAGCTAACTCACTCTCTATCTTCAAAAAATGGCTAAAAACACATCTTTTCCAAAAGCACTTAACCTGTCACAAAAAAAAAATACATCTGCACTTAAATCTGTTTTGTATACTATTCTGATGATAGTGAAACTTTGTAGTATGGCACTTTTCGTACCACTGTTTCCTTAAGATGATTCGCTTATGTTTTCCTCTTTTTTAAGTCGCTTTGGATAAAAGCGTCTGCCAAGTGAATAAATGTAAATGTAGCTCTGTTGGTTCTCACAACGCAAGTGAATGGTGACCAGAACTTTGAAGGTCCAAAAGAAAGTACAAATGTAATCCATAAGACTCCAGTGGTTAAATCCATATTTTCTGAAGAGATATAATAGCTTTGGGTGAGAACCAAATCAATATTTATTAAGTACTTTTTTTAACTATCAATCTACACTTTCACTTCTACATTCTGGTGTGGAATTAACTTTCACATTCAGCCACCTAGTGGTTGGGGCTGGTCACAGGTGGAGATTGATAGTGAAAAAGGATTTAAATCTTGATCTGTTTCTCACCCACACCTATCATATTGCTTTAGAATATATGGATTTAACTACTGGAGTCATATGGATTATTTTAATGCCACCTTTATGTCATTTTTGGACCTTCTGAGTTCTGGTCACCATTCACTTCTATTGTATGGACCTACTGAGCTGACATAGTCTTAATTTGTGTTTTGAAGAAGAAAGAAAGTCATACACATCTGGTATGACATGAGGGTGAGTAAAAGATGATTGTTTTTTGGGTGAACTACCCCTTTAAGTTTTGGTACTGGTTCTTTGTACAGCTTTATTTTAACGAGCTCTGCAGCTTCTTTCTAATAATATACCCAACCATTAACTGCCCAGTTAAAATAAGCTGCTAATGTGCAAATTAAATCTTCATCTAAGACTCCCTCACTGAGTTTTGATTAAATACGAATCTCAAGCAGAAATGAAGAGTCTATTAAAAAAAATGTGAATGAATGACAGAAATTTATGGAGGAATAATAGACAAATATATTCCTTTATAGCTTTCATTCATTTCTTCAGGATGACTTAATCACATCTTCCAAACAGCACTCAGGAAGAGTCTCTTCAGGGATGGCCTTGGAAGGAAATTAAAAAATGAAATTAATCTGACCCTCTGGAGGAACCTTGAGGAGGTGGAGGAGGAGGAAGGCTTCCTTGAAGTAATGTAATATAATGATACCAATCTGCACCTTTACCACAGACACCACAGAGCGCGGTTCACATTCCCAGAGCAGGAAAACACACACACACACACACACACACACACACATAGCCTTATAATACAGATTTCTTCAACAGATGCTCTGACACTAGCACAACTGCACTGATGAAGACCCAAAGACTCAGCAAATATTCAAATTATACACCACTGATGTGTTCCACCTCACCTCACCACATACTTTATACTGAGTCTTTTTGTTTGTGGTACATTTTATATATGGCAGATATTACTTTTGCCATAGATATAGTGCGATAGTTCAAAATTATTTCTGATAGTCCAGTATTGCACACAAAGTAATATAAAATATTAGATATGATTAGGTTGTATCCTTATAACTACTATGATAAAGATATTATACTTTCATAATCCAGACTAAGTGTCAATACTAGATTCTATAAACAGAATCACAACAAACTAAATCAAATATGAGAATAAATCAAATATAAGAAATCTACAAAGAAAATGATCAGTAAATGATCCGTCTTTTGCTATAATAGTCAATAATAAACATAACAAACACAAAACATTCTCCTATTCCATCTTAATATGAGGATATAAATAAAAGTAAGCAATCTGTTGATTGATTTACCTAAAAGCTTAAACACTGTGGCTCTGCAGAGCTATAAAAACATAAACAATTATAGAAACTTTATGACTGTCCATTGGTGTAACATAGACTCATGCTGAGTGGGATCCATGTGCGGTTTATTAGACAGACAATCTCAGTAATACAGGCGTAGATTGAGAACCAGGCAAACAGTGATATCAATGATAAGGCAGAATCGTAGTCAGACAGGCAAAAGTTCAGGGCAGGCAGCAGACAGCAATGGTAAAGATCCAGGCATAAACAAAACAAAGACAGGCGGCAATCAGACGTAATCGGAGGTACAAGGCAGGGTCCAAAACACAGATGATCAATAATAATGCTCAGAAATGTAGCCGGGGGAAAAAAACTTGGCAATGAGTGAATTGACAAAAAGGGCTTAAATAGTGGAATGACAATTAGGAACAGCTGTGGCTGAATCAGACCAGGAATATGGGCATATGGGAAATGTAGTCTCAAGTCAATATTCGGGAGAGATAGATCTCCAGTGGCCGATTGAGGAGCCTTCACCGGCATTCGTGACAATTGGAAGACAGAGGGAGTGTTTGGGAAATCTGCTTGTAAACAGCCATTATTTTTGCAATTCTGTTTAGTGTCGCTAGAGGCCCAGAAATTACACACTTCACCTTTAAAGGTATGAATAGCTACAGTTAAAACTATTAAAGGAATAGTTCACCCAAATATGAAAAATCTCTCATTATTTACTCACCCTTATGCCATCTCAGATGTTTGTGTCTTTCTTTTGCAAAACACAAATGAAGATTTTTTGAAAGATTACTCAGCTCTTTTGTTCATACAAAGCAAGTGAATGAGTGCCAAAATCTTGAAGCTCCAAAACTCACACAAGTCAGCATAAAAATAGTTCATATGACGAGAGGTTAAATCAACGTCTTCAGAAGTGATTTGATAGGTGTGGGTGAGAAACAGATCAATATGTAAGTCCTTTTTTACTATAAGTTCTCCTCCAAACTCAGTCAATCTCCACTTTAACTTTCACTTTTGGGTGAATATGCCTCAAAGACTCCTCAAGACATTTAAATCACTGGAATTTTAAAGAGGGACAAAAGATTTGATATTGGTTCCTTTTGTTCTCTTCTTTTGCTTTGATAAATTAGCTTTTGAGGACTGCTATAAAGCTTGTTGTCCAATTTGTAGACTGCTGACCATTTAAAACCCATAACAACCTCTGAGATTTAACCCTTTGAAGATATGTGTATGCAATAAAAATTGCGTGAAATAAAATAGGATTGATATTTTGGGTAATTCACAAAGATATTGATACTGAAGATCAGAAAACAAACGAGAAAAAGAAAAATGGAAAATACATGTTAAACTTGGTTGTCTGTAATTCAGTCACTCTTTACTTTCTGCACTGCCTGATTCATTAACTAACCAAACATTGAGAGCATCTATTTATATCAAAACAGTGAAGATCATTTTATTTCCTTGAAGTGGAATATTTGATGTAGCCATGGATAAGGTTATAAAAGCAAAGTACAAACAAAAACGAGAAGTAATTATGACAGAATTATTAGAGCTCAGTACTTTTCATTACTTCTCAAGGCCAATAAACAATTGTATAACTGTTTTTTGAGCCATCTGTTGTGCTTGTTTGGTATCTATGGGTGGGAATAATTTTGTATTGATGAGTTCATTTTGATTTGATTGGTTCTGGTACTGCCACAGTTGGAAAAATATCAAGCCTGATCTCACTCAGGGAAGAAAAGAAAATGCCCTCCTCCTTGCGCATAGATACACAATAGATGGAACATATTATAGTATCTTTAGTCATGCCCGCATATATGAGGTCACTGTTGCCTTATGGGTGTACTCCTGCACAATACATACTTTCCATATCATGCAAAACAGACCAAAAGCTAATTGAGAAACAGAGAGTACAATACAAAATCAAGAAGGGTATCAGAGATCCTGGGGATTTAAAAGTGCTTATATTTGTTCGAGTTATGGTGCAAAAGTAAGCAGAAGCGCTCCTAACATACACATTGAGCTGTGCTACTCATGTGGGTGATGCAGGCTCGAGTCTGGCAGCAATGTAATGTTAATATAAAGTGGCAAATACTCACAAATAAGAGCAACATTTAAAGTGAAGAATTATTTGAACATTTGACTTCCTCTTAAAGAGATGAAAATAATTTTATAATTTACACAACTTTGTGTGTAAAAAATTTGAGTTTCTTGAAGAAAGTTTATAATAATAATATTATTGCTCAGAAAAAATATCAGACTGAAATGTGGAATAATGTAAAATTTTGCATTATGGTACAGCTGATTTAAAACCAACTGGAGTTTTGTTTTTACTTTGAATATGTTTGTCATGTTCTTAATAAAGAGAAAATTATAAAAGAGGAAGTCATTTTCATGTATAAACTGTTTTATTCACTGCCTGGATTATCCAAAATAGACATTACAATGTTTTTTTATATCAAAACCTATTTTTATTGATTTTCCAGATCAAAATTACTATATTGTGATATATAAAGTTGATCGAGATATAAAATTATTCATATCGTGATATGTTTTGTTCATTTCGCCCACCCCTATTCCAAACCCATATGAGTTTCTTTCCTCTGTGGAATACAATGTTGGGCAGAAAGACAACCTCATTCACTATTTACTTTCATTGTATGGAAAAAAGATGCAATGAAAGGGAAAGGTGACTAAAGCTGTCCAGCATATTGTGGTTAAAGAAAAATCGGCACACACTTGCCGATTTTTATGTGAGATCAGGCTAAGCTGTCAGGCTTTAAAATCGATTTTTTTTTATTCTACAGAAGAAAGTCTAATAGGTTTAGAAATGACTTGAGGGTGAGTAAATGATGACAGACTTTTAATTTATGGGTGAACTTTTCCTTTAATGTTGTTGGTATTAAAAACACATATCCTAAGTTGACTGGTTGTAAAGATAAGTAAAACTCTGCTCACAATAGAGTGCAACAGTGTCCGCCCCCCCCGACAAAAGAATTTGTCCCATTCATTTTTTCCATAGACAAATTGATTTTTAACAATAACTTATAAAATTTAAGGAAAGACCTACCATGAGCTCCGAGGTTGTTTATATATGCTATATGCTTCTGTTGTAGCCATCAATCTGCATTATTTCAACTTCATTGTTTAAAAATCGCATTTAATATTGGAATTCCTGGTGAACAACTACAGTACCCGTGGAACAGCAGTGAAAAATCCACCAATCATAGAACCGTGGCCAAGAAAGTCCACAAAATAAGACCAGAAGTGACCACCCACTTCACTGATGCACTCTGAATGACGCAATCTAATCAGTCTCCCTGCACATATATATTTGTGTATATCTGAATATTTTGCATTAAACATAAACTATATTGTTTCAATACTTATAATCAACAGCCTAAAATTAATAGTTTTATATACCATAGTTTAATATTTGAGTAGATCATTCCCTCGTGAAAGATGGTAAGTACACAGGCTTGTACCTTTGACTTTTTGTTAGATTTTAAAAAAAAAATGCCCTTAAAGAATTTTTACTTCCGGAACCCGACTGTTGCGCTAAATAGCAAGAAATAGCATGATGTGAAATCCAAATCAATCCAAATAATTTCCACCATGTGGACAATTACATTGGGTAGGAACAGTGAGTGACTGTTACTCTTTGGTTCACAATAAACTAATCAACCCAACACTAGCTAACTTATTAACTATTTAACCACTGATTAACTAACCAATAAACTACAAACCAACCATCCTACCAACCAACCAAACAACCAACCAACCAACTACTAACCAGCTAATCAATAAATCCACCACTAACACACAGCCAACTTATTAACTAGCTAACCAACATTAAAAACAAACCAACCAACCATAAACAAACCAACCAATCATCCAACTACCAACCGACCACTAACTAACTAACTAACTAACTAACTGATCAACTACCTAAGTAACTAGATAACCAATCACTAACAAACCAACCAACCAAATAACAACTAACGACTAACTAACCAACTAACCAACCAACAATCTTTTCTTTTGTGTTCTACAGAAAAAAAGAAAGTCATACAGGGTTGAAGAACACGAGGGTGGGCAAAAGAGGAAATTCTTTTTGGGTGAACTATCACTCTTAATCAGTTGGTATTAAAGTCACATATTTTAAGTTGATTGGTTTTATAGATAGATAAAGCTAAGCTCACAATAGCATGAAATAGCATGATGTGAAATCCAAATCAGTGATTTCCGCCCAGTGGACAGTTACACGGGGTAGGAAAGAACACTGAATAACTGTAAATGTCTGGCTCACTGTAACTGATAAAGCCTCCTTGGTCCAGCCATCCCTGTGGCATTCACGGTAGTCAGAATCTAATTATTTTCCCTGCATGGTCCAATGAGCCCTAAAGGTTAATTACTGTCCGTCTGCAAACTCAACTGCCAGCGCACAATATAAGCTGTGGATCGCTGCTAATGTCAGACTGCGTGTATCCAAGTGGCCTATGTCAGTTTACAGGTGTACTTGCAAGGAGTTCAGAAATTTCATCTAGAACTAATGGCCATTTAAAGCATGTTTGCTAGCAGTACCACAGAGAGAACTGAAGCTAAGAGGGTTTACGGTCATGGATGAAAAAGAAACTCCTTTTTTGTAGTTAGAATGCATAGGCCATTAAAGGAATGTTCCAGGTTCAATTCAAGTTAAACTCAGTTGTAGAAAGCTGTCAATCATTTCAGCTGACCCCAAAAATTTATTTCACAGTTATGCACATACAGTACAATGCAAAATATAGTCACAAGACTTGCTTACCAACCTTGTCTGTATTAAGTTTTATCCAATATTTCAACTTCTGTTATGACCATGTAAAGCCTGTAAAACTTTGCACAATACTCCAACCAGAAATAAATGTTATCCACAAATTTACCATCAACAGGAATTAATTTGGTAACACAATTACAGGTTCATTCTTCTAGAACAGTAGTCCCATTGCTGAATTCAGACAACTTCACAGTTCAAATAACACCTTTTTTTAAACTAATGAACATAAGAATTATTACAAAATACAGTAAGTGTTTTAACAAATACATTTGTTCAACATTCCTGTTTTTAAACCTTACATGGTAAGATCACCTCAAGTATGAAATATGCTGTCTTGGACAATGGTGGGCTTTGGAGTCAAAAAGGCTGACAAGCATTGCTTTAAACTATTCTGTGTTTAGCCAAGCCATCTTCCTTGTCTTTCCTCTGGCAACATATCTGAACGCTACTGCTAGCCTAATTTCAGTCTGTCAGGCACAGCGGCTCCTCTTTTGTGTGAAAATATGCTTATGATTGTACACTGGCATCAGTGGCCTCCCCCAATTATACTCTCCTACACTGTCTGTAAGTGATGAAGGATTAAAACTCCAGTTTGCAATGCTGTGCTGTCCGTTCTAATGCACGTCATCATGCGGGGACCACTTCATTTAGTCTGTGTTTCAGAAACATGGAAAACAGTAGTGGCAGCTGAGGCCTTTAACAACAATGCCCGTCTTTCTTTTTTAACTCTTAACTCTTTAACCTCTCTTTCAAGGAATGTTTAGCCAAATGTGCTAGGACATGTTATATGGTCAAAAATGGACTCTGGTCAACCAGAATTATTGACACCAGAATTATTTTGTTTGTGAACATCTTGGCTATGCTGATCCACTAAACAGACCAGCACCAAACCAGCACAAACTTGTCTGGACTAGTACGGTAATTCATGCTGTATGAGGATTAAGGTACTAGGTACTCACAATTATAGTAAAACCTGTGTGTAATCAGATTACAGCTACTTTTAATGGATTCCCTGATATCAAATCGATTACATAACCTATTAGTCTTGAGTTATTGCATCAAAACATCCAAAAGTAATCAGGTTATATTACCTAAAAAAGTGTAAACTAAAATATTATTTTTAAATCTAAGAAAACCTCTCTTAGGGAACAATCTGAGATTACCTCAAATGGAAAATCAATGTAGAAATAAAGCTACCACTGATGAAAAAAAAGCCAACATTTCTTTCAGGGGTAGAGGTACTGTAGGATGTGTTACGATTAGTCTCTAGTGATTATAATTAACATTAAATAATAATAAAAAAACAATAGAAGTAAATGTATTTATGTGACTTTACCTTGCGTGAGCAGCTGCAGGGTGCGAACTTCTTCTCTGACGCGCAGCTGGAGCACCTGCTGAAGTATATACTGTCTCTGACTCTCCTGCATGATGCCCATCCGCTCCAACTTCCTGTCTGTGAGCCTCATCAGAGCTCGACCTGCACACACACACACACACACACACACACACACACACACAAACACCAACATGAACACAGTTCAGGCTTAAAAAAAAACCACACACGACAAATTAGTTATAAATAATAAAACTGCATTCGTACATAAATCATTACTGTACTTGTCATTAATAAGAGGCTATTATCAATCCCCTTGTGTAAAAACAGATTGAGAATTGTTATATCCTAAATTTCGAGAACCTAATGAGAATATATCATAATTAGTGAAATTTTGTCCTCCAGCTAGAAATACTGTCAAGGTCAGATGAATTTCAGTGTCATTTTTAATCATCTCCTCACATATATTCTCCTAATTTATCCATTTACATGAGTCATAACAGGGACACTGCCTGTCAATGCCCCAGTTAACTGCCATTTGTGCATGCTTTAGTTAAAGCCACTGTAGCACCATACATGTTGCCTTTAATTACTGAGGCAGAAACGCTACAAATGCATTTACTATACACTGTGATGAAAATTATTAATCCAGTTGTTTTTTTTGTGTGAAAGAGACCAAACACGGTGCCATTATCTGCAGTGAGGACACAGTGTAGCACGATTTGCGGTGATTACACCGCATTATGAGAGCGACTTCTCCTCTCCTGTCATTCGCTCCCTCTCTTCCTTAATGGTTATGTCTTTAAAATACATTGTGTTTCCAGTGAAGGGGAAAGCTATACAGGGGCTGAAAAAATCCACTGAAAACCAGCAAAACAAAGAATTTAGATTACCCTAATCCACTTGAGAATTTTTTTATGGTAATGTAAAAAATGGAAATTAACAGGATGAAGAAAAACAATCAGGAGACATTTTAATGCTGCAATTTATTACTATTTTTAATTTTTTTGGAAAACTATGGGCAGCTGCTAAAAAAGCAATACAACACGGATAATGGGATAGATAAAAAGGTAATGTTTGTTAGAAAATAATAGGTAAAAATAACAAAGAGGTTTGTACTTAAACAGGAGGGGCCTGGGTAGCTCAGTGAGTATTGACGCAGACTACCAACCCTAGAGTCACGAACTCGAATCCAGGGTGTGCTGAGTGACTCCAGCCAGGTCTCCTAAGCAACCATATTGGTCCAGATGCTAGAGAGGGTAGAGTCACATGGGGTAACCTCCTCATGGCCACTATAACATACGGTTCACACTCTCTGTGGGGTGCGTGGATGCCGCAGAGAATAGCCTCTGCACGCTCTACGTCTCCACGGTAACATGCTCAACAAGCCACATGATAAGATGCACAGACTGACGGTCTCAGATGCAGAGGCAACTGAGATTCGTCCTCCAGTGATTGAGTCACTACGCCACCAAGAGGACTTAGAGTGCATTTGAAATTGGGCATTCCTAATTGGGGAGAAAAAACAAAGTTTAAAAAGTAGCCCCAAAAATAATGGTATACTTAAGCCAAATTTAAAATGTACTTTTATGTAAGTGCCATCTAAGTGGTATCTGCAAACAAAGATGCAAGATCTTTTCTCAGAACCAATTTGAATTTTCTAGGCTATTTTAGCAATTATTTTCAACCGAATATTATAATATTTATTATTATAATTTTTTGTGTATGATATATACTCTACTAATTAAATATACTAATAATACAGTATATTATTTAAAACTGAATATAAAGTGAAGCATGCAAATCCACACTAAAACAGGGGCATGACTCCAAAAATATAAAGAGCTAACAAAACACAAGGTTGGCAAACCGTTACTCCCCCATGAAAAATTTTTATATTAATTGTAATTGTCCTTACCAAAAGTAGCATTAGTGTGTTGACCTTGTTGTGTTTTGTTATTGGTACAATTTATAGACCTAACACATTTTTGCGAAATGTTTTGCTTGAAATATGTGCTTGTGCTATCTTTAAAATAAATCTAATTTTGTTTGATGTCCTTTTTGGGGCAACTGTACTGAAGATGCATACTCTGAAAACAAGTCTTATTTTTAATGTTTCGATATCAGTACTGAAAAACAAAACAAAACATATCTGCAGAGAAAGATTGAGGCACGTTGCATTTTTCTTTTTGTGGGACATGAGAGAGAAAACATATTTTACAGTACAACATAAAACAATAGACAAAGACAGCCAAACTCTTAACATGTCTGATCAACAAGAACAGTTTCATATTCTGATGCCATCTTTATATTTCTAAATAGAATATCTAGCCACTATGAGCACAGATGGGGCCTCTTTAGACACGGAACATTAGAGGCAGTAAATTGGAGTATGTGTGAGGCGTGTAGGTTGAGGTGATCGGGGTAAGGTATTTTAGTACACTGGTCGAGTGCCAGACTACCCCTTCATTTGGCAGCGTTTGGTTGAAACGGCTCAATGAGAAGAAGCATCACAGTGTGCGTTCCCTCTGAATCACCACCATGATAGACTGAAAAAATTAGTCAAAGCCTAGAGAGGAGAGAAGAGGAGACAAAACTAAAAAAAACAATACGAGAGGAGAGGAATAGGGAGAGAAGAGAGGAAAGAAAACTAAAAACAAAACATGAGAAAAGGAGAGGAGACAAAACTAAAAACAAAACGAGAGAAGATACTAAACTAAACGAAACAAAATGAGAGAAAAGAGCAGACAAAACTAAATTAGACGAAGACTCGTCGGCCGATGGGTTAAGGAGGAAGAACATCCAGGGTTCACAATTTTTGCAAACGCAACTGGGAAAGGAGCGCATGTCTTCACCTCAAGGGAGGGGAAAGCCACTATGCACACCTGGCCAGCTGACCCAAACTTACCTGTTTGTTTCACCTGATAACACATGGGACGATACTGGCTCAACTCTGAGGTTATAGGACCTCACAAAGGTGTTAGGTGTTACCCAGGCCACAGCTCTACAGATGTCTGCTAGAGAGGCGCCATGGGACAATGCCCAAGAAGCTGCTACGCCCCTAGTAGAATGGGCTCGCAGGCCAGCAGGGGGCGGCACATGCTGTAGTAATGGCATCCATGACCCAGTGAGCGATCCTCTGTTTGGAGACAGCACTTCCTTTCTGCTGTCCACCCAAGCAGACAAGAGCTACTCGGAGGTTCTAAAGCTCTGCGTGCGATCCAAGTAGATGTGAAGAGCACGTACCGGACACAGCAACGGCAAGGATAGGTTTTCCTCCTCCTGGGGCAGACCTTGCAGGTTCACAACTTGATCCCTAAAAGAGGTCATGGGAACCTTGGGCACATAGCCTGGTCAGGGTCTTAGGATGACGTGAGAGTAATCCGGACCGAACTCCAGGCATGGTTCACTGACAGAGAACACCTGCAGGTCCCCTATCCTCTTGATGGAGGTGAGCGCCGTCAGGAGGGCGGTCGTTAAGGAGAGTGCCTTTAACTCAGCTGACTCAAGAGGCTCGAAAGGAGATCCCCGAATGCCCCAAAGGACCACAGAGAGGTCCCATGAGGGAACAAGGTGCGGCCTGGGGGGGTTTAACCCCCTCGTGCCTCTCAGGAACCCGAGAATCAAGTCATGCTTCCCCAAATACTTACCTTCTACTGCATCATGATGTGCCAATATAGCGGCTTCACACATTCAAGGTGGAGGGGGACAGCTGTCACTCCAACCTCTCCTGCAGAAAGGAAAGCACTGATCCGACTGCACATTTCTGGGGGTTTTCGCATCGGGAAGAACACCACTTTGCGAACAGACGCCACTTCAGTTCAACATCACCTCATTAAGGGGGGCCTGGCCTGAGTGACTGTGTCTACCACCGTGGGTGGTAGGCCACTTAAGTCTTCTGCGTCCAATCCAAGGGCCAGACATGAAGATTCCAGCTGTTTGTTCGTGGGTGCCAGATGGTGCCCCGTCCCTTCTTCCTTCCTTCCTGAGTCTAACTCCATGCCGAGAAAAGAGATGCTCTGAACCGGGGCGAGCTTGCTCTTTTCCCAGTTGTCCTGAAGCCCTAGACGGCTGAGGCGCCTGAGCACCTGGTCCCTGTGGGCGCATAGTGACTCTCGGGAGTGAGCTAGAATGAGCCAGACGTCGAGGTAGTTGAGTATGCGGATGCCCACTTCCCAGCATTTTCGCCGTGCATCAAAGCGGAATGAATACCGCTGAGAGGAGAATTGAATCCCATTGGAATTGAATCGTGTAGCCGATTCAGATGGTCAAGGTCAACCAGCGCGACGGGTTGGACAGTGAAACCATGTGTCCAAGGTCTGTGCGAGGGGCACTAAGGGGACAATCATTTTGACATACCTGGTGGGGCTTCACAGCGGGGGGCCGCAGGTAATAATATGTCGGGATACAAAAGCTCATCCCGAGGCTTGGGTGCTAAGAAAAGACTCAATGCACTTACCTTGCTCCGCGCACCCCGCAAGGGGCGGGAAATAGACTGTGGAGGAGGTCCTTTGAAGACTTCCTCGGAACTTGTCAGTGCCGGCCCACCGGGGTTGGGCAGTCGCGGGTCTGGAGGTTAAGTATCTGCATCCCGGGAACCGGGACTGTGGTTTTTTAGTGCCGGGGTGCCGTGAGAATGGTGCGCACCGGCTAGATGACCCAGGAAGTGAGGAAATTGCTCTTTTATTAACAATGCAGGTACAGTAGCCCGAAGGATGTGCGGCAATGGAACATGGAACAAACAAGGATTTTCCTCCCGGACCTCCACCAGGGGACAGAGTGGTCTTGGTACCAGCTCCGGAGCGAACGTCTGACTCCCTGGGTCTTCCGTCTCAGGAGTGATTAGGAGCTTTCTGGTTCCAAGAGGAAGTCCTGGAGATGGGGGCGTGCACCACCTGCGAGGTGCTCAACGCTGGGACTGAGAGATGGGCCCAGGTTGATTCAGAGCTGCCTGATGCTTGGGAGAAGCTGCAGGGGGACGCCCTCGGCGGATAGACAGAGTCGCTCGGCTCTGAAGAAAAAATCTGACTGACAGACACACATCCGCTTCTGGGGGTGGGACATCCAAATTCTATCTGCCAATTTCTCATTTGCCTTTTCTCAAATCCAGAGGTACGCGAGGCTCTCAAGAAAGACCCCTTGTGTCACTACATTTGACACAACATCGAGTGAGTGACAGAAGGGGAACTAAGCAAATCTAAATGACAGGAGATGAGAGAAATGGGGACAGAATTAAGAGAGGAAACAAAACTAAACAAAATGAAACAAGAGAAGAGAAGACAAAACAACACAAAATGAGAGGAATGTGGAGTGATAAAAGAGGAGAAGAGGTTAATAGATGAGAAAAGAGTTCCAAATAGGAGTGTATACAAAGGAAATTGGAAAGGTGCCATTTTACATAAATAACTCTCCCAACAGAAAGATTTGACATGTTTCTTAGATGTTACTTAGCTAGAACAGCATGTCACTTAGAGACAGCAGTCTCAGCAAGATTAGGATGTAAAATAATTTTGTCTGCTCTCGCAGGTCAAATTTCGCAAAATCTTACTTTCATTTGTGTAAGGGGTGGAGAACAAAAACATCTATCTATCCATTTGTCTGTCAGTCGGCCTGTCTGTCCATCTATCTATCTTTCAGGAAAATTAACATATAGGCCTACTTTAGTTGTCTATTAAGTTGGGATCTGAGAAAGTATTTTAAAACCAAAAATGTACACACTTCAGCTTTAAATGTGGCTTTTTTTAGGGGCCACTGTATGTTGAAGATACATTTTCTAAAATCTAGTCTTAATCTCTTGTGCAATTTTACTTCTTTATCTTGTTTTAAGGATGTAGACACTTTTGCTGAAAAACAGCAACAAAAACATGGATGTACAGTTGAAGTCAGAAACTTGCATACACCTCTGCCAAATGCATTTAATCTCAGTTTTTCACAATTCCTGACATTTAATCAGAGAAAACATTCACTATCTTAGGTCAGTTAGGATCACTACTTTATTTTAAGTATGTGAAATATCAGAATAATAGTTTCAGCTTTTATTTCTTTCATCACATTCCCAGTGGGTCAGAAGTTTACATACAGAACGGGTGTAACCGAGGCAGGTTTGTAGGCCATCTTGCTCACACATGCTTTTTCAGTTCTGCCCACAAATTTTCTATCCGACTGAGGTCAAGGCTTTGTGATGGCCACTCCAATACCTCGACTTTGTTGTCCTTAAGCCATTTTGCCACAACTTTGGAGGTATGATTAGGTCATTGTCCATTTTGAAGACCTATTTGCGACCGAGCTTTAACTTCCTGGCTGATGTCTTGAGATGTTGCTTCAATATATCTACATAATTTCTCTTCCTCATTATGCCATCTATTTGGGATGGTGTTCTTTTGCTTGCAAGCCTCCCTCTTTTTCCCAAATATAACAATGGTCATTATGGCCAAATAGTTCAGTTTTTGTATCAGTAGACTAGAGGACAAGTCTCCAAAAAGTTTTTTGTCCCCATGTGCACTGGCAAACTGTTGTATGTCTTTTTGGGCAGTTTAGGAGCAGTGGCTTCTGAGCAGCCTTTTAGGTTATGTCGATACAGGACTCTTTTCGCTGTGGATATAGATACTTTTCACACCAAACTACGTTCATTCCTGTATGATTTGTGTACTATTGTATGTACAGATGAACGTGGTACCTTCAGGAATTTGGAAATTGCTCCTAAGGATTAACCAGACTTGAGGAGGACCACAATCTTTGTGGTCTTGACTGATTTCTTTTGATTTTCCCATGATGTCAAGCAAAGAGGCACTGAGTTTGAGCTGCTTAAAGGCACAGTTAACTTAGTGTATGTAAACTTCTGACACGCTGGAATTGTGATATAGTCAATAAAAAGTGAAACAATCTGTTTGTAAACAAATGTTAGAAAAATTGATTGTGTCATGCACAAACTGTACGTGGCTTTTTTTTTTCTTTGTAAGGCATAAGAAAGAAAATTATTTCATTCTGTAGTACAACATAAAGCAAAAAAATATATATAATATATATATATATTTTCATTAGATTAGATTTATGCACATACACAAGTCCAGATGAGCGTTTTGTTACAAATGAAAGCTGAATTCCCCATATGTGAGACATCACGGCAGATAAATCTCCTTTTCTTTTGTTTGCTCTCTATCTGTAGATGCTCAACTGGTGAACTTCAGTCCTGATGAATGGACCCAGCTTAAAGCTGTCTCACGCTCCACTCCAGTCCTGTCAACTCTGGAGACCTGTCCCTTTTACATGTGAACCAAAAGCCCAGCTAATTACGTATTCAACAACCAAGGGAATAACAGACAGAGGGTGAGAGGGAAGAGGCAGGATGGATGAGACAGTAAGAGAGAGAGAGAGAGTGGAAGGGGGCTCTGGGGCCTTTAAAGATTGAAATTAACCTCACAAAACCTCTCTGACAAAACTCTCATGGTGAAAAAGCAGGACTGCACTTGAGAAACTGGTGAAGGAAAGTCCTCAGGTAATACAGTAGCATATTTCAAATAGTTTAAATGCAGCTGCATTCATGAGTCCCGAGGAGACCTTTCATTCATTCACACTCTCTCTCTCTCTCTCTCTCTACACACACACACACAAACTAGTAGCCTCTCAGTCTAATACATAGCCAGAGAAAGATCTGCTAATACATCCCTCCTGGTTCTACATAAAGTACCATACAACAGATGCAGATTATGTAGTAAAATGACCTCTTTTAGATAGCTGAAGACTGAATTGTAGATTTAAAAACATTGCAGTTAGACATTGATATTATTCATTATACTACTGACATTAACTCATGTTAGAAGACAAATTGTGTTGAAAAAATATTAGTATAATATGTAGAAATTAACATTAACCAACTGTCAGGTGTTGTTCATTGTTCGTTTTTCATGTTAACTAATGTGTTTAAAGGGCACCTATTATGGAATTTTGAAAATTACCTTTCATGTAGTGTGTAACATAGATTTAAGTGAACAAAAACATCCTGCAAAGATTATATATGAAAGTTCACCGTAAAAAAAAGTTATTGTCTCTCAAAAGTAGGAGTCAATTTAATGAATCGTTTTTCCAATGAGTCATTTTCCTTTTCGTTGTGACGTCAAGACGAAAAATTATCAAATTGGCCGCACCCATTGCGTGCGCAGACACCAGGGAAAACTTGAAAACATCATGTCGACAACAAGACGCTGTGTTCTGAAGTGCATATCAAAAGCGACCTTTTTTTCACTGCCCAGGGACGAGCATGTGAAGAATCAGTGGCTAGAGTTTATATTTACAACTATACCACACAAGTATAGCCCGAACCTTGTGCTGTGTTCGCGTCATTTTAATGACGATTGCTTTATGAACATGAATGCTTTCAAGTGTGGATTCGCAAGCTGGTTGATACTGAAGGAAGGTTCAGTACCAAGTTTAATTGGATCAGCTTCCTCCTCCGAATCACAACCTGTAAGTATTATTAATAATTGTTGCTTTTATGTGTTTTTTAGCATGCTTAATAAGTATTTGTGTGTGTTGTGTAAGTTACGCTCAGCGCAGCTTCTAGGACTCCAATGTTTTTGAAATATGTGAAATGTTTGTCGATGTTATTGGAGTTGTCATAAAGAATAGAGCAATAACTTGTAGCAATGCAGTGCTTTACCAATATGTTTATGGGTTGGGCTAACGCAAACAATAACTGATTGGGTGTTTACCACCGAACTTTGGGCTATGATCGCTAACATAAATCAACTCAAATTCCTTCTCTGATTTAGATTTTTTTACTACAAAAGCGGTGATGGGCGTTCCGTTTCCGACAATCTCTGCACAGAGTATACCAATCACAACTGACTGGGTCATCTGACCAATCACCGCAGATTAGCGTCACGCAAAGGAGGGGTTTCGGAAAAATGAGTCGTTGAACGAATCATTTGGGAGTCGGTGAGCAAATCAGGTAAACATAAATGCATATTATAAGACAACAAATGTGTTTTTTGTCATTGCATGCATGTAAAACTGTTGTTGGGGACTCCCAAAACAATATTAGGAACATTTTAAATGCCATAATAGGTGCCCTTTAACTAATGTTAACATATACAACCTTATTGTACACTATATATGTATATTAGCATATGAAAGAAATTGGTACTTTTATTCACCAAAGTGGCATTCAACTGATCACAATGTATAGTCAAGACATTAATAACATAAAAAATTACTATTACAATTTGAAAAAAAAAAAAAAAAAAACTACTTAAACTACTTCAAAGTATTCTCAACCAAAAAATCCTCCATTTGCAGCAATGACAGCTTTGCAGATCCATGGCATTCTAGCTGTCAGTGTGGCAGGGCAGAGGGCGGGGCCGGGCCATGATTCTGCACACCCGGCCCCTAATCAGGCTGATGAAGCCCAAGAGGGATAAAGGCGACAGGAGACAGCGGTTCATGAGAGAGAGAGTTACGAGCAGCTGCCCGGCATGTGTTTGTCTTTTTTTTGCGCACACGCTCTTTCTCTCTGTATGGGGTGCTTTCTAGCCACTCTCTCCGATACTCTGGCATGCTCTTTAGGATTCCCTCTGCCATCACTATAATGAGAGACCGATGTTAGAGATAATTATGGGCCAGTTGACGAGCCTTACTGCTCTCCCACTCCCGCAGACATGACCATGCCCCCCATGCCACAGTCAGTTTGTCCAGATACTCAGGTGACGTTTCACCCCATGCTTCCTGTAGAACTTGCCATAGATGTGGCTGTTTGTTGGGCAATTCTCACGCACCTTACAGTACCACAAATGTTCAGTGGGGTTAAGAACCATAACATGCTTTCCAATTATCTGTTGTTCAGTGTCTGTGTTCCTTTGCCTTTTGTTTTTGTTTTCAGTTTCAAAGGTGACATTTTCTTTGCAATTCTTCCTATAAAACGTATCGGTTACCTAACGTAACCTCGGTTCTCTCTAGATGAGGGAACGAGTATTGCGTAAGCTAGCTTACGCTACGGGGAAGATTCATCTTTTCTGAGATATTGAAGCCAAAAAATTATCCTTAATTTTGTATCCATTGTCAACGCAGTGCGGCAGCTGCAGACCTTGAGCGGGCTAGCTAGCGAGCTCATTGGTTGCTCTGCGGCAACTGCTGCAGCCTATAGACGAGCTTGGGTGAACTCGCATCCAATGAGAGGCGTCCGCGCTCACTGCATCAAAGCCCGCCAAAAAGGGTGTGACTAGAGTGCATATAAGCGTAGTTCGTAGGCTGGAACCCTGGTTTTCATTGACTGAAGCGAAAAGTCAGCTCGTGGCGCTGAGCACGACCGGCTACGCAATACTCGTTCCCTCATCTAGAGAGAACCGAGGTTACGTTAGGTAACCGATACGTTCTCTTCACGAGAGGTTCTCTCGTATTGCGTAAGCTAGCTTACGCTACGGGAACCCATTGTCAACGCCGTGCGCGCCAAGCATCCACTGTCTGAGCCCCAGGGAATTAAGGGGGAACCCGGGGGAGCCCTTATGAGTGGGGAAATAAGATTTGGCCAGCAAGAATGCGGGTCAGTGTTTGTGTAATATATAAGCACATAGTGGGAAGGGAACGACATGGAATGTGTCCCATCAGTGCAGCTCACCAGGGGAGCTGTAGCGTATTAAACCGCTAGTAGTTTTGCCTGCAGAGCGGGCACTTCCATATTGTAAAATCTGACAAATGTGGAGGAGGAAGTCCATCCCGCTGCCACACATATGTCGTGAATGGGAATCCCGCTGGACCATGCCCACGAGGATGCCATGCCTCTAGTGGAGTGAGTCCTAATGCCCAACGGGCATGGCAGGTCTTTTGACGCGTATGCAGCAGCAATAGCGTCCACTATCCATCTAGATAGTGTCTGTTTCGAGGCGGCGAGACCTTTGGTGCGCCCTCCGATCGAAACGAAAAGCTGCTCAGAGCGTCTGAAAGCGGCGGAGCGCGCGGTATACAATCTCAGTGCTCTGACTGGGCAAAGGAGATTGGCGTCGCGTTCACTATCGGATGCTGGTAGCGCCGATAGGGAAATGACCTGTGCTCTGAAAGGAGTACCGATCACCTTGGGAACATAGCCATGTCTAGGTTTTAAAATGACCTTGGAGTCACTTGGTCCAAACTCAAGACACGGCGCTGACAGACAGCGCGTGAAGGTCTCCACACGTTTGACTGATGACAGGGCAGTCAGAAAAGCGGTTTTGAGTGAAAGGTATTTCAAATCCACGGATTGAAGTGGTTCGAAAGGGGGCTTTCATAGTTTCGAGAACTATAGAAAGATCCCAGATAGGAACCGATGGGGGCGCGGGGTTCATCCTTCTAGCTCCCCTAAGGAAGCGGATGACCAGCTCGTTTTTACCCCATGACTGGCCGTGCAGGGGTTCAGCGAACGCCGCAACGGCCGCCACATACACTTTGAGCGTGGATGGGGATCTGCCCTTATCCAGCAGCTCTTGTAGAAATACTGAGCAGCGACGACACCCCACATGTCCAGCGGGTCCAGGTCTCTGTCGGTGCACCATTTTGAGAACACAGACCATTTTGACGCATAGAGTCTTCTTGTGGAAGGGGCTGTAGCGTGTATAATGGTATTTATTACTCCTTCTGGCAGAGCGACGGGTAGTCGTTGATCACCCACGCATGCAGCGCCCAGCGCTCTGGGTGGGGATGCCAGATTGTGCCGCGAGCTTGAGAGAGGAGATCTGCTCTCACTGGGATGGGCCACGGCGCAGTCAGTGACAGCTGCGTAAGCTCCGGGAACCATGTCTGATTCTCCCAACGCGGGGCTATGAGGAGCACCGAGTGACGCGTTTCCCTGATCCTCTGCATTACCTGTGGCAATAGCGAGACGGGGGGGAGGCGTAAAGCGGGCACCTGGGCCAGTCCTGGGCCAGCGCGTCCTCGCATTTCGAGAAAAATATCGGGCAGTGAGAGTTCTCTTCTGACGCAAAGAGGTCTATCTCTGCTCTGCCGAATAGGTGCCATAACGTCTGGACTGTTTGAGCGTGCAGGGACCATTCCCCTGGGGGAATATTGTCTCTGGACAGTCTGTCCGGGCCGTCGTTCAGGTGGCCTGGCACGTGCGTCGCCCTCAGCGAGCGCAGGTGGCACTGGGACCAACTCAGTATGCGTTCCGTCAGATGGAAAAGGTTCCTGGATCTGACACCACCCTGACGGTTTAGGTAGGATACCACAGATCTGTTGTCCGAACGGACCAGGATGTGGTGACCCTGAATGACCGGGAGAAAGCGTACGCGCTCGTGCTCGACCGCTATCATTTCCAGACAATTTATGTGAAGGAGCTTTTCCTGAACTGACCATAGGCCGAAAACCGGAGAGCCCTCGCAGACCGCGCCCCAACCCGTGTTGGACGCGTCTGTCCAGATGACTTTTCGGCGAGATACAGCTCCCATTGTCACTCCTCGCTGATACCACTCAGCCACTGTCCAAGGCTGCAGAGCTGAAATACAGGTCTGAGTCACCTTGATGGGCTGGCGGCCTGTGGCCCAAGCCCGGCGAGATGCTGTGGTGCTTAGCCAATGCTGAAGCGAGCGATGTGCAGTAAACCCAGCTGAAGTACTGCTGCGGCTGAGGCCATGTAACCTAGCACTCTCTGGAATTTCTTCAGAGGTGTGAGGCTGTTCATCTGAAAAGATGCGGCTAGTCAGCTGAACACGGCGCGCTGTGTAGATAAGCTGAGCCGTCATTGCCACGGAGTCTAGTTCTATCCCAAGGAAGGAAATTGTCTGACTGGGCTGTAGTGAGCTCTTGGTCCAATTGACTGCAAGACCCAAACTGTTCAGATGGCTGAGGAGAACTGCTCTGTGAGACAGAAGCTCCATATGTGACTGAGCCATAATCAGCCAGTCGTCCAAATAGTTCAGAATTCGCAAACCCTGACTCCGCAGGGAGTGCGGCGCCGCATCCATGCACTTCGTGAAAGTACGGGGTGCTAAGGACAGGCCGAACGGAAGGACGGTGTATTGATAAACCTGGCCGTCGGCGAATCTCGAGAATGGCCTGTGACGGGGATTTATCTGAATCTGAAAGTATGCATCTTTCAGATCGAGAGAAATAAACCAGTCCACCTGGCGCACATGCGTGAGGAGTTTCCTGATTGTAAGCATTTTGAACGGTCTTTTTGCAAGCACCTTGTTCAAAACCCTGAGATCTAATATGGGTCTGAGGCCGCCGTCTTTCTTGGGAACAAGAAAATAACGGCTGTAAAGCCCGACTTCAGCTCAGAGAGGGTGGCACTTTCTCTATGGCCCTTTTGCACAGAAGGCTTGCTATTTCTGAACGAAGCATGCACGCTGCTTCCGTGTTCACAGTGGTTTCGAGCCAGCTCTGAAGCGAGGAGGGCGGCGATCGAACTGTAGCAAATAGCCCTGTTGTATTGTGCTTAACACCCACTTGGATATCCCTGGAATAGCTTCCCACGCTTTGAAGCGTAACGCTAGAGGGTGAATGGCCAATTCGCTCTGATTGCCGCACACAGAGCTGAACAAAATGTGTGAGCACGTTTAGTGTGTTTATGCATGATTGCTCGCAGACAGCATGAACAGGCTGTTTTGTGAGTGACTTCCGATTGGAATGAATGGGGAAGAGTCACATCTGTTACGTGATGCGTAAGCATAGTCATGGGCATGGGACTTACACACAGAGGAATGTTTGCTGGCCGTGTAACAGAGCGGGCAGAGAATGGGCGCCGCGACGTATTCGTGGGCGCATTTATTGACTCTAGCGCTCGAGCGGTTCAGTAACCGCTTTATGTGAGCGTGCTCTGGTGGGGACACGAGACATGCAGTGCTTGTGTGCAGAAGTGAACACTGGATTGTGGGCACGTTTTCTACACATAGGGCTGGTCGGTGTGACAGAGCGGCCAGAGAATGGGCACGCGCGCGCATTTGTGGGCGCCTTCATTGACTCTGGCGCTTCGAGCGGTTCAGTAACCGCTTTATGAGAGCGTGCTCTGATAGGGGCACGGGATGTGTTATGCTTGTGTGTAGGGGCGAACACAGGGTTGTGGGCACTTTTTCTACACATAAGACATGTTTGCTCTTTACAAGATTTATTTGGGACGCGTGAAAACGGCGTTTGAGTGCAGGCAAGCGGGCAGTGTCACCGGCTTGTTGGCTGCTAAATTCACCACTGCAGTAGCCTGAGAGAAGGGGACTGACAGGGGGCGAAGCTTTGACGGTGGTCCGGCCGCGGCGGGACTGAGCCGTCGTTTGTTCAACAAAGCTAGGAGGACTTTGGTTGTTCAGGTTTCAGCGCAATCTTAGGCCGAGGCCCGCGGGGGGGCGGTGGTCTACGGCGGCTGTCTGAGCGTGATCTGGGGCGGCCGCCCTGTCGGTGCTGGGAAGTCTGGCTTTGTTGAGCTGGGCGCTATGAAGATGCTCGTGCAGGAGGCTGGTTACGTGGGCGGCCTGCAGAGGAGCTAGCGCGGTGAGGCAGGAAGAGATTCATGGCTTGGGTGGCTTTCTGGACTTCAAAAGCGGTCAACAATGCCACTTACCGCGGAACCGAAGAGACCGGACGGAGAGAGCGGCGTTGAGGAACGTGGACGCTCAGTTTCTCCCATGTCGGCTAGCGTTAGCCACAGGTGTCTCTTGGTTACAGTCAGCGAGGCCATGCACTTCCCTATAGCTTGGGCTGCAGTTTTGGTGGCCTGAAGGCGAGGTCCGTCAGCTCCTTAGATCTGTAACAGCCTCTGGGTGCCTGCCTCTCTCATCCCACTCCGAAGAAGGTCCGCTTGGAAGATCTGCAAGGCGGCCATGGAATGCAGAGCAGATGCGGCTTGGCCGGCGGCGGAATAGGCGCGGCCAACACAGGCGGAAGTAGTTCTGCAGGCCTTAGGCGGGAGCACTGGTTTAGACCGCCATCTCGCGGAGGGCGGGCAAAGGTGTGCTGCTACCGAATCCTCGACCGGGGGATGGAACAGTAGCCCTTCTGGCGGCGCCGTCCACTGAAGCGAGGCGGTGGAGGCGTGGGATCGAGTCCTGGCGAGAGAGGCGTTCCATGATTTAGAGAGCTTCGGCGTGGAGTTCCGGCAGGAAGGGAGCGGCCGGACGCGGGCACCAGCGGTGACGGCTTTGAAGAAAACAGCCGTCAAGTCTGTTGGGAGCCTGCTCATGGGGCGGTGACCACTTTCGAGCCCGAGGCGGTCGGCGGCCTGTGTGAGGAGGCGTATCAGTTCCCCGCCGACTCGGGCGGGTCCTGCTGGATTCCTGGGCGTTGAGGAGGCTTGTGACCACTCCTCGCTGTCGAAGCCATGATGGAACAGCAGCTTTTGTCCTCCGCCTCGCTCTCGAGGTGGCAGCATTGCGGCGCTCGGCGCCAACTGCGGCGTCCGGGGCGGGGAGGGTGAACGCGATGCTTCGAGGGAGGGGCTCGGCGAGACAGTCGCTTCTAAAACCGGTTCCGGCAGCCTTTGGGAGCGGCGCTTCTTCGGTGCTGGCGAAACAGAAGGCGGCGGCAGCTCGGTTTTGCATACTCGAGTCGAGCCCGCAGGGTCGACATCGAAGCTCCTCGCAGAGGTCGCATCCGCCGTCAGCGGGCGAGCTCTGCATGCCCCAGTCCCAGGCAGACAGCGCAGATGATGTGTTGGTCTCCGGCGCTGAGAGGAGCGCGCATGAGCCGCAGGAAGTGCGAGGCATCTTTAAAAAGACGCTCGATACTCTTTTGTGAAGTTCGCTGAGGAACTTAGCTTGCTCTAAAAAAGGATACGTCGCCAGATGGCGTAGCTCGCAGGATGGCTGAAGGTGGCGAAGACGGCCGGCTTCTTTGAGCGCTGTCCACGCTTGCTAGATGCCCCTCGAACGGCGACGTGGCTTCCAGTTCAGAGATGCGAAGAGCTTCGCTGAAGAGATGAAAATCAGGGTTCCAGCCTACGAACTACGCTTATATGCACTCTAGTCACGCCCTTTTTGGCGGGCTTTGATGCAGTGAGCGCGCGGACGCCTCTCATTGGATGCGAGTTCGCCCAAGCTCGTCTATAGCAGCAGTTGCCGCAGAGCAACCAATGAGCTCGCTAGCTAGCCCGCTCAAGGTCTGCAGCTGCCGCACTGCGTTGACAATGGATACAAAATTAAGGATAATTTTTTGGCTTCAATATCTCAGAAAAGATGAATCTTTCCCGTAGCGTAAGCTAGCTTACGCAATACGAGAGAACCTCTCGTAAGAGAACCATGAAACTGGTGATGAGCAGGTAGAATTCAACGAAGCTGTAAGCTGAGGATATATGAGGTGTCTATTTCTCAAACTAGAGACTCTGATGTACTTATCCTCTTGTTTAGTTGTACATCTGGCCTTCCACATCTCTTTCTGTCCTTGTTAGATCCAGTTGTCCTTTATCTTTGAAGACTGTAGTGTACACCTTTACATGAATCTTCAGTATTTTTTTGGCAATTTTAAGCATTGTATAGCTTTCATTCCTCAAAACAATGATTGACTGACAAGTTTCCAGAGAAAGCGGTTTATTTTTTGCCATTTTTAACCTAATATTGACATTAAGACATGCCAGTCTATTGCATACTGTGGCAACTCAAAAACAAACACAAAGACAATGTTAAGCTTCATTTAACGAACCAAATAGCTTTCAACTGTGTTTGATATAATGGCAAGTGATTTTCTAGTACCAAATTAGCAATTTAGCATGATTACTCAAGGATAATGAGTGATGGCTTCTGGAAATGCGGCCTGTCTAGATTTTATCAAAAATGACTTTTTTCAAATAGTGATGGTGCTGTTTTTTATATCAGTAATGTCCTGACTATAAATTGTGATCAGCTGAATGCCACTTTGGTGAGTAAATGGATAAGAAAAATAATAGAAAAAGGAAAATAGAAAAATTGTCTTTAGAATCTAGTATATTGTTTTTTAACGTGACACATAGAAAAACACATATTGAGATCCCTGCATTTCGATTTGAACTCCATCCAGCTGTGTTTGAAGACCGAGAGACACATCTTGTGATTTTTTTCATTTTTTATTTTTAATAAATTTGTAAAGATTTCAAACAAACTTCTTTCATGTTGTCATTATGGGGTATTGTTTGTAGAATTTTAAAGAAAATAATGAATTTAATCCATTTTAGAATAAGACTGTAAGATAACAAAATGTGGAAAAAGTGAAGCGCTGTGAATACTTTCCAGATACACTTTATGTTGGGAATATTCCTCATGACGGTCCTGAGACATGATTAATGGCGTTTATTTTTTAACACATATTTTTTATATATATATAATCTTTTTGGAAAATGTTATTGTATTATATACTGTACATAATGTTTTCTTTTATCACAAGTAATAGCCTATTCTGTTATATTTCTAACAAAAATCACCATGACATTACACATATATTTATATTTATTTATTTTTTATTCTATTTTCAAACATGGTCTGTGATCACCCCATGTTTTTAACATGTGTCATAGTAAAACTGAAACTTCTTATATTACTTTCTCTTTATTTCTTGTAATATTTATATGTGATTTAACTGTAATGTGATTAAAGTCTGTCATTAATATTTATAAATAATAAGGAAGAACCATGGTACAATGATTGTGTCAAGATGGTACTATGGTTTTGAATGGTTATCATGGTAGCCTACTTGTAGAATTGTCCAAAATCTTGTCCAAAAAATAGAAATACAATGTTATTTTTCTGAAAGTGATAAGTCTAATGGCTTATTTGATTCAACAAAAAACAAATTGGATTTGCAGACAGCTCCTTCAGTTAATGGCAGTTTCTATAAAAGATGAATTGAATGTCTATCCCTGAAAGCGACGTGACCGCTCTCATTATAATGAATAAAGCTGTCTACACTACAGGTGCTCAATGTCGGGATGCAGCAATCGAGTATAATTCTTTTGATGAACTTTCATCATGTGGAGTGGACTTTTTAATGAAAGTTTTTATTTTGATATGACCCGTTACTCATTTGAGGTAACGGCACTTCGATGATCTGGGGCGAATTACAAATGGCATTTTTTGCTACCTTGAAGGGCACTGCTGCGGGAGGGGACGTCATTCGAAAACTCATTCAAAACAACAGTGAGAAAATCAATCTTTTCTCGAAGGGCCCTTCCACAAGACTGTTAGCGATGGGTACATTCATACAGTAATGCCATGTTTCCTTCAGAGAACCCACTTCAAGGGCTCTTCACCTTGGAGTGAGAATAGGGAATATGGAGAATGACTTGTGATTAGAATCTGCTGTAGCGAGTGCTCTTAAAGGCACCTCCACTTAATTTTCATTAACATGCCTGCGATTTACAAATAAATATCATAATAACACATTATTAATGTTATTTTAAGGTTATTAAAAAATTGTGATTTTGTTTTATTTAACTATTTTAATTTAAAAGTCAGAATTTATAAAATTTATGAAATTATAATATATATTATAATTTCATAAATTATATAAATTCTGACTTTTTTAAAGTGTGGCACAAGTGTCTAAATAAGCCTGAAGTGCAAGTATAAGGGTGCATTAGAGGACAAGTACTGTGGCAGCTTGTCTTCATGCTTCAGTATTCCTTAAGTTTTAAAACCTTCCCAGGACAACTTAATAAGTCCAAATCACTTGAAAGAGATTGAGCTGTTATCATTATTTGGACCGGCCTGTTGCAGAGTCCGTATTGATCACTAGATATCAGGACAATGGCATTAGGCATTTAATCAAAAGAGGGCAGATAGCAAGAGTTACAGAGATGAATAGAACATGAGGGGGAGAGAGTGATGCTATTTTTACAAAGAGAGTGCGATTTGCTCAGTGAAGTTCCTTTGTAGGGATGCAAGATTCAATATTAGCCTACCAATAGTGATACCTGTATTTTAAAAAATGATATAGTTTTCAAATAGTAAGAATGGTGATTTGAGGGTAGAGTGGTAACTATTTTAGTGAACTTTAACTCCACTAATAATAACATAAATCAATAAGCTGACCACTAAGGCATTGTTAAATCAAAACATACTATTTACTATTTTTACTATTGTGGCTTAGTTTCATTAAATGCTCTTTTTGGACAAAAAATAATTTCTTTTTGAGAAAGTTCTGAAAGTTACAGTTAAGAACATCAAGCTCTTATCTCAAAAGATCATGGAACATTTGACAATCAGATAGAAACTTTTATGAATGAGCACTAAAATTAGGGCTGCATGACCACTAGAAAAAAACAACAGTTTTATCAATTAATTACCTTGATATTGTAATTGCAATTAATTTAGATTCATAATTTACATTAGAAATATTTTGTGTGTGGGGGGGGGGCATATGAATGGCATATTGTTTATGTTGGTTACAAAAAAATGTGGCGGATACAATTTTACATTTAGGGAACAGATCTTTTCACAACTAGCTAATATTGGCATTGTAATTTAAAATAATTTTTATTTTTATTTGATTAATCGGGCAACCCTAAATATGATCATGCCCTCCTACATTTTGAAGGACACTTTTGAAATACTCTATGGCCTACTGCAATAAATCTATAGCATCTCTTTATACTCATATACTAAAATGTCAGTCGTGTGGTTATCAGCTATATGTAGCTTTATGAAGAGTGCTTAACGCCACAACCGTCGGAATGTGATTATTTCCTGTTTAATTGTTTTAACAGCTGTAAAACGCTTGTAGAGTGAGTGATCACACCAAAAATTATTAATTGTTAATTTGGCCATCATAGGCTTACACTGTAGGCTAACACCCCACCCCCCCTCCTCTAAATCCTTTCAAAACACAAAAAAATTGCAGCAGTTTCATTCAAGCAACATTATGTTCCTATCCTCCAACATTACCACAATTCAATGTGATCTTTCCTCTCCATCCTCCTCCCCAGAATACTGAAAAATTGATCTGATGGCTCTGAATTGCATCCCTGTAGGAACACTGCAATTTCACTCACTCATACCTCATCATCGCACTCTCAGAAATCACAGCTGCGCTACAGAGAGCTGAAACTGTGCTGTTCTGTGAAACCAATGTGCTGACACTCAAATACACACCACTGCTGCCTGGAAGCCCTCAAATTCTGATGTCTAGGGTTGCGTTATATTGGTATTCTTGGGATTCATAGCTAATTATTCTGGGGTGACTGGCATATTCACTACTTGGCTTTATTAGTATTAGTATTATTCTTAATATATTAGCAAAGCATTTATTCTATCTTTATCTTTTATCCATTGTTGGCTGTGCAGATATTCCAGTTGCCCTAAAAAATAATTGGACACATTCAAATGTCCTTGCATTATATCACAACATTTAAAATTTTAAAAGCACACTTTTCCAGCAAAACATTTCAGAATTTTTTTAAATTTTAATTATAATTTTTTCATACAGACTTCCAACTTCCACTTCAAACTTTAGAAAATGTCTAAATTCCTTTTTTTTTAATCGCAGATCCCCCTTATATTTGCAATGGCATTCATACTTCAATGTATTGTTGTGGGTAAGATTTGGACCTTGAGTCTGTAATAAAAGTTTTGATACATTTTTAAGTGTGGCTAAGTGCCTCTACATTTTGGGGACCATTGTAGATGGTCAAAATGATCAGTTGACGATGACCTACCAAAGACATTATAAATCAAATTTAGAATAGTTGTGGGTCAGTGTACCTTCAGGTAATTCATTTTCTCATTTTTGTCTTCAAAAATAAATAAAGAATAAACCGTTAATTTATCAAATTTCCGTTATCTTTATCACATTACAACAATTTATGTTGTATCTCCTTGTTTTTCAATTTAAAAAGAAATAGCAAAAAACAAGAAAACAAACTTTTCATTTGTGCATATAAACTGAGATTATAACTTGAATATTTGTTTTGAACATGTGGGCGGGCCTGACACTCCTGTTTCCACTGATTGGTCAATGCGCACCATCACCTGTTCTTCCTCATTCCTATTCATAGCCAATAAAGTTCACCACGTTCAAGTTTGCCGATTGCTTTTGCAGATATATTCTAATCATTTAAATGAAGAACATTAATATTTCTTTATAAAACTTCTGACTACTGCATGTTTATTGCTATCTCATCAAGCAATGGACACCTGGATATGACAACCGCGGGATGGGATGCAGTGCTTTTTTATTTTTAAAAGGAAAATTATGATTTGGGATGCTGTGCACATATCTAACTAGAAGTAAATATATGTTGTTATCTGCCATTATTGTTGCTGTAGTTATTATTAATAATTAAATTAAGCCAATAATTGGAGGGGAAACATATGGGGAAATATAAATGTTCATTGGATGTGAATAAGCCTCGCAGGGCAAGGGCAAAAAAGGACCATAGGAAGGACCTCGTATTGTTTGTGTATTATTATACATTTTATTCTCTCTTTTGATTTTTTTTTTATTCATAGTAATACCTTTAGCCTTCCAGTCTTTATTCAGAAAGTTCCAAGTCCATTGTCTAGGTATGAGTTGCGCACAGTTCTTCATTTACCACCTATCTGAGGCCCGCTCGCCGTTCCATTGAATTTATTGGAATAAATGGAACCAAACGTGCCCTGTTCCTGATTTAAATCTGATGACATGCAGTTGCATTTTGCTTGATTTATAAATATATATATATTATTAGACCTAATTATCAGAACCTGAAAATGGCCCCCTCATGCTGAAAGCATGAATCCCTAGTGTAATTAATTTAATGATCTTCTGAGTAATTGATCATTTGTTTTATTAATCTTTTTTTTTTATCAAAAGGGTAAATGTAATAGCCTACACCAAAAGTGTAGTGAAAGTGTAGCCTGTTAATCCAACCTGCTCTCAGAGAATCTGGGCCAAAAATCCAAGGCACTCACATGGGGTATAGGCCTAATATTAATGAGGCCGGATATTATAATAGGGTAATAATATTAAAAACCATAATAATATTGTGGCTAGAAGAGCCTTACTTAGGCTATGTACATCAATTATTTTACTTAATTCCCCTTAAGTTTTAAACACATTCGCTGTCCATACATTTTAAATTATTTTTTTTTTTAGTAATGGTTGAACGCATATAGTGAAGGTAACATCTTGTCAGTATGCAGATCATATAGTCCAGATGTTAAAGAGAGACAACTGCATAATAGATATGGGTTTCAATTTATTCAATCAGTTAATGGTTAGATGTTGAATCCTAAAAATAAAATTAAAACTATTTGTAGCCATTAAAAATGTAAGGTTAGTTCTGTTCTGTTTAACATAAAGTATACCACTGATATTTCACTTTTAAAAAGGTATACAGGTAGACATGTTGGGCAAAATAAAGTAATTTCTGACTGTTGCCATGGCAACGTGCACCGAAACCGCATACTGAGCACCGCATTGAATGTAAAATAAATACATTGATTCAGCGTTCGCCATGTCCCATCCCATATTCTGAATAAAAGGAATGAGGAAGGACAGATCGGTTTTACCAATCAGTAGAAATGGGCGTCACGTCCATCCACTTGTGCAGATCAAATAATAAGATTGTACACTTATTTTAAGCACTTGAATGAAAAAAAAAAAAAAAAACGAGCTGAATTGCTTTTTGCTAGTTCTTATATGAAAAGAAAAAATTAAAAATAATAGTGTTTTCTCAATTTTAATAATTTATTTAAAGATGAAAAACAAGTAAACAGTTGGTTATTCGATTTTGAAGACAAAAACGAGTAAACAACTTATCCGAAGGTACACGGACCATTGTGTTACGCAATAAATGTTTTGTGCATTTATTTATGTGTTAGTTTGAATGCAGATATTACTCTAAAGCATTCACGTGTTGAATCTTTTAAGATATATTGATATCTTTATGAGGGGCATATCAAATTAACATCTACATACACACATTTTCTATGTCCCAATTTACAGTATATAATTTGAACATGCTCAGTGTAAAAATTCACATACATGTATATCCAAGTTGATGTAATAAAGTCAACAGAAAGCTGGAATTGCACGATAAATTGCAAAAGTTTGCAAAAATGTAAGTACGCCAAGACCACAAGTATGCTGCTTGATGGGAGTCCCTTAACATTTGTTTGTAATACTGATATTAAAGTCTAATATCTAAACCCAGCATCTTACCACACCCAGTATTCTCTAGAAGGTTTTACAAGTAGTGAGCCAGAACTCTAGTACAGACATTGACTTTCCAGTGTGGAAACAGAAAAAGAGCGAGCAAACTAGGAATGTCCCAGCTGGCTTCATTTTTGCTGTATACATAGGATCTGTCAGACTTTTCTTTCTCTTCTGAAAACCAACATATTGTGGCCTGATGATGAAGAAACTGGAAGATTTAAACCTACACTATGATCGGATTATGCTGCCACCGGTCTAGAACAAGTTAACAACTCTTGTACAATGGGCAAAAATCTGAATTTAAGAAGTGTCTCCCATTCAACTAGACGTTGGAATTTGAATTAGACATGCCCCACAGGATGTGTAATTAGAATTTGAACTGAAATTAAATTTTTATAGAATTTGAATGGGAAATTAAGCATTCTTCAACACTCATTTATATAATGAAAGGGTAACACTGTACAGTAGATTTGATTTGTTAACATTAGTTAATTGTGAAAAACAATGAACAATATATATTTTTACAGCATTTATTTTTCTTAGTTTATTTTGGTTAATAAAAATACAATTGTTCAGTGTTAGTCCATGTTAGTTCATAGTGCATTAAGCAATGCTATCATAAACATCTTTTGATTTAAAAAATGCATTAGTAAATGTTGAAATTACATTTACATGTATGCATTTGGCAGATGCTTTAATCCAAATGGATTTACAGAGCACTTATTACAGGGACAATCCCCTTGGAGCAACCTGGAGTTAAGTGCCTTGCTCAAGGACAAAATGGTGGTGGCTGTGGGGATTGAACCAGCTACATTCTGATTACCAGTTATGTGCTTTAGCTCACTATGCCACCACCACTCCTAATTATCATTAGATTAACAAATTCTGTACAAGTATTCATTGTTAGTTCATGTTAACACATTTAAATGAAATGTTTAGGTCACTGTGTCAAGTTAAATATGGTTTAATACTCAATCTTTAAACACATCTTGAGATCCCTTGTTTCGCATGTTTATGTTGTGTGTTCGCTGAAGAGTTGTTAATGTTTTGTTCACTGTAATAAACTGCGCGTTGCCCACACAGCTGAAATTTCACTTACTGCCCTGTGGAGTAGGAAACTTTTTATGCATAAGTGGCTTCAGTCCTTGCTTGCATTCCAAAAGAAGGTCAAATCATTCTCCTTGGAGACTTCAATGCAAGAGTTGGAAGGGAGCACAACCTCTGGAAAGGAACCATTGGTAAGAACAGCATCGGGAATGTTAATTCCAATAGAACATCTTTTAACTAAATGTGTGGAACATTATCTCGTCATCACTAATACCTTGTTCCGACAGAAGACCAGATATAAAGATTCATGGCAACATCCTCTGTCAATGCATTGGCACCTGACTGACAACATAATTTTCAGATCCAAGGATCGAAAAGAAGTTCTCCATACAAGAGCTACCACTGGAAATGATGATTGCAGGACTGACCATGGACTTATTTATTCCAGCGTTAGGATCGAAATCCGACCACAAATCAAAATTAATAAGAAGATGATGACCAAAAAATTCAATGTGGAAGCCTTCAAAGACATTACAAAAAAGGCAGAATTCCAGCAATGCCTTTAACAACAACTGCCATACGAATATCCAGATGAAGTTGAAGAGCACTGGAACCTGTTGAAGAATGACAACACTTCAACATGCAAAGAGATCATCGGAATTCAAACCCAGAAACATCAGGACTGTTTTGATGAAAACTCGCCAGAACTTCAGATCTGATCCAAACTCTAACGAGAAGTGGAGCAGACACCAGAAATGCAAGGCTGTTCTAAGGTGGACAAACAAGGTTTGAGAAATTCAACATTTAGCAGACATGAATGATAGAATGCCACCAACGTCATCTAAGGACCAACGATGAACGGACAAGCACCTCTACAAAGCCGAGATGGAGGTACTCTCCTGAAATCCAAGAAAGAAATCAACCAATGATGGAAGGAACATTTTGAAGAACTCCTTAATTGTCATCCTGACGTTGATGAAAATATTGTTCTCCATGTTGGACTATGGAAGAAACCTTGAACAATACCCTGACTTTGATCGAAGTCTGAGATGGAATCAAGGGACATAAGAACAACAAAGCTGCCAGTATCGATTACATCCTTGCAGAAGTGTTCAAGGAAGGAGGTGCTTTGCTCCAATATCATCTGTATGATTTGATCATTAAAATATGGATCTCATTGTTGCAATCAATAAGAAGAAAGGGGAGTAATTATAGATCTGTTGCAGGCAACATCTTAGTAAAGGGAACAACAGAAACTCTGCTGGGAACAACAGAAACCACTCTACATTCATAAGCCTTACTAAGGCCTTCTCCTGTGACCTTCTCTGGAAAATCCTTGTAGCCTTTAGGTGTCCTAAGAACTTTATCACAATTCTGAAGCTTCTTCATGAGGATATGACTGCAACTGTCATGACAAGTGGAGGCCTTACAGACACTTTCGGCATCAACTCCGGAGTCAAACAATGCTTTTCACTATCGTCACCTCGGCCATGATGCACTTTGTCAAACCCAGACTTCCATCTGGCATCGAGTACAGAACAGAAGGCAAGCTGTTTAGACTCAGTCATCTTAACCCTCTGGGGTCGACGGACACGCCGGCATGTCCTGCTGGATTTTTTCATCATTACAGCGGAAACAACAGATAATTCTCCGTCATTTTGGGGCATACATATAAGTGTAAGACATCATTAGAGACTATAAAGGGTCTACTTTTATTTGTGTACACTCACAATAACAACAAAACCTTGTGCTTTTGTAAAATAAAGAAAATAAAAAGGGTGAGCTTTCAGCAGTCTCTGTTTTCGCAAGCATATTTCTGAAACACGTCACAAAAATGAACTGAAACTCTGCGAATACTTATCACACAAACATGAAACATTTGTCTAAAGAAAGCTTAAAATGTCTACTTTTAAATAAAACAATTCAAATTGAAAACAAATATTCTCCTGTAATGTAATCTGTATGAAACTAAGCAATGTACAGTTTCTTCTGGCTCAACTAATTATCCCTAATGTGATCACACCCACGGGCAGAGGGCGTTATTCATACGGTAATGTGCTGAGATGAGCAAATAAAATGGTAAACACCCCTGACTGTGTCTTAAAACATCTAGCTCATTCACTTTTCTGAGCATTTGAAAAATAGCACGATATACAGGTGAGGAAATTCCTGAATAGTGACGAAGAGTTAACATTTTCCTCAGAAGAAGAGTGGGACTCCGCTGAACGTTTGCATTTTGAAGAGAGACTTAAATCCAGCCGAGGATACAATTTTGGATGAGTAAGTAATTTCGTTTTACTTACATATTAGTTGACATGCTATTTTATATAAACTTGTACATATTTTACCAGCCAGGATTCAGAGTACTGACATTTGAAATATGTCCAAATAGGCACGTTTTTACATTTAAATGTTGTTTTGGCTAAAGCAGGCATTTCAATTGTATGCTGTATGATATAAAAATTATATGAATGTTTAGATTATATTTTATCTAGTGTTTATGCTGCCTCATTATCATCAACAAAGCTTGTGCTTGCAAATATCTGTTCAAGTGTAAATTTGTCAAATGTGATGTAAATATGCCCATATTAGAAAATCAGCATATTATAATGACTTCTGAAGGATCATGTGACATGCAGTAATGATGCTGAAAATTCAGCTTTGATGAAAGTTGCATTTTACAATATATTCATATAGAAAACAGTTCTTTTAAATTGTAAAAAGAGTTTAGAATATCACTGTTTTACTGTATTTTGTAAACAATGCAGTCTTGGTGAGCAGAAGAGACTTCTTTTAAATGGTAGTGTAGGTCTAAAATTAAGCAAAGTTCTCGAAAATGTTACCAGCTTTGGCTACCTGGGAAGTTACCTTTCCACTACTGCTGACTTTGACTGTGAGATACAGCATCATCTGAAATGTATGGCAGAAGCTTTTGTACATGTAATAGGAGGAGTCTTTCAGAACCGGGACTTAAAGCATGAAACCAAAATCCTTGTGTACAAGGCAGTTGTCTTGTCAACTCTCTTATATGGATCAGAAACCTGGGTCACCTACAGGATGCACCTTGACCATCTGGAAGGCTTCCACCAATGCTGTCTTCCCAACATTATGAAGATTTGCTGGGAAGACTATATAAACAAAGTAAATTGTCCTTGATGAGGCCAAGTCATTGAAGTGATCATCAACAAAAATCATACTTTTTAAACAGTATTGAAGGAGTTCCCATCTATATGCTGGACACTTAGTGGCTTCTTTTCCTAATTATTCGGTCCAAGTCATCCATTACAAAACCATTATTTTTTTTTACATTTTGGTATTGTAATTAAATTAATATGTTGGCACAATTATATTTTTGTCAACAAAACTCATTCCAAAATTTTAAGCATACGCCTTCAGATCAAAAGGTTTTTAAGATCATGAGAAACATTTCAGGCAAGTGACCCCAAACTGATAGATAGATAGATAGATAGATAGATAGATAGATAGATAGATAGATAGATAGATAGATAGATAGATAGATAGATAGATAGATAGATAGATAGATACGTAAGTAGGCGAGGCAGAGGAGGAGTGGGGATCTACACGCAGGTTCTTTATTGAACAAAATGAAAATAAACAAGACAGGAACAAAGGAAACAACCACGAAGGGAAAAATGAAACCAAAACATCAAGGGAACACGAACAGGGAGAACAGGGCAAAGCATCTACATCAGCCAAACAACGATCAACAAGGAATGGAGAAACAACAGGGTTTAAATACACAGGGGTAATGAGGACTAAACGACATACAGGTGAGAACAATGACTGAGTGCTGGCAGTGATGAGGGCAGGGAACTATGGGAAGTGTAGTTTGTGACAATGATTAGTGAAACACGGGGCAGACAACAAGGGAATCGTGACAGATAGATAGATAGATAGATAGATAGATAGATAGATAGATAGATAGATAGATAGATAGATAGATAGATAGATAGATAGATAGATAGATAGATAGATAGATAGATATAGGGCTGCACATTTATATACAGGTCCTTCTCAAAAAATTTGCATATTGTGATAAAGTTCATTATTTTCCATAATGTAATGATAAAAATTAAACTTTCATATATTTTAGATTCATTGCACACCAACTGAAATATTTCAGGTCTTTCATTGTTTTAATACTGATGATTTTGGCATACAGCTCATGAAAACCCAAAATTCCTATCTCAAAAAATTTGCATATTTCATCCGACCAATAAAAGAAGTGTTTTTAATACAAAAAAAGTCAACCTTCAAATAATTATGTTCAGTTATGCACTCAATACTTGGTCAGGAATCCTTTTGCAGAAATGACTGCTTCAATGCGGCGTGGCATGGAGGCAATCAGCCTGTGGCACTGCTGAGGTGTTATGGAGGCCCAGGATGCTTCGATAGCGGCCTTAAGCTCATCCAGAGTGTTGGGTCTTGCGTCTCTCAACTTTCTCTTCACAATATCCCACAGATTCTCCATGGGGTTCAGGTCAGGAGAGTTGGCAGGCTAATTGAGCACAGTAATACCATGGTCAGTAAACCATTTACCAGTGGTTTTGGCACTGTGAGCAGGTGCCAGGTCATGCTGAAAAATGAAATCTTCATCTCCATAAAGCTTTTCAGCAGATGGAAGCATGAAGTGCTCCAAAATCTCCTGATAGCTAGCTGCATTGACCCTGCCCTTGATAAAACACAGTGGACCAACACCAGCAGCTGACATGGCACCCCAGACCATCACTGACTGTGGGTACTTGACACTGGACTTCAGGCATTTTGGCATTTCCTTCTCCCCAGTCTTCCTCCAGACTCTGGCACCTTGATTTCGAATGACATGCAAAATTTGCTTTCATCCGAAAAAAGTACTTTGGACCACTGAGCAACAGTCCAGTGCTGCTTCTCTGTAGCCCATTTCCTGCACACGCCTGTGCACGGTGGCTCTGGATGTTTCTACTCCAGACTCAGTCCACTGCTTCACGCAGGTCCCCCAAGGTCTGGAATCGGTCCTTCTCCACAATCTTCCTCAGGGTCCGGTCACCTCTTCTCGTTGTGCAGCGTTTTTTGCCACACTTTTTCCTTCCCACAGACTTCCCACTGAGGTGCCTTGATACAGCACTCTGGGAACAGCCTATTTGTTCAGAAATTTCTTTCTGTGTCTTACCCTCTTGCTTGAGGGTGTCAATGATGGCCTTCTGGACAGCAGTCAGGTCGGCAGTCTTACCCATGATTGTGGTTTTGAGTAATGAAACAGGCTAGGAGTTTTTAAAAGCCTCAGGAATCTTTTGCAGGTGTTTAGAGTTAATTAGTTGATTCAGATGATTAGGTTAATAGCTCGTTTAGAGACCCTTTTCATGATATGCTAATTTTTTGAGATAGGAATTTTGGGTTTTCATGAGCTGTATGCCAAAATCATCAGTATTAAAACAATAAAAGACCTGAAATATTTCAGTTGGTGTGCAATGAATCTAAAATATATGAAAGTTTAATTTTTATCATTACATTATGGAAAATAATGAACTTTATCACAATATTCTAATTTTTTGAGAAGGACCTGTACATATACACATACATACATGTATAATGTGTATAACTGAATAAATAAAAAATATTTTGGTATTTTAATTTATTATGAATTACATTTTTTTATACATACAACACTTAAATACAGATTTGAATAGGTGGCATTTCAAACATTGATCAGTACAATGTTTCTGGAAATTCTCCATGGAGCATGTATGATGACATGCTTATGTGTAATTCATACTGAAAAATTAAGTGTATCATTATTAAAATCTACAATTGAATAAGTTGTATTTCAATCCATTTATGTATCCTGTTTGTAACATCAGTTCAGTTCAAATTCAGGAATTTAATTGAAATTTAAAGGGTGCCATGTAGGTCCATACAATGCAAGTGAATGGTGACCAGACCTTTGAAGCATAGATGTAATCCATAAAAACCCAGTGGGTTAATCAATGTCACTTGAAGCGATCCAATTGGTTTTGGTTAAAACAGAACAAAATATAACTCCTTTTTCATTATAAATCTTGACATCAGCAGTCTCCTTGGTGATCATGATATCAAGCTCTCCATGCATACGTCAAGCACTAGAAAGTGTAATCGAGCTTGAAATCATGATTGTGCCTAGAGACTGCAATGACAAGATGTACAGTGAAAAAGGAGTTACATTTTGGTCTGTTCTCACCCAAACTGACTGTATCACTTCAGAAGACAATGATTTAACCACTGGAATCATATTTATTATTGGAGTTGTGGTGGTGTAGTGGTCTAAACCACATAACTGGTAAACTGGTAATCAGAAGGACGCTGGTTCGATCCCCACAGCCACCACCACTGTGTCCTTGAGCAAGGCACTTAACTCCAGGTTGCTCCGGGGGGATTGTCCCTGTAATAAGTGCACTGTAAGTCGCTTTGGATAAAAGCGTCTGCCAAATGCGTAAATGTAAATGTAAAACCATTTCTAAATTGCTCACAACCCTGTATCTTCATCATTGTCACGAGACCTTGTTCACCAATGGGCACTTGCTTTCTGGTGATTATTAAAAGTATTAACAATATATATATTTTTCTAAATATTTGCAAGTTTCAAATAATAGCTTTTTATAAACCTGATGTTCAAGTAAACCAGCAACAAAGGATGTGTAAACAACTTCCACAATACTCATTAAAGCACATGGATGAGTATCTCATTTTGATGTTGTTCAATTACACATTACAGCATGGTAATGTCATCTCTCAATACCAGGCTTTTTAACAGGAATTATTTGAAGTGTTTTATAGTTTTGTGCTTTCATGATCCCACCGTGCTATGGCCCATGGGACTGATGTCTACTCGAACTCCCGTCCAGAGTCTCATTGTGTTTGAAAAAGGATATCTGGTTGACTGTTCTCTATGATCTCCTCAGTTGTATATTACACAGAATGAGTGCACCTTCTCCCCTGATTACACCTACCCTAAAAAAAATTAGCTTAACTCATTTTACAAACCACTCACTGTCTCAGTCTTTGTAATTACTGCAGATTAGGGACTAATATCTAATTATGCCGTAATATGCTTTAATGCATTTTTAATGACAGCTTGGCATTCAAGTCAAACTCTAAGAGCGATTGGCGTGACATGTAAGAAGTGGTGAGGGAGAATATCCACAGTGATGAAAAGGAAACGTTTGTTTAACTGGCTGCGCTCTGTTTCAAATGGAAACAAACCAACACTTAGTAGTAAGTAATTTGGGAAAATAATAGTTAGTAATTTTATGCTCTCTCAAGGCTGTTTTGAGGCTGCCTTTTATGATGAAATGTACATAAAGCTCAGACAAAGAGATTGTGAATCCTTGAAAAAATATCAAAATTTCATCATGAATGGGTCTTAAAATGTGATCCGATGAAGACATAATGAAAAATCAATAGCAGCTCACATTCTTTTTCTTACTGCATGCCTGTTGAAGTTGTGAAGGATTCTAATATTTCAACTGTTTTGCAACATTTATCAAGAAGATAGATTGCATAATGGCCACAAATGGACAGTTTTGGGAGTGACAACCACATTTAAATGTGAGTGAATCCCTTAAATTATCATGCTATGTGGCTGGAATACTGTACTGTACATGCGATAGCCGAGTCAACATAGAAATAACCATAGCAACGTCTTGTCATATTGTAGCAGTATAAAAAGAAGCATAAATGTCAACAGTTTAACTTTTTTTATTAACTAACAGTTAACTAATTTTAAGATGGGAACATGAAATCAACCATTTAATGTTTGGAAGCCACAACAGTGACCTATTAAATGTGCTTATTGTGTATTCCAGTCCTTTTAATCAAGCAAGTTTCTTTTGTTTTGTGATTTGGCACTGATCCATCTTTGTTTACTCTACTGAAATGTGTTACGTTATGCTTGATACGACCAGAGATGGATGCAAATTGCATTGTGTCTCTAATTGGTAAGGCCTGGTGCTTATGAACAGATTCCTGTTAATTAATGCTGGATAGTCAAATCGAACTTGCATATTTTCTGCATAAATTATGGATAATTGGACTGCGCATACCCCTAATGCTAAATGTATTCAAAATCTTTTGTGTCAAATTGAAGCAATTTGAATTGGACCTAAAATTGGTTAAGCAAGTATTTCTCATGGCAATCGAAATCAGTTGACCAAATCATGACAAATCACCACAAGAGCTTTTCTGAGTGCTTGGTTGTGAAGAATGCAGTGGGCTACTGCAATCTGGCATACTTTTCTGGGACAGTATCGCTCCACCACAGCGATCCAAGAACTCTTTAAAATAACAAAAAGTGCTAGTCTACACCATGTGTCTGGACAGTATTCCCACATATTCCGGTAATGCTCTTCTCCATCACTTGATCATCATTTGATAAATTACTGCTGCCATGATCAATAGAAAATGTACACAGACATCTCTTTTAATCTCTTTTTACCAGTTTCCATTAACCACAACATTAAATGCACCAGATAAATAGCGATGGGTTTTGTAAATAAGGTGCATTCTATTAAATAATACTAATTTGCATAAAATAGAAGGCATTTTAGCACTGTATAGACGTGTAAAAGGGTGCAATTTCTGCGACACTATCATCACCAAACAGAATTACAAAAATACACATTATTTTCAGACTGCTTTACAATTACACCTTCAGCCTATCATTGATCGAACAAACACATATTCCTATCCCAAACTCGCAGCATTGGTTGAGTCAATGTTGCTGTGTCAGGCAGGCCAGGCCGCTCAAAATAAACAGAGCAGTATTGAATGTGACATAGACCCCAATTCCACCTGGTATTAAGATGTGATTTTGTTGATCTTATCAAATGTGGTCAACCGAGGCACATACCTGTTTCCACTTGGTATTACCATGTGTCTCAAATGTGTCTCCTGTGACCACCAGTGTTTGGATTTCAAGGACAGGGTTTCTGATTTCATGGCAGCATTCATCAATAATTATGTCAGTGTGTTACTGCATGATAATGAACCACAAAAAGTCATCTTAGAAAGAAAAATTACGCACGGTTTCTCCCAGATGCAGCTGAAATTGATCATAGCTGCACAAATGTAACATTTTGAGCAGAAAGGGTCATGACATGAGGAATTACAATTTACTTGAGCTTTTCACATGTAAGAGGTACTATAAAGAAATATTGAAAGTTTCAGAACTCAAAACCTTCCTCACTGCAAAATAAATAAATACATAAAAAATAAATAATATAAATGAAAAATATATACACACACACACACACACACACACACACACACACACACACACACACACACACACACACACACACACACACACATAGTATATACTGTTGAAACCAAGCTGCCAAAATAAAATCATTGTCTACATCCTCCACACTGTGGTACACATTTGCATCTGACTGCCTCCATAACAACACATCAACACGTAATTTACCTTATTACTTCCGTAGCCCCGCCCAGAGCAAGCAGGTCAATCAAGAGCCGAGAGCCAATTATAATAGTGTCCGTTTACAGACAAGTCTTAAAGAAGAAGTAGCAGAAAACAAAATTTTTTGACAATGAATCAGAATGAAGGATGAAATTTGTTTTTCTTGTTTTACAGAAAACTTGACTAATATTATACAGAAAGTTAACTTCAAGGAATGTATTATAAAAGAATATTCTGGGTTCAGCACAAGTTAAGCTCAATCGACAGCATTTGTGGCATAATGTTGATTACCGCATTTCAACTCATCCCTCCTTTTCTTTAAAAAAAATACAAAATCGAGGTTACAGTGAGACACTTACAATGGAAGTGAATGAGGCCAACTTTTGGAGGGTTAAAGGTAGAAATGTGACACTTAAAATTTTATAAAAGCACATATTAATTATTCTCTTAAAACTTGTGTATTATTTGAGCTGTCGTGTTTAAATGGTCATTTCTACAGTCAATTTAGGATTTTAGGGTTTGTTGACATTACATAGTCATGGCAAAAAATGTATAATAACTTTTTTTAATAAACAGAAAAGGTTAGTATGTGATTTTATCACACTGAAATCATGTCTACATGCATATTGTTTATGTCTTGAAGCTATACTTTTGAAATAGTGAGCATTTTAATGTTTACAGATTCGCCCCATTCACTTCCATCGAAAGTACCTCACTGTAACCCAGATTTTTGGATTTCCAAAGTCAAAAATAATTTTTGTGGTAATCAATATTATGCCACAAATGCTGTCGATTGAGCTTAACTTGTACAGAACCTGTAATATTCCTTTAAGATAATAAAAACACCATGTCATGACCATTTTGTCTCAGCATTTAAAGTTAGGAGAAGTGAAAGCATTTTAACATTGACAAAAATAGCACAAATAATCTGCTTTAATTTAAATACAGCACAGCACTGTCTCAGCACATTTAGTGTTTGATTAAACTGGACTGTAGGTGTTAGTGCATTACATATATAAAAAAAATATAGGTAATATGAAATATTGAACAAAAAATGTGTGCAATTTTGACTTGCAGGTTGGGTGGGGAAATATCACAGTCTATATGACGATCATCTTGGAAAAAATGACCAATCGATTTTTTAGTTGTTAGCATACTGAAATTTGTTGTGTGCACAGTGTAAGCAATTCATCTCTTAAAATCTTCTTGCACAATACATTTTTGAAGTACAAAAATTGAAGTACTGTCATCCATCACAATGCATTAAGACACACGATATGAAGTACACACACACACACACACACACACCCACACACACACACACGCACGCACGCACGCTCTTTCCTCAACACACATTCCCATTTGCACAGGAACCCCTGCTGAGCTAATAAACATTAGAATGCAATCATCTTGCCTGAGCCAGTAGCAATTAATGCCAGTTCCATTATGAATGTCTTAATGCAAGTGGAATGTTTGTGCGTGTGAGTGAGCATTGGACTGTGCGTATCTGACCTTGGCCAAGATCATTATGAGACTGACAGGGTGTCTGTGTTTACCTGTGATGTCGTGCTGCTTGAAGGATTCACTGTAGACTTGGTGTTGATTGGGACAGTGTTTCTTTAGCCATTTACAAACATCCTGCTGGGTCCACAGAGCCACCGGTTTGGACAGCTTCACAGTTCCCGGCTGGGCAAGAAAAGAAAGGGGCAGAATCTCAGTGGAATGCAGACTGGAAATTATTTTCCTCTTCCATGGACTCCTCATCTTGATAAATGTAATGTTTACCCAAAACTGAAAATATTATCATCATTTACAATTTTCATCCTTCCGTGGAACACAAAAGGCATTTTGAAGAATGCAATGAATGGGGGGGACTAGTCATTTCGAGCTTCAAAAAACATCAAAAAGGAACATAAAAGAGTAAATTCATTCCAAGTTGAACAGCCAAATTTAAAGCTTTGTGTGAAGAACAAACCCAATGTAAGATGTTATTCAACAGCACTCCTTAGGAGTTCATGAAAAGTAGTAATGTCTGATTCATGAATATGATTAAATTTTATCTGGACTGATTCTTTGATTTGGTCTGAAAGATTTGTTCACGAATCACACTGATCTGAATCTCAAGTTCAACTCACTGGAAAGGAAGATCAGTCTTACATTTTCAGAACAAAATTTCATTCCGTTCCTCCCACAAATCTTTCGAATGACTTCAGAAGACTTTGAATATAACGTAAGAGTTATACAGACTTTAATGGTCCTTTTTAAAGTTTGAAAGTCTCAGTCCCTGTTCATGTGCTTGGAAAAGAGCAAACGGTAAATTCAAATTATCCCCTATAGTGTTCCATGGGAGACAGTCAAACAGGTTTTGTCCAACATGAGGGTGAGTAAATAAGTACATAATTTTCATTTTTGGGTGAACTCCTTAATGACCATCTTTCCTTTGGTATGACACGTCTTGCTATTTCTGTACAGCATGATTGGAATTCAGTGTGTCTGGAAAAAGGGCCACTGTGACAGGACTGTTGAGAGCCGAAGTGTGAGGTACCTTTAAATGGCAGTCTTATTCAGCAGCACCGACATAGCACAGCCAAACAGACGCTGAGTCAGTAGAAACCGCCTCCAGTGGGGCGAAAGTCACAGCCACACTAAAAACAGCACAGCGCTAATTAACCCAAGATACCTGCCGCAGAGGTGTGAAGGCAGACCTGTGGAGCCGCGATCGCTGACAGAGCCTTACAAAAGGATTGATGAGGTTTTATATATAAAGGCATATTACACTGCATTGAAAGTGAGTGCAGATGGTGAGCTCTATTTCACAGGAAGACTTCCAGAAGTTTGAAGGATGGAGCCACCAATTCTGTGGCTCCTGCAGGTGGGAGACAAGTGGGAATAGCTTTGTAGGTGGATTCCCAGCCAATTAAAAAGAGATGAGTCACAGATGAGTGGAGAGGGGATGAGCAGGGGCGTGGCCACAAGGGTGGCACGGGGTGGCAGCTGCCACCCTAAAAAATAGCTTTGCCACCCCATTTGCCACCCCAGATGACAGCTCGGATACGGAGGGGCGTCGGCTTAACTTCCCCCCATCTTAGGCTACTTCAATCGATTGGGTCTCGAAAAGTACTTATCAAATATGATCTATAATTCACAATAGTTTTAGTTTTAAGTCTGATGTCTTTATTATGTAGATAAAGTGCATTTCTGCCCCTGCAGCAGGCTAGTGTAAACGGCAGATCGGTAAATCCACGGGTGACGGAGCTCAGCGAGCTGCTGCAGTAGCCTAACTGGAGTCGCGACGGACTCGCCTCGGAGGAAGAATGCGCTCGTCTTGTCCAGAGTGGACTCCGAGTAGCCTATAGTTGTGAGAATCTCCACGAATCACGAAAGCAAATTTTTCATTTGAATCGCATATTCTGACAGGTGTAATGGTATTGAAATTGTCATTCAAATCACAGTGATTTCAGGAGACAAAACTTGACAAAAAAAGCATGTGGAGAAATTATATGTGTTAACTATATAAATGTTTTTAAATTAATATATTAAAAGCTTTTTATTTAATTTTACATAAACATAAATAAAACATATATTCAACATTTAACGTATCTCCAAGATGATCTTACTTGGTTTGGGATTAATTACTAATTGCTATTAAAATGTAAATGTATCAAAAGCAAATATAGCCTAAGCAAATATTAAAATGGCAAAGCAATAAAATGTCTGTGCAAACTAAATAATATTTATTGGGACAGTGTTCGTCATATAGTGATGTCACTGGCATATCTTAAGTTCACCCCTCCCCCATTCTTGAATCATTTCACCAAAACGTATCGGTTACCTAACGTAACCTCGGTTCTCTCTAGATGAGGGAACGAGTATTGCGTAAGCTAGCTTACGCTACGGGAAAGATTCATCTGCTGCAGCCTATAGACGAGCTTGGGCGAACTCGCATCCAATGAGAGGCGTCCGCATGCTCACTGCATCAAAGCCCACCAAAATGGCCGTGACTTGAGTGCATATAAGCGTAGTTCGTAGGCTGGAACCCTGGTTTTCATTGACTGAAGCGAAAAGTCGCTCGTGGCACGAGCACGGCTGGCTACGCAATACTCGTTCCCTCATCTAGAGAACCGAGGTTACGTTAGGTAACCGATACGTTCTCTTACGAAAGGTTCTCTCGTATTGCGTAAGCTAGCTTACGCTACGGGAACCCATTGTCAACGCCGTGCGTGCCAAGCATCCACTGTATGAGCCCCAGGGAATTAAGGGGGGACCCGGGGGAGCCCTTATGAGTGGGGAAATAATATTTGGCTGGCAAGAATGCGGGTCATTGATTGTGTAATACATAAGCACATAGTGGGAAGGGAACGACAGAGCGGCGGTGCCGGTCTGTGTGGAATGTGTCCCATCAGTGCAGCTCACCAGGGGAGCTGTAGCGTATTAAACCGCTAGTAGTTTTGCCTGCAGAGCGGGCACTTCCATATTGTAAAATCTGACAAATGTGGAGGGGGAAGTCCAGCCCGCTGCCACACATATGTCGTGAATGGAAATCCCGCTGGACCATGCCCACGAGGATGCCATGCCTCTAGTGGAGTGAGCCCTAATGCCCAACGGGCATGGCAGGTCTTTTGACGCATATGCAGCAGCAATAACGTCCACTATCCATCTAGATAGTGTCTGTTTCGAGGCGGCGAGACCTTTGGTGCGCCCTCCGAACGAAACAAAAAGCTGCTCAGAGCGTCTGAAAGCGGCGGAGCGCGCAGTATACAATCTCAGTGCTCTGACCGGGCAAAGGAGATTGGCGTCGCGTCAGCTATCGGATAGCTGGCAGCGCCGATAGGGAAATGACCTGTGCTCTGAAAGGAGTACCGATCACCTTGGGAACATAGCCGTGTCTAGGCTTTAAAATGACCTTGGAGTCACTTGGTCCAAACTCAAGACACGCAGCGCTGACAGACAGCGCGTGAAGGTCTCCCACACATTTGACTGATGACAGGGCAGTCAGAAAAACGGTTTTGAGTGAAAGGTATTTCAAATCCACGGATTGAAGTGGTTCGAAAGGGGGGGCTTTCATAGTTTCAAGAACTATAGAAAGATCTCAGATAGGAACCGATGGGGGGCGCGGAGGGTTCATCCTTCTAGCTCCCCTGAGGAAGCGGATGACCAGCTCGTTTTTACCCCATGACTGGCCGTGCAGGGGTTCAGCGAACGCCGCAACGGCTGCCACATACACTTTGAGCGTGGATGGGGATCTGCCCTTATCCAGCAGCTCTTGTAGAAATACGAGCAGCGACAACACCCCACAAGTCCGCGGGTCCAGGTCTCTGTCGGTGCACCATTTTGAGAACACAGACCATTTTGACGCATAGAGTCTTCTCATGGAAGGGGCTCTAGCGTGTATGATGGTGTTTATTACTTCTTCTGGCAGAGCGACGGGTAGTCGTTGATCACCCACGCATGCAGCGCCCAGCGCTCTGGGTGGGGATGCCAGATTGTGCCGCTGAGCTTGAGAGAGGAGATCTGCTCTCACTGGGATGGGCCACGCGCTGTCAGTGACAGCTGCGTAAGCTCCGGGAACCATGTCTGATTCTCCCAACGCGGGGCTATGAGGAGCACCGAGTGACGCGTTTCCCTGATCCTCTGCATTACCTGTGGCAATAGCGAGACGGGAGGGAAGGCGTAAAGCGGGCATCTGGGCCAGTGCGTCCTCGCTTTTCGAGAAAAATATTGGGCAGTGAGAGTTCTCTTTGGACGCAAAGAGGTCTGTCTCTGCTCTGCCGAATAGGTGCCATAACGTCTGGACTGTTTGAGCGTGCAGGGACCATTCCCCTGGGGGAATATTGTCTCTGGACAGTCTGTCCGGGCCGTCGTTCAGGTGGCCTGGCACGTGCATCGCCCTCAGCGAGCGCAGGTGGCACTGGGACCAACTCAGTATGCCTTTCGTCAGATGGAATAGGTTCCTGGATCTGACACCGCCCTGACGGTTTAGGTAGGATACCACAGATCTGTTGTCCGAACGGACCAGGACGTGGTGACCCTGAATGACCGGGAGAAAGCGCACAAGCACGTACTTGACCGCTATCATTTCCAGACAATTTATGTGAAGGAGCTTTTCCTGAACTGACCATAGGCCGAAAACCAGAGAGCCCTCGCAGACCGCGCCCCAACCCGTGTTGGACACGTCTGTCGAGATGACTTTTCGGCGAGATACAGCTCCCATTGTCACTCCCCGCTGATACCATTCAGCCACTGTCCAGGGCTGCAGAGCTGAAATACAGGTCTGAGTCACCTTGATGGGCTGGCGGCCTGTGGCCCAAGCCCGGCGAGACGCGCGCGGGTGTTTAGCCAATGCTGAAGCGGGCGCATGTGCAGTAAACCCAGCTGAAGTACTGCTGCATCTGAGGCCATGTAACCTAGCACTCTCTGGAATTTCTTCAGAGGCGTGAGGCTGTTCATCTGAAAAAATGCGGCTAGTCGCTGAACACGGCGCGTGCGCTGTGTAGATAAGCGAGCCGTCATTGCCACGGAGTCTAGTTCTATTCCAAGGAAGGAAATTGTCTGACTGGGCTGTAGTGAGCTCTTGGTCCAATTGACTGCAAGACCCAAACTGTTCAGATGGCTGAGGAGGACTGCTCTGTGAGACAGAAGCTCCATATGTGACTGTGTCATAATCAGCCAGTCGTCCAAATAGTTCAAAATTTGCAAACCCTGACTCCGCAGGGGTGCGAGTGCCGCATCCATGCACTTCGTGAAAGTACGGGGTGCTAAGGACAGGCCGAACGGAAGGACGGTGTATTGATAAACCTGGCCGTCGAAGGCGAATCTCAAGAATGGCCTGTGACGGGGATTTATCTGAATCTGATTTTCTACACATAGGGCTGGTCGTGTGACAGAGCGGCCAGAGAATGGGCGCGCGCACGCATTTGTGGGCGCCTTCATTGACTCTGACGCTCGAGCGGTTCGTAACCGCTTTATGAGAGCGTGCTCTGATAGGGGCACGGGATGTGTTATGCTTGTGTGTAGGGGTGAACACTGGGTTGTGGGCACATTTTCTACACATAAGACATGTTTGCTCTTTACAAGATTTATTTGGGTCGCCGTGAAAACGGCGTTTGAGTGCAGGCAAGCGGGCAGTGTCACCGGCTTGTTGGCTGCTAAATTCACCACTGCAGTAGCCTGAGAGAAGGGGACTGACAGGGGGCGAAGCTTTGACGGTGGTCCGGCCGCGGTGGGACTGAGCCGTCGTTTGTTCAACACAGTTAGGAAGACTTCGGCTGCTCGGGTTTCAGCGTTACCTTAGATCGAGGCCCGCGGGGGGGTGGCGGTCTGCGGCGGCTGTCTGAGCGCGATCGAGGGCGCCGCCCTGTCGACGCTGAGAAGTCTGAGTTTGTTGAACTGGGCGCTGTGAAGAGGCTCGTGCAGGAGGCTGATCACGTGAGCGGCCTGCAGAGGAGCTAGCGCGACGCGGCAGGAAGAGGTTCATGGCTTGGGTGGCTTTCTGGACTTCTGAGAAGCGGTCAACAATGCCACTCACCGCGGAGCCGAAGAGACCGGTCGGAGAGAACGGTGCGTTGAGGAACATGGAGCGCTCTGCTTCTACCATGTCGGCTAGTGTTAGCCACAAGTGTCTCTCGGTCACAGTCAGCGAGGCCATGCACTTCCCTAGAGCTTGGTCTGCAGCTTTGGTAGCGCGAAGGGCGAGGTCTGTCGCGCTTCGTAGATCAGTAACAGCCTCTGGGTGCCTGCCTTTCTCATCCCACTCCCGAAGAAGGTCTGCTTGTAGGATCTGTAAAACGGCCATTGAGTGCAGAGCAGATGCGGCTTGGCCGGCGGCGGAATAGGCGCGGCCAACATAGGCGGAAGTCGCTCTGCAGGCCTTAGACGGGAGCACAGGCTTGGAACGCCATCTCGCGGAGGGCGGACAAAGGTGTGCTGCTACCGAGTCCTCGACCAGGGGGATGGAGGAGTAGCCTCTCTCAGTGGCGCCGAGAGGTGGAGACGTGGGAACGGGAGGTGGATTTTTTTGAAAGGGCAAGTAAGTAAAAGACATTTACTTGCCTGACCGGACAAGTAGCCTGATAAAATTTCAGTGAGAAAAATAACTAGGGGAAAAGCAAGAACGGTTCTGATTTTATTACATTTAACGTTAAACAGCGATTACAAATGGATAACAGTGTATTTCTGGTAAAGCTGAGGCCAGCGTAGCCTGTCTCTTTGTGAGAGACTTTAGTGGAGAAATCAAACCAAATGAGCATAACAAAACTCACAGAAGAAACATACATTCAAAATGTTGAGTTTATTATTAATAACATGACTATGATTTGCCGAATATTATTACGATTGCAAATGTTACATTGATTTAAGTTAAATAAACAAGTAGTTCATATTAAGTTACTTGCATTTTAGACACATTATTAACTGTTTTTGTTCTATTTTACCATCGAAAATAGTTCTAAACAAAGAAAAACAGCACTCAACGGTGTTTTACTAAATGATTCATCGTTTGAATGAATCGGGTGAATCAATGACTCAGTTATTAGACTAAGTGACTTGCTGCCACCTACTGGCAGTTTAGTTTGATGTTCAAAAGTATCATAAATTTTTTTCCAAAATGTCTTATTTGTATATTCAAAGGTTAAATTAAAACATTAATCTTATAACATTATTTATTGCATTTGTAATTTCGCAGTATACATTATTTAATTTGATTGGTATATTGCTATAGTGTGTTACTATTAACGTGATTTATTGATCAAATGTAAACATTTGACATGAAAGATAATGCATACATTAAATAAGGTTTTAAAATTGGCCTTCATAAAAATAATTACCGCCATTGGATAAATATAAAAAATATGCACATTTTCAGTAGTAAAAGCTGATAGAACACTGATGGGGATATTGCTTTAGAAAAAATTATATTTACACCACCAAAAATATCCCCCCCCCCCACAGACCAGACGAATTTTAAGCAGGAAAAATTCTGAAGGACAGATGATTCCTGTTACTTTAATGGAATTCACCAGGTTTCTTGAACCTTTTAAAGAAGTCTTCTTTGAGCTTTTCCGTCTTGCAAAAATAGCTGTTGTGCTACCTGTGAGTAGTGCCTCATGTGAGCGCAGTTTCTCTACGCTGAAACTTGTTAAAACACACTTGCGCTCCACTATGTCAGATGGTAGATTGAGCAATTTGTCAATACTTAGTATTGAGTCTGAGCGGTCAAAGGCTATAGACATGGATGTTTTCCTTAAACGTTTTTGTGCACAGCATGGTAACCGCAAATTCAGCTCTTCTGATTTTTGGGTTCTCATGTTTGACTATTTGTCTGAGTCAGTCTGACTAGTTTAACTGGTTAACATAATCATTTACAGTAGTATTTCTACTTCTCTTTGTCATATTCAGATTTTTTTGTACAGATAATGAGTTAATGGCTGCTGCCTTACATGTTTGACTATTTCATATTTGAGTCTGATACTGTTTTGCTACTCTGGTTGCTCTTAGCTTTGCTGCTTTTATTTGTGTTTTATGTGATGTTATGCAGGTATTATTTTCGCATTATTTAGGCTATCTGGTTGTTCTGTAAAGAACTTTGGTCCGCCTAGTGGCTGTTGTAAATCAGTTATCAGTAACTGTTGTAATCAGTTACAGTAGTATACTGCATCTTGCAGAATATGCATAATTTAATTTAATGTAATTTAATGCAAGTTTTATTGTTTGGTAATCAAAATATTCTGGATTCCTTATCTTTTTGATCCATATGAATAAATAAATGCACTTTGAGTACAAATTAAGGAATCAATTTATTTTAATTACAAGTGTTTGTTTCTACCAGTAATCTCCACTAAAGCAAGGGCATTTTTTCCATGATTACCCCATTAATATGCTTACACACACATTTTCATGCACACACATTATCACACATACACTCATACACACTCTCTCACTCTCTCTCTCACACACACACACACACACACACACACACACACTCAAAAACATACTCCTACACACAATGTTAGAAACAGATTGAAAACGATTGTACTTTAAAGATTTCTTATCCAACGTTAGTATTACAGCCTTCATCTTTCAGTTGAAATGGCTGATAGTTCAGAATTTACTGTTAGCCCTCTCTGAACATCAGAAATTCATTAAAATAAGCACATGTCCCTCATAACCAGTATAACACTTTTATTTTTATTTTTTTACATATATCATGGGAAGCCTAGTTGCCACCCCTCATTCAGCTCTTGCCCCCGCTTTGCCACCCCAAATATAAAATCCTGGACACGCCACTGGGGATGAGATGTGTGAAGAGGAAAAGTGAGCTTTTAAGTTATAACACATACACAAACACAATGTCACAGTCGTTCTGTCCTTGGTATAATTAGACAATTCAATAATTTTCATGTTACTATAGCAACAAAGCATGATGACTTGAAGATATGAATAGACATGAACAACGCTAAAATGATCTTCATCAGAATTCTGTAATCAGCTTAGATGCATTTTAAGCTTTTAGTTTGAAGGGTCGTTCATTATAAATAAGATTTATTATTAAATATGAAGAAGAAAAATATATGGTCTTAATTAAAATTAATGCGTTTTCATTCATGTATTTTACATTATTCTCTGATGAAAATTAGATTTGGTTGACTTTTCAACTTCTCGATCTCTTAAATATGCAATATTTTCTAATTTATACTAAAGGATTAGCAATAAATCTCAATGTGGTTTAATAAGACAGATCCACTAACAGTCAGTGTGTAAAAAGCAGACCCAGTGTATTAGAGTGCCATCTTGTGGAAAAAAGCTTACAAAAATAACGTATTGAGGACGGCAGTGTGTTGAGATTTTAGTGTATAGAATGAGAAAAGGCTGGCATTTGTTCACAATTGATGAGATTTCTCTGATCTAAAATTTTACTTCACTTACTAAAAGCCAGTTAAAATGCATTGTGCCACATCACAGACGCACAGACAAAATTATTATTGCATATGATGATAATAGACTTCGGCGGACAAAGATAAATTCCAGTGTACTGTACGATCAATTCTTTTCTAGTACTGGAGGACTGTAAAACACAACCCTAATTTACATGTCTCAAACAAACATGTGACCAATTATTGACTGCAAGTATTTCATCATATTGACCTTCCTGCACATTGAGGAATAAGAACCACGAAAGGTAATACAGAAGCAAAATCAACAAGAATATTTAAGACCCAATTATATTGAAATTGCAGGACATACTGATAGAGTATTATAGCATAATGCTATTGCTAGTCAGTTGCAGGTGGTATTAGGTGGAGGGATAAATTCATATATAGAGCATTAAACATGATTAAACAAAAAAAAAAAATGTGTGCATGATTAGTCAACAATATTTTTGACCGGTTTCTTGTACATTTTAAATTCATGTACAGTTTATGCTTAAAGTTAATTTTGTCCACTTTTAGGAGTACACTGACATATAGATGGGAAATAAACATGAACTAAAAGTCACAAGAAGATCCAGCTTTTATTTCTTGGGGATTAAAGACAGCTGATTCAGCTTTGCCTGATTAAAGGGATAGTTCACCTAAAAATGAAAATCTTCTCATCATTTACTCAATCTCATGCCATCCCAGATTTGTATGACTTTCTTCTTCTGAACACTACACAAGCAAAGGTTTTTAGAAAAATAGCTCAGCTCTCTAGGTCTACTAAATGCAAGTGAATGGTGACCAGAACGTTGATGGACCAAAATGCACATAAAAGTATCAAAAGTAATACATATTACTCCAGTGGCTAAATCTATATCTTTGGAAGCAATATGATGGATGTGGATGAGAAATAGATCAACATTTAAGTCCTTTTTTACAATAAATTCTCCTCCCTGCCCAGTAGGTGGCAATATGCATGAAAAATATGAATCACCAAAAACAAAAGAAGAATCAGGTGAAAGTGAAAGTGGAGATTTATAGTAAAAATACATAAATATTGATCCATTTCTACCCACATCTATCACATCGATTTCACCATTGGAGTCGAATTGATTACTTTTATGTTGCCTTTATGTGCTTTTTGAACCTTCAATGGTGCATCATTCACTCAACTGAATGGACATAAAGAGCTGAAATATTCTTTTATTTATATCTTCATTTGTGTTCAGCAGAAGAAAGTTAATCATAAAAGTATGGCATGAGGGTGAGTAAATGATAAGAGAATTACAATTTTTGGGTGAACTATCCCTTTAAGCCAATGATAAAAATCTCTAGACTTTATCAATGCTAATTTTGGATTTGGTTACAACAGGGTACTTCACTTTAGATGATCGCTAGTTTATAGATTGCTTGTATCTGTCATTGGTAAATTAAATAGTCTGTTCATTTTACATCCACTGAGGCTACAACAGTGTACAAATGCTTAATGGAATGTTTCCAGTCTGCTATATCGCACATATGAGAAGTAACATGTTCTACTACAGCTCAATAAATATGCTTGAGCAAATGGTGATAGTCCCGGTCCTGTTCTTACCCTAGAGAGCTCAGATTCTGAGACAGAGCGCTGAGGAGGAGATCGTTGATGGAAACCCGGACTCTGGTCCCGGAACCCTGGACTGTCATCATCCAGTCCATGATCAACAGACGCTTCCTCTAGGTGTGAAGTCATATCCTCTGCACACACCTGATGCTCAATGCCATTCTGGGTCAGACTGCAGTGGACAGCTGTGGAAACCAAAAAGTGTATGACTGGTTAGTAAACAATAATGACCACAAAGTGGTGCCATTGTGTAAGAAGGTGAACCAAACTATGTGTGTATACTGTAGGACTGCTCAACCTGACAACACAACAAAAAGAAATGAGTGTATAAATGTATGATTGAATTAATTGTTTGTATGAATTTGTTTAATGAGGTATTGATTATTGCCAAACAATTTATTTCTCAGTGTTATACCTGTGGCATTTCCTGTAGTAAACAATAAGTTAATAACCTCCAGCAATTCATTTTTTGTCCTCTTTGACATTTTTTGTATATCTGAGAACAAACATGACAATTATTTACATCCTGGTATATCTTAAAGAGGAAAGCCTAGGCTTTTCTGTGATACCATTTATTATAATTATTATAATTATTTTATTCTTCTGCACCAAAGTTTGCATTTCTCCTGTAGGTGGCATAAGATGATAAAATGTATGGCACCAGTGCTTGACAGGCTCCAGTTTTTCTGTAATTTTGTCAGAGTGAAATTAGATATTAAGCATTGCACATTCATTAGAATAATCAACAATAATAAAGGGCACATCAAATCTTGTCTCATCACTCTTATAAAAACAGCAAAGGCCTTCTACAATAGCCATAAAAGAAGATGCCCAAATTAAACCATATTGGTTTGGAACAATGTGAGGGTGCAAAATTACAAAATGTACATTTTTTAATGAATTAACCTTTCTTTTTATACTCCGTCTGAAAACAAAGCTGATTCTTACACAACAGAGCTATCTCTGTGAGAAACTACAGAGTGTTAAAGAGTAAAACACTGACACTGGCACAAATCCGGCTGTCATGTTATTTGAAGTGAATTGAGGCCAAGCAGATAAGAGCCAGCTGAAGCTTGTTCTGTTGGAAATTAAAAGAAGTTGAAAGCCAAATTAAATCCCAAAAATAAAACCTAGTGCTTCCTCATAGCATGAAAACATAGTATAGTACAGTATGTTTACCCACTTACCTCTACAAGAATGTCTGATTAAAGGGACATTACACCTAAAGAAATTTCATTATTTACTCACCCTCACAATATTCAAAACCTATATGACTTTCGTTATTCCGTGAAAAAAAATTAAATGCTAGGCAGAATGTTAGAAACTGACAGCCTCATCCCCATTCATATTCATTGTTGAAAATGTTCTTAGAAATGTTTCTTATCGTGTTCCACGGAAGAAAGAAAGGCAAACAGGTCTGAACCAAGATGACAGAATTACATTTTTTTGGTGAACTTCTCCTTGAAGTGCATTGAACATATGTTTGAAAACCATGAAGAATCACATAGGCCAACTGTTTAGTTGTTAATAATTCAAAATTCGGCATCCCATCTGTTTGTTAACAATCAACAAACAGATAGCAAGCATATTGCTTACAACGGAACATTTAACAACCACAGCAGGAAAAGACTGATTTCATTAATGCTATTGGGATGCAGACGCATTTATAGGGTGACGGTCAACAAGCACTTCATAAATGAAGCCTGTAGCATTGCGTAACAATGAATCTGAGCCATGATGACATCTGCTGAATACCATTAGCGAGAGAACGACTGATAACTTGAGCAGAACAAATTGCCCTGCCATTGTTTACTGAGTCCCTGTTGCAGTGAATGCTGGGAAATTCATCCTGCCTTCATGTCTGTTCCAAAACAGAGCCCACATATCTTCAAGAAAGAACCAGCAACTTAGCATGCAAAGCACGGAGAGCTTTCTCCTCTCCGATTCGTTCCCTTTCCCTCTCTCTCCATCTCTCTTAGGCTCCACAATATTGAAACCATTCGGTCAGGCTGCCTAATGGGCAAGCGCTCTACAGTAGATATAAATTATACATTTAACTCAGCAGGGCGAGGAAGAGGGAGTATAAAAGGGAAAGACAGAAAGAAACAGAGATACTGAGACTGTGGGGAAATTAAAATGTGGGGAGAACTAAGATCAAAGCTTGGGGATCGACACCTCAAAGACAGAGCATTTCATTTGTGTGTGTTAGTGTGTTTGGAGGGGTGTTGCATGTACTGGGGTGATGCTGGGCCTTGAGGTGGATAAGATGCTTTTTTCTGCCTCGGTCTCTAAATATAGACCAGAACGTCCTTTGCCCGCTTTGGTATGACATGCGCACTGAGGGATGAAGAAAATGAGAGACAGAAAAAGAGAGAGATTCTTCACTGTAAAGCAAACTTGCTTTCCTCCACCTCATTTACAGTAAAGGGATAGTTTAAAGGATAACATTTTGTCATTATTTACTCACCCTCATGTCGTTCGAAACTTACATGCTGTTATTAACCCTGAAGAACACCAAAAGAGGTATTTGAAAAATCTTCACACGGCTCTTTATCATGTAATGACAGATTATGGAGACCGTGGCTGACAAGTTCCAAAAAGGAACAAATGACAAATAACTTCCTATATTCCCAGTGTTCTGAAGCCATATGACAGCATCAGGTGTGTAACCTAAATTGAAGTTATTAATTGTAAATCCTGCCCTCTGCTATAGCTTTCAAATCAAATATGGCGCCTTTCAATGCAACACATCAGGTTGGACTTCATAAATTGCCACTGGTTTTTGTGGGTCTCATGACCAAATGTCACTTAAGTCAAATCTGACCCCTGATTTGAAAGTTATGGCATAAAATAAGACCAAAGATTATCAACTTATATTTAATTCATACAAATCTATTGTATGGCATCAGAAGACTTGGAATATCATGCATGAGTCATATGGAATACTTTATAATACTTTTATGTTATATTCTAAAAGAGTATTTTTTTCACCTAAAAGATTATATTCTAAAAGAGCAGCACACATCGGAACGTCTTTTTAAAGAAGCGTTTTTTTAAAGATGCCTTTCCGGTTGTGTGTTATTCTTGGATGTGGTCCATATCTCTCGCCTTAAGATGGCCACGATCGCTGTCTTTTGTGCCTGGGTACTGCCCATGCTGAGACATCTTTCGTGGATGCGTCACATCCAAATTGCGAGGACATGACCATGGCAATGTTGCAGTCACGGCTTCCTTTCGTAAGAAACTCACTTCCCCGTTAAGGGAAGTGGGTATTCGCATTCTCAACTACCTTGACGACTGGCTAATCATAGCTCACTCTCGAGATGTGTTGTGTGTACACAGGGACCTGGTGTTCTCACACCTCAGCTGGCTTGGGCTTGGGTCAACTAGGAAAAGAGCAAGTTGGACACAGTCTTGATGACGGTGTGCCACACCAATGAGCACGCCCAGTCAGTGCTGACCTGTTTGAAGGCGTTCAGACAGAAGACAACAGTTCCACTGAAACTATTTCAGAGGCTTTTGGGGCATATGGCATCCTCAGTGGTAGCCACACCGCTTGGGTTGATGCATATGAGACCACTTCAGCACTGGCCCTGGACTCGAGTCCCAAGACGGGCATGGCACCGTGGGACACATCGCGTGGCCATCCCGGCGATCTGTCGCCGCCTTTTCAGCCCTTGGAAAGACCTCGCATTTCTACGGGCAGGTGTTCCATAGAACAAGTCCCCAGGCACGTTGTGTATGCCGGCTCATGGATGTGACACATCAACTGCCTCGAGTTGTTGGCAATACTGCTGATCCTGCGGAGGTTCCGGCCGTTGATCAAGGGCAAGCATGTGCTGGCTCGAACAGTCAACAAGGCAACCAGAACAACCAAGGTGGTTTACACTCCACTCGCATGTCACAACTCACCCGCCGTCTCCTCCTCTGGAGTTAGAAGTCGCTGCAAGCCAATCACATCCCGGGCGACCTCAACACCACAGCGGACGCGTTGTCACAGCAGGTCACCCAAAAGGGAGAGTGGAGACTCCAATCTCAGGTGGTCCAGGTGATCTGAAGTCAATACAGGCAGGCACAGGTAGACCTGTTCGCCTCCCCAGAATCCTCTCAATGCCCGCTTTGGTATGCCCTGACAAAGGCGCTCCTTGGTATAGACATGCTGGTACACAGCTGGCCTCCTGGACTACCCAAATATGCATTTCCCCCATTCTCGGCTCCTCAGCACAAAACCTGAATGAGCGGTATGTACGCCAGCTCTTTTATACCCATATGTCTGGGGGAGTGGCATGCAAATACCACTCTCCAATTCCCATTGGCCTTTTCAAAGATCAGAGGTGTCTCGGGCTCCCAAGAGTGACCCCTAGTGTCACTCTCGGGCTCCCAAGAGTGACCCCTAGTGTCACTACATCGACACAACATCTTGTTCCTTCCATCAGGTAATGGAGGTTATGGAAGTAACCAGTATGATTTTGGTGCTGCTTATCCTTTAATATTTAACAATAAACGCACACTGTTATGATAAGCTCTCAGCTCTCTCATTGCCATCGAACTGTTTATCTCTACTAGGCAGTCTACAAAAATGATAAGGTAAAGTACAGCCCCAATTCCAAAAATGTTGGGGCAGTATGAAAAATACTAATAAAAACAAAAAGGAATTATTTGTAAATCATTTTTATCCTTTGCTATATTAAAAATCACTACAACTAAACATTATTTTTACCTTGTGAATTTTATATATTTCTTTTTAAATGTACAGTAATTTAAAATCAGTTGATTGCAACACACTACAAAAAAGTTATTTTATTCTTCTGCACTGTGAAACATCATCATTTGCTCTAATAATACGTATAAAGTATTTTGGCAGTTTGTTAAGCTTAAAACCTTAACAAATATTGTTAAATATTAACAAATATGCCATATTGTGCGCTTCATAATGCACCACACATTCTCAACTGGAGATGGTCAGGACTGCAGGCAGGTCAATCAAGCACCCACACTCTTTGCTTATTCGGCCAGTATGTGGTTTGAAGTTGTTCTGCTGAAAATTTCGTGACACCCCTGGAAAAGACGGTGCTTGAAGGCAGTATATGCTGTTCCAAAATTTTTACATATTTCTCTGCATTAATGGTGCCCTCACAGATGTGCAACTTACCCATGCCATGGGCACTGACACACCCCTGGCCCATACAGACATTGGCTTTTGGACCTGATGATGATAACTGCTTGGATGTTCCTTTTCCTCTTTGGCCAGAGAATATGACGGCTGGGTTTTTCAAAAACTATTTAAAATGTGGACTCATCGGGCCAAAAAGCATGTTTCCACTGTTCCTCTTTCCATTTAAGATGAGACCCGAGCCCAGAGTAGTCATCAGCACTTCTCGACAATGTTGATGTAGGGCTTCTGCTTTGCTCAGTAAAGTCTTCACTTGCATCAGTGGATGCAGCAGCAAATGGTGTTGACTAATAAAGGTTTACTAAATGAATCCCAAGCCCAATGTTCATGATATCCATTATAGATGAATGATGTTTTTTAAGAGAGTAATGTCTGAGGGAACAGAGTACATGCGCTTTCAGAAGTGGTTTTCGTCTTACCCTTCACGCACAGAGATTTGACCAGATTCCTTGAATCTTTTAACTATATTGTGAACTGTAGAGGGTGAAATGCCCCAAATCCTTCCAATATGTCTTTGAGGAACATTGTTCTCAAAGTGCTGGATTATTTGCTGAAGCATCTGTTGGCAAATTGACAAATCTTGAATAATCCTTGCTCTTAATGGATGTGGCTGTTTTTGGAGGCTCCTTATATACTATGACACGATTGCCTCAGCTGTTTAACATATCCTATTCACAATGCCTTGTTATTTTAATTCATCAAATTGTTATAAGTCTTAAATTGCCTGTCTCAACATTTTTGGAGCATGTTGCAATCATCTGATTTGAAATGCATATAAAGAAAAAAACTATTAAATTCACAAGGTAAAATATCATATAATGTTTAGTTGTAGTGCTTTCAATATAGCAAAGGGTGAATATAATTTTCAAATCAATCCTTTTAGTTTTTATTAGCATTTTTCATACTGTCCCAACGTTTTCAGTTAGGGGTTCTATGCGTTGATGTGTTGTTGTGGAGCCTGCAGATGCAAATGTCTACCACAGTGTGACATCACAATGTGGAGGAAGAAGACAACAAGTCGTTCTGGCAGCTTGGTTTCAACAAATGCTCTTTTTGCAGTGAGGAGGAAGTTTTGAGTTCTGAAACTTACAGTGTGTTTTTATAGTACAATGACCTCTTATATGTTAAAAGATCAAGGAAAATGTTATTCTTATGTCATGGCCCCTTTAAATGAGGAGAGGAAAGCAGGGTTGGTTTACACAGTGAAACTTTACCTAAAATGTGAAAGACCAGAAAGGATCAATAAAGAGCAGATCGATTTACCTCAATACTGTCAGAACATCAAGAATCACATTACTGTTAGCCTCAGCAGCATAGTGAGAGTCCCTGCCTGCTTTTCTGCAGTGCTCTACTGTGCTTTACAATGGGTTAGACTGTGCTAGTGATGTGTATGTAATCTGAAGTAAGGCTGGATTCAATTTAAAGTGGAGTGGCTTGTTTGTGCAGTCAAAGTGTGACCCAGAAAGAGGTGGAGTTGACTTTGCTGATTTGCAGTCAGCTGATTCATATGATGGTGCTTCATGTTCAAGGCTAATAAGAAATCCATGATTGGAAGAGATAAGTTGGGTGGCATGTTAGTTTGTTATTTTTAGGGTTATGGTGAGTGACTGTATATACAGCACTGGTAAAATGGAAAGCTTAATGTTTACAATCTGAGGCCAATTAATTTGAAATGTTACCCACTGCTCTGACATACACCCTGATGGAGGCTAGAAGCACTGACCTACAATACCAACTGTGATTTGACCAGCTGGTCTCACTGACTCAATGACTAAACTGATGTAATTGAAATTCCCTTCAAAAGAAGTGTTGCTTTGTCTATTAATTTCTAGGGGAATCGATTAAAAATGTTAAAATAATTAAATATATGACATGGCAATTAATTAATCAATCACATATTATCAATATTTGCTCAGAAATGCAACAAATAAAGATAATTAAAGTAGGGATGTGCACAGGTAATCGAGTAATAGAGTAATCGTTCTGCAACAACTACTCGAGTATTAAAAACACTACTCGAATATCACAAATTCATTTTCCTTTCCACATTTCCCTGCCCTTAGCATCGCTGAATTACTCTGTTTTCCCTCTGAATCTCTCACCAAATCTCACAGTTACAATCAGGTCCACTGGGTAGTGCTGTGGATAGGTGTCATCAAGGTGTTGGACGAGAGAAGACGACACATAATAATGTCTGTACTTCTAAAGCAAGCCAAGTTATATTACAAGGCAATACTTGTAATATTTTGGTTCTTATTGGATTATACTCTATTTGTATTAGGTTCTTGTTGGAGTCGTGCAAACCAACTGATGAGGATCTGCTTTTATGGTGGAAATAATGTGAAACATACTTGGAAGGTGATCAGACCAGTATGTGTGAATGTGTGTGAAATCTCTTAACACAGGCAAAAATGTGATAGATTTTATGTAGACTCAGAGCATATGCATTACCCTCAAGCCGTCAGTATTGGTCTCAATGTAAATTCAAATTGGTTTCAATTTTGAAGCTCCAATATGCACGTAAAAGGCAGCATAAAAGTAATCCATAATATTCCAGTGGTTAAATCTATTCCTTCAGAAGCGATATGATAGGTGTGGGTGAGAAACAGATCATTATTAAGTTCTTTTTTTACTATAAATTCTCCTCCTTGATCAGTAGGTGTTGATATGCACTAAGAATGTCAATCGCAAAAAACAAGAGAATAATAGGAAAGTGAAAGTGAATAAATATGGAACTGTTTCTCACCCACACTAAATATTGCTTCTGAAGACATGGATTTAACCACTGGAGTCAGAAGGATTACTTTTATGCTGTCTTTATGTGCTTTTGAAGCTTCAAAATTTTGGTACCCTTTCACTTGCATTTTGAGGACCTGCAAAAATCTTCGTTTGTGTTCAGCAGAAGAAAGAAAGTCATACACATCTGAGATGACATGAGGGTGAGTAAATGATTAGAGAATTTTCATTAAAAAAAAAAGTATGTAATTTATTTACGAATTTACATTTGGGTTAGATGGTATGATAATAGATACACATATAATATATACTTTTCTTCAGACTGCTTTCTGTGAAGAACAGACCCCAAATTCAAGCCTTTTATTCAACGATCTTCGTTTCCATCCAATGCAGCGTTGTCGTGCCCACTGTAACCGTTAAACTGCATTGGTTTTGTTTTGAAAATTAAAAAACTACCACCTCAAAAAGCACTAAGACCAGCGGTTTTACGGCAGTGATGTTGAATGCTCATTGGCTCTCAAGTTCCTCGTGACCATTTGCTACATGCCATATTCTGCAATGTATATGTCTGAATGAGTAGAAAGCACCTTTATGGAGTGCATCAGAAGAATTACAGTGATTAATCATTTAAATTCCACTCTATCTCACACAAAGATATTGTATGCTGTAAGGGAGCACATCAGATGCAGCACATCGCCCTTTGGACTAGATTTGTACTGAATTTTGCAATTGTTCTGAAAAAATTATTGTGATTAAATTGATCTGCCTGTTATGTGTTTTTATGCTTAATAAATGGTTATGGCGTGGGATAGGTTTAGGAGAAGGTGTGGGATTACTGGCTGTAAATATATATATAAATGAATATATTGTATCAAAAATGATTGCTAAAGTACATTAATCTACTTGTTACATGTTTTTATATTGTTGAAATGTGGTTATGTTTAGAGGTTTGGGTAGGGTTAAGGAATCTAAAATATCAAACCATAGAAATAATTTATAAACGATTCTTGCATTCAAATATTTGTGATGGATTTCTCAATATTTAAATTTCTAAAGTTTTAGATGCTTTCAATCATCCATATTGTATGTTTTAGTATTTATCCAAATAGCTACGTATATTAATGAGATCAGGCTGCCCAGGCCTTTATGCCTTTGTTTCTCTCCATGCTGACAATTTGATGTAGAGGAAACAAACTTGATATGCACACACAGATGCATTGTATTGAGTTTTGAACATGGACTAAAAGCTTTTGGACTTAGCTTTGAAGCTATTTATATGCCCGTGTACTCCTAAAAGTTGACAAACCTATCCTTTAGCAGATAAATTTCTCTTCCAGGAAAACAGAGCAAAAATATTGATGACTCATCCTGCACCACAGAGATTTTGTCCAATCAAATGCTCTCTAGAACAAGAATATCACTACCCTAATACCACCTACAACCATCTAGCAAGAAGTAAATCATGGTTCATGGCTGTGACGTACAGTAACTAAAGCCTATTGGCTTTAAAATAAAAACAAATAAAAAACAGGGACAAAAGCCTTTAATATGTCATAAACAAATCTGCTGTTTCAATTGGAAAACTATTTACACAGGACAAGACCAGACACGCTACATTTGATCCGTTACATTTACTTAAGTAACTTTTTGGGAAAAATATTTACTTTTAGAATAGGTTTAAAAGTGGGTACTTACTACTCTCACTCAGATACATTTCTGAAGAAAAAAAATACTTTTACTTCGTTACAATGGGCGACATTCCTGTTTTACATTCTGGGTTTCATTTTAATTAATGTGTAATTTATTGAGAGATTACTGGATGGGACATTTTGCGCGCGCTTTCACAGACTGTCACTCAAGCCGAGTCTATCACTGCTGCAGCATCATGCTCTTCAAACAAATTGAAACACTTTCTTTGCTCTGCACAGTAAAAAAAAGAAAAGTTTCGTCAATGCCTTCATTTAACACCAAGACATACAAATATTTCAAGATTAAAATTGCAGCTCCAAGGCAGCACTATGAGCTAAGTTTTGGCTCTAATGATAACACAGGCTTTTCTGAGACATGGCGATGGTCATTTTCAGGGTGATTCTGTAACTGAGCTCTTATATCATCAAAATCTGCAGCAAAATATCAATGCTCCTTGTTCCACATGTCATAAGCAGTATTTACACATTTAACCTGTGCCCACGTTGAGGTACTGGAAACTACTGCAGCTACTTTGTGTGGATAACTGTATAAATCCATGTAAACATCCAAGTTAAGTGTAAATGCCTCTTGCTCTGCCGTTCAAGTGACTGCAACTGGAGCGCGAACAGACAACATTTCTGTGCATGCACAGCAAGGGGCGTGAGGCATGTGCATGAGTTAACGTCCATTATGTCATTTGTAAAAGTAACGAGTTACTCAGTACTTGAGTACTCTTTTAACTGGATACTTTCTTACTCTTATTCAAGTAATTATTTATGTTAGTACTTTTACTTCTACTTGAGTAATTATTTTTTTGAAAGTAATTGTTCTTTTAATTGAATACAGTTTTTGGCTACTCTACCCACCTCTGGACAGGACAAACTGATGATTCTGCCAATTCATGGAGTCTTTAAGTGAGCTCACCCACTTTAAATAGACATGATTGCCCTAAAAATACCATCAGCATTGACCTACCAATAACTGGCTCAGCAGAAAAAACAAAGGCAAAATGCTCACTCCACAACTGAAACATTCAGGGTAAAAAGTGTTTGGAGAGATTATAAATAGCAAGTATTGCAAGCTAATATGGAGGATGCAGAGCACAGAGACAGCTATAAATATTTAACCAGGAGCTGGAATTTTGAAAGCATTTCAAAATCCTATTTTATTTTTTTTTTTTTTTTACAGAAACAAGGAGTTAAGATGCTTGACGTTTGTCCCCTGGGACTGCACACTCTCTACTTGAAAGAGTCCTCTCAAGCCTTGCAATGGGGAACCTGACATCTTATTTTCTGAGAGCTTTCAAAGTCAGAATCTACCTTCTTTAACCTTTCATAAATCCTTTCATGGTGAAAGATTTGACTGGTTGTTGCTGCACAAGTGTAATATGCAGCTAGACCAAGTGTAACCCAAAAAGTGACACTTTCTATTCTGCTGCTAATTGAGAGACATTAATAGACATCATAGACGTTGGGCAACATACTGATATCATCATTGCTTTGACCACTTAATGCAAATGTCACACAACTTCCAACACAAAACCTTTTTTAAACTTCACTCTCTTACAAAACGAACCTTCAGTTTAAGTGCATCACTGGAAACTTTTATCTGGAGTTTGAATTATTCTGGAACAAGAAGATTTTAAAACTACAGCCCCAGTGGTTTGGATGAATTTAAAGGTGCACTCAGTAACTCTTCCATCCATCGAGTGGATGCAACATCATTCAAACACAACAGTTTTCAGTTAACGATACCATTGTAGGAATTCACTATTCAGTCAGTCATGAATATTTTAATCCATGAGTGTAAATAAAAAATCAGGGTGGTTACTGAAATTAAGTAAGTAGTACTCGGCTGGTCATGTGATTCTAACTTGGCCGCACCCATGAGGTGACCCCTCTCCATGTAGAATAAAACAGCTTTATAAGGTTACTGATTTGACTGATTTGAGTCTTCATACGATGTAAGTAGTCATGATTTTATAAATATTTTTGAAAATTATGATACATTTCTTGAGCAGTAAATCTTTTTAATGATGAAAAAAAAAGAAGTGGTAGCAATAACAATCTTTTTTAAATGTTCTTCTGATAGAGTTTTTGGTTTGAATGTTTCAAGAATTGGATGAAAATACCACAGTAAGACATTAACTTCTAAATAAAATAGTTAGGGCTGTTATTCGGTTAAATATTGAATGAATTACATGTTATGCTGATTAAAGGAATGTTACAGGTTCAATACAAGATAAGCTCAATCGACTGCATTTGTGGCATAATGTTGATTACCACAATTAAAAAATATATATATATATATATATTTTCTTTAAAAAAGCTAAAATTTAAGCTACAGTGAGAACTATGAAGCTTATAATTTTATACAAACACTTGCATAAATTGTTGCTGTTAAAACTGGTATTATTTGAGCTGTAAAGTTGTCATTTTAGGGTTTTAGGGTTTGTTGACATTACATCATCATGGTAACAAACCGACATTTGGTCTACAGTGAATAAAACAACACTGTAGCTGTGTCTCAAAGCTTGTGCACTTACAATATATACGTTTTTAAAGTGTATTATCACCTCAAATGGAACACTAATGCATTTTTTTAACTCTACGGAAGCATTCACATTTTTCAGCTGACGGAAGTGACTTTTCAAACTTGCTCGCTGCTAGCTTTAGCACATTAGCCAACCTCAGTCCAACACATATGTCTCAATAACACACAGCATGAGGTGAAGGTAAATTACTCAACTGATATTTTCAAGGTGTTGTCTTCACAGAAGTTTTGCAAGTTGACACACTCATCATTAATTACATTTGTTTTGTCTAGCAAGCATGGCCAGGTAAACCTGTCCCTTCCATTATTTAGGACAAGTTGTGACTACTAAGTACATGAAGTGTCTAACATTCCACACTCCATTATTTCGGTTGTAGAAGTACATCATCCGGTTATTCACAGTAGTGCCTGCAGACTTACTGAAGACTTGTGCAATATTGACAACAATGGTTGGTGTAATGTTGCTTAGCATGCAATTAAGGAGGCTAGTACTTCCTTCTGGGAATCCATCTGTTCTTAGTTTTACATTTGCTTTCCTTTTGAGCAACTACATTTGATGCATATGGGTAGTTGGATGCACATTGTATCCACAGACCTTCTTAAATAAAAAACCTCTTACCTTGATTAATGCATGTATGTAGTGCATGTATGTTGTGAAAACATTCACCATTTTTATCACCTTTTTGCCTTCACTAGTACATTGTAAATGGTCCTGACATGTGATACTGTAAATACATTTTTAAAAGAGCAGTTATTCCAGTCTCTAAAATAATATAATGTCATAAAACTGCATGCATAATATTTAAAAGAGTTTTAGATTGAGTGTCGTTTGCCACAGCACAGAACATAAACTTCCCAAAAGTATCTTAACAAATAAATTCACGCTCTTGAGTGGAAATGGGTTTTAATCTGAGGATTTAGACATACAGTAGTATTTAACTCATCTACAGAAAATAAGCCTGGATCAACTAGCAACAGATGTTCAAGCTTTAAACTCTACAGCAACAGAAAATGGCATGTATTTTTCGCTTCATGAATCAGATCACAAAAAATAAATATAAAAATTAAATGCCGACTTCATCTGATTTTTCAGTCCAGCATTCAAGGCCAGGTCTGATAACGAAGCACATTATCAGATCACTTAATTCCTTAACTCTTAATAATTAAGTAGAGAACAGCTGATAATGTCAAAGCCTTTCAATTAAAGCAAATTAATCTGGTAATTCACAATGAACACTAACTCTTAAGCCTTAACACTTTGAACATGCACACTTCCATAACTTAATCATGTTTCATTGCTGTGAACAACATAATGGTACCCAGTTACTCTAGCCTCAATTCAAATAAATATTAATCAGAGCTTAAATTAGACTGACTATCTTTATCCTTTCCCTTAGGCGTTAACTCTCTAAAGTAAAAATAGCAATGAAGAAAGAATAAATAGACGTGCTGACCAATCTGTATTGATCCTGCCAGAGGATGAGACATCACAATCTTGTGGGTGAGACAGTATTTACCTTAATAACAAGGCCCCGAGTTTGGAGAAAACATCAAAGTTTGTATGGAGGATATATCTGGACATCTATGACCGCTTTACACCTGGTATTAAGATGCACACATGTGGTCAGCGCTAAATACAGGTCTAAACAGGGTCTAAAACGTTTTTCGATCGGATCAAAAATCCCACATATGTCAAAAATGCATTTGAACGCATCGCATTTGAGGTGTAAATGCTAATCCGTCCTGTATGCATCCCGGTACCAAATCAGAAAAATGTAAAAAGCGGATACATACTTCAGTATGTCTGAAATAAAAATGCACGGACACTTATGAGAAGCACGAACATCTGCAGCACATCTGCAGCTCAGGTTAATACAGGTAATCCACTAAAATAACTGCTGGAAATGTTGCTTTTGTGCTTAGATTAAATTTCAGTTGAATCTGGGAGAATTAGTGTGCTTGTCTTTTCTGACTTTGTAGTGCTTTAATGTCATGCAGTAACACACTGTCACAGTGATTGATGTATGTCGTCATGAAACAGTGTCCCTCCTTCGCCTCCAAATCCGATCACAAATGGTCACAGGGGATGCATTTATACAACCAGGTGTAAACAGCGATGTGTTTCACCTGACCACATGAGATCGGATCACCCAAAATGCATCTTAATACAAGGTATAAACAGGGTCTATGAGAATCAGGATCCTAACCACATGTTTTTTTTTTTAAGCTGAAATGCACAACTGTATCCATGACAACATAAACACCTTAAAGAAAAGTTTTTAAAACTGGTTTTCCAAACATACAGTTGTCACTGCATATTAAGCTGGGATAGGATAAAGTATTTGATCACTGAAAAAATGACACACTTCACCTTTAACACAAATATGGAATGGTATGAAGAACACTAAACAAATATTTTACATTGTTTGGGTGTCAAGTGTATCAGAGATAACTTACTGAGGAATGCATGAGTCAACCGAATGCATATATATATTTAGTTTGGATTGTTTTCACTTGAAATGCTTTAAATCAAATCTGATTAATCTGTGCACAAAAAATTAATTGTCATCTAATTGTTCATGTCTGTGTCTGTTCTGCCACTATCCAAAAGAGAGAAGCGATCTTGCTAAAATTGCCTCAAGTATTATTAAACAACTCATTTTAAGAGTGCAACTATGTCTAATATAGCTGATTTTATCCTTTGGATGAGATGTTAAACCAAAGTCTTGACTCTCTGTGGTCATTAAAAATCTCAGGACAGCTTTTGAAAAGAGTAGGGGGGTGTAACCTCCCCTGGTGTGTCCTGGCCAAATTCCCCCCATTGGCCCTTATCAATCATGGCTTGCTAATAATCCCCATCCATTAATTGGCTCTATCACTCCACTCTCTCCTCTTCACCAATAGCTGGTGAATGTACTGGTGCACTATGGCTGCTGTTGCAACAGCCAGGTGGATGTCTGCATGGTGGTTGAGGAGAGTCCCCCTTTGAGTGTAGTGTCAGAAAAGCACTATATAAATGTAACATTCATTCATTCTGATGTCATTTAAGTGTAGGAAAAAAAGGCAGAAAAAGCGCTTGGCAGCAGAATCACTATGGATTACTATTGCATTTGATCGCAGATCACAGATACTATTGTGCGGTCGCAGATGAAAACTTTCAGATCAGTTCTTCCTTAAAAGAGGAAGCTTATTTGTCAGTTGGTGAGAACACAATACCACGCCCCGGTGACAGAATTTTTTTTCGAGCAAGCCTGAGCTTTTTCAGTTTTTGAAGCCATTAACTCAGCATGGAGTTACAACGGTCAAGGGATTAATTTCCTCCCACCGGCAGATGCTAAAGTGTGCTTCATCTCCCTTCATCAACTGGCCAGTGTTTACGTAAATGAAGCTTACACCTGAAAATCATTGGAAAGATCGGCTAGTCTGGCGACGGCTCAAGCATGTTGAATTTATGTAACAGCAAACTGGGAAACTTTTCACATCTTGGGAATAGTTTATTTCAATTATAAACATGTTTTTGTACCCTGTTTGACAGAAAAGTTTCCTTAAAGCAAAGTAGTTGTGTCTTTGATTAGCCTCCAGCATAGAAACAACATCACACATTTTGCTTTCCGTAAATCTAGCCATTTCTCACATTCTTTGAACCTCTCCCTTGTCAATGGCATGGCACTTTGAAAGTCTGGAAAAAATAAGGATGCGCTTGATGTCACAGTACAGATTGCTCTTCTCCCTTGTGGCCGCCAGCATAATGTCATGATCTTCTCATTGCAGATATTTCATCAGTACACAGGTCTGTTGATGTGACTGGGTTGAAAGATGAGGGCCTGTACACCTGTTCACTCATCGGCTACCTATCTAAGATCTCAAGGAGAGTGGAGATCAGATTAGTTGCTTTAGGAACTTGGCTGACTTGTCCCTACCTTTCCCAATAAAATGATGGTTACGATGATGAGACTTATTCTTTAAGGTCTCCAATTTGCCCCACAGCATACCAATTTCTACACTATTATAAGGAATGTTTTGGGTTTAATAGAATTTATCCTCAATTGACTTGTGGCATAATGTTGATTACTACAAAAATTTATTTAGACTCGTCCCTCATTTTCTTTAAAAAAAAGGAAAAATCGAGATTACAGTGAGCCACTTACAATGAAAGTGAATGTGGCCAATTTTTGGAGGGTTAAACACAGAAATGTGAAACTTATAATTTACTATAAGCACTTTATTGTATTCTTCTGTTAAAACTGCATATCTGTATAGTGGAAATAAAATGCACTAGTTTGTATTCCGGCGTCAATCACCTCAGAGGGTCTAATTACTAAATAAATGCCCCGTTGGGAATAAAGGAATTATGACTTAGAGACAGTGAAATGAAAAAACAGATTTATCTATTTAAAATATATTGGATTAAAAAGGTAACAACAAAGTAGGTCAATAAAATGACAATATATTCCAATTGTTATGAAGAATGGGTATAAGTTGAGGAAAAGAAATGTACATGTAAGTGCGAAGGCCTATGCAAAATAACAAACAAAATTAAGGTGTACAGTTACAATAAACATATGTGCATGAAACAAGTTACAAATGATTATAAGTCAACGAAGAAGCAGGTAGGAGGCAGGTGTTGTGTACATCACAATGCAAATTCAGCAGATGGACGAAGTACGATGTATGTGTGTGTGTGTGTGTGTGTGTGTGTGTGTGTGTGTGTGGTTCTGTAAGGGAAACCAAAAGACACATTGACAAATAGAACACAAATATACTGTGTGTACTGCACAAATTATACAAATGCTAATAATTCAACACTGAAAAGACTGGAATACAAACAGTCTAATAACAGGTGATTACTGCAGCAATAGTTAACATAGTATATTACAATAATACCTATAAAGGTTGGTCACACTCATAATCAAATAAGGCTATCACTGAGCAGTCAACATAAACAGAGCTTTACATTAGCAATGATGAACAGCAAACAATCTTTCTGCCCAAGCAATAATAATATAATAATCATAATGAACTTACAATCTTCAATGACGCACACTAATATCACATCCGAAGAAAGCAACAGTTAGATGTTTGAGGCGCACAGACTCTACCATCTGTCTTTCATAGCTGTTTTGTCTTTTCTACACAGTTCACGAGAGGAATGTGCAGCTGAGCGAGATCTGAGGGTGAGAATTAGCGTATCACCAAGGTTAGCAAGTCTGACAGGTAAGTTTCTCTTCGATTACTTTTACGTTAAGAAATCCTGATATATTCATCTTTGACACTCTCACCTTAGTTTCTGCCTTATTTCACTTCATATTAATGCGAAAATGACAATAACAGCAAGTTTTCTTTCAGATGTCATCAAATACCGAACCGCTCCACTGACAGCAGCACTCGCAGAAAACCACAACCAAGCCACGCCCACCAGCTCAAGTCAGTAACTAATCTATTTACAATGAGGTGAACTTAAACTGAGCATGGGCTTTTTTACAATATCCTTTGTGTATTGTGGCTATACTTGTGAGTATTTTAATGTTCAAAACGTTGCTCCCATTTACTTCCATTGTAAGTGCCTCATTGGAACCAAGATTTTTAAAAAAAAATTTTTAAAGAAAAGGACGGACAAGTGATAATACATTTTTGTGGTAATCAATATCATGCCACAAATGCTGTCGATTGAATTTAACTTGTATTGAACCCAGAATATTCCTTTAACTATAAGGGTTACAAATTATTTAAAAACCTGTAACCATAGGAAAACCTTCTTATTCTATGGTACTTTAGAAAACATTGCCAAACGTGGACAATAATGGGTTTGGCTATTTCAAGTACACCCTTTAACAGGTACTTAAAATCAAGCATATAGCCATACAATCTCATTAGACACACATTTTATGTAGAATGGGATGTACCAAAACCCCTTTGTGAACAATTCCCCTGTGCACTGAGGTCGATCAAGAAATGGTTTGGAAGTCTAAGCCTGAATCTGAAACCGCGTACTAAAACAAGCACAATTTAAGCATGGCCCTCTAAAGAAGCCTATCATGTTTTCCTTGATATATCGTCCCATCCCTAATTCTCACTTACTGCTTCATGAATACTAAGGATTCTAACATACTACTCTATTGGCATCGTTTTTGTCATACTATATAGTAGGGAAGTATAGATATTCGGACGCAGCTCAAGGCTGAATGGCCAACTTGTATCACACTTGTCAACACAATTCTTGTGGTCATAGATGAGAGCTTGATCTCTTCAGAAGCTCTGGTTTGACACTTATCTTTGACACCCCCATATCTTTTGAAATTTTCTTCCGTGTTATATTCATATTAGCAATGTGTTGCGTCACATCAGGCCTTAGAGTCTCCCTGGAGTGGGAGGGAGACTCTTGCCAGTTTGATCTTGAGACGGTTTAAGGCCTTGTGAATACAAATGTCTTTTTATCTCTCCCGAGACTGTGTGTGGGCTCTGTCCATGGCTGGGCCATTCCAACATAAATTGCATTGCTGCACTTTTATATATTCTCCAGTTCATTAGCTGATCTCTGGAGATGCACTGCATACCCCAAGCTCGCTAGCTTTCCCCATTTCATAGATGCCATTTCCACATGACATCCATATTTCTGCTGCCTAATATCATGCATTTAACACATAGACAGGAAATATAGAAAGAAAGAAATATAGTGTTTTGCTGCTAAATTTGTGTAAAATCTATAAAGCAGAAGAGCCTCAACCAAGGAAGAACATTCAGCAGAGCATTCACTAAGCAGCCTTGCAGCTGAGCTACACAGCTAAGTCTTGTTCATTCATGCTTGGTCCCAGTTTATATGTCACGTCCCTGATGACCAATCATGAAGAATCAAAAGTATTTTGAAGAGCCAGAGTACTTATATAAGAACACCTGGGGCAAGGCAAGGTATGAGATCCCCTGAGATGAGATAAGAAATGATTACTTGATCCTTATGGATGACCATACGTTTTTAATATGTATAATTACCCAGAGTTTTGCAATGGATCAATAGGGAGACTACATTTTTCAGCGTTATGGATTTGTGGTCAAGAGTCGTAACTGTAATTTGCAATCAAGATTAAGTTAAAGGAATAGTTCACCCAAAAATAATCATTCCATCATAATTAAATTTCCCTCATGTCTTTCCAAACCACTTTCTAACGAGAGATCATACAAACCAGTAGAATTTATCTGTGAGAGTGCGTTGCAATATTTTGGTCTGTCTAGTCAATACAATGGCAGTTAATTTGGAAATCAAGATTTTCACTGAAAAAGGACTTACATTTTGGATTGTTTGTCATCAAAACCTATTGCATGCATTCAGAAGATTTGGATTGTGATGCACAAGACACATTAACTAATTTTAAGATACTTTTGGGTCCTTGTTTAAGCTTTAAAATGAGAAACTATCCACTGCCATGTAATTGAAAAGATGAACGTTGATAGTCATTAAAACATCTCCCTCTATGTTCTGCGTAAGAAATAAAATCATATGGATTTGGAACGGAAAAAAAGGGTGAGTAAATTATGATATAATTTTCAGTTTTGGGCGAACTAAGGAGTTCCACTGAACAATGAACACTAATTGCAGATAAATTATCTTGAGGGAGTGTACATTTTTGCAGGTCTATGCCTATTATCTGAAACACAATCTCAGTTTCTCATTTCTCTTGATTACTGACTATAGGGTGAGACAGGACATCTTCAATATACTGACCAAGAAAGGTTTGTCTCCATCAAGGTTTATAATGTCATAGGACCTTTTGGCTGATTCCTAAAGGAATCCTAATATAATTTATTTATGATTTGGAAACAATCTTAATGGAATCAAACAAGAATCCTCAAAAAATCTAAAGTTTCCTATTGTTTTCAAATTCCTCCAGAATATCAGTTCATCCAGAAGAATCCTGTTAGATTTTAAGAGGATTCTTGTTTGATCCCATTTAGTAAAAGTGAGTAACAATGGAAGTGAATGGTGGCCAATCCGTAACCTTAAAATACTTACTATACTTACTAAAATATAGCAACAAGACGCAAACAAACTGCATGTTAACATGATTTTATGGAGATAAAATCACCTACTAACATTTTCTGTGTACATTTATATTAGATTTTACAACTTCGTTTGCCACAAAAAGATAATAAAGAGATAATAACCTACATGTGATTACAGCAAAGTGGCATTCATTCGTAACATTTGTTTGATCTGCCAATCTGATACTGTAACCATCGACAAGACGTGGAAAGAACGTACTATAATTCAGTACAAGTTTGCACATGTAAAACAGGACAGCCGTACAGATGTCCTCCTACCTCGCATTGGGTTTTGAATCCAGAGGATGCCGCCGATCAGGTGCGGAGACTGCCCCAGCATCACGGTACCGGAGCAGGTGGCCGAAACACAACGAAACACCTGTCTACACAAACGAAGCGTCCAGTTCGTGCACGTATGAAACCCTTTTATTAATAATGCGCGCGCATCAGTCTGCTGGTCCTCACAGAAGAGCTCATCGCATTTAAAATAACTACATGCCAGTCATCCACATTTTAAATTAAAAAGTGACGCACAGTACGAAATACGGTGTCTAAACAATAATATCCTTATTATTATATTGCGCTCTGTTCCTCTCTGTGGTCAGACCGAAGACGTAGGGCAACACAAATAGGAGAACGCAGTCTCGAGACGCGTTTTAAAAGTTTACGTTAATATATTTTTTACCTGACACGACGTCTAAAAAACGCGGCGTTCCTTAGAACGACGCTTAAAACGGTCAAAGACGTGTGTCTAGCGCGTGTTTACACACAAACACAGCGCGGAAGGACGCATAAATACGTTCTGTGTGAACGGCCCCTTACGCGGTATAGATGTGCATCAGTGGGTGGACGAGCAGAGGGAGCTGAGCGTAGAAGCTGAATGATGCAGAATCGCGAATCCTTACAGTACATGCTAGACTTATTTCGACCCCACGGGCTCCGCAAGCCCATCTCTATGTCATATGTTTCCAGCGCGAGAACAGGACAAAGATCTGCGGCTTCCAGCAACTATCAGCATCCAATCATAAATCCACCCGGCTGTGGGGAAGCTTTGTGTTTGTTGATAAAGCAGTGTTAAGTTTACAGACATGCCGGTAGAAATTGCAATCAGGATGTTTGTGAAATCCTTACCTTGCACAGCCATTCTATTACTCCATATATTCGCACATGATGGGAAGCGTATTGCTGTTGGTGTCAGTGAACTCGACTCTGCTAAAGAGTCCTGCTTATTAACACTTGCAAGCGATCTCTGTCAAACCGAGCGTGCCTTAAAAGCGTGTAGTTTCTTCGCTCAAAGAACCATGGGTATTGTAGTTGCACCTTTGAAAGTAAATTGGCCGTCGGATTGAATGAATAACCGACTCAACATATTTTATTCAAATGTGCACTTTAGACATGCTTCCTATTTTTTATTTATTTAGACATTTCTCCTGATGAATTTTTTTTATTAATTAATTTAGTTTATTTCATGAAGATGAATGCATTTACACAGTGGTGGATTTAGGCATGGGTGACATGGGCAGCTGCCCAGCTACACCGCTACTGCATTTGCATGTATTCATTTAGCATAAACTGTTATTCAAAGTGATTTACAAGTGAGACTTAAACAAGCAGAAGCAATAATATAAAGAAATTAATGCAGATTATGATTAACATGATAACTGCTGTGCTATTGGTTTGTTCCTGTAGAACATGCACTAAAATTAAGATTTATGCATTTCAATTTTGTTTAAAATTCCAGCAAATTTAGTTGAGTAATCTTTAATAAAATAAAACTGAAAAAAAAAAACTAAATATTTCAAGTTTTATGAATTTAGTTTAGTTAAACATTACACAATGAAATTAAATATGAAATTGAAAAGTGTAAATCTTAAAACCTATTTCAAGGTGCCATAAATTCATTAATTTCATAATAATTTTTCTAAAGAGTGTAAAAAGTCCTCTCCTATGACATACAGTAGCAGATTTCCTTATCGTGGACCTTTCCTAGATTTTCCTAGATCACAGCTGTGTTGGGTAGTAATGGACTACATGTAATATGTAATCAGATTACAAAAATGTGGTACTTGTATTTTGATTACGTTTTTAAATGTGCATAATCAGATAACAAGGGGTTGGAACATTGTGGCCGACAAAATAGCGGATTGTTTGATTTCATATTTACTAATGTTTAATGAAACTGTGTAAAGGAGTCAGTAGGCTATTTAATACTATTAAAATTAGATTATAAATAATCAGAGAGTATTCAGATTAGATTAACTAATCTAATGTAATCTGTAATCTAAAATATTATAATTAAACTTTTTTTTGTAATTTGCAATCAGTACCTGATTAAATTTCAGAAGTAATGTGTTATGCTGCTCCATTTAAATCGGATGTGAGAAATTCCTACTTGTTATCTCCGATCTCGGACCATAAAAGCATTCAATTGCCAGATGCTCGAAAGATGACATGTAAGGAAACAAAACTGCAATGCTGTGCATGACTTTCTTTCTTCTGCTGAACACAAATTAAGATTTTTAGAAGAAAAATTCAGTTCTGTTAGTCCTCACAATGCAAGTGAATGGCGACAAAAATGTAGAAGCTCCAATAGCACATAAAGGCAGCATACAAGTAATCCATATGACTCCAGTGGTTAAATCCATATCTTCAGATCCATGTACTTTTTCTGTGGGTGAGAAAAAGATACGTTTTCAGACATGTTTTTCCATAAATCTCCACTTTCACTTCCACATTCTTCTCCTTTGTTTTTGGCGATTCACATTCTTCATCCATATTGCCACCTACTGGGCAGGGAAGGGTATTGATGGATAAAAATGACTTAAATATCTGTTTCTCACCCACACCTATCATATCACTTGAGAAGACACGGATTTACCCTCTGAAGTCATCTGGATTACTTTTATGCTGCCAATATGTGCTTTTCTGAGCTTCAAAATTTTGGTACTCATTCACTTTCATTGTGAGGACCTACATAGCTGAGACATTCTTCTAAAAATCTTTTGTATTCAGCAGATGAAAGAAAGACATACACACCTGGGATGTCATGAGTAAATGATGAGAAAATGTTCATTTTGGAGTGAACAATACCTTTGAATACTCTCTGTTCTCTCTGTCTGTTTGTGGATAGTGGTTAGTGTGTGCCTCTGTATCAGTGTCATAACATATACCCCATTGAGTAACAGTGGTCATCATTGAACATGGAACAAATGATGTGGAAAAGACCACCATTTTGGATCTAACCAAGTTCAGAAGAGTTGATTACATCATATTTGCTATTACCACTGATTTAATACTAATTACATTTGAATCTATGTAAAGCTTTGTAGAGTATTTTGACTCCAAGGCCCCCCAGTCACCAAGGCAATATGCAAATGCCCACTCCCTCTTTCAAAAAAATCCCCTGAACTAGATTTCTGATAATAAAAAATATTTTAATAATTGTGTTTTGTTGCAAGTAGGCCTATTAAACAATTAACTTATATTTATACAGTACTGTGCAAAAGTCTCAGGCACATTAGATGTTTCACAAAAACATTAGGATGGTTATTTATATCTGCTAATTTAGTGTCAATAGGAAATATACATGTTATACTCCCAAACATTCCTTTTTGCAAATAGAACAGAAGAACAGGGAGCACTGCAACAGTTGGCATGGCCATCACAGAGCCCCCCCCACTGAACATCGGCTGAGTCTGGGATTACACAAAGATACAGAAATAATTGAGACAGCCAAAATAAATAAAAGAACTGTGGTGAATTCTCCAATCTGCCAACAACCAATAAAAAATGTGTCCAGGTATAAATAAGAGAATTGGTGCTTTTTTGAAGGCAAAAGTGTTCACACCACATATAGATTTAGCGCTTTTTCTGTTTACTGGACTTTGTATGATGTTAATTAATAAATGAAAACTATTTCTGATTTTTTTTTTTAATATTTCCTCACTTTGAAAGTTTTTCACAAGTGCCTAAAAATTTTGCACAGTACGTATTTATATTATACACACACACACACACACACACACACACACACACACACACACACACACACACACACACACACACACACACACACACACACACACACACACACACACATGTTGTGTTTTCATGTTTTATGGGGACTTTCCATAGACATAATGGTTTTTATACTGTACAAACATTATATTCTATCCCCTAAACCTAACCCTACCCCTAAACCTAACCCTCACAGAAAACTTTCTGCATTTTTACATTTTCAAAAACATAATTTAGTATGATTTATAAGCTGTTTTCCTCATGGGGACCGACAAAATGTCCCCACAAGGTCAAAAATTTCGGGTTTTACTATCCTTATGGGGACATTTGGTCCCCACAAAGTGATAAATACACGCTCACACACACACACACACACACACACACACACACACACACACACACACACACACACACACACACACACACACACACACACACACACATGTAGTGTTTCCATGTTTTATGGGGACTTTCCATAGACATAATGGTTTTTATACTGAACAAACTTTATATTCCATCCCCTAATCCTAACCCTATCCCTAAACCTAACCATCACAGAAAACTTTCTGCATTTTTACATTTTCAAAAAACATCATTTAGTATGATTTATAAGCTGTTTTCCTCATGGGGACCAACAAAATGTCCCCACAAGGTCAAAAATTTCGGGTTTTACTATCCTTATGGGGACATTTGGTCCCCACAAAGTGATAAATACACACACACACACACACACACACTCAAATAATTTAAACTTAAAAAAATAGAGAACACAAAAACAACCCAATATGTCCTTGTTACCATCAGCTACATAACCCATATTTTATTAAATAGATTCTTTATTCAATAGCCCATATTGAATTATATAATACATTTCCAATACTTCAATTATCCTAGGTAATATCGATGAATCTACTTTGCATATCTTCTTCACATTATATATTTACAACTAATGCATTCATAGTAAAATATGTGTGAGCAAAAACACTATTACGGCATGTTACATAATTTTTTATTAATTTAATACAGAATGTAGGCTACTAGTCTAAACATGTGGTGTTGCAGATCAAAGATCACTTGTTTGGCTAACAAGTGTGCTTGTCTAAATACTATGTGAAGTTTTGTTCCACACCTTTATCTCATGCTACTTCCTGTTAATGGTTTTCCATCCGCATTCCTGAAAATGACAGTCAGCTCTGGTTTGTCTGGTTTCCAGACAAAAGACTATTAAAGCATTAAACCAAATGGAATGATTGAATACTTGGTCTTACATCTCTTTTTGATTGAAAGTTTTCTTTAATGGGACTGGCTGAAAGTGGAAATGTTTTACCAAGAAACCGCTAGCAAAGGGTGTAGTTTTTCATAAACATGCTGACATTTGTTTGTTCTTTCAGAATGTACTCATGCTGGCATAATCAGTTTTGAGTCATGGTATTCCAGCAGCATTGTTTGTGAACCTGTTGCACTCCATAAAGTCATGAGATGAATTGGAAAATTCCTGACATAGTAGATTACTTCACCATGGACTTTTCCAGCATTTTTGAGAGATGACAGTAAATGTATCTTCATCGACCATTATTTTTAAAGGAATAGTTTACCCCAAAATGAAAATTCTCTCATAATTTACTCTTCAATCAAATCAAATAAAAACACTTTATTGTCACACTACCATGTACACAAGTGCAACAGTAGGTGAAATTCTTGTGTGCAGGTCCGAGCAACATAGCAGTCATGACAGTGACGAGACATATACCAATTACAATAAACAACATACTTACACCAAACAATTTACATATCAAATGTACACATACTTACACAACACAATAATTATATACAATGTACAGTAAACAATACACACAATATACAATACACAATATACAATACAATAAGTAAGGAGTATATGAAATATATATATATATATATATATATATATATATATATATATGAAGTAGTATATTGAGGAGAATATGTTGACAGTCCAGTGTGAGATTGTAGATGAATAAAGTGCAGTGCTAATTATTGATCGTGATAGATCAAGTGTTCAAAAGTCTGACTGCTTGGGGGAAGAAGCTATCGTGTAGTCGGCTGGTGCGGGTCTTGATGCCGCGATACCGCCTGCCTGATGGTAGCACTGAGAACAGCCCATGACTCGGGTGGCTGGAGTATCTGATGATCCTCCGAGCTTTTTTCACACACCGCCTAGCGTATATGTCCTGGAGGGAGGGAAGCTCACCTCCGATGATGTTTCTGGCAGTTTGCACCACCCTACAGTGAATACAGTAGGGGGCTGAGAACACAGCCCTGCGGGGCTCCAGTGTTGAGGGTCAGTGATGAGGGATGTTGCTGCCCATTCTAACCACCTGACGTAGTCAACAAACAGCATTCTCACATATGTGTTCCTTTTTTCCAGATGGGAGAGAGCAGTGTGTAGTGTAGATGCAATGGCATCATCAGTGGAGCGGTTGTTGCAGTAGGCAAACTGCAATGGGTCCAAAGAGGGGGGCAGAACAGAGCAGATGTAATCTCTGATTAACCTCTCGAAGCATTTGCTGATGATGGGGGGCAGAGCAACAGGACGCCAGTCATTTAAGCAAGTGATTGCGGCTTGCTTCGGTACAGGCACAATGGTTGATGTTTTGAAGCATGTGGGGACTACAGACAGGGAGAGGGACAGATTGAAAATGTCCGTAAAAACACCAGCCAGTTGATTCGCGCACGCTATGATGACGCGGCCCAGAATGCCGTCTGGACCCGCAGCTTTACGGACATTCACCCGTCGGAAGGATCAGTTTACATCCACAACAGAGACGGAGAGTGAATCAACCTCTGTAGCGTCAGCCGCGAGTGCTCTCTCCACGAGGGCGGTGGTGTTGTCCTCAAAACGAGCATAAAATGTATTAAGTTCGTCCGGGAGAGATGCAGCGGTGTTCACAGCGGAGTCTTTATTCCGTTTGTAGTCCGTGATGGTATTAATTCCCTGCCACATACTTCTAGAGTCAGTGGTGTTGAACTGACCTTTAAGCTTGTGCCTGTACTGGCATTTGGCTTCACTGATAGTGTTACGGAGGGCATAACTGGCTTGTTTACGCTCCTCCGTGTTAGAAGAATTAAAAGCGGAGGACCGCGCATTGAGTGCAGTGTTGTCAACTATTTTCAATGGAAAGTAGCTTAAGCCTGCTCGAAAAGTAGCTAAATGTCGCCAGATGACGTCATGCGTCATTAGCATATTAATGACGTCATCGCCTCGTATTTGCATTCTGCCTAATTTGTCGGTACTGTAGCCTACTTCAGTTTATAATAACGGTTATCTCCCCTAAACCGTGCTCATACTGTTATATAAGTATATAGCCGAATGTCCAGTAAAACGGTTCTCAATGACATATTTTCTGTTAGACAACGGAACGGAACGGAACTTAGCTAACGTTACATGTTTATGAGTTTGAAGAAGGTTTATTGTTGTGTTTGGATAAGTAAAATGTATAGAGTCTGTAAATATACGATCTGAAGTCGGAGAGTTCAGAAACCGAACCGGAATGAACTAAAACTCTGATTAGTAGTGAATATAAGCGCATGCCAAGAAAAAACGGTCAAATTAAATGTTTTGAATTAAAACAAAGGAGAAGGCAGCTGCTATGTGATCACTGATTGGTTCCTGCTAACACAGCGTGCACATGCGCAGCTCATTCATGTCTATGTCCGCTGGCGTGCAGTGTAGTCAACGGAATGTGCCGCTCACTGAACAGAGCAGACGCAGCGGGGAAGACCTCACGCTTGCAGTACTGGCGATATTTGGAATTTGGAAAGTTGCTAAGGTTTGTCCAAAAAGTCGCTAGATTTGTCGCTAGTCGCTTTTTTGAAAAAATGTCGCTAAAGGGGTCTGAAAAGTAGCTAAAAATAGCGACAAAGTCGCTAAGTTGGCAACAATGATTGAGTGCCGCGTGAACCTCGCCGTTAACCCATGGTTTCTGGTTGGGGTATATCCGTATTGTTTTGGTCGGAACAACATCCTCTACGCACTTCCTGATGAAACACCTTATGCTGTCAGCGTAAACCTCGATGTCGTCATCAGAGGCGGACCGGAACATCTCCCAGTCCGCGTGATCAAAAGAGTCTTGTAGCGCAGAGTCTGATTGGTCCGACCAGCACTGGATCGTTCTGAGGGTGGGTGCTTCCCGTTTCAGCTTCTGCCTATAAGCGGGCAAAAGCAGAACGGAAGCGTGGTCCAATTTGCCAAATGGGGGGCGGGGGAGGGATTTGTAGCCATCCCGGAAAGGAGAGTAACAATGATCTAAAACCCGGTCCCCTCGTGTGTTGAACTTTATGTGTTGGTGGTATTTTGGAGTGATTGTTTTGAAGTTGGCTTTATTAAAGTCCCCGGTAACAATGAACGCAGCCTCAGGGTGCGCGGTTTCCTGCTCACTTATACCAGACAAAGGGCTCCGCCAGCGTGTTTGTAAACAGCGGGTCGGCATTAAGGAATTTGAAGTCCGGTTTTCGATGTGAAATTGTAGAACCAATGTCCAAAAGCATTTGGCTGTCGTAAACAATAAGGCAGACAACATCCAAGACAAAAAAACAAAGAACTGTAAACAAAACAAACAATAACCGCAGTGTTGTAACGGAGCTCGCAACGCAGCAGCCATACTCGGCGCCATCTTGAGACGAGTATGCCATCCCAGATGTGTATGACTTTCTTTCATCTGCTAAACTCAAATTAAGATTTAAAAAAAATACAGTGCAAGTGAATGAGTGCAAAATAATATAAGTCAGCATTAATTATGATGCCTTTATGTGCTTTTTGGAGCATCAACATTTTGGCACCCATTCACTTGAATGGACCTACAGAGCTGAAATATGCTTCTAGAAATTGTAATTTGTGTTCTGCAGAAGAAAGAAAGTCTTACACATATGGAATGACATGAGGGTGAGTAAATGATGAGAAAATCTTTCATCTTTTAGTCAACTATCCCTTTAATAAAATAAAAATATAGCAAATAAAGAAATAAACAACAATGTGTTAGTAAATTTTTTTGTATTAAATCTATTACATTTCTAAATTCTCAAAACACATAACACATCTGTAAATGCATATCTCAGAGAAAGAAAAACATTTTTAAATGTAAACCAAGACCAATTTATTTTGCCACAATAAATTATTTTTATTAAATGTACCACATGAACTAAATGACTGTTGAAAGGAGATACATGGAGATGATTTTAGTGTTACTGCTCCCTCTTATGGATACTTAAATTACTACAAATACAGAAATATTAGTTCTATAGCCTTTGTGAAAGGTTAGGGAGGCCAAAGCCAAATCTATCATGATCATTTGCTTATTTAAAGGAGATTATTAAAATTTTTCAGCAATGTAACAAATCTTTATAAATGTATACACTTCAATAAATTAAACAAACTGCAAAAACACGGAAGAGCTCGGTCTGTAATTAAACAAACCTTAAAGGTGAAGTGTGTTTTCTTCTATTATGTTAAAATACGTTCTCCTATCCCAGCTTAATATGCAGAGACAACTATGAATAAGTCATTGTATGTTGAATTCACAGAGAAGAGTTGTAAGGGGGTTACGATGGGCAAGGAGGAGGCGAGAACCGGCTTGTCAACATAAATCACATTTAATTAAACTCAAAACCAAAACACACGAACATAAACACTCACACACACACACACATGACGGACATGCCCGTAATTCTTTCTCTCTCGAACCGTCATCACCGGCCGCCTTTATACCTCATGTGCCCCATCAGGCCGATTGGGGACCGGGCATGCAACATTCTAGCCCGGCCCCACCCCCCTCCGCTCCACAAGAGTATATACACTGTTGCTCTGTGACACTATCTGACATTGCTCTGTTTGTTTGAGCATCTTGACACAGTAATTTTGGCTTAACCAATGGCGTGACTATGAATCTGTACCATCTGTGAGTTTTTGGTAAACTTGTTTGAAAGCAATCAAATTTTGCATGTCAGCTTTATGATGTTAGTAGCCATTACACACTTCAGCTTTAATTCATATTTTATATGACAATACAAATAAACACACAGAACTACGGCAACAATTGTTTTCTTTTCTACATGTCATCTATAGCAGCAAAATCTTTAATTTTGAGTCCAGAGTTGATGACTTCACGTCTTATGTCATACTAACAGAGTGATAATGACACCATCATCCTGGCCCTGCCACAGCATTTCCCCTTCAAAGTCCACCTTTCTATGCTTCCTGGCCCTCATTAGGATGCCCACCACTTTATCAGAGATTCGCACATATCTGTCAAACAGCTCGCCAAAGGTCACTCGAGTGTAACTATCCGGATCCGGGTCTGCCATAGTCCTTATGATGTAGCACATGTCGTCGATCTCATGGTGGATGTGCGCTTCTGCACGTTTAGCCCTCTCTGCTGTCTTACTGCCCTCTTTGGGCCGCCCATAGCCCTCCTCACCCTTCTGCAGCCGTGTTGACATGGAGTACTCATAATCAAAGTCTTCGCTGAAGGGGTTCAGCTTCTGATTAATGGAATGCTTGGATGCCCAGTTTTGCCAGCAATTTTTTAGGTTGCCCACAGCGCTGTACTTTTTGGACAAGGCATTTATTTTGTTGGCATCTTCTACATTCTTCTTGCTCCTAAGACATTAGCAAAAGAGATATGATTTATAAAACAATGCAATTTGCAGTGATGGGTATATTATTTCTGAAATGTACTGTTACTGATTACAAATTACATAACTAAAATTGTAATCAATAATTTACATGTAGTCTTTTAGATTACATTTTTTAAGGTAATGTTTGATGCTGATTATGTGTGGATTGCTAATTGCATGTTTAAATTAATGTTTTTAAAAATATTAAATATTTAAAACATTAAATACTGTATACTTCAATGAAATTATCAATTTGCAATCCTTTTATGAAACTGTAAGTATTCATTGAATCAATTAGCTTCTTTTAAAGACAAGACAGATAATAAGATAGATAACGACAGTGATAATGTAATCCATATGTAATCATGTAAAACATAAAATCTAACTATTATCTGATTACAAACATTTAAAATGTAATGCAATCTATTCTAATCTATTACAAGTTTATAATCTGATTATGTAGTACAGATTACATGAGGTCCATCTCTAATGTCCATTACTAACCAACACTGGCAATATTAGACAGTTAAAAAATTTGCACATGTCTTAAAGTGATAGTTCACTCAAAAATGAAAATTCTCTCATAATTTACTCACCCTCAAGTCATCCCAGAAGTGTATGACTTTCTTTCTTCAGCAGAACACAAACAAAGATAAAAAAATAATAAATAAAAAAATCAGTTCTGTTGGTCCTCACAATAGAAGTGAATGGTGACCAGAACTCAAAACGTCCAAAAATGAATTTAAGGAGGCATAAAAGTATTCCATATGACTCCAGAGGCTAAATACATGTATTCTAAAGCATTATAATAGTGTGGCTGAGAAACAGATCAATATTTAAGTCCTTTTTTACTATCAATCTCTACCATTGACCACCTCCAGCCAGTAGGTGGCAGACTGTGAAAAACTCACACCAGCATGTGGAAGTGAAAGTAAAAGTGTAGTTTTTAGGTGTAGTTATTTTTTACATAATTTTTTTTTTTTATTTGAAAAAGGACTTTAATATTGATCTGTTTCTCACCAACATCTATCATATTGCTTCAGAAGATATGGATTTAACCACTGTTTTCTTGTGGATTACATTTATATAGCCTTTTGGACCTTCAAAGTTCTGAGTTCTGGTCACCTTTCACTTGCATTGAGGAGCAACAGAGCTGAAATATTCTTTTAAAATTCTTCCTTTGTATTCTGCAGGAGAAAGAAAGCCATACACATCTCGGATGGCATGAGGGGGGTGAGTAAATGATGCGAGAACTTTCATTTTGAGTGAACTATCCCTCAAAATTAGTGGTCTTAAATAATGTTACTTTAAAGGTGAAAAAAAAAAACGTTTTGCTTTTGTCATCTTGGACTTACAGTGACACCTAGTGGTGTGGATGCAGCATCATTCAAATTCAATAATTTTCAGTTACAGATGCCATTGTAGAAATTCACTACTCTCAATCAGCCATGATTAATTTAATCCAAGAGTGAAAGTGTCCAATAACAAGAAGGTTACTGAGATTAAGCAAGTAGTTTTCAGCTGGTCATGCGATTCTAAAATGGCAGCCCCCATGAGGGCGCCCCTGCCCCATGTAAAATAAAATTGTTTTAATAAGGTTACTGAAATGACTTGAGTCCTCATCCCATTTGAGTGGGGATAATTGTATACATACGTTTCAAATTTAAACTAGATTTCTTTAGGACTAAATCTTTTTTAATGGGGAAGTAATTACTGAGTGCTCCTTTAAAGTTTTTAGGTCTGTAATACTTTGAAGGAATATATTAATGGATAATGCAGTATATGATAGATTAGTTATCATCATCGGGACCACACACATATGGCATATTCATTTGTACACAGACATAAAGTTGTTTTTTTTAAGTGCTTGAGTAAAACAGCACAGCACAACTTATAAATAGACTGATTTAAGACAGTCTATCTATCTATTACTACCATGACAAACTAACATTCTGCACTAATATACAAATTAACTTTGTACCTGACATACCTGAAGCTACACACTTCAAGAGATAGTTCACCCAAAAATGAAAATTATGTAAAATTGACATGTTTCCAACTACTTTTGCGTTCCATTGAGTCATAAAGGTTTTGAACAACATAAAGGTGATTAAATGATGACTGAATTTTCATTTTTGGGTGAACTATCTCTTAACAGATCTGTACGTCTCCTTAAAAATACATTCAGCTTCTGACCTTAATTTGGTGTGCTGGGAGAACATAACTCACCCAAGCACAGAGGATCTTTTGATCCTTACTGCAGATTGTTCTGTATTTTCATTTGTTTTATCATTTGTAGTATCCTCCTGGTTGGTTTGTAGCTTCAGGACTCTCTCTTCAGCTTCAGGAAACTCATTATCCTTACTACCCTCCTTAGCCTGCTTTTTCTCCTTTTCCATTTCCTTCCATCCTCGTGTCAGCTCCGAAACCATGTTGGAGCACTTCCTGCGGCGTGTGGGTGTCCCTTTTTTACTCAGCATCTTGTCTAGATCATCTGTGGATGGGTCATTACAGATACGATTGGTCAAAAACTCAATGCCTGCACTTCTCTCCTGGACATCCCTTGTCACCATTTTTACCACTTGGGTGGTTCTGATGTGTGACTGGCCAGGGGCCTCCACATCCTCCTGGTTGGGGCGAAACCTCTGAGAAAGTCTGTTTTTGGCTGCCTCCTTTTTTGCATTTTTAGGGACTTCAGGGTAACCAGGGGACCACCCACTGGGTTCATTGGACTGCTTCTCTTCATTTTCACTCACCCACTGCTGCCAGCTCCGAGTCAGGCTGCACACCATGCTTATGGCACGCATCTTTGTAATATTCTTGTTTGCTGAGGGCTTCCTCGCAGTGGCTTCCTCCATTTTCTCTGACATTGTTTACCTCCAGGGATTCCTTCCCTCATTCACGTCCTTTGTTTCGTCTGGTGCCTTTTACATAACACCTTGTTGTGATTCTCAATCTGTAGTAAATTGTAGACTATACGCTCCCTCTTAAGCGCACTAGTGCTTTTGAAATGGGTGAAACAACTCTACATGATGGTGGAACGTATGCCAAGAATCTCCACTGATCTTCTTTCCTTGACACTTGTCGACCTCTGGGACTGGTGGGGAATCACGTTTCATCATAGACGCTGGTACTTGCTGGGGGTAAACAGGGCAGAGATGTCCTGGGTTTTGCAAATGTGCAGAAACTGCAAATGGGCCTGTGTGGATCATGTTCATTAGTTCCGCCAACAGTCAATGGTACTGTGAATAATGCACTACAGAAAGACTGCAGCCTGATATTTTTTTTTAAACCAATGCATTTTATTGGCATAATAAATTGGAGTTCATTTGGAAAATACTTTTGTCCAAAGTTGTATTCAAGGTACACATTTTATCAGTATGAGTTTACCCTGTGAATCAAACCCATGGCATTGGCATTGCAGTGCTTGCTTGCTAACCTGATGTCTGGAGTTTGGATGACAAGATGGCAAACTCACTGTGGTCTGTTATTGACCACAGTGAGCATTTAGTAAATATCAGAAACAATAATTGTGCACTTACAGTATTTAATAATACATTAAAATATTATCTGTTATGCAAAGAGCTCAGAGTGTCATTCGATCCAAGACAGAAGTGAAGGTGTCTTTTGGTGAGGAAAGAATGTAACACCTGAAGGAGACTCTTTATTGCTTGCATACACAGTGGATTGTTTTTCGTTGCACCTGGCAACATGCAAAGACATGAAGGATTTGACAAAATTATATTGCAACTGAACTGTGAATATTTTACCTCTCTTATGCCTTGGACATTTATTAAAGTGCATAGCAGTGCGATTGTGCACATACAAGCATACTCCACTTGAAGGTGTAAAAGTATGGCATCTATGTTTATCTGTTTGTTTCATGACATTAAGAGGCTGTATTAATAGTATCTGTAAAAAGCATCAGCAAAACGAAAGGCATCTGTTGACTGTCAGTCATACAGTGCAGATCTGTGTCAGTGGGCATATGCAGAGGACTTAGGGATGGTCACTTCAGAAAAATCTAGCCAACCTGTGCGCAATCTAGATACAGATCATAAAAGAAAAGTTCAGGAAATGCAACTGAAAACTGATTCTAGACCTGGGAGGGGAGAAAGAAAAACAAATTAACAACATAATAAACTAAAAGGGTCATTCTAGCTATGGACCTGAACACATTTCACTTATAACCAAAAGAATGAGCCGATATTACAATCAATCAATACAATTACAATCAGCGATATTATAATTGTGGGTAAGAAACACATCAAAATTTAAGTCATTTTTTACTATTACTATCCACTTTCACTTTCATATTCCTCTTTGTGGATATCACCACAGGGAGGAGAATTTATAGTTAAAAAGGACTTACATATTGACCTGTTTCTCACCAACACCTATCATATAGCTTCTGAAGATGTTGATGTTGATATGTGTATTACAATAATCTAGTCTTGAGGTCATGAAATTCTGAATAAAATTTTCGGCATCAGCAACAGAGAGTATCGTCATAATTTAGCAATATTTCTTAGTTGGAAGAATGCTGATCTACAAACATTAGAAATTTGATTTTACAAGGACAGATTGGTATCAAATATAAACCCTAATTTGCAGAAGAAGATGACATAACAGTACATTCATCGAGAGTCAAACTATATTTTAGCTGCTTATTTTTAGAGGTTTTTGGTCCAAACATTAGTACCTTTGTTTTGTTGGAATTGAGTAGAAGGAAATTTCTGGCCATCCAATCTTTGATTTCATTGATACACTCTGCTAATAATATATCCCAGGGGAAGCATTTATAAGCAGAAAAGCAGAGGTCCTAAAACTGATCCCTGTGGCACTCCATATTATTTGACAATTTCTCATTTATACATACAAGTGGTAGCAGTATGATAAATAGGACCAAAACCATGCTAATGCAAGTCCACTAATGCCAACATAATTCTCCAGCCTATTCAAGAGAATGCCGTGATCTATCGTGTCAAAGGCAGCACAAAGATCTAAAAGCACTTGAAGAGATATGCAGCAGAGATCAGATGATAAGAGAAAATAATTTGTAGCTCTGATAAATGCAGTTTGTGTACCGTGATGGGACCTATATCCTGACGGAAAATCATATTTTCCATTTCTCTGTAGAATGAACATAGTAGGATAGGACAATACCTTTTCTAGTATTTTCAACATAAATGGTAGATTTGAAATCGGTCTATAATTAGCCAATTCTCTAGGATCAAGCTGTGGCTTCGTAATAAACGGTTTGATAACTGCCATTTTAAAGTTTATTGGGACATGTCCTAAGGATAGTGAGGAGTTAATAATATTAGGAAGATGTTCTGAGATTACTGGGAATACCTCTTATAGAACTTACTTGGTATTGGATCTAACATCCAAGTTTTGTAAGCTCTTCATGACCTATGACAGCGAAGGATTAAAGTTGCTTGTGAGAAATATTATGAGACACTGTTTTCTGAGGTGCAGTGACAGTTGATTGCATAGTTCCAATTTTATTTGTGATTATTTCAATTTTATCAGTAATGAAATTCATGAAGTCATTACTATAGTGCTGTGACAGAATATCTGGTTTAGTCAATGTTTTATTCCTAACCAATTTAGCCACAGTAATGAATACCTAGGAATGTTGTGGTTATTTTCTATGAGTTTGCTAAAACATGCTGACCTGGCAGCTTTTAGTGCTGGAGGTTAGATACCATCCTTCCATGCACTGCGAAATACCTCTAATTTTGTATTTTTCAACTTGCGCTCCATTTTCCTTCATTGTATGTGATCATTGTACCATGGTGCGTTGCGTTTTTCTTTAATTTTATTGAATCGAAGGAAATCAATTACTATATATCTACTACCAAGAGTGGTGGCGGCGTAGTGTTCTAAAGCACATAACTGTTGAATGAGAAGGTTGCTGGTTCGATCCCCAAGGCCACCGCCATTGTGTCCTTGAGCAAGGCACTTAACTCCAGGTTGCTCCGGGGGGATTGTCCCTGTAATAAGTTCACTGTAAGTCGCTTTGGATAAAAACTTCTGCCAAATGCATAAATGTAAATGTAAAATGTAAATATATCAATAGAGCTAAAGAAGACTGAATTTATAGGTTCTTCTAGGCTTGTTGGCTTATTGAGTATGTGAGAAAATTCTGTAAGATTATTAGTAAAGTTATCTTTAGTGGTTGAATGAATAGTTCTAGCTGAACGATGGTGTGGTGTAGATTGAGTGACATTAGCTTATTGCAACAAACAAGAGATGAGGTGTCATAAAATTTTGACTGAAAACTGAGAATATCAATATATGCTAATACTAATGTGTCATTTTCATTATCTATGTGAATGTTGAAGTCACCAACAATTAAAGATCTATCTACAGTAACTACAAAATCTGTTCAAAAATTTACAAATTTACAAAGGAAATCAGAATAAGGCCCAGGTGATCTATATATACTGTAGCAAGGGTAAAAGACGAGAGAGTTTTTTTTATTTATATCTGACGGTGTCACATTAAGCATTATTAGTTCAAAAGACTTACATTCATTTCATGTCCTATGAGTAACACCAAAAACTTCACTGTAAATTGTAGCAACACCTCCTCCTCGACCCTTCATACAAGGCTCATGTTTATAACAATAACCTGGGGGAGTAGATTCATTTAAACTAATATATTCATCTGGTTTAAGACAGGTTTCAGTCAAGCAGAGCACATCCAAAATATGATCTGTAATAATTTAATTTACAGTTAGTGCTTTGGAAGTAAGAGATCTAAGGTTTAGTAGCCATATCTTTTTATGATTATATATATCCTTCCTAAGCTGCTAAGGAAAATATCAAAGCTTAGGACTGGCTCAGAACAAGTTAAGCAGTTTGCTGGTGTTTGTGAATTCTGTGTTCACTGTTGCCAGCAGAGGTCCTCAGAGTAAAAGTGTTCCACTTTGGTTGCCTGACAGGCTGTGAAAAGGCTCGTACACCAACAGAACTCCATTACCTGCAACAAGCAAATCTATCTAATTAGTTAACATAAATAATTGAGTTTTTTGCTAAATTAATTTGCTGTGGTATTTACTTTCATCTTTTTTGCTGCTGGTGCACAATTTTTCATATCTTTACTAATTTTAGATAGTAAATTGAATTATAAATGATTAATGCAAACATATTCTATTAATATGTTAAGAAATATTTCACTGCAAGTCAATACATAATCAGTAAGTTAAAGGTGATATGTGTTTGCAGTTATTTAAGCAAACAAAATGCTGTGTACTATAACTGGAACACAGAACACACATGTGCATACCTTGAGATAAAGGCTGATCATCCAGAACGAATGATATATGATGGTGATGGGTCATTTTGCAATGCAGGTCAAATGTCAAGGCCCCCCAATTCTCTTCTCACCCTCATGCCATCCCAGATGTGACTTTCTTTCTTCTACAGAACACAAACACATTTTTTACGAAGAATATTTCAACTCTGTAGGTCCACTATGCAAGTGAATGCGGAGCACAATTTTGAAGGTCCAAAAAGCACATTTAGCCAGCATTCCACTCCAGTGGTTAAATCCATGTCTTCAGAAGCTATATGATAAGTGTCGGTGAGAAACAGGTCAATATGTAAGTCCTTTTTAACTATAAATTCTCCTTCCTGGCCAGTAGGTGGTGATATCCACAAAGAAGAATATGAAAGTGAAAGTGGATAGTAATAGTAAAAAATTACTAAAATATTGATGTGTTTCTTACCCAAAGTTATAATATCACTTCTGAAAACATGGATTTAACCTCTGGAGTCGTATGGATTACTTTTATGCTGCCTTATGTGCACACAGTTTGAATTGTGTACTTTACAGCTGAAGTCACCCTGAGCTGTATGAATTGAAATGTCTAATTGAAACACAGCTCACGCTCTGTACACATTGCATTCTTTCCATTGTACTTCATTAAATTAAATGCCATAATAGAACCAGGCTCTCATCTAGTACACAAATATTTGCCCTGCACCGGTCAAATGGGACCCATTCTGACTAAGGCTGATCTGATTTATTACACTCATCATTGGTATGGATGGGTACCTCATCCAAAAAGCCAGGTGTGAATCAACTTTCCAAATGTCTGGTACAGCTTTCTGCTCCAGACGAATGGCCCACTGATTCCTTGGTCCATCTGGTCCGAAAACCTCTCTTGGTCAAGGCAGACTGTAGGGTCCAGAGTCAGAGTGAGAGCACCTGTACCTGCTGATGCGTGTCATTCTTCTCTGTTTCTCCGCCTTTCTGTTTGCCTTTCAATTCCTCTGAGCCTACAACCATTCCTGAGCTTGTTTTGTTTGGCCATCATAGCTAATTGAGCAGAATCATACCTTGTTGCACCATCTGAAACCCAAGGGTTGCCGGATAACGAAGTCAAAGCTCAGTGTATCATTTTGAGCAGGGTAATAGGATTTATGTATGGTAATCTGTCTCTGATTAAAGACACCATTAAGTCCTAAATGCTGATTAAAAAAATTAAGTAAATACAGTGCTCTGGCGTTTATCTTGAGTTTGGGGCAAAGCTCTTGGTTTTCAAAATATTTGCAGTATGTTTTATGGAAAGCACTGGTTGTAAATGCCATCGAAACAACTGTTTTTTTGCCTTGAAAGTAACAATTTTAAAGAATTATACTCTAGGGTTATATTCATAGTTATAATAGAATATTTGTACTGTGAGAATCATGTTGTATTATGTTGTTTTTGGAGGAGCTGTCCAACTTACGCTGCCAACCATAGACAAAAAATACCTGCGGGCCGCACAGTAGAAGTAAAACAGTGCCCAAATCTGGAGTCGACATTGAGAAAGGGAAGTCAATTAGACAATGAAAATAGACTAAAAAGGAAAAGAAAAATAGATGAAGGAAAAAAAAACAACAAAAAATAATAAAAAAATATATTCTTTATGGATAATGACCTGAGTGAAGTGTTTGCCTTAAACATTGTGGACCCTCCAAAGTCAACAGTGTCAGCTTGTGGGTTTCAAATATTTCTCTAATCGAATAAAGCTCTGCTGCAATGAACATTATTGATTGTGTTTGGCCGTCTGGAGCACCCTCATAAATACGAAATGGATGGTAAATAAGCTAGGACGTGATCAGGTTCAGAAGCAAATCTTTCCCACCCCCATCTCTGCTCCCGCACATTTTTACTGTCAGTAAGACTGAATGGGCTTGCGCAATCAGATGAGCTCATTACGAATGAAGAGGTGTGCGATGACTCTGGTAATTTTAATTTATTAGACATGTCTGTAATATATCTGTTTTCAGGGGAAAGTATAAGTAAAAAAAGGAAGAGTTATGAGGTGGAGCTCGGAACATCACGTTTGTTTGTTTTTACTCCCGCACCGCAACTGACAGAGCGTGACATGCCTAGCACAAGGGTCAGCAGGGCATCAGGGTAGTTATCCTGACGTAATATCCAACCCATTTTGTTTTGATATTATTTGTTTTTACAAAAAAACAGTATTCAGATCATAAAAGCACTTTTACAAAATGTGTCTTGTCTGAACCCAATAACAAACCATGATATTTCATGCTGAGTCATAAAAAGCAATCATCACAGTTCTTCATTGCCTTTCTGTGAATAAAGGTAAATCAAAGCATATTACATACCAGCCACAAATAATATAAACTCCAATACATATTTTGACTAAATTGTACTGTGAATAATTATTTCGCAAAGGCAGAAAGGGACCTGTTCTTTCTTTCTTTCTTTCCCATTTAATATTTTGTGTTTGCTGTTCAATCTAATGCATCTATTTGCAGAAATCACGGAAACTATCTTTATGAGTTTGCCCCTGAGTCAGCATCCCTATGGAGAAGTGTTAAGCAAACTCAGCAAGAAATGACCTCATGCTAAAGAACCGTGTGTCAGACACTAAATCTCTTGAGGTATAGAGTCAGTACATATATCCGTTATAAATCTTCCTGAGAAGCACACCATAAAATATAACTGTGTATATATATATATATATATATATATATATATATATATATATAAAAAGATAAAATCTGGGACTTTGGTTACAGATCTGAGAAGGAGGACAGGACCAAACTGTGTAAACATGCATCCTTTCCTCTATAGTGTGGTGAGATTAAGAGTTCTTGCTACTTCTTTGTGTGTATTACATGACTGATTACTCTCATGTCTTTTCTGTGCTGTAATGGTTGCATTGCTGCAACATATTTAATCGAAAATTACTCTCACATCCTCACATAGCATACACACAAATATTTCCCTTTCTTATTAAGCTGGTCATAAGAGTACTTCTCTTAAGGTTTATGTGACAGCAGAAAGACATGTTTATGTCATCACATATTTTTTCAAAGAACTTGATGTTCTTTTAAAAGAAGTGTTACACTGCATATGAGACCTTCTTTCAACACTAACACCTCATCATAAGAGACATGGCCAAATTTGACTTTGCACATGCAATACAGACTGCCATACTACCATCAGACATGGAGGTAAATGAGAGGCCACAGAAAAAAATTCCAATGTTACAAATTTCCAAAAGAGGAAACAAATTAGCAACTGATGGATTACAGCAGTCAGAAACAGAGAAAGATCATGAATTTACTGAAACTCCTTCGGAAGCTGTATTTGAAATCCCTTCGCAACAGCGGTGACGAGTTGCTGATTTTTCCCCATTAATGCCAGGGTAATATAACACAATGTACAGTATAAATATATAAATATACAGTATTTTAAATGATCAAAGAATATGTATATTTATAAAATTTCAATTGCCAATAAGAGTGTAGTACTGTTTCATTTAACCACATTTAAATCCAGAAAAGGTTTGCCTGTAGTGGGTCTAGCACCCAGGTCACCTGCACAAATGTATGGCTCCAAGTCTCCACTCGATTCTTTCCTTGACATGTGATTGGAATACAAATCTATGCTGCAAAACCACTGCAAAGTCACTGAAAGCAAACACAGCTTTGACTCATGATTTCACTATGTGAAGCTCTAGAACATGAAGGTTGCCTTTATGTAAGAAACAAACAAAAATTGTCTTTTGGAGTGTAAATTCTCTTTTCATTTGCCTCAACGGGGCCTGGGGGAATCAGACTCCCTTGGGTCTGATTCAGCTTTGTCTAACAGGAGGATAGGGAGTCTGATAAACAGGCGTTACACAGCCCCATGGCCTGCGGCTTCATCATAACTCCTGTGAATATCTCCCTCCTCCCATTAGCCAACTCTCCTGCATTACCTCAGCCCACTCCCTCTCTCCCATCAGCTTCTAAAGCAAACGTCTCTCACTTTCTCTATATATCCATCACCATAAACACCTACTGGACTTCCATAAGGGCCTTCAAACCTCTAACTGTGTGTTTACACTTTTATTTCCTTTTCAGGCCATTTTGTTAAATGACTCAATTTCAGCTCAAAATCAATGCAGTCTTACAATGCCACAGTAGGGAAGTCTCCAGGGCAACCAAGCTGTTGATAGAGCTGTCGAGTATCTGTGACTCCAAAACTGAGGATGTGCCAATAACCACTATTGAAAATATAAAGAGTCTCAGTTCATGATGAGTTGACCTTTTGATATATATTAAAAATGAGCTTTATTATGGTGTCACAATGAGATTGTGGATTTTAATCGATTGCTCATTATTTTTGCATGGTGATGTGCCAAAGGTAGTACAACAAACATCTTAAAGGGTTAGTTCACCCAAAAATATTGATTCTCTTATCATTTTCTCACCCTCATGATATCCCAGCTGTATGACTTTCTTTCTTCAGCAGAACACATAAAAAAAAATAATAATAATTGTACTGTAGGTTTTTAAAATACAAGTGGATGGTGATCACACTTTTGATGCTCCAAAAAGAACAGATGGTCATCCATACGTCTCCAGTGGTAAATGAATGTCTCCTAAAGCAACACAATCACTTCTGGTAAGAAAAAGATAACTATTTAAGTAGTTTTTAACTATAATTCATCGCTTCCGGCCAGTAGTGGTATGTACGTATGATGTAATCATCTTGACAAGTGAGACACGTAAGAACTGAGACACATGCAACACGACCGGTGGAGCAGTGCTGTTCACAACTGTGTAGGAGGAACGCTGTTCAAAAGCTTTGTTGGTTTTGGTTTAAATCTGTATTTTTATGTTTGTTTTCTCACAATGGTGCATTTGTGTGTTTATCCTGGATGTCTGCAAGATCCAGAGAAGAACGTGAGATTACGTACGTAACATGGCAACGTGAATACATCACACAAGAGACCATGTGAACTTCGCATTCTCGGGAAGCTTACCGGAAGTAATAGTTAAAAAGTAGTTACATTTTGATATCTTTCACACCAAAAGTGATCGGATCACTTTAGAGGACATTCACTGGATTCATATGGATGAAGTTCATGCTGGGTGTCTGTGATTTTTGATCTTCAAAATCTGATCACCATCCACTTGCATTTTGAGGACCTACAGAGCTAAGATATTCTTTTTTTCTTCAAATGTGTTCAAATGAAAAAAGAAAGTGATGCACACCTGGGATATGATGAGGGTAAGTAAATCATGAGAGAATCTTCATTTTTGGGGGAACTATCCCTCTTAAGTACTTCAATAGTATTTTAATTATTAATCCAGAAATTGGTTACTGCAGATTTCATCATATCTTTTCCAAAACATTGATTTTAGAGGATTCTCTGACCACTCTCTGCAAACGACATTAACTTATCTGAATTACATATCTCTATATTGACACTTCTGTATCTGAATGATTCTCACTGAAATTATATGGCTATGTTATATAAGACTTACATAAAATGTAGTGTAACACTTGTGTAGCTGGCAATGGCGAAGACGATGTGTAGAACCCAAGTGCAGTTTTATTACAAAACGATGATTATGCAAGTAACCTAAACTAGACCTGTGAACATGACATGTAAACTAGACCTGTAAACTAGGACTTGACTTGACTTGACTTGACTTGAACTCTGTTACACAAACTAACATCAATACCGGACAAGAGACAATGGCAAACATGAGGGCTTAAATACATGGACATGGGGAAACATAAGCCAATGAACAAACAGAACTCTAAACAAGATAACAAGACAATATTCAAGTCAAGTCAAGTCAATTTTATTTGTATAGCGCCTTTCACAACACACATCGTTTCAAAGCAGCTTTACAGAATATCAGCATTAACAGACGATAAAACTGTAATGTCTATAAAGTCGATTAATCATCATTGTGTAATTTAGATAAAATATGATTTTTAATAGTGTTTAAATATAATTAAATTATAATTGTATTAATAACCCCAGTGAGCAAGCTGTAGGCGACTAAACAATGAACCAATGACAAATTAGACACATGAACATGGAGGGAAACAGGAAGATCACATGACAAGGAAACAGGAACAAAACATGACATAAACTATTCAAAATAAGAGATATGAAAAACAGGAACCAACAGAATAAACAGAACAGGTATGCACCAAACATAAACTGTATCACTTCAGTTGTGAGACTTCAATCTACAACTTGATGGCTGGATAGAGTCACATGTTTCAGTTCAGCTAGCTGGCACACATTGCTTACAATGGTGCTTGCTTTAGTTTAGTATCGAACTCAAACACAATAATTAAAATCCATGTGATTTACTTTCAAAGTGCATCCATCTATTAGGTTTAAGGTCTCTGTGGAATATAATACTATTTTGAAGGGTTGACATTGCCTATTTGGATATGATAAGCAAGCGGAGCCTTGCAGTGTTTTGTTTTGTTTAATTACAACAATATGTTTGAACTAATCCTAATCTAAACAAAGGCTGAAATGAATCGGGTAAAAAAGTCATAGTTGTTTCAATCCTATAAATTCAATAAGCTCAAACATTTTCAAAAAACATTTTTTAACATTTCAAACAGATCAATCCTAGGCCTCGGCATGTTTTATACCTGCCATGGGAACAAGTTCTCTTGAGCCAAAGAAATTCCAGAACATTCATTTTGCAGCCAGCTTTTCTGAATCTGACTTGCGGGAAAAGACAGTGATTGCTGAACTGTTGCCATAATTTATTATAAGGTTGTATCTGGTTTATTTCTGGAAATCTGAACATATAAAACCATGGTTTTGAGTGCTTTTTAACAAGACAGTGTTCCAAAAGTTAATGGTTATTTATCATGTTCTGGAGTGTGATGTTGCTTTTGAGGCTGAGATGTTTCTTCTGGTTGACCTCATGCCCGATACTCTTCAGCAGCCCATTCCTGCTCCATCTCTCGGGTTCCTGTCCCCCTATTCGCCTTGTGCAAACAGGAAATGATCTATCTTCAGAAAAGCCAGTGGACCAGGGAGCATCTGAGTCAGTTTTCACCTAGCATTCTTGGTCACATGAAACTAAACCTGCACTTTGTCAAGCTCTGGATGATATCAATGTGTCATCAATACATATGTTAAAATATACTTCAGAAATGCAAAGCAACCAAACCTTGCCTCTTCTATCATAATTCTATCTGCACGTCTAATCAAACTTCAGTATATTTTCAAGCAAATGTATCTGTAACTTTGTAGAATCTTGCCAAATTAGGTGGATACCAAGTTGCATGAGATACTCATAACGATGATCAGCTAATACCTTTCTAATAATTGTATCTTTTTAATAAAGTGTAAAGGGAGCCAGCTGGTGTGTGATAGCTGTGCGGTATGTGTAAAACCTCACTCCCCTGGCCACAAGAGGCACACTAGGGACTGACGCTAGAGGCTGTAGCCTTTAGCCGCCTCGTTAGCGTGCCTGGCTCCCATGCCTGCTGATGCCAGTTCGAATCCTGCTCGGAGCGGATCAAGCAGGACCTGTTATAGTTGTGCCGTAACATAGATGGGAGTGAGGTTTAGGGGAGTGAGTGTAACGGGAGCCAGCTGGTACGTGATAGCTGTACAGTATATGTAAACCTCACTCCCCTGGCCTCAAGAGACACACTAGAGACTGTAGCCTTTAGCCTCCTCGTTAGCACGCCCGCCTCCCAATCCGGTTCGAATCCCAAGTGGGTTGAGCAGGACCAGTTACACAAGTTGTTAGCTATACAATTTATGGTTACATTATTACAATTCAATTCAAATTGTAGGATAGTTTGGCTTGTACGCTAAGAAAAATTGGGACTGTGTTGCGTAACTGTGTTGCGTGTAATGTGGAATCTGAAGCAAAACTGGATGAGAACTACTTGGATAAAGATTCTGGATTCCCATAAGAAAAAACATGACAAACAAGACTGCTTTAATGTCTCCTGGTTAACATGGTCTCATGAGAAATCTTCAAGTAAGAGATGGTGAAATCGTTAGAAATAGTACAAGAAATTGTTACTCCCCTAGAGAAAAATAAACACACCAACAATAAATGTTAGAACAATTTTTCATAAGTTGAACTCTTAACCCAATCCTAAACATATGGGAATAAAAGTCATACTTTTTGAACGAGCCAAGTCGTACAATACAGTATCTTACGATTTCAGCCATCTCATACAAAATTTTGTCTTCTGTTTTCCAATTTTCCTCCCGAGTAATTCTAGGAGAAACTTCTGAGACAATGAGACTTAAATGAGACAATTAATGAAATATGTACTTCTTTATTCTCCTTCCATGTGTGTTCGTTTCAGTGCTGTACACAGTCTGGTTGGTCTTCCATTGTCTCAATGCCCATCTGATGGCGGCAGCATTCCGGAGGGTGTAGTGGGTCAGCTCAGGTGATGAAGTATTGGCAGCATTTAACAAGTGCCTGTCGTTTGTTTAACCCTTCGATTAGGGTGCAGGAATGTCAGCTATGCAGGGATTTGGCTGTCCCGACAGCATTGTTTGACACCTCTGCAATCTGTCACGGCAGAGTGCCGGAGAACTAACAGTCTGCTCGCTCTGGATTCAAAGGCAGATCAGCTATCTCAGGATCCATTCTCTCCAAACTGTGGTCCTTTACATTTTCCCTTTTGCCATATGTAAATATTGTGTCTTTGGACCAACGTGACTCAAATGAAAAATGCTGAATGGTAGCATAAAGGAAAAATAAAGGCTTTAGGTTCCAGAGCAAGTTATAAAACTACAAGAATGGGACATCACATGTTTTATTTAAACTAACATTATTAGATTCGGAACAATGTTACAAAGGATGAGGTGTTTAAATAACATAGTAAATTAAACACTTTATTGAGGTACAAAAGTCTTCAATGTTTGACTGATGCTATTTAAGTGACATATTTTATGATTCAGAACATATTCATGGTTCTGAGCTAAAAAATAAAATAACGCAGTGCTTTCATCTAGAAAGCAATTTCAAACACATTTTACAGTATTTTTGAAGTGTGATAATACACATGCCATCCTGAAGCTTTTACAATACAGAAAGTTTATGGATTTTCAAGATAAGTATCTGTTTCCAGTAATATGCTCCTTGCTGGTAGTAGTTATATGACTGCTGGATAGTCGTGATAACAAGGTTGTAGCCAGGAAATTACTTTTGGGTGGACTTCAATAAAAATATATGGGCCAAGTTTAACAACAGAGAAGAAGCACATTCAAACAGTTACTTCACACTTTCTGAAATCAGAATCAATGCATTTTATTTTTATATTTTATAAATATATATTTGAAGTCAAAGATTAATATTCTGGGTGGGTCTGGGCTTAATTTGGGTAGACTCAGGCCCACCTTGGCTACGGCACTGCATGGTAGGCTAAAATACACGAATACTTTGTTGATCTACTAGAAGATATTCTCAGACTTTTGCGATGAAAGACAGAACAGAGTGGAACTTCCGATGCTATTCTAATGACTGTGTGGGCACTTGAGATTTTTTAAAGATATCCGGTGAACATTGTGGTACGCAAGCTTAAAATAATATTTAATCACAACCCTAAAATTGACGTACAAAAAGAGCTTTTACAAAACATTTTTTGACAAACAAACAAACAAACACTATTTTTTTTTTTTCAACAAACTGTACCACTATTAAAAATAATTCTGTACATTTGTAAAGTGAACTGACTGCTACAAATAAATGTCATATAAAATACTAAACAGATGCTTGGATGCTTACACCATTATTTCAAACCTATACACTTTAAGGGTAAATAAAAACATAAGATAACCCAAGATTGTCAGTCATAAAAACAGCTGCTTTTGAGCTGCAACATTCAAAACTTACATTTGCAAACATTCTTATAATGACAAATTCACATAAGACATGTGGCATTAATTATGAAATGAATTAAAACCTAATTGATTGTTATTACAGTATATGTATTACAATTTATTAGCTGTTCTTGCCATTGGCTTCACTCCATAAGTTTGTAAGGATTATTAATATTAGATGTATCAACATTTTCATTGTATTGATAACAGCTGTGCTCTTTGGCATGCATTCCCATTTTGATGCCAAGCTATGAAACATCATGAAAGTTCAATGATAACATGGCAGTTTGCACTTTAATCAATACATTCAGACTCGAGGGCTGTTTCTGCTGTTAACATTCAACAAATGTTCCTTGTAAATAATACTGCAAGTGAATTTTAATGATGCATGCTATGGTTTTCTTCACTTTGACAGTAATAATGTACAAAATAATAATAATAAAAAAATACTGGGCTAAAAAAGCATACACAATTGAAATTAAGTATCACAATCAAAATGTAATTGTGCAATGCATTTGTATGAACCTTTTACTGGGCCTTTAGCATATTGAAGGACATTCAAGCTGCATTAAATTCGCTTGGAGACTCAAAAGCCAAGGGCAACTGGTAGGCGATGTGGCCCAGTCTGCTACCATCAAAGGTGATGTGCCTGTCTCAACAATTCACAGGTCCTGAGTGACAAAGGCACTTCATACCTCTGATATTTAAAAATAAAGACCAGCCAACTCAGCTACTGCCCTAGATTCCAAGGGAGCATTCCATCTCCCATAGTCTGACATTGATGATAGGACAACCTCCTTTTCACAGGTTTCCTGCAGAAGTGTTATGTCAAAAGAATGCTGACCACTTATACAGCATCACTTGATTATGTTATGGACCAAAAAGTTATTTTTCAAAATGGATCCACTGGTATTTTGGGTTATTATGGAGGACTACAAGAAGTCGACTGGTCGAATCATCATGACAGTGGTTCGGAGAGAGTAGCTGGGGCCTTTGAAATAATGCCACTTGATTCCATTGAATTTTCCAACATGTTGTCCCTGTCTGTAGTACATTCCGTTCAGGTTGGATGGGCCACAGGCATCATACCACCATCCTAAGACACATAAATTATAATGGTTAACTACTGTTAAACGTTTTTGCAATCATATATAAAAACCAAATAGGCACCTTGTATTAAGATGCATTTTGGGTGATCTGATTACCAGTGGATATGTGAGACACATCAATGTTTACATTTGGTCGTAATATGCATCTCTTTTGACCTATTGTGTTTGGATTTTGAGGTCAAGGTATCTGATTTAATGACAACATAAATCAATCACTATGTCAGTTTATTACTGAATGATAATAAAGATTAACTAGCATTTAATCAAAGCACAAACATTAAGACATTTTAGAATACCTGTATTAAATGGTTAGTTCACCTAAAAAATTCAATTCTCACCATCATTTACTCACCCTCATGCCATCCCAGATATGTATGACTTTGTTTTTTTCTGCAGTACACAAACGAAGATATTTAGAAGAATATCTAATCTCTGTAGCTCCATACAATGCAAGTGAATGGTGACCAAAAAAAAAAAAGGAAAACATATGGGCTGAAAAATAGCATAAAAATAATCCATAAGACTCCAGTGGTTTAATCAATGTCTTCTGAAGTGATCCAGTCAGTTTTGGGTGTGAACAGACCAAAATGTAACTACTTTTACACTGTACATCTTGCCATTGCAGTCTTTAGGCACGATCATGGTTTCAAGCTCGATTACATGTCCTAGCTCTTGACGCATGTGCAGCACACTAGATGGCACTAGGAAGTGTAATCAAGCTTCAAACCATGATCGCCCAGGAAACTGCTGCCTAAATGTGCTTTTTGTGCTTCAGAGTTTTGGTCACCATTCACTTGCATTTTGAGGACCTGCAGAGCTGAGATTTTCTTCTAAAAGTCTTTGTTTGTGTTCTGCACTAGAAAGAAAGATGCATTTCAAATGGATGAGCATTTACACTTCGAGTCCAATGTAGTTCAATAACTTTTTGACCGCATTTGACCACTTTCAAATGTGGTTTAAAACATTTTTACATTTTGTACACCTGTCCCTTTTCAAAAGGATTGCCCAAAACACATCTTATTACCATGTGTAAACGGGACCATAGTGAGTATTACTTGTCCTTTGTTATTGATTGTATATGATAAACTTCTCTCTGTTCTTTGTCTATCTTAATCAAGGCAATGTAGACAATTTTTATTCTGGATCCAACAGTATGCTGGTGCTATGTGATCAATGTGGTGTCGGTGAGAAGTGAGTGGCACAGCCTGATGTGGAGCAGATTTAGCATTTAATAACCTTTAAGCGGAAGAGTATTTTGGGAAGAAGCTCATACAGCTATATAGGCTATACCTGAAAGTGTTGCATAACTGTTTAATAATAATAATCATACACTGCAATTCCGATCTTGTGGGCCGGTTCTGAGCACTATAGTGGAGGATGCAGCAGACAACCGGGATCTGGCTCACTCAGCCGGGACTGAACAGCATCATTCTAATACTATGATCAGACACCTGAATCATCTCTTGACCATGGTGAACATGTGCTTGACTACACTATGCATCTGGACATAGGTTATGATACTCTTCTCTGCCATTTGATCATTATTTGATGAATTACTGCTGCCACGATGAATATAAAATGTACACGTCTCTTTAAAATCTAAAAAATAAAATTGAGTTTACTACCTGCATTCTTTGAGTGGTCCTGTTTATTGCGCCGGGCAAATAGCACTTCGTTTGTGAATGAAGCGTAATCTGTAATAAGCCTTATATACATAGTAAGAGGGCGTTTTTGCACAGAAATGAACAATAATAAATTAATTAATATGCTCAATATGCAGCACTATTTCAGAGTTTATTGCGGAGTGACTATGATGCAGGTTTTTGCGCTGTAATACCATGCACAAAAGTGGTTAACTGTTTAGTGTATTCGTCCTTGGTTGTTTTTACTTGTTCAACAAAATGCTAATAACTATTACTAATAACTAAACTAAAAGCACGACAACACACGAAATGCAGGTTTTCGCGACACAGCAGTTGATGTCGAAACGAGTTTTAGTTTTTTGGGTTTTCAAAACATAAACAGCCAAAGGTGAACATTGGGGTTGGGGTTGTTATGTCCCTCTTTTCGTGGGCCAATAATAAAAAAAAACCCAATCAGGTTTTGCTGTTGCTTTTAATAGTACTGTAAGTCCCACAGACTGAGACATGTCCTGATATGAAGGGTCTGAAAATAAAAGCTGTATTATGTGGTGTTTTGCCTTCTCGTTGTTCACCAAGTTATGGCTAATTCTTATCATCTAGCCATGAGAAGATCAGTGTTGCCCTGAAAGCTTGTCAACTGTGTCACTTCTCAGCCCATTAAATATAACTCCTCTAGCCTATGCATTTGAGTAGACACGTACACACAGAATGTGCCCATAGAGTGCCCGCTTTGGCACGTCTGGACACAAGCTAAAATGCCAGAGTGATCTGTGACATATTAACAGCCTTCCATGAGCCAACTACGCTGCCCTTTGTCATGGCTGTTCTGACACTGAAAACTGATTGGATGCTGATTCTGCTTGTTACCATGCTGTTGCATCCCAGGCCTCTGGCTGGGTAAGTGCTCTGGCTCTCTAGGGTTTGTGTTTTTATTGCCTTGTTAACCACACTGCATAACAAGAAATGAGGCAGTAGAATGATGAAAATTTGATTTCATGATACAAACCAGACCTAGAACCAATATGTCTTTCATTAAAGTACTTACAATGCAGAATTTAGAATGTTCTATTTCAAGACGGACAATTTTAAACATTTCCGCACTGTTGAGCCAAATCCCTTTCATTAGAAAACTTTCATTAAAAATCTTTCACTGAGATCCTTTTCTATTTTATTAATTCCACTGCACAATTCCCTTAGCACACACAACAGATTTATAAATGCCACCCAATTGTAAGAATCGTATTTATTCTCATCCTAATATTTAATATATAGCAGATGAATCACTGTCAGGGTGCTATTTAGCATTTGGCCAGCAAGGATGGGCTACTGACAAACTGAGGAAGGTGAAGGTAGATTTACAAATGATGTACCCAAGTGATTTGTGAGCTAAGAACTTCCTGACAGAAAAGTGAGAGTTGCCGATTGTCTGCATCCACTGAGAGACTAAGGGAGTCCTGTATAGACGTACAGATACTTGGTCTTCAGCCCATTCTAGTAGACTCCTCACAGGATGTGGAAGTCCGTAAAGACCTCATTACTTATTAATTCAATGCAATATGCAGTTCCTCTGCCTAAAGACAGAAAGAGGTTTTGCTGTGTGCAGCGTTTAGCTGTGTACATAGCGCTTTGTTTAGACTGGAAGTTAATTAATTTACATTTATGCATCTGGCAGACACTTTTATACAAAGCAATTTATGGAACACATTAACCAGTTTGTGTGTTCCCTAGGAGCAGAACCAATAACCTAAATAAATCTACCAGCTGAGAGACCATGCTTTATTTCTACTCTAAATGCAGTCATAAATTATAATCAATAATAATAATAAAAAAATCAGTTCATGGTAATGCTTTAATAGTTTTTTTATGGTGTTCATTACATTGGCTTCGTATTATGCCTTTTTTTTTTTTGCATTGTATCGCATGCCGGCACGCTTTATTACAAAGGAAGATTTTCTGTTCAAAAAGTAATAATGACTAACATAACTCTCATAGTTTGACTTAGCATCTATTCTAATAATTATTTGTGATTTGAGTCACACCAAATTATTAAAACCTTTAAAAACACCAGAGAAAATATTGTCTATCGGAATGGATCCAGGGCTGAATGCGTTAATAAACAACAATGGGACAAGTGTGAATGTGGAGTAACATTACAGTAGCACCCTAAAAAGAAACCTAGAAATAAAACAGGAACACAAAAAGTGAAAGCACTTTTCTTGAAAGCACTGATTACTTTATCACTTAGAGTGATGAACTGAAATGTAACCGCCATATTGCATTCAGAATGTGCATATACCTTTTGCATTTGTGGGGTCGATTTTGACCCGGTAGAGTTCAAGCTTCTAAATCATTCATAACTTCATGGTTTTCATCAAAAACTACATTTTAAGTCATTAATAAGTTCTTAACTGTTCATACATGTAAAAAGATTGCTATTTTTGGCATGTTAACTGACAAATATAAAAGTAATTTAAAGGAATGTTTTGGGATCAATACAAGTTCAGCTCAGTCGACAGCATTTGTGGCGTAATGCTGATTACAACAAAAATACATTTCGACTCTTCTATACTTTTCTTAAAAAAAATAAATAAAATAAATCACATACAATAGAAGTGAATGGAGACAATTTTTTGGAGAGTTCAAACACAGAAATATGACGGTATTAATTTTATAAAAGCACTTACATACATTTTTCTGTTAAAACTTGTGTAATATTTGAGCTGTAAAAATGTTAAATTGTAATTTTTACAGTCAGTTTAGGGCATTAGGGTTTGTTGACATTACATTGTCATGGCAACGAAGTTGTAAAATTGGATATAACTTTACACAGAAAAGGTTAGTAAGTGATTTTATATCACTAAAATCATGCTCACACACATATCCTTTATGTCTTGTGGCTATACTTTTGAAACTGAGTATTTTAACATTTACGAATTCGTCCCATTCACTTCCATTGTAAGTACCTCACTGTAACCCAGATTTTTGCTTTTTTTTAAAGATAAGGATATTTCTGGTAATCAACATTATGCCACAAATGCTGTCAATTGAGCTTAACTTGTATTGAATCCAGAACATTCCTTTAATTAATATGCATTTTTTTAAATGATAAAATACAGAAATGAAAATATACATTAACTACAGCAAAACCATTGTGATACATTTCTTTTATCAACATTTCTGTAAAATGTAATCTTAATGCAAGAAAGTTTACAATTTATATTAACATCTAATATAAGTAGTGGTGGTGGTGTAGTGGTCTAAGCACATAACTGGTAATCTGGTAATCAGAAGGACACTGGTTCGAACCCCACAGCCACCACCATTGTGTCCTTGAGCAAGGCACTTAACTCCAGGTTGTTCCGGGGGGATTGTCCCTGTAATAAGGGCTCTGTAAGTCACTTTGGATAAAAGCGTCTGCCAAATGCATAAATGTAAATGTAATATGAGAATTACTAAAGTGTGCATAAACATTTGCTCATGCCACACCTCCTTTAGACAGTAGTACCTTTGATTTAGTTTATTTATTATGTTTGTTAAATCTGTCATGTCTGTTTTGTAAAGGAATGTGTGTGCGTCTGTGTGTGACTGCATGTGTATGTGTGTGTGCATGTTTGTAAACAAAATGCAGTCCCAGTGAGAGAAAAGTGTGTGAGAGAGTATGGGAAAGAGGCTAGTGTGAGTGAAGTGTATATAAGGAAAAAATGTCATAGATGTACAAAAGAATCTACATATTTTACATTTATCCAAAGCGACTTACAGTGCACTTATTACAGGGACAATCCCCCCAGAGCAACCTGGAGTTAAGGGCCATGCTCAAGGGCCCAACAGTGGCATCTTGGTGGTGCTGGGGCTTGAACCCCTGACCTTCTGGTCAGTAACCCTGAGCCTCAACCACTGAGCCACCACTCCCTATCATCATGTGTAAAGCCACAATTGATGCCCGGGTCAGAATTGACCCTGCAAATGCAAAAGATGTAACTTTTTTGTATTAAATGGTTATATCTCTTAAAATAAAAAAAAGATTAGGTGTACTTGGATGGTCTTGACAAAGTCACAAAGTTTGGTTCCCGTACTAAAAACTATGTGGTATTTAAAAATGATCTACCTCTCCAGGGTCAAAAATGACCCGAAATTAATAGGATGGTTAAAATAGTAATTCACTCCCAAATCAAATCATGTTAATAAAGCACTTAAATCCTGTTCATTGCACAAAGTGATTGTATCGCTTCAGAAAATTTTGAATATAGTGCATACACTGAATTGATTACTTTTATGGTGGTATTATTTTGTTGTTGTTTTAATTTTTCATTATAGCTAATAAAACCTTAACTTAACCTTCTTGTGTTCCACTGAAGAAAAAAGTCATATAGGTTTTGAGCGACATTAGGGTGAGTAAATTATGATACAATTTTTCTTTTTGGGTGAACTATTCCTTTAAAGTTGTGCACAATTATGTTGTATAACACTCAGGCCAGCTTTACTTATTAGTTGTTAAAGTAAGCCTAAACATTGCAGTCTTCATTGTAACTCCTGCTTAGACCAGCTTAGACTAGCATGAATTTTACCTCATGCTGGTTAGTGTTATAGTTTGGTGCTGAATGGATCAGCATGGTCTGACAAAGTTGGATGACAAACTGGTGTTGACAGAACAACAGAACTGAGCAAAAACGAAGGTTTTCTGCCTTACCCCCACTGAGCATCAATGCACACTTGCACGTGCAATTGTCATTGTCCATATCTTTTGTGCTGAAGTCAGCGCCGTGGATAGCCAGACTGCTCTGCCTCCCTGCCGTTCCACTGTGACTCTTCAAGAATAACCTGAGACAGAGGGAGGACAGGGAAGAAGACGAAAAGGGAATAAGAGATTTTAACATTGAGGTCTTAGACAAGAAAATTTAGTGCCAGAAACATCCATATACTGAGAGCATTGTGAGAGATTTATGCAGATTACCCTCACATTCATGACCCATGTTTCAATTTTTGAGAATTTACATCAGTATTTGAGTGCATTGGCTGGAAAACCTCATACCTCATAATCCAGACACCAGATCACACTCAGAAACCACACAGAGTGTGGAACTCCGGTCCAGTCATCCACACTTGAGGATTTCAACCACAGATTCACAACCCTCACTTAATGCAGGCCCGTGTTCAAAAGTAAAAGTTTAATAATATGCAGCACTAGTGCCCAGAGTTTGGTTGTTGAAGGGCAGTCTTTGATTTTCCCATGTTGCTTCATTGTGTCATCAATAGTTCTGCCCAGGTTCTTAACCTCTCCAATTGTTATTCATTCTTACACATTCTCTCCAAAGTGTCATTCACCTAGCCAAAAACATGACTGTATAGCCATGCCAGCAAGGAATGGAATACCAAATGAAACATGCACAGCCCCACAAAACCATTTCCTGAAGATCATCTCCCCCCCGAAGAGCTTTATAAATCTCTTCTAAGAAGAATCTTGGAAAACGTTTTGGAAAATGTATTGTATTTTTGGTCTTTCAGGGATGTCTAAAGAGGCCTGTGATGCAACACATGTAATGTATTAGTGGCCAAATCTGTGATTGTGTGGTTGTCGGTTTTATTGTTAAGTGGACTTTTTTTCTTTAATAAATTTTATTGTACCTAACACTTCATCCATCATATGGACATTCTTCTAACAGGATGCGTAATAATTTTAAGACACACACAAATAACATATTGGTGGCAAACATTGTATGGTGTCATCATGCTCATTATGCTGAAGTACAGTGCATTGTTGCCGTCTCTATTCAAAGATTAACGGGCTGGATGTTTGCAGTTTACATTTACGCTTGCTGCCAAATCCTGTTCTGTATTCTGTTCCTAAGTGACATATAAGACTGCTTTTCAACATTCATTTGTTAAAGCACAAGTGCAACAAATATATACAGAATACTGTATATGCTACATGTTCATTCAGAAAGATATAACTTACTATGCATAGTTTCAGTCCTACAAGGAGAGTGTGTCAAACTTGCTGCAGTCAGATTTTCTGGGTGGAATATTCTGTTCATAGTTTTGTTTATGGTTTTTAAGGATGAGGGCATGTCATGAACAGTGGTGTGCAGTGCACGAACCGGGTAACCCTTCAATCCTCCACAGATGTAAGACTGCTTGCTCTGTCTGTAGCTGTTCATCATAGCCTCAGGTAGAGATGTAAATGCTTATGCAGGAAGGAAATCTTTTCTGATTTATGTTGGTTCAATGCATAAAACTCTCTCATCAGAGCTGTGAAGGGGCAGATAGCTGACACCCATCCCCCAAGTTGAAAATAATACATTTGATTCATCAGATTTTATATCACTCTGCTAATACAAATGAATTACAGATAAAAGCTCTGCATTGGGTTAAATGTTTTTGGTAGCCTTCAACAAGCTTCTCACAATAAGTTGCTGGAATTTTGGCCCATTCACCCAGCCAGAACTGGTGTAACTGAGTCAGGTTTGTAGAGCTCGTTGCTCACACACACTTTTCAGTTCTGCCCACAAATCAGATTGAGGTCAGGGCTTGTGATGGACATTCAAATACCTTGACTTTGTTGTCCTTTAGCCATTTTGCCACAACTTTGTAGGTATGCTTGGGGTCTTTGTCCATTTGGAAAACCCATTTGCGACAAAGCTTTAAGTTCCTGGCTGATGTCTTGAGATGTTATTTCAAAATATCCACATCATTTTCCTTCCTCATGATGCCATCTATTGTGTGAAGTGCACCAGTCCCTCCTGCAGCAAAGCACCCCCACAACATGATGATGCCACCCCCATGCTTCACGGTTGGGATGGTGTTCTTCGGCTTGCAAGCCTCACCCTTTTTGAGGACATTTCTCAAAAAATAAGATCTTTCTCTCCATGTGCACTTGCAAACTGTAGTCTGACTTTTTTATGGCAGTTTTGGACAAGTGGCTTCTTCCTTGCAGAGCAGCCTTTCAGGTTATGTCGATATAGGACTTGTTTTACTGTGGATATAGATACTTGTCTACCTGTTTCCTCCAGCATCTTCACAATGTCCTTTGCTGTTGTTCTGGGAATGATTTGCACTTTTCTCACCAAACTACATTCATCTCTTGTCTCATGGTGTTCCCATGATGTTTATACTTGCATACTATTGTTTGTACAGATGAACGTGGTACCTTTAGGCATTTGGAAATTGCTCTCAAGGATAAACCAGACTTGTGGAGGTCCACAATTTTTATTTCTGAGGTCTTGGCTGATTTCTTTTAATTGTCCCATGATGTCAAGCAAAGAGGCACTGAGTTTGAAGGTAGGCCTTAAAATACATCTGCAGGTACACCTCCCAAATGACTCTATCACTAGCTAATAGGCTAATTGCTTAAAGGCATGGCATAATTTTCTGGAATAGTCCAAGCTGCTTAAAGGCACATTTAACTTAGTGTATGTAAACTTCTTACCCACTGGAATTGTGAAATAGTAATTTAAAAGCTAAACAATCAGTCTGTAACCATCTGTTGGAAAAATGTATCATGTCATGCACAAAGCAGATGTCTTGAATGAATTGCTAAAACTATAGATTCCTGATATGAAATCTGTGGAGTGGTTAAAATGACTTCAACCTAAGTGTATGTAAACTTCTGACTTCAACTGTATGTATGGTCTACAGTACAATACATTTAAGTTGTTTTTGAAGTTACATATTTATATATTTTAATGCATCTATTTATTTAATTCACAGACATTGTTAAATAAACGGAGGAAAGAACGTTTCATAATTTGAATAACGTTTCCATCTCAGTTTATATCACCCTTTCTCTGAAGGGTTTGAAGGGGCTGACTGCACACCACTGCTCAAGAAACCTGTCCATATTAACATCTAATTTGATGTTTGATTGTATAACTTTGATATCAACAACAAAAGATTTAGGAAGGGGTTTTGCCTCCATTATAAATGAGCCTATTTATTTTGCAATTCTAACCAGTGTTTGGGAAGCTACAAGCTACTCATAACTTAAGCTACAGTCAAGCTACTCTTTTAAAAAGTAGTTAGTTACACTACAATTTACTAACAAGAAGTAGCTAATTACATGAAGCATTTGAAAATGTATATATTTTTAAAATATGTAACAATCACATGATAGTTAAATATTTATTTAATATGAATTTTAACAATCAGGGGACCCACTTTATATTAGGTGCCCTTAACTACAATGCACTTAACCATTTGATACAATGTTCTTATTATTTGCATACATGTTGTTGCATGTAATTACATTTAAAGTATTTGCATTTAATTACATTTGTTGTTACACTGTTAACTTTACGATAACGCTAACCCAACCTTTACCCCAAAACCTAACTATAACCCCTAATCCTAACCCTAATCTTCCACCTAAACCTACCCGTAACACAACCACAGTCACTGCAAATGTGGGAATTTTGCAGAAAACATTAAATACATAGTCTGTATGTATTTAATGTTAATACATAGTAGTTAAGGCCACCTAATATAAAGTGTGACCAAATTAGGGGACAACATTTAATTGAAAATGTAATTGTTTACAAAATATAAGCTAATAAATGTAGGAAAAAATAAATAAATAAATAAAAAAATATATATATATATATATATATATATATATATATATATATATATATATATATATATATTTGCATAAGAGAGTACATTGTCCCTATTTTGCACCTTAGTGTTGATGGTTTATATAACAATACAGTACATCATATTGAACGGACTGTTTATATTTCTCACAGCCTTGTTTTCCTTTGCATCAAATTAAATTTGGCGGCCATTGAGACAAAGTCTATAGCATCGAAAAAAATCTCTGAGGCATGCAAGCACAAGGTCTCTCTCTCTCTCACACATGCACGCACACACACACACACACACACACACACACACACACACACACACACACACACACACACACACATGTTGTGTTTCCATGTTTTATGGGGACTTTCCATAGACATAATGGTTTTTATACTGTACAAACTTTATATTCTATCCCCTAAACCTAACCCTACCCCTAAACCTAACCCTCACAGAAAACTTTCTGCATTTTTACATTTTCAAAAAACATAATTTAGTTTGATTTATAAGCTGTTTTCCTCATGGGGACCGACAAAATGTCCCCACAAGGTCAAAAATTTCGGGTTTTACTATCCTTATGGGGACATTTGGTCCCCACAAAGTGATAAATACATGCTCACACACACACACACACACACACACACACACACACACACACAACCAGGTGAATAAATAAACACCTGTTCATCTCTAGTCACTGCAACGTCTGGAAGCTGACAAGTAGGCCTATTCCAAGTGTCTCAGTTCATAGAAGAGCTCGAGATGTACTTCCTGATTGTCCAGTTACTCTTTGTCTCGCTAATGTTTCTGCATGTCACTATGCTCTTTGTTTCACTTTGAGCTCAAACATCTGCATGGCCATTACAGTTCCTCTAGGCTCCTTCTCACCAGCCTCATTGAACTTTTGTAGAATACACCAAGCCAAGATGTACCAGGAAAAGTTCTTCTGAAAACCAAGAATGGAATGAGATGTATTTGGTCTTTCACAACAGAACCCAGGGGAGGTGTTCAGTCCCCTTATATATAGTTTGTTAGTGTTCTTCTCCCGATATGTGACAATTATTCAGAGGGAAAGAGGATGCATGGGAAAGATTTTTCAAGTTTATGTGTTTGTTTCAAATGTTGTGTAAATGATTACATGAGAAAATGGCCTATGAGCATAGCTTGCAGTGTAGCGGAGTAACTTAGTAGTAAAAATAACTTATTTTATTCAGCATGGTTCATGAAATAAACCAGTTAAAAAATACTTTTATTCATTTGAGTCTCTGCGCAGACATCCCCTATGACTTATTTTGTAGTAAATTATGTATATAACTGCTGATGTTTATCATGAAAATGTCTAGTTTAGCTGTTCTTTGTGTAAAGTATACATTCAAATTGAATGCTGCCAACCTTATTAAGATCCTGTGCCAGAAAACTACTGCTCTTATAAAAATATAAAATTATAGAAATATGTGATATACTGTATATGATAAGTTATATCAATATGTCTAATATATATATATATATATATATATATATATATATATATATATATATATATATATATATATATATATATATATATAAAATATAAATATGCTCTGTAAAAATTATTTATATGATCTGATATATATTTACATTTACATTGTCACCTTAAATAGCTTCAGAATAGTTAGTTAAATTTGATTAGTAACTTGTAGTGTGGGAAACTACGTTTTCAAATGTAGTGCTTGAAATGTATTTAACTTATGAGTAGGTTGTTTCAAAGTAGCTTTCTCAACGTTGATAGCTTGTCACAAATATGGTCCCAACAAATAAGCTTTTTAATCACCAATAAACAATGTGTCCAAAAGTCCTTCCATTAACAAATATTAACCAATTCCCTTTTCAGGTAACAGCATAATCATTGTGAGCTAGCTCTATTTTTTGGGAACAAACCTAAACTGCTGGTCAACATCACAGCCTAGGAAGGGGGCTTAAGCAGGGAGAACAAACATAGCTCTTTTACAGCTGTGGAAAAACACAAACTCAACTGCTTCAAGTCACACGTGCCATAAGGGTTCATGCGTCAGAGCCCCTTTTGGTCAAACCAGAATTCCTAGCCAAAGATTGAAAATAAAGACTTAAATAACGTTTCCTCTCCACGGCTGTGGGACATGTCAAAAACCATCTAAGTACAGTGCGATAAGAGAGAGGCCCACTACTGAGAGAGACCTACAGTATGGTTAGCTCCTGTCGTATGCCTTTTATGTGTCACGCCCCATCTATTACATGCAGCGATGCTGCAGTGGTGATATTTTTTTTATTCTTTAATATTTCTTTAATGTTACTCTGCAATTTAATCTATGCATCTAGAAACATATTAAAAAATATAAAAATGTACTCCATTTGTTTATGCAGAAAGGTGACCTAGATTGTAATTTTAAATAAACACACTAAACTCACACCATTTATCAATATAATTTACCATTTATCAGGAAAGGAGCGAGCTGTCATCCACCAGAGGTTAGGGCGTGGCTGAGGGCGCCGACGAACCAGGTATTTCCTCTCTCTCCTCTCTCCATTTTGCCCTTTTTCTCTCCTCTTTTTTTTGTTTGTTTTTCCCTCCTCTTGTCCAACTTCCCAGCCCGGGGGGGTGTTGTTATGTACATCATGCCGGTGGTTTCCTGGCCTGAGGCAAAGGAGGGAGGAGTGTGACATGGAGGAGGGCGAGCTGGGAAGTGACTACGCATGCCCGTCCCCCAATCGGGCGAATCAGCCGAGGAGAGGGAAAAGCAGCAGAATGCGGCAGTTTGGGAGAGAGAGAGAGAGAGCCCACATGCAGCTGCAGTGTGCACGTTTGTGTTTATGCTTTCACTAAATTATGCTTTAATTTATCATTACACATTATTTTGATGGTTCGTCCGGTTCCCGCCTCCTCCTTTCCATTGTACCCTTTGTTACACAGGAAAAGCATAATTCAAACAAGAATTTGTTGTAATTCTGTTATAAAAAGTTTATGCTTAAATCAAACCAATGAAATTTTATTAAAAAAAATATTTTTTATAATCAAATTTTTTTAATTAATTTGAGATATTATATAGTCTTGTACTAATCTTCTTTTAAGGATGCTTAGAAATTTTTACTGAAAAACAGAAGGCAAAAATACTGATTAAGAAAATATGTTTCGCAGTGTACAGTATACTGTATGTATGCAACAACCCCTTAGCAGAAGCAAACTTCTTACAAAGAAGTCACTTCATGAGAAAGTCCATTCACGAGAAAGTGGTATTTCCTAAAATTGATTTCACCGATATTACTTTTTGACCTCATTTGGTTATAGAACTCCACAAATCAAGTACAAAGGTTAACTGTTAATAAAGAAGACTTTTGAAATTTGTCTGCAGACACTTTTGCTGACAGCTCTTTGGATGAACCTTGTGAAGTTTCTGGTAGACTCGAGCGGAGTATACACTCTTCAGACTTCAGCAATGTGGGTGCCAAGACCTCCAAACTCAATTCACATCAGCCACAGCTCAAGAGATCTTTGCATTACCATAAAGCAAAATCTGGGGATCTAAAACTTGGCTGTTAGTAGGAGACAGATATTAAATAAAGATGTAGCATTTGCTGAAAGTATAAACATATAGGGCATATGCTAGGTCACTCATGGTATTAGAGAAGTGATATTAGTAACATATTTCAAGGATCCATTTGCTTTACTGAAGCCACAGAGAACTGTTTTAAAAGCCAAATGTTGACAAAGTACTTATTTAATTTAGGCAGTTTTTCTTTTCAAAGTAATGCTGTCAACCTCTCTGCTATCTTTATCGTGTTATGTGATCCTTTAATCCAAATAAAATTTGGAAATTTTTCTTCTATTTATGCCATTCAATTTTCTGAATCTAGTTTTGTTTTTGTCACTCTATGTACTGGATCAAAAAGCGCTGAAAAGTAGGCCTTGTATTTCTAAGACGGATTTAAAAAATAAAGTCAAGGACATTGTGAGCAATAAAATAAGCAAATATTGCTGTTCTAGTGAGTAATTCCAACCCAAAGAATTTCTCTTGGCTTGAAACTGCTGTTCACATCTTTCACTAATCGCTTTCTTTTCCTAGAGTTACTTTTAACCTCGTTCCCTCTCCTACTATTTACCGCAGATTCTTTTAGGTTTTATTAAGTCCAAGATCTATAGTAGCTCCATAGGTAATTGCTACTTTTCTTTAAAATAGTTTTGGAAATGAAAAATGCTAAGCTAGTTAAATAAAGCTTAAAGGAGTAGTTCACCCAAAAATGTAAATTCTATCATCATTACTCACGCTCATGTCATTCCAAAAACCTGTCATTACGTCAATTAAATCAATGCACCACTTTAATATTTAGACATGGACTAGAGGTTAAATATGAGCTTTTGCGGATTATCAGAGAGTACCGACTGAAAGGGATAGTTCATCCAAAAATTAAGATTCTCTAATGATTTACTCACCCTCATGCCATTCCAGATGTGTATAACTTTATTTTTTCTGCAGAATTCTAATTAAAATATTTAGAAGAATATTTCATCTCTGTAGGTCCTCACAATGTAAGTGAATGGGTGCCAACATTTTGAAACTCCAAAATCCACATAAAGGGTGCATAAATGTAATCCATATTACTCCAGTGGCTAAATCCATGTCACAGAATATGATAGGTGTGGGTGAGACATAGATAAATATTTAAGATATATTTGCCATAAATTCTCTTACCTGCCCATTAGGGGGAAATATGCAAGAAAGATGTGAATCACCAAAAACAGAAGGAGAATGAGAAAGTGAAATTAAGGTGGAAATTGACTGAGCAGGGAGAATATATAGTAAAACAAGGATTTAAATATTGATCTGTTTCTCACTCACACCTATCAAATCGCTTCAGAATATATGGATTTATCCACCAGAGTCGTCTGTAGTACTTTTATTTGACCCATATGTGGATTTTGGAGCTTCACATTTTTGGCACCCATTCACTTGCACTGTATGGATCTTCGATCGTGTTCAGCAGATGAAAGAAAGTCAGGGATGGCATGAGGGTGAACTAACCATTTAAATATCAGTCTGTTACTCACACAAAGCTGTAGTATGGCTTCAGAAGATATTTAACACTTATGGACTACTTTTATGGCATTGTTTTGCCTTTTTTTGGAGCTTGACATGGTGTGGCAAGAGCTGGATGAAAATTCTTTAAAAAAAATAAAATAAATAACAGCATACAATTTTGTAATAATGGCAGAATTTTCACAAACACTTCGCTCAATCAAATATACAGAGCTGCCATGTAAACACAGGCGGAGACCGAGTGTCTGTATGGGCTGTGGGCATTGGAGCTGGGTCAGTGGCACTCAGCCCAAGCACATGAACAAGGCTGACCCTTGAGTGATGACCCCATCCCAGTGGAAAAACAGCATTGTCAGGTCCCTTCAGGGATCCCCAGATAATGACACCTATACTATATAACTTTCCTTGTGTAGGTCCAACCAGAAGCAAATCATGAAACTCCATGGCCTCTCCCAATTCTAACTCACACAATTAAAAAAAAAAAAAACTGGATGCTGTAAAACATCCATATAATGCTAAAAATTATTTCACTTGGAATTATGGTTGAATATAATTTTCAACTCCAGCATAAGTGGCTAATTAAAAGAGCTGGACAAAATGCTTCTGCTTGAAGAGATTTCCAATGTAATATATGACCACACTATTCAATATTCTGTAGTGATGTAAAGTCTTGTCTGGCTGCCAAGCTAACATTATGACAGTGTTGATCTTCTGAAGCAATTATGCTCCAGATCCATTCAGCTGATTGTTACACTCTCTGAAATTAAGGAGCTTCAGGACCCATAAGTTGTGTAAACATTGCTGTAATAGGAACCAATGAATTTCACCAGCAAATCCAAAATCTTCAACCGCATTACGGAAATCATACACATGATATAAATGGAGTAATGGGTAATTTTCTTCATTCTGTATTGCACTTTTCTCTTTCCATTTTTGCCTGATCTCATTTTCTTGTTCCAATTGGGCTTTCTTGACATACTCAATCACAATTTTCTCTATTATAGAAAATATGTTATAAAAATGAAAGATAATAACATCATAGTGCAGGGAAACTATACCATACATAATCACAAAACATACAAATGTTTATCTGACATCAGTGAATCCATTTCTCAATAAGAATAGAGAAATGAACATGGCACCATTAGACAGAACATTACTAAGAGACAGCAGTTAACAATGAACAAACAGCTGTAAAAACTTACTTGCAATTTCATTATGTTGCTGCTTTTGGTCTGCCTGTTTAGTAATCCTGAAACCAGTCGCAGTTTCCATTGCACAAGCCCAGATCAAGTTTTTAAACTAACTTTTAGGGGAAAATTGTGTAGAGGGCAAAGCTGTGGTCAGTTAGCATCACTGAGGCATATAGCATTACTTTGTGACAGCTGTAGATAACTATACTTGAGGTTTACCAAAAGAATGCATGTAAGAAAAAACATGATTGCAAATGTTACTTTTTCCATGCAAAGGTCAGATTTTCACATGTTTGAAAACCTGAAAACATTGAAAGCACATTGCAATATATTCTTTTGCACTGTAAAAAAACAATCCTTGATTAACTCATTACCGTTGTGTCAAATCCAAGAGCACTTCATATCAGTGACTATGATGAGGTAAAGCAAAAGTAATAAATAAAAGATTTATTAAGAATTTTATATAAAATATGAAATGAGTGAAGATCTCAAATTGACCGCAACCTTAAAGATTTACTATTGGAATTATTAAAGTGTCAAAACTAATATGCATTTGTAATATTATTGTCTAATAATACTGACTGATTTTTTGGATCACACCTCACCCCACTGCCCTCATATAACCAAAATTATTGCGGAAACTTGGTTATGTGAAAAAAAGAAAGGGAAAAGATCTTCATTATTTGTAATTTATTGCGCTGAGCATGGTATTCATTCAGCCAATTGCTATTTGCTCACATCAACCTTCACCCTTTATGTAGTTTGGAAATCATTAGGGCCGAATAACTGTAATAAACATGACGGTTAGTACTTTTCATGATTTAGGTTTTGGGATTACACTCAATTTCTCTGTGCAATTACTGCTGTTCTTATACCTACTCTCTTCTCATCTAGCTTTAAATTCAGGCATATACAACTGGCTGGCAGTCAGGAAAACATTTCCTGCCAGGAAAGTCTCCAACGTTGATTCCGATAAATCGAAATGCTTATTCTTCATAATATGTTAAGTTCTGAATTATCCATTGTGGATTCATGTACACGCGAGTGGATTGTGGGCAGCAAATGTCTGTCAAAAATGTTTAAGTAATTTTATGCGTCGTGTCTCTACATAGACTACAGTTGTGGGTATGTGCATGCAGATTTACAGTAGGGTCCAAAAGCCTGAGACTTCCTAAGGCTTCTATTTTTCCAATCCATTCAAATATTTCATGACAAATTCTATTATCAGCACATCAATTGAGTGAAAAATCGAATTGATAATTTAACGTGAATTTCAAAATGTTTTGGTATTGGTATGTTTGTCTTTAGCTTTAATGAGCGCAAACCTGATGATCCATGTCATCACAGCATGATTTGTGAATGTTTAAAAGAGCATCTGTTGTGCTTCAATGGAAGCAAGGAAACCTCAACTTTTTTACAAAAGAGTTAACATGGTACAAATTTGCTTCTATCTTATTGGTTACATAGAAATGGGCCAGAACCTTAAATATAAATTTTTTATTTTGTGTCATAACTTGAATTTATTTTAAACTTTTCACAAACCTAAAGGTGCTTAGAGATTTAAATGAACAAATAATAATAAAAAATAAAAAAAATCAGATTTTCAATGTAAGCTCAGACTTCGGATCCCACTGTATACATGTATATGCATAATGCACATGTGCTAATGTATGTGTGCAAAGACAGCTATAAACATCCTGCTGCTGCTGGGAACATACTAGATTCTACTATACCTACTGGTTGTGCTCTTTATATAAACAAGCTAAAAAGGTTTTCACTCTTTGTTTCAGATTTGAATCTGAGGGTGCAACCTGAACTGCCAGAGGTGTCAACCTTTTGCACACTTTTTCTTGGGCCAAAGAAAGGGTTTGTTTTGGCCAACATTCGCAAGAGGCAGTGTGTGATTACCATACCGCAACAGTCTAAAAGAACAAATCTATTTTTAGTGATGAGAATGTTGATTAGATTCCTGAAACTCTTAACAAGCACAGGCCGCTATAGGCCAGCCAAGTGTGTAAGATGCCACAGGGTAAAGTCCAATTTTAAAGCCCCCAAGAAATGTCTTGACGTAGAGTATTTCCTATTGAAATTGGGAAGTTGGGCCAGGACATACTATATAAAATAGATTATGACAGACATGTCAGAGAACTTCATTTTGGCTTTAATAGGGTCTTTAAGATTAGAAAGATTTGAAGTTTTTTATGAGGGTGTGCTTGTCTATGCTATACTTGCCCATGCATGAGTTGCTACATGTGCTGTGAAAAAAAAGTATTTTCTAAAGTGTATTCCAATCTTGTTTTAAAATAAGAAAATAATTGATAGACCTGAAAACAAAGAAACATTTGGCATTTAATGCAGCTCTTGTACACACATAAACCCAATTCCACCTCAGATTGACTCAAAACAAATATCTTGATTCCTCCCCATAGCTTTACCCAATAGCATTTATACATCCCACTGCAATAATCAATGTGAATGAACATAGAAGGTTAACGTTAGGCTGGAGGAATCATTACACTTTCATCATCTCATCAATTATATTTCCACACATGGAATATGACATATTGGTCCATAGCTCCCTATTCTGGACTGCACCTGACATCATTGTTGTGTGCCATAGAATACAGACAAAGAAAGGCTGAGGTTTTCCCTGATTTGTATAACGGGAACATGATTAGATGCGTTTTATAGTTTTTCCATGTCTTTTGTCTACACCGATTAACTTTTCCATCAAATCAGGTGTATCATGTGTATAACTTCACTTTTGAGTTAATGAAAGGGTTCTGACTAGAGTCAGAAATCAAACTTTGTAAGGCACAAAATTAAAACCATATAAAAAAAATAACATTGTTGCCCATTTATGTCAAATACATAATCAAAATAAATTCTTAATCTGAAAAGTTAGAATAATTAATTAGGACTAGAACTCAATTTGAAGAAATATATAAAATGCTACTAATTAAAAAAGAATATATATATATATATATATATATATATATATATATATATATATATATATATATATATGCATCAACGTGATATCAATGTGTATGCAATGTCACACCCTTTTAGAACCTTGGATGCTTTACTGGTTAGGATTACATTCAAAAGCTTCTAAATTCCAGTGATTCCAATGAGCTACTGATCAGCAAAAGTGCTTATGACAGTATCTACAATGAGTAATGAGCTGTTGAGCAATATATTTTTCTTGACACAATGCTGTACTACAATAATTAAAAACTTTCACACGGATGATAGGATGAATGAAAAAAGCAGAAAATACCTGTAGTTTTGTTTCTCACTGTCGATGCGGAACCAGTCGTACTGAGAAAAAGCCTGGTGTCCATCCCAGTCGGTCAGCTCCACACGGAGAGCATACTGCCTCTGATTGGTCAGAATGTGCACAAACTCGTTACCCAGCCAGTGTTCGGCCGACACACTCCCAAAGCCCTGGAACAGAGAGATGGACTCTGGGTCAGTACAAGTATCGACTTGGGTCATGCAAGTTCTTGGATGAGGCAGTGGGAAAGAAATTCCGATACAAGACATTTCAAACTTCATAATCAACACAGGAATGGAATTCCACAATTCATAATTTTTTTGGAGATAATAATTACAGATTTCCTGAAAAGTTTGACACATGAGGGTCTCAATAATCACTGGGCCATTTCTCATGTTTTGATGTTTAACAGCTGCATCAGATCTGGAAAGGCTGAGAAAACACACTACATTATGACATGACATGTACAGAAGAAAGTTCATTTCTGTGTAACGATAATGAACAATGCACAACCGGGTATATACTGTAGAATCTAAGTAAAAGGGTTCATTCCTGAATGACTGTCCCCTAAGTCACCATTCAGTGATACAAACAGTAATACGAAATATTAGTACTTTTGGTACAATGCTTTTTCATTCAGATTAGAGGACCAGAACTAACTGTTGTATAAGTTCTGTTGCATAAACACACAAAGGAAAAAAAAAAACTGTGATTTAACAGATAGATATTTTGGAACAGTTTCCATGTCTGTAATGTATCCATCCAGCTCATAAAAACAGCTGAAGGAAGGCTTCTGAAACATGTCATAATGTAGTGCAGGTACTAGCGACAGCAATAATTACAGTACATTGTAACAGAACCATAGCCCATCTTGAATACACCACAAAACGTTAGGGTGGCCCGAATGAGCAACATCTGTAATTAGTGTACCTTTCCCTGCAATCCTCCAAGCTCCAGCCGAATGAGCAAAATTTCAATGCAGTCCATGGAATATATAGGAAATGGCCATATTTGAGGCATACACATGCATTCATAACATTTATATCAGTGGTTCTCAACTGATTTAGCTTCAGGACCCAGAGTTTACATGGGACATCATGTGGTGAAGCAACACCATAGCAAAATTGTTTATTGTGCAAAAGTAAAATAAAATATCCCTAAAATCAATCATTGAAATGTGTTAATATTACTATAAACTATATTTTGATGATCTATTGTGATGTGTTCAGATCTCTAACAGGCTTGTTCTTATAGGTTGAGAGTTTGGTTTTTTAAATGCCTCCTTAATTTCAGTAGATTTATGGTCTCGGCAGCTAATTACGAGCTAATAATATGCGCAAAACTCATTGTGGTCGGCACAAATCATGTTTATCCTTGTTGCAATTGAACCGCTATTTAATGTAGGCTGAGTCATATTTTCATATAACTTGTGTAGTATCGTGATTTTTGAGGATGAGGTCCTGCCATGTCACACAATCTGTCCTTGTTGGTATATGCCTAATTTGGCTTCTAGCCGAGATGTGGCAAAATACCATCGTCCATAAAAAATAAAGTGTTTTCTCTCCACCCTTTTTAATGTTGATTAGCCCATTTATTTTGAGATCCTAACTTTTCATTATTACATGTTTAATTGCATTTCATTATTTGAATATAGCTTTATTTTTCCCTCTGTCTACAACCCTAAACTGTAAAAAATTATTGTATTAATCAGTATTTTCCAGTAAAGATATCTAAAATATTCTTAAAACAAGATAAATCTACTTGCAGAATTTCTTTCTTTTAATGTTTTAAGAGAACATGTATATCATGAATTAGGTTTCCTTTTCTTAATCCACTGGCAAATACTTTTTTTTTTCTTTCTTGTTTTTAAATAAAGTTTTTTGTTAGATTTATGCTTAAAATAATAATAATAATAATAATAATAATAATAAAAACCATTTGCCAATGGGGTAAACTCATTAATAAATATACATATATATATATATATATATATATATATATATATACACACACACAATATCTCACAAAAGTGAGTACACCCCTCACATTTTTGTAAATATTTGATTGTATCTTTTCATGTGACAACACTGAAGAAATTACACTTTACTACAATGTATAGTAGTGAGTGCACAGCTTGTATAACAGTGTAAACTTGCTGTCTCCTCAAAATAAATCAACACACAGCCATTAATGTCTAAACCGCTGGCAACAAAAGTGAGTACACCCCTAAGTGAAAATGTCAGCAAACAGTTTGTGGGCTTTCTTGTGCATCATCTTTAGAAGAGGCTTCCTTCTGGGATGACAGCCATGCAGACCAATTTGATGCAGTGTGTGGCGTATGGTTTGAGCACTGACAGGCTGACAACCTCTGCAGCAATGCTGGCAGCACTCATACGTCGATTTCCCAAACAACCTCTGGATATGATGCTGAGCACGTGCACTCAACTTCTTTGGTCGACCATGGCGAGGCCTGTTCTGAGTGGAACTTGTCCGGATAAACCGCTGTATATATATATATATATATATATATATATATATATATATAATTCATGAAGTCTTAAAGGAATATTTGGGGTTCAATACAAGTTAAGCTCAATCGACAGTATTTGCAGCATAATATTGATTAACACTAACATTTATTCTGACTTGCCCCTCTTTTTCTTTATAAAAATATGAATAAATTCAATCCGATTGCAGATGACGAATGTACTGTTTATATGTCGCTTAAACTTTGCATTACATGTATTCCGAACAAAAATACTGCGCATGCGAGGAGCGTCAGTCGTTGCGTTCTGAAGAAGCGGACAAAGGCTGAGAAAGTGAAAAAGTGTTTTTGCTTTGTTGAGAATTAAAAAAATGATATGCCAGAAAAGCTTTCTTCTTATGTTACTGACTCTACTTGGCAAACGAAGAATTAGAAGCAGCATCTAATAACAGATGTGGAATGGGAAAAAAATTATAATAAATAGGGACTTTAATCAACATCTGCGGAGGGAACACTACGCAAAAATCTCTAAGCAATAATGATGACGGAACAGCATATAATCATTCAAGAAAAAACAGCAAGAGAAGTAATGCTCACAGTGTTAAATAACTGTCAAAATGTGCTCTAAGTCCTCATGTTGGCGTAGTTACTTGTCTCAATCTGGATTGGTGGAGGATGAATATCAGTTGCCTCGGCATCTGAGGCAGTCAATCTGCGCATCTTATCACTTGGCTTGTTGTGCGCATTACTGTGGAAACATAGCTCACATGGAGGCATCATTGGCATCCACGCACAACTCACCACGCACCACGAGGAGGTTACCCCATGTGACTCTACCCTCCCTAGCAGTCAGGCCAATTTGGTTGCTTAGGAGACCTGGCTGGAGTCACTCAGCACACCCTGGATATTTGCAGCATAATATTGATTAACACAAACATTCATTCTGACTTGCCCCTCTTTTTCTTCTTTTGTCCTGTATATCTCTTTCAAGTGCACTCTTTAAAATTCCTAACATTTGTATTGGATTAGTTGTATTGTATGTATCAATTATATAATTATTATTGGATGCATTTCCATTTTTATTTCTTTTACTTTAACTTCTGTTAATTAATATCTTCTTACCTGTAAATAATTATAACATGGTGAATTTGGAAGCTCATAATTTTTACTAGGTTTGAAAAGGTATCCATTCCTTTATCAGTGAACATGGTGATATACACTCACCTAAAGGATTATTAGGAACACCATACTAATACTGTGTTTGACCCCCTTTCGCCTTCAGGACTGCCTTAATTCTATGTGGCATTGATTCAACAAGGTGCTGAAAGCATTCTTTAGAAATGTTGGCCCATATTGATAGGATAGCATCTTGCAGTTGATGGAGATTTGTGGGATGCACATCCAGGGTATGAAGCTCCCGTTCCACCACATCCCAAAGATGCTCTATTAGGTTGAGATCTGGTGACTGTGGGGGCCATTTTAGTACAGTGAACTCATTGTCATGTTCAAGAAACCAATTTGAAATGATTCGAGCTTTGTGACATGGTGCATTATCCTGCTGGAAGTAGCCATCAGAGGATGGGTACATGGTGGCCATAAAGGGATGGACATGGTCAGAAACAATGCTCAGGTAGGCCGTGGCATTTAAAGATGCCCAATTGGCACTAAGGGGCCTAAAGTGTGCCAAGAAAACATCACCCACACCATTACACCACCACCACCAGCCTGCACAGTGGTAACAAGGCATGATGGATCCATGTTCTCATTCTGTTTACGCCAAATTCTGACTCTACCATCTGAATGTCTCAACAGAAATCGAGACTCATCAGACCAGGCAACATTTTTCCAGTCTTCAACTGTCCAATTTTGGTGAGCTCTTGCAAATTGTAGCCTCTTTTTCCTATTTGTAGTGGAGATGAGTGGTACCGGTGGGGTCTTCTGGTGTTGTAGCCCATCCGCCTCAAGGTTGTGCGTGTTGTGGCTTCACAAATGCTTTGCTGCATACCTCGGTTGTAACGAGTGGTTATTTCAGGCAAAGTTGCTCTTCTATCAGCTTGAATCAGTCGGCCCATTCTCCTCTGACCTCTAGCATCAACAAGGCATTTTCAGCCCACAGGACTGCCGCATACTGGATGTTTTTCCTTTTCACACCATTCTTTGTAAACCCTAGAAATGGTTGTGCGTGAAAATCCCAGTAACTGAGCAGATTGTGAAATACTCAGACCGGCCCGTCTGGCACCAACAACCATGCCACGCTCAAAATTGCTTAAATCACCTTTCTTTCCCATTCTGACATTCATTTTGGAGTTCAGGAGATTGTCTTGACCAGGACCACACCCCTAAATGCATTGAAGCAACTGCCATGTGATTGGTTGATTAGATAATTGCATTAATGAGAAATTGAACAGGTGTTCCTAATAATCCTTTAGGTGAGTGTATTTTCAGACCTCTATCTGCCCAAAACTTATATTATCTATATATCAAATATATTATCTAATCTATTTGGCATGAAAACGGGATCTTTAGCAATTTCTTGTAAATTAACTATATCTTTCTTAAAGTGACTATTTTTCTTTTTTCTAACAAACTTCTAAAAGTACTATTAATACAAATATTAGCTATTAATTTAAATGTGTTGCTTTGTTTGGGTAGGAACATGGATATACAAATAGGTTCCCCTGTTGGATACATTTCTATCTTCCTCCATTTCACATTTGATTCTCTGTTCATCCAAATCAATATAGGTTGACTTTGGGCAGCTTTATAATCATTTATTACATTTGGGAATTCTAGTCCACCAAGCCTTTTTGACAACTTAAGAATTTTAAGACTTTTTAAGATTTCCTATTATCCCATATATATTTACAAAGTAGTTTATTCCGTTGTGTAAAACACCTTTTTAACATACTAACTAGAAGATTTTGAAAAAGGGAAATAAACTTTGGAAGAATTTTAATTTTATTCTCTCTATTAGTTTTGTAATCTATAGTAGCCTATATTTATTTGTAATAATTTTGAATGATATATAAAGTTTTAAAGAATTTAAAAAGAAGTTTTAAAGTTTTATAACAATTTAAAGAAATATAAAAGCTTTTATATTTAAAATAAATGTATGCCTGTGAGTTCTTGTTGTGGGCCTACATGAATTCACCTACGCATTGATATACCAGCTGTTTTATATTGTTTTTATCACATTAAGAATTTGTTTGCAGCAGTCCTCTTGAGCTCTGGTAGCAGCTGCTGTTTCTTCTTGTCCTGTAAATGTCTTTAATTGCTTCATAATTTTACAGTTATCACTTGTACTGTGTAAATCATGTGTTTTAAGTCTTCATGATTTCATGCTGAACTCTTGAGCAGTGTAAATTATTTTTATTTCTGTTATATGTTTTATATATATAATTTTTATAATCATCAGCTTTCATCAGAGAGGTAAATCCCGCTCTCTAGTGCGACGTGAATCACATTCTCACATATGATTGGATGTGTGCTGCAAACGTCACTCATTCACGTACACGAGCGCATAATCTAATCTTAAAGTCAGGATTGAAGCCTGGGTTGACAGAGAACATTGATGAGCTGCATCATGGTACCAATTAAGCCTGATTGGATTGGTTTAAATTTGTCAACCTGAAACCAATCCTGAAACCCCTAGTTCCTTCAGAAAACCTTCATGGTACAGGCCTCTGGCCATCCACATCGCTTTCTGTCCTTGTTAGAGACAGTTGTCCTTTGTCTTTGAAGACCGTAGTGCACATGTTTGTATGAAATCTTCAGTTTTTGGCAATTTCAACTGTGTTTGATATAATGGCAAGTAATTTTTTAGTACCAATTTAGCATGATTACTCAACGATAAGGTGTTGGAGTGATGGCTGCTGGAAATGGGGCCTTTCTAGATTTGATCAAAAATGACTTTTTTCAAATAGTGATGGTGCTGTTTTTTATATCAGTAATGTCCTGACTATACTTTGTGATCAGTTGAATGCCACTTTGTTGAATTAAAGTAAAGCAAAATCTGTACATTATTCCAAACTTTTGGCCGCCAGTGTATAACTCAAAACCTATAACCGTGTGTAATTTAACATAAGTTTTGAGGAGTATGTTTATGCTATTTACTGTTATATATGCATTTACATATATAATCTATCATATACGATTGACTGTCAGTATGGCAAAGAAGAAATGCTTTATAAATTATGGTTTCAACGTCAAAATGGGAGTGATGTCACATACACTCAATGGAACACAGAACGCCGTAACCACACCTGCTGCTTAAAGAACCTATTAAGAATGACACAACATCTTTTTTGCTTTATTTGATGTCATGAAAGAACATATGTACCCTACAGAATATTAAGTGCAAGCCCACATCCCCTTAATAATGCGTTTTGTTATTGCTTTGTAGGTTCCCACGAAGAGTATCATGTAAACACATATACGCACCATAACTCTGCGCTTGAGCGCAAGGTATTTTGAATACGATTGAGATTGGAATAGTCTACCTCTCTATATTAGATTATCTCCCTCAATTTCTTCTCTAAAGACATATTTTTTCTCTTTAGCTTTCAATATTCTTTAAATATTGTGACCGGTTTTATCTTCTTTTTATTTTTTTATCTACTTTGTATGTTTTAAATGTTCTTATAATAACCATTTTACCTTGTACAGCACATTTGTCAACCATGTTTGTTTTTAAAATGTGCTTTATAAATAAATATTTGATTGATTGATTGAAACATTGCTAATATTTTTATTTGAATCTGATTATTCTAGGTCTACACCACCCTCTTCAATCGGACGGAAATTTCATTCGGATTCAGCCCAATTGAATCATTTTTGTGTTTACATTTATTTATTAGGTTATTTAACAGGGACATTGCAGAAACATTGCTACAGTTTCAAGCAGCAGATGCTCCACATACAGGATTGAAGCCAAAGGCTAACATGAAGGCTTTTCAATCTGACTGAGCTATCAGTCGGATTCTAAATTGATTATTTGGTTGCATGTAAACGTGGCCACTGAGGCACTTACAACTGAAGTGAATGGGGCCAATTTTGAACGTTAAAATACTCTGTTTCAAAAGTATATCCAGAAGACATAAACAATATGTGTAAGCATGATTTTAGTGTGATAAAATCACTTAAATTGTCCAAATATTGTCCCCATGTCTTCCATTGTAAGTGCTTCACTGTACCCTTGATTTTTGCTTTATTTTAATTGTATTTTTTTTAAAGAAAAGGAGGGACAAGTCGAAATTTATTTTTGTGGTAATCAACATTATGACACAAATGCTGTCGATTGAGCTTAACTTGTATTGAACCCTGAATATTCCTTTAATATCTTCTACAACTTTAAAATTAATCTTGTTTCAAGGATATCAAGATACCATTACTAGAAATCAGATCAGACCTGTGATCCATTTTTTTAGTTGTGACCCACCAGAGTTAAATAATTACAGGCCTATTTGAGTTTGTTTTTAAAATGAACTTGTGCAAAGTGATTTTGCCCATGGCTGCTTGTGATCGAGGCATCAGAGATGATGTGACTCTTATTGCGTTACACATTGGCCAGGGCATTCTTCTCATTTATTAATTGCTGGCTTGTGGGATTGCATCTGGGGGAGGCCCAAGAGTAGGTGATTAATGGGCAAGAGCTGTGTGCAGTAAATACGAGACATTCTTCTCGCCTCTAGCACATCCTGTGAGGGTGGAGAGGGTCTGTCCTCCAAAAATCCTTGTAATGTGTCTGAAACCTGATGGCTGTTTTTCCCCTGCCTGAATCTGTATGTATTAAGGTGCTCAACTCTGATTAGGTTTCCCCTTGAAAGCCTGGCCTTTGTGCATGTTATCACCCCTGTGAAGTCTTATGCTTTCTCACCCTGAGTGTTTTGCACGCAAAAACCACATCATTCCCTATGTGAACATAATGAATAATGTTGAGGAAAAGATGAATTGTTATTTTATATTGTGAGTGTAAAAGGGCGTTCTCCAGGGTGTGCGGTTTTCTATACAACACAACATTAGCGAGCTGTGTCTCAATAACTCACTCAGTTGCTATGTATCATTCCGGTAACAGCCATTCAAAGGAGCCTGTCCAAAACCATATATCCTGTAGATCGGAATGGACCAAAGTCAAACTTACACTGCCAAGGCTTAGGACCAAATGTTTCCACAGACTAAATATCTGATTCCATTCTGATGAAGAGTTTTTCCTGTCTTCCTCAGGGAAAATTATTGGAGAAAGAGAAGTGCAAATGTTAATGGAGCTGCTAGGAAAAAAAGTGAAAATAACAAAAGATTGAGAAAGGAGTGCTTTGACTCATGAGGTTCTTTCACCTAAAAGGGCTTTTAATAACTTTTACTCAGTATTGACTTATTGGGCCATACCCCCAAACCTCAAACAGGTCCAGGTCATATACAAGGCTTTTTAAAACTGAGCTGTCACTCATGATTATCCCATGGAATATTAAAAATAAAGGCACATCATCAGTCAACACTTTAAGATCCAGTCAATCAACAGATGTTATTTTGAGATTAGGTGAATTTATACCCTCACTGCCTCTAATATTTCACTGAGTGCCGTGTTCCTAACTTGGGTTAAGGACATTTTGCTATTCTTAATCCAACACAGATTATTTTTCATATCTGATCTTTGTAATGACCAAACTGATATTATATGGAATGGAATATTGATTATTTAAAGTTGGAGGGGTTGCTTTAAAATGTAATGTAATTTAGTACAAAATACAATTTTGACTTGCTACACGTTTAAATTGCTGAGTATGTTTACATGCACATCATTATGCATTATGAAAGCAGCTCATTCTAAAAATATGCCTAGGCAGAGGTGAAAAAAAAGTGATTAGATAATTTAGAAATTATCAGGTTTTTCTTCAGTTTTCACCTCAAAAGGTAAACAGATATGAACACATCGCAATAATTTTTTTTGCTAAAACACTTTATGAACTTTTGGATAACAAAAGCAGATATTAGGGAGAATGATGATCTCACTCGCCATTCTCTTTTATTGAATGGAAAAAAGATGCAATGAAAGTGAATGGTGTCTGAGACTAACATTATCCCTAACATCTAGGTTTATGTTACACGAAGGATAGAAAGCCATATGGGTTAGAAATTATACAAGGTTAAGTAAATGATGACTCAATCTTCATTTTTGGGTGAACTACTCCTTTTAAAGTAATTTGATAATTCATTATAAGTATTAAGTTTTAGCCTGTTGCGCCAACAACGATGCCAGCACTGACATCCCAACTAAGGCTTTTGGATTTTATAATGGTTATAATGACTATGACAGTCATTTGCCAGGCCAGACATTCAGTCTAACTTTCCTAAGTGGAGGGTGAATCCCTTGTTCTCTGTCTCTCTTCCAGCTGCAATAACAGACTCATCTGTTCCCTGCTCTATGGGCAGCAATGGTTATCCCTAACTCTTTTGAGTCTAAATCAAAGACATATGAACAGAGAAGATATATCACCCACATGCACTGATCTAAAGAGAGAGATGAATATCATGTCTACACAGATCACCATTATAGAAAGAGTGAAACAGAGGTTAGAGGGGAGGATTCTTGGCTGTGTACCATTTTATATTCTTTCCATGTTTTCTGGAAGTCCACACTGCCATCTTCACGTCTCTGGATCACGGTCCAGCCTCCCCCAGCAGACTCCATGTTGCAGTACACCTGTTTGGAGACGGGCATGCAAATCAAATATTAGAGACATGTACATGAACGCTGCATGTCTAACTATAAACTCGCTAACTGGCTATGTATGAAAATGGTTAATGATAGCCTCAGCAACCATTCACTTTCATTGTACGGAAGGAAAAGGATGTAATGAAAATTAATGGTAATTTAAGACATCATTCTTCCTAACATCTTTATTTGTTTCTCCTATCATCAAAAAAACAATTCCTTGTGTTCTACCCACTCCATACGGGACACGAACCAGCGTCTCCGGCATGGGAGGTGGGTGCGCTAACAAGGTGGCTAAAGCCTTTAGCATCAGTTGCTAGTGCACCTAAGCATTAGATTTAGAACAACGATGAAATTGAGCAAATGATGACAGAATTTTTGGAATTGCAATGCTTATTTCTCAGTGGATATTTTTCAGAATTATTTTTATTCTTTTAACCAACCGCCAAACCGCATGCACTAGATTGTGGAATATCACAGACAGCAAAGGATACTGTACGTTTTTTTTTTTTTTAATAACCAGATCTTAGTAGACAGAATATTCCACCAGCATTGAATTCGTACATGCCTTGATCCCTTCCTAACTCTGTATTCTGCCTTCAAAGGCAGCATTTTGCAGGTTTTAGAGACAGCCTCACTTGACCTAATGGATCATTATAACATTAAAATAACAACAAATCGCATTAGTTTAGTGATTTCTTAAAAACAGTGATTAGTGGAGAGGCAGAGTAGCAGCTCTGTAGCTCAAAGCTGTGGTGCACAAGGACACCTGGCTGTAATCTAGCACAGTGTGTAAAGAGCAATACCATCACCTCAAACTCACACAGCTGAACACACACACTGACCAGTCTGGTTACAATTAATCCAGTATTAATGGCTGGACCAACACTGAAACCGGACTTTTAGGAACAGACACATTCATGAATGCTTTTTTTCATTCTGTAAAGGGTGAAAATGTGCAGTATTTACCTTAAGGAGCTATTTCTAATTCACCTGACTCTTACACATTACTTATATTAGATTAGATTCAACTTTATTGTCATTGTGCAAAATACAAGTACAGAGCCAATGAAATGCAGTCTGTACATATGAAATGCATATTATTGATGCAACTACATTGATTCAGTCATATTATAGTAATAATTCAAATGATAATGAAATACAATAATAGTTGTGACTTAGATTTAGATCTTAACACACTGGGTAAATGTTTGGATTTTTTTAATCTAGAATTTTTATTTTATCTAATAAAGTAAATTCTGTCATCATTTACACATCCAAATGTTTTTCCAAACCCTTAAGATTTAGTTTATTCCATGAAACCTAAAAGGAGAAATTGGGTAGAATGATAGCCTCATTCACCATTGACTTTCACTGTATGGAAAAATATGCAATTAAATTGAATAGTGACTGAGACTCATTTTCCGTTCCTCAGAAGAAAGAATGCCATTCAGGATAGGACCAACTTGAGGGTGAGTAAATGATGACATCATTTTAATTTTTGGGTGATGGAATTGGCTATCCTTTTAAGAACATTAATATTACTTAATTATATTGTTTGAAGATCGTTATTTAAGACAGGTAGAAACTAGTCAATAGGTAGAAATGCCATTAAAATTCCATGTTTTATCTTCTCCATGGACCCCCTGGAGTACCTCCAGGGACCCCAGGGATACATAGACCCAAGGTTGGAAACCCTGGTCATAAACAGAATGAAACCAATAGGACTTAACAACCTCTAAGTGTTTCCTGGTGCCATGGAAATAACCCATCCTATATCCAGCCATCCCACATACCTTAGCAGACAAGTTCACCAAAGCCATCTGAGCATCCACTTATTCCAAAATGGAGTCTGTGTGCTTTATATTAAATCCTAATTAGACAATAACTAAACACTGAAATTCAAATCCCTACCTTTTTAGTCTCTTGTGGGCTGATATTGATGGTGTAAACTCCATTTTTCTGGAACCTTGCTTGGTAGAGGTCTGCGCAGTCCCGGTACTTCCTCTCCTCGTCAGCTTGCTTTGTGCTGTTTGGCACCACTGAAGACATAAAGTGTACTGTGTTGGTAATAGCGAAAATATAAATGTCCAGGAAAGTAATAAATGTAGCTGTTTATATTGGTACACACACATTAGAGAACATCTGTGGATCTGCCCATTTTGTTGAATAAATAAAGCGATTTCCACTCAACCTTTCGCTTGACTGAGCGTGACTGAGGCAAAGATTCTGCCAAACAGAACATGTCAACACCATGGCTTCCATTTCAACAAGACAGCAATAATTAGTAGACAAATAGACTAATGTTATTTAATGAACTCCTCAAAATCTGGCAGGTGATAGCAATTTGTCAAAATCCACTGGTCCATATGACACTTTAATCCTAAATAATTTGCATCAACCGCCGTGAATTTAATAAAAGAGGGTTTAAGATGGAATGCTCTGGACATGGACCAGAAACAGCTCCTAAAAAAGGCATTCTGTTAGTATATAGACATATATATATACAGAAGAGGATTATTTATAAAAGTATAATTATGATTGACAAGGAGTATATATTATTTATTGCTCTAGCTTCTGTCAGCAGGCCTACACAGTGGATATGTGTATACAACTGTCCTTTCCTAATATCTGTTTCATGTTACAAAATAAAGATATGTAAGCATACCGGAGAATGGAACAGCTGTGCAATATCAATACTATTACAATTATTAAATATTGCACGTTTTGTAATGAATCGCATGCAAATACTTAATGGAATAAACAATATGCATAGCCAAGGCAATTTCAAAAAACAGCATCAGTTTTCATGCGATGTCTCAAATCTGGTTAGACTTATTTTGAAATCAAAAGGACACCACTGACTTCCAAGATCTCTGGTGTGTTATCGGCATGATCTTCTGCCAGTGAGTGACACATTTTAAGCGTGAAAGTCTTTTAATCAAAGTTCTGATCTTTGGCTTCCAGAGAGAAGCCCCTCTGTTCGAACCGACAGCTGCGTCTCTGTCCATCTGCAGACAATTACGCTGCCAATATTTTGAATCCAAGCAAGAGTCTGCGGACAAAATACTACAAGCTATAAATTTCAAGATCCTGTTATAACAAGTGGCTTATATTTACCATGTCCTTGTTATATAGATGGAAATTCCTTCCGATTCCTCTCCGTTTTTTTCTTCTTTCAGTTCGTTAAGTGCTAAAGACAGCATCTCAGTTTTCACACCATTGTTATTTCTGTTGGGACTATTTAAGGAGAGGAGATGTCACTGCTAAAAGGGACGTGTCAGGGGTGTTTAAGCAGAACTTTGATCCTTGTCACAGGACGGAGGGCTTGGGCGGGCAACCCTTCATTCAGGGATATTATTCTTGCCGCTTAGGTAAAGGATTGAGTGTCAGCGACAAGCATCTCCTGCTGTGACAGGCTGACAGAGAGGAACTTTGCGCTGCGGAGTCTAACACAACAAAAGCCCAGCTGTGTCAGACAACGGCAATTTACCGTCTATAGCCAGGAGCCGAAAACTGCAGGGCTGGACAGCACAGTATCAGCCAAGTTCAATGCAAGCGAGGACAACACTTGCCATTACGCAAACAACTATTGCATGAATTTGGCTTATTGTTTTCTCTTGTTGTACTTTATGTTAAAGAGCAATTTACTATGTTTATTATATTAATGCTTGTTATATTTTTAGACAAACAGAAAGTTATTGTACTAATCTTTGGTGAACATATGGTAGGTCTTTACTTAAAACGACTTATTAAATAACAACTAAAATATTTAAATTATATAGCTCGATGAACCTAATTTTTTTTTTCTAAAAATCTAAATATCTGTTTGTAGAGCTACAGTACTATGGAAGAGAACTGTTATCAGATAATAATGTCAAGGTACTAAATAATTACCAAGTTAATTTGCCACACAGGGAAGTTGTTAAAACAGTGAAGCAATAAGAT